>NW_023425595.1:62257790-62857790 GCF_014108245.1 Pipistrellus kuhlii | reverse complement strand
TTCTAGGATCTTGTTCTTAAACCTACACTCTCTGACAGCACTTGTCCTTCTGTTTCATAATTGCCTACTCCAACAGATATCATGCAAATCACTGATTTTAAAAAGGAAATATCCATATTTTCAATGGGGCTAGAATTCTGCATGAATTCTGAGAGGCTATGTCTTACTATTATTTTTAAAATATTTTATTTAAAAATTGTTAAAAATAATCTTTATAGCCTAGTACAGTGGTTGGCAAACTGCGGCTCGTGAACCACACGTGGCTATTTGGCCTCTTTTTTTTAAAAAAAAAATATTTTATTGATTTTTTATAGAGAGGAAGGGAGATAGACAGAGAGCTAGAAACGTCGATGAGAGAGAAATATCGACCAGCTGCCTCTTGCACACCCCCTATCGGGGATGTGCCCGCAACCAACGTACATGCCCTTGA
Organism: Pipistrellus kuhlii; assembly: GCF_014108245.1. NCBI lineage: Eukaryota > Metazoa > Chordata > Mammalia > Chiroptera > Vespertilionidae > Pipistrellus > Pipistrellus kuhlii. Next base: position 62,857,360 of record NW_023425595.1, on the reverse strand, counting down.
CCGGAATCGAACCTGGGACCTTTCAGTCCGCAGACCGATGCTCTACCACTGAACCAAACTGGTTTAGGCATATTTGGCCTCTCGAGTGTGGCTCTTCCACAAAATACCACAGCCTGGGAGAGTCTATTTTGAAGAAGTGGCATTAGAAGAAGTTTAAGTTAAAAAATTTGGCTCTCAAAAGAAATTTCAATCATTGTACAGTTGATATTTGTCTCTGTTGACTAATGAGTTTGTTGACCTCTGGCCTAGTACATTGCATATTGCCAGCAAAACATTAGGTACTCAATATGTGTGCACTGAATTAATGAACTGATACAACATTTGGTATTGACTATTGATAAGCTGTGTTTTTCCCCCAAACAGTCTGTTTTTGGCAAGGGAGGAAGCTAAGCCAGTCAATAACACTTCCAAGGCCACATGGGGCAAAGTCCAGACTGGAACTCAGAGTCTTGGTGCGCCCATTCTCCTCTCTTTGTTCTCCTCTCGTTCCTGCACCATCTTGTCCTGGTGGGGCCAGCACAACCACATGAAGCAGATGTGAAAAGGTTTCCTCTGAATTCCATGGAGAGGCCCTGGAGAGCTGAGGAAACTGTGGGAACATCACCATTATCTCTGAATGTTCCAGATGAGGACATTGAGGCTGCCCAGAGCCACTCAGGTGGAGAGTTGGGGTGAGAAACCAAGTCCATTACTTTCAGCCACACAACACTGCCAAACCAGTGTTGTGACTCAATGAGGAGCCTACCCTGGAAGGGTTTAGGTCAAAGTGCCTCCTCCTCAGTCTAAGAAGCACTGACGTCCCATGTTGATGGCTGGTGAACAATCATGGCCGACAGGTGGGCGTTTGGGGAGGTACTGAGTGTCTTTATGCCCCCAGTCCTCTTGGCACCTGGCCCAGCTGTGTGTAACAGGCTCTGTGGATCTTTGAACAATACAAATATCATTTACAATGGTTTGTATAACACTTTATGGTTATCTAAGTGCTTTCATATACATGATCTCATTTCATGTATCTGCACTCATTGGAAATCGTTGCACGGTGAAAGCAGATAATTAAAATATTAATTACTCCAGGTTCTGAAATAAATCAGTCTGTGTTCACACACAAATTAAAACAAGAAAACAAACAAACAAACAAACAAACAAACAAAAAAGCAACTCATGAATGTAGAACTAATTCCCCAGGTTGGACCAACAACCTACCTCCCCTCCACCCCCCTCCACCTTAATTTTGTTTCGACTTCCTCACACTGCTCAGTGTATTCTGCACCCTCAATTCCCCCTAATTTTGCTCATATTATTATGCCCTTTGTCAGGAATTCCCCCCCTTTATCTATCTGTGAAAGAAAATCTTCCTTAATCTTCAAAGCCCTGGTGATATAGCTCCAATTTTGCTATTGTTTTCTTAACACCTTTTTTTGCTCCCCACACTCCTGCAGAATTAGCTGCTTCCTCCTGGATGCTCCCAGACTGTGTTATATCACTTCTTACATTGCATCATAATAATTACGCTTTGCTCATTCTCTTTCATCAGCCTGAGCATCTCGAGAGCAGAGCTGTTTTATTATCTCTGCTGCCTGGTACCCGATAGGTGTTGGATGCATGTCTGTTGCGTGAATGAAGAGCTGTGCCCGATGCCTCTGGTGGGGAGGTGCGGAGTCCTCGTGGATTGGCATTTTTAACCTGCTGTTCCCTATGTGTCCCAGCTCAGCGCCAAACAGAGTGGTCTCCTGGGGCGAGGCCAGTGCTGAAAACCAAGCTAGCTTTCAGTGCAGCCCCACCTTCGCACGAAGCTGCTTGTCAGGTAAAGAATAAATGTCAAGTTTTACAACTTGTTGGCTTGACTTTCTAACCAGACGTCTCAGCAAAATAAAAGAAAACTAAGCTCCACAAAAATTCATTCTCCTTTGCAAACAATAAAACACGCAGGGAGGATTATGGAAGATTTGGCTTCTTTGAACGCATCTGGCAATGTGTCATATGTTGCTTTTTCCAAAAAATAATTGCCTTTGCAGACAGGAGCAAGGTGTGTGTGTGTGTGTGTGTGTGTGTGTGTGTGTGTGTGTGTTTGCATGTGTGTGAGTGAGCACGGGGTAGCATGCAGGCATGCACGATGCTGGCATGTTGGAGGGCTGTGGTTTTGAAGGCCAGGCACACCAAGGATCACAACCAGGCTGACTGTAGGATAGAGGGCATCTGGAAGTGGGGATGACAAGACCTCTGCTGGGAGCTCACTGTGAGGACCAAAGGGAGCGAAAGAGCCAGTGTAGCTATCGACACTCAGAAACTCTCTTCCCAAAGGTAGTGGGAGTACTGGGTGCGCTGCTGTGCTTGGAAAACTCTCACTCCCCTGGAGCCTTATGCAGACACCGGTGCTATTCTTGTGGCGTTAGACAAACTGCCAGTTGGCACTTACCATTACCTATCGTCTTCCTGACTACATGGCACACCTGGTGGGTAGGGCAGGCTCTAACAGGTCCTCCTGCCTGGCAGAGACCTTGCGGGGAGATGCTCACTGGGTGGCTGGCCAGAGGATCCCAGGGAAAGTCTTCATCCCCATGGGGTCTGCTCTGTTCTGCTTCTAGATCACCTTTCAGACTCTGACTGCAGGACTGCTGGAGGGCCCTGGCATCAAAAGGTCATTTCTGCTCTCAGCCCCGCCTCCTGGTCAAAGGTGTGCGCATGGGCAGCATGGTCGGCCAGACAGAACACGGCTTCACTGCCAACTCCTCCAATGGAGAGCCCCAATCCTCTGGCCTCTCCATCCTTGCCATAAAAATGGGAATACTAACCCTTTCCTCACAGGACTGCTTCCAGGATGAAATGATAAGGCAGTGGTACATTTAAATGGAACAGAACCTGGCACACGTTAAGGTATTTGTGGTTTTTTGGTTAATACCACAGTCTTTCGATTTGAAGATGCCATTGATTATGAGATGACTACAGATCACAGCTTTTCAGGAGCAGTTTGAGTGTCAACTACCAACTAAAGTCATTCATCTCAATCTCAGATACATTAAAACGTGCATAAACGAGCTGTGAATTGTCTCCACTAGGTCACAGGAATGAATTGCTGAGGGAGAAAGACATGAGGTAAGAAGCAATAATCACCAGTGCAACCAGATGACCACTTCGGTGACCGCCCCGATGACGGCCGTGATGCTGGTAGAGACACAGACTGCACTGCAGCTCTCGAGCCTGAGGTAGAGGGAGTGGGGACTCTCAGCTGGATCCACTGGGCTCTACATGTGGTTCGGGCTTCTGGAGCCAAGTCTGGTGGAGGCTGCGCATATCCACCAATTGCCATCAGCCTTCATCTGGCATCTGGCAGATCAGCCCCCACTGCTGGGCTTCCTCTTTGTTCTGAGAGCTTCTTTGCTCATCTCAGAGTGAGGGAGGGGGGCAGCTGCTTGTGTCAGAACTGCCCCCTTTTCACTGCACAGTCTGTAGCGATTCCCCTCCCCAAGTTCCTGGTATCTGTCAGGATTTAGTCCAGGAAAACAGAAGCCACACTAAGCACATCAAATAGAGGGGATTTAATACAGGCTGTAGGATGCACAGGTGTGGGGGCCTGGGACAGCAAGGCAGATGGAGGCACTGCAGAGCTTATGAACTGCTGGGAGGAGCTACCACCGCTGGGGCTGGGGGACCCACTGGGAGCAGAAGCCCCAGAGGAGGAGGGGCTGTTGCAGCTGCATTTGGGGTCATGGAGACAACACAATACTTTAGAGTCATCACCAAAAGAAGAAGCGAAGAGAGAAAGAGTGTGAGAGGTAGAGGAAGAACAGTAGCTTCTCCCTTTCCCTTGCCTTCTGGTCTCCCCCAGCATCTTTATGGGAAAGCTTCTGAGGAAGTCAGCTGCTGAAGGGGCTGAGGCAGTACAGCATAGCACACAGGGCTGGGCTCCGGATGAGAGGCAGTAGGCAGAAAGTAAGTATTGTACATTCAGGCAGTTAGGAAATACTTATTAAGTGCCTGCTAAATGCCAGGGGTGTTGTAGTGCTGGGGAGTCCTCAGAGGACAAAGCAGAAAAGTCCTTGAGCTCTAAGAGCCCACATTTTAGTGGATAAATAACCAACAAACACAAAAAGCCAAGTATACAGTATCTCAGATAGTGGTAAGAGTTATAGGAAAAAACACAACAGGGAAGGGGCAGGGGATGGTGGGAGCAGCTGGGTGGGCAGGAAAGGCTTTGCTGAGAAGCGATATTTGACTGAGAAGGGAGGCAGTGAGCCCTGACTCTCTCTGAGGGAAGAGTCATTACAAGTGGTGACACAGCAAATGTAAAGGCCCTGGGGCCTGTCACATTCAAGGAATAATACAGGGGCCAGAGGAGAGTATGTAAGGAGAGAAGTAATAGGAAATGAAGCCAGAGGACCAGCTGCCAAGAGCAGTTAGGGTTCTGTAAGGGGGAAAAAAAAAAGGAAACCCATTAGGGCAAGCAAACCACCTAAAAATTTTTTGCTCAAGTTTTTATTAGATTTTGCATCTTCCTGACTGCAGACCTGGACTCCTACATGGCCTCCTCAGCAGAGAGGTAAAAGGGGTGGGGATTAAAGATGGACCCTGTAGCACCTGGGAGGCCATAGTAAAGGCTTTTATGCAAAGTGGGATGGGAAGCGGTTTTCACCTTCTCCCCTGCTCAGGACCTGATCCAGATCAGGAGAGGTCCTCCCGGAGCCCAGCGAAGTAAATGGGATTCTCATTCCTCTGATCCCAACAGATCTACACTGTCTGCTAGACGTTTGGCTTCCTGAAAACAGGGCCCCTACCTATGTTGCCCGTATAACCACTGCTTGGCACCCAGTAGGGGTTTAGTAAATAACACTGAATGAATGACTGGCCAAGCAGACTTCCTCTCTCTCACGTCACCAGCACTGTGACAGGTTGACTCTGCTGACTCAAAGCCATTGTCAGCTGGGTGCCCAGAATCATTCCAATTTGTTAGTTGGAATCAGCTAAACAATAGAGCAGTTACTTGATTGAATTTTTAAATGGGTTGCATAAAACTTGTGCGGCTATAGTTTCAGTTTCCATGAAAAAACTTTGGGCCGAGGAGTTACTACACAGAGGTGTGTTCACCCCACTGCTTCCCAATAATGATGGAGGTTTCCCTTCTCCCTTTTATTAGTGATAAAGGTTTTGTTGGAGATAATTGTATTTTTAGCAGCACAGTTAATGAACTAGCTAAGCATCAATAGATGGAATCATAAAACCATTAAACACCAAGAGCAATAATGGGAAACTGTGTCTGGTGGTAATGAAATTAAGTGTCTTTTATGAGGTCACTTTATTCCTTTTCTCCTCGGCTCTCTTGCCCTCCTGAGTACATGGTGACTGCTGCTCCTAATTGCTGCTTCACTAAAATGCACAATGCTATCCATTTTGTGATTTAATTCAATGTATTTCTAGGGCCTTCAGGATCATTAAGCTCTCCACCAAGGGAGTGCCATAGAAGTGGTTATGAAAGCTGCTGGAAGGGGCCCAGGAGTGCAGGGGAATGAGGACAGCAGGAAAGGTGGAGAAGGAATAACAAAGACCTGCTAGACTTAGTACTGAGCCCAAATTGGTGAGTGCTAGAGCCCAAGGGTGAGCCCAGGTGGGTCTTTGGACAATCTCTGAAGTCAGGACAGGACCACTTGTATAGGGCTTGGGGGTCCATGGCCAGAGCTGCATTTGAACCATGCACTTTTTAGTTTGGGAGCACATTCATATACATAATAATTTCCTTTGGGCATGTGGAAACCCCATATGATAACTTTTCATTCTCACTTTTCAGATGAGGAAACCGAGGCTTGTGGAGTTTAGGTGACATAACCCCCACTGCACCATAGAGGCCAAAGCTGGTATTCTTTCCTTTACACCAGGATGACTCATAAGTATTGAGCCAAATCACTTGCCAGTGACTCAAAACTTGCCCAACCAAGGCCATAATTCAAGAAATATTTCTGGAGAATCTACCATGTTCTGGGAATATGATGATGAGCAAAACAGACTCCTTGCTCATCCTCATAGAGCTCAGATGTAGCTGGGAAGAATTAAATAAGCTACCACAAGCAGTGAGCTAGGTCATGTGATAGAGAAAACATCATGTTGGGTAAGCAGGAGCCCCAATCTAATCTAGGGGACAAGAAACCTTCCTGGAAGAAATGAGCTGTAAACTGAGGTCTGCTATGTGGACACTAGAAAGATGAGGGGGGAGAAGAGTATAAAGGGTGTGGCTGCAAAGTAAGAGGGAATGGTGGCCAAACCCCTTTATTTTTTTAGGAGGTAGCTACCATTATAGAACTAAGGAACTAATTTCATCATGTGGGGCTGGAGGGGAAAGAGGAATTAGGCATGCCTTCTTGGTTCCTGGCTTGAGCACCAAGTAAGGGGATGATGGTGCCGATTTCTGAGACAAGGAGCACTGTGGGAGGAGCTGAAGGGTAGAGGTGGTTATTGTTGGGCTTGTCCCACTCTTACAGCAATGAGTCCCAACAAAACTGTACAGCTGGCCAGGCCTCGTGATAGCTCAGGATTATCAACCTCTCCACCAAGGGAGGGCCATGGAAGTGGTTTACGAAGTGAATTAAAGCCCTGATATAGGCATGGTATTACTCCTCTCCTTGAACCACCTATAAAGCCCATGTACACTGTTAGTTTCCACCCCGCTGAGGAAATGGAAGGACAGAATGAAGTCTGGAAATGATCACCACCATCTAGAATGATAAGGCCCAACATGATGGAATTTAATAGCGGCAAATTAAAGTGACACCCTTTTGAGTTACAAGATCAGTTGCTCATGTAAAAGATGAAAAACCTGACTTAACAGCAGCTCAGGTCAACAGGAACTAATAGAGTCAGTTGGCTGTGAATTCTGTATAAGTCAACAGTGTCACATGGCTGCCTCTTCCCCATTCGAGTGCCACCTTGAAGCTTGAACTCTTGCAGAGGAACCCATGAAGGTAATTATCCAACTGGAACAGAGAAGCACTTACAAGGAAGGTACAGCAGCCAAAGAGAGAGGCCAGTTCAGAGAGATGCCAGACGGTCTGAGCTTCAGGGAGCTGTTCGGAAGGCGGTTCAGGCTCATCTTCCAACAGAATGCCTGGAAGAACCATGCTCACCGGGCATAATTCTAAACCCACCAGGCTTAGAGAGAGGGATTTGTTTGGGCTGGGAGTAGAAAGAAGGGTGGACCAAGAAAATGATAAAGAGAGGAGGAGCTTCAAAAAGCCAATCACTGTATTGATTTGTTTCATCGCATGTTTGAATGCTGATATGTGCTTAGCCCTCTGCTGTGGGAAATGCTATGGAACAGTAAGCTCATTATAAACAGTGCTAACTGGTCCAGCTCAGACCACAAGTGCTATTTAGGGATGGTGAGGCCTGTGAAGACAGGGGGATCAAGGAAGACATCATGGGTCACGGGAGAGCCGGGGCCAGGGAAGATGTCGATGGTAAGGCAAAAGTTGAAGAAAATGAGAAAATCAGCTAACTGGAGTCTTGGGAAATAAGATGGGATATTGCAAGGGTAAGGCTAGGGCTCGTTAGGCTCAGTAGGCCAAACAAGGAGCTGAGATGTGATGGAGGTCACTGAGGTGAGCGACTTAGAGTCCACAGAAGAGTCCCCTGGCTAGGGAAGATGACTTGGAGGATGTCTCTGAATCTCTGGTTTCTTCCTGATTGGTTTCTCCCTTTGCAGTGTTCCCTGGGTGGCTGGTGATCCTTGTGCTATGCTGGCCATCTTCAGCAGACTGAGGGCCCAGATAGCAGGTAAGGAGGCATGCTCCAAGGAACGTCTCTGGTGAGAGGAGCGGGGGGATGGAGAGTAGAGGGGGGATGGGGGTAATTCCAGTGCTCTATGATGGGAAATCAAAATGAGGAAAGCAAGATGCGAAGGTGCTTTCTAAATGGCAGAATGTAAGAGAGTTCCCTTCCTTCCTTTTCTTCCTTTCCCCCTCCCTCTTCCCTCCCGCCAACATCTATTGAGCAATACCAAGAGGATCAGAGCACAGGCCCAGCTCCTCACAGTTCAGAGTGGAGGGGGAGGTCACACACATGAATAGGCAACATTATTTGATTTTAAGATGCACCTTCAGTATAATAACAGCTTACCAGAAGAAAAACGTCAGACACACTGCCACCCTAAATGTACACGTTGCTGCAAAACACCCCAATTGGAGAAATATTCAAATGTGAAAAAAATTGAGCAACATGAGCAGAATAATCATGATCACAATAGGAATGGGCACAATGACCAATCAGAACATAAAAATGTGGGTGAAATGTGTCTTAGAGGTCATAGTTACAGCAGTGTGATCACTGTCACCCAGGAGTGGGTACCAGGTGCCCCTGGAGCCCACTCGAGGGAGCTCTTAAAGCTGCCTGGGCACACCAGCTACGGCTTCCGGCTTCCACAGGACATGGTGCTGGAAGGCCACCTTCTGGGAGGACAGTGGTGGACCAGGGTGGGTAAGAGGCCAGAGGAGGGCGATGCATCCTGGAGCAGCTGCCTGTTATTATACCATGGAGTGCTGTTCTCAGGGGAGGGACAGAGGAGGCCTTCAATCTGGAGGGGCCTGGGCGAGTTTAATCATAAAAACAACAGGAAGAAGATGTGGACTCCCCGTGCAATAGGTTGAAGCATCTCTGCTAACTCACTCATCCTGGAAAGTTTTTGTTTTCTGTGCACACAAGGTATACAATGTTTGCCTAATGCAAAGATGATGTGCTCTCCAATAGTGAGGAAAATTGCAACAGATTTCAATCAATAGTTTGAGAGTTTTTCATTAAATCTGCTTGCCTATTTCCTTAAACCTTTTCTCCAGGGGAAGTATACCCTTTCAAAGTGATGGATTGTGTTGCCCTTCCACACACAGTCTCTCTCTCTCTCTCTCTCTCTCTCTCTCTCTCTCTCTCTCTCTCTCTCTCTCTCTCTCTCTTTCCCTCCCTCCCTCCCTTCTTTCCTTTCCTCCCTCCCTCCCTCCCTGCCCAGGTATTGTCAAGAAGCTGCTCAGCTTCAACATCAGGCGGCTTCAGGAATATATACGTTTTGTTCAGATGTGTGTCATGTGAGGCTGTTTCTGAACTGCATCCTCACAGAATAACACTCGGCTATCGGTATGATGAGGATGCCATTGGGAGGAAATTCATCTGTGTTGGTTCTGGGGGTGGGAGGGGGGAGTTACTACAGTGTTGAGAGGAAGCCCAATAAACAGTCTGAATGTCCTTCCCAGGGGGCCTGGTGAAGAGATGACAGTACAGGACATTGGGCTGGGCTGTGTCCCTTAGTGCTGCTGGGAAATGGCTGTTCTCCTGGGCGGAGGAGCAGCCTTTGGTCCTTTCTGCATCCATCCAATAGCTCAACACAGCTGGGGCCGGAAGAGAACACTCCATGGCTGCTTCCTTTCTGCACTTTCTCACCCCCGGGAGGGCACTGAGCTGTTGGAGCACGGGAGAACCAGGCCGATGCAGGCTGTGATGGAAATGGCACCCAGTAGGGGCCCTCAATCTGGCTGCTCCTGCTGGTTCTGCCACTGGAGCCTCTCTGAAGCACTTTTCCTCATCTGCAAAACCAGATTGCTCCCGAGCTGATCTCCAAGTGTCTGTCTCAGTGCGACAATAGTGATTCAGACAAGAATAGACACCGTTGCCGAATGTTTACACCATGTGCTGGGCACTCTGCTAACAGCTTTACCCACGTGATCTCATTTCATCTTCATTGCCACTTTGTGCAGTTTGTAAAAAGTGGTAAAGGAATATGCGTTAAAATGGAGCCGGAACTACCCCCCGCCCCTGGCCCCAGAGCAATTACCTTGCACATCTATACCTTAAACCTTTGGAATATTAAAATAGGAGAATAAACTGTGGCCTGGATCTAAAGCAACCTTGTCCAAAAGGACTGTTTGCAGGGATCACAAGACAGCAGATAGTATGACTACCTGACTACCCTCTATCTGAAATGTAGCATTTCCTTCAATTACGAATGTGACAACCAACTGGCAGTGTTAATGTGACCTGTGATTTTGTCATCAAAAGAAATCACAAATATTTTCATATCACATTGCAGTTGTTGTAGGTATCTGGAAATGTCTACGCCCACACTGCTTTGAAGCTACAGAGCTGTTAGACCGGCCGCTGGAAGCGTGGGAGCAGCCTTCCCACAGACTCTGTGAGGAGGCTGGCTGCTGCCTGCAGCTCTGCAGGGGCAGGTGGCCCCAGGGCATGAACAGGCGTGCTCTCACGGAGTGGCCCAGACAGGTCAACGTTCCTCAGCGGTGACCATCCGTGGGTCAGTCAGGAGATGAATCATGTTCATAGTTAGCTAAAGTTCTGCAAATCTGAATTGCTCTCATGTCCATTTTTCACTCTCCATCTACAATGCAGCCTTTGATTTCAGAGGTGAATTCAAACGTCCATTTGCTGAGAGAACTGTCCAAGTGTGATACTTAAAGGAATTTCCTGTGCCCAGACTGGTGTTGCTCAGTGGTTTGGAGTGTCATCCCTCACATAAAAGGTCACGGGTTCAATTTCCAGTCAGGGCACATGCCTAGATTTCAGGTTCCATTCCTGGTGCGGGATAGGAGGGAACCAATTCATGTTGCGCGCTCTCTCTCTCTCTCTCTCTCTCTCTCTCTCTCTCTCTCTCTCTCATCTCTATCTCTATCTCTCCCCTCTCTCTTCCTTCTCCCAATCCATTTCCCCCTTCCTGTCTCTAGAGTCAATGAAAAGCATATCCTCAGGTGAATTTCTTTTTTTTTTTTAAAGGGACTTCTTGTGTTTACTAACAGAGTGTGTGGGGACATGGGCCATGCACAGGGCAGGAAGCTCTGTGAGACACTCCTGTCTTTGACCTGTTTTTCCCTTTCCACATGTCTGCATTATGATGTAGTCTTATGTGCACAGTAGGTTATGCACACTTTGCACTTGTACTATTACCCTGTGAAATGTCAAACACTAAAAAAATACCTTTGTGGGAAACAATGACAATATGAGAAATGAAACCATTGTTTCTAGAAAGTCACGAAGAGTCACTCGGAACAATTGCTAAATTCCAGGGAGAACATGACTCCCGAGAAATGACTTTAACTCCTCCCCTCCCCAGCCCCGTCTATGCACAGGTTAAAAGATGCTAATAATGCAAAAACTTTGGCTAATCATAAACCTGCCTTGTTTTACTTATTTGTCATACAACGTGATGAATAATTTATACTTTCTTTAATTAACATACAAGTTATTCCATTCAGTGTAGATTTATCAAACAAATTACTTAGGAATCACAAACAAAAAAATTACATTTCAAAGAATATCAACGGAACACAATATTTTATCATGGCTTTATTTAATATTATGCTTTACAGACCTAATTTGTCTTGAGCCGGCAAAGAAGAGGAAGGTCTGGTGAAAAGTGCACCCTGGGCCATGTGCATTAATGACTCAATGGAACAGAAAGAGCCACAGCAACGCCTTTTCTTCTGCAGAGAAATTCTCGAGAATGGGCTTTGGAAGTCAGGGAGACTGAAAGTGCAATTCAGCATATCCTTTTAGAAAACACACCCAGAGGAAAGGAAGGGCTTTTTGTGTCTGTAGACAAGAAAGCTCAATTTTAAAAAGCTGAGATACTTCAAAAATGTAGATTCCCTAAGTCATGAAAACCTTTTCTGAAAACACCCTTCAGATTTTCTACCAAGTGTCCAGGAGACTCACCCCACTGGAGACCTTCCCTTGAGCCATGTGCAGCTGGGAGGCCAGCAGGCTGGGGTAGCTGCTGGGTCAGACCAAGTGTGGGCACGTTTCAACAACAGTGGGCGTGCTTGCCAGTGGATCAGGGAAGAACTGTCACCCAGAACCACAGACGCCTCGCCATTAGCCACGCCTGTGGTCTGCCCATGATGACCATCGAAAGCCAACAAAGAGGAATTCTCCTTCTTTGAACCCCTTTGAAAACGGCAGACGGCTGACATTTGGGGATGGTGTAGCATTTCTTTTACAGCTTCAGAGCCTTGGCAGGCACTCCTGCCGGGGTTACCCCTGGGAGGGAAGCCCTTCACGCTGCACTCACCTGCTGCACTTCACACAGGCACGTCTGGCTTCCCCAGGCTCCTGAGAGAGAATTCTGTTGACAGACATAAAAGTCATCAGCTTCGTCAAAAGCTGGTCTCTGACTCATAGCCTTTTTTATAGGTTTTGTCCAGAAATGGTAGCAAGAAACCAGGGGCTTCTCTACCATGGAAAAGCTCACTGACTTTTAAGAGGAAAGTTCTCCTTTTTCTAAAAGAAAAAGAAAGCCCATGTTGGAACACTTGGAAAGAAAGCATTTTGCCTGTTTTGTTGGGTTACCGGGAAGATATTTTTAACCATCTGAGATGACCTTCAATTCAGCGTCCCGGTATCTCCATCATGGATGCTTCTGAAAACATAACCAGCTTTCTTGGCCAAACTGCCGATAAGGGGCTGGCATAGAAAACTTTCAAATGCTAAAGGAAGTGCTTTGCCTCCAAGGAGATGAGCTACAAAATTCTGTCAATTTATCTAAAAGAGTAATCTACAAACACCTGGAAACACTTTAGAATTCTTGCAAAAGTCATTTCTATCTTGATGGCAACAAAATTGAGCCCTAGAGTCTCATTCTTTTTTCTTCTTACATAAACTGTACCCAAGGTGTGGATTGAGCCAAAGATGAATTCATTGATCTCAGACCAAAAATCCACTCACTGAAATTTCACTAAAAACCCTTGGAGAGTTCGGGTGCTCCTGGGAGACCCTTATTTTTTACTTTGTGAAGGAGCTGTGGAAGCTCTCACTCCATTTTCAACACTTATCTTTGAAGATTGGATTTTCAACATGTTACCATAAAAAATATAAAAATCAATTGGATTTCCAACAGTTCCTGTGTATTTTCTTGTCAGAGGCCATTTCAGCATTTTATGTTCTTATTCAAGGTAAGCAAAAACAGCTTTTATGGGTATGTCTTTAAAAATTAAACTTTTACTTTACTTGACTGTATTTTATTTTTCTAATGCAATACAAAGAAAAAAATCTATTGCTATGTGACAAATACATTTTATTTTATTTTTTAAATTTAACAAGAAATGTGCAATATCTTTATTTTTATAAAATGTTCAGAATTACTTATCTAAGAAAGAGGGAATATGCTAATTGACTCTGACACCAATGCAAAGATGGTGACGCCCATAGCCAATAAGGAGGGAATATGCTAAGTGACTGCCCCACCCTCAAAGATGGTGGTGCCCACAGCCAATAAGGAAGGAATATGCTAATTGACCACCACACCCTCAAATATGGCAGTGCCCACAGTCACAGGATGGCAGCACCCAGTCCCCTCAGCCCTGCTGGTGAGGCCTAGGTGGGCCCAGCCACTTTTCGCACCTGCCTCTGGATTCCCCATAGTCCCCTCCAACCCACAGCAATCCAGGACCTGCCTGAGGTGCAGGCAAGCCTTAGATGGAGGCTGCCCAGCTGCCCAGGGCCATCCGAGGCTCAGGTAACCAGGGCTGGCCGAGGCTTGCACTGCCAGCAGTGGCAGCAGCAGAAGTGTGATGGGGCATGGCCTCCCGCCCCTGAGGGCTTCTGGATTGTGAGATGGGGAAGGCTGGGCTGAGGGACCACCTCCTCCAGTGTATGAATTTTTATGCACCAAGCCTCTAGTAGAAAATAAGCTCTTGGTATGTAGGGAGACATACAACAAACATATTTTAGAAAGGATACTTTGGTAATTACATTTTGGTATGTTCAGTTTTCTGTGATCCTGGGTATTTATTATACCCATTAAAAGCATTCCAAGAAAGGCTTACAGACTTCGCCAGATTGCCCAAGAGATCCATGGAGTGAAAACAACTAAGAACTCAACCCAGGAGAACAGATCGGCTGCCATGCTCTCATGTTACTTAACTGTGGGAAAAGACAGGTTTGATGTGTATTAAGGTGGAGGCTGGAAAAATAAAGAAAACATTACTTAAGGCTCGGCCAGCCAAAAGGCTCCTGTGTTCCCGGGAAAACCCAGAGATGGAGGCAGGCATGAATGTCCAGCCCTGTCATGCTCAGGATAAGGAAGCAAGTGGGGAGATACCAGCCCCAATTACAAAGGTACTTCTTCCACTCTCCTGGAATGATGTTAGGAAACTGGCCCCTTCTCAGTGTTCAACAGGAATGGCTCACTGAGTTCTTCCCTTGGGCATGGAATGTAGTGCTGTGGGGTTACCGGAAGGACCACAGGGTTCCTTTCTTGAGGAGATAACAGTCTATTTGTGGAGACAAAACTAGTGCATAAAACAATTAAGTAGAATTAAATCAAACTAGATGGTGTCTTGGGGAAAACTTGTCTGTTGATTTTTCCATCATGTCTTGAGTCTAGAATATTGCTCAGCATGTAGTGTGTGCTAGAAACATCTCTGTTGAATTTAAAAACAAATTGGTTACAGCCGAAACCGGTTTGGCTCAGTGGATAGAGTGTCGGCCTGCGGACTAAAGGGTCCCGGGTTTGATTCCAGTCAAGGGCATATACTGTGGTTGTGGGCACATCCCCGGGGGAGGAGGGTGTGCCAGAGGCAGCTGATCGATGTTTCTCTCTCATTGATGTTTCTAACTGTCTATGCCTCTCTCTCCCTCTCTGTAAAATATCAATAAAATAAAAACAAAACAAAACAAATTGGTTACTAAATTTTTACAATAACATCTATTGTTATGAAAGTAACACATGTTCATTAGAGAAAACTTGAAAATACAGGATAACATAAAGGAGTAAAAAAGAAAAAAGCAGTCAACACTCTCTATGTTCCTTATTTCTTCTAAATACAAACACACAAAAAACACACACACATACACACATACTCACACACACATACTCATATTTTTAAAGAACAGACTTGGACCTGAGTTTTTATAGCCTGGTTTTGTTCTCTTAAAATTATATTGTGAACAGTTTTCTGTGCCATTAAATATTCTTTAAAGCATTATTTTTAATGGCTTCACCATACAGGATGCTATACATAAGTCATAGTGTGGCCTAACTTATTAACCACTTTCCTATTGTTGGGCATTCAAAGGGGACATTTTATACACCAGGAGTTACATTTACTTGTTTCTTGCTCTGTTCCAAGCATTGTGCTGAGTTTTCCCCCCTTCACACATAATCTCATTTAATTTAATTCTCACAGCAATTCCATGAAGTGGAATTCATCATACCCATTTTACAGAGGGAAAACCTGAAGGTCCAAGGTATAATATGTTAAAGGTTATGCTTCTAGAAAGTGACAAAGCTTGGATTCGAACCCAGGTCCTGTTTATTTCCCAAACCAAGACACTCAAATATTGCTCTAGACTGCTCCTCTAGCATGTATGAAGAAAGCACATGATCATTAGGCAATAAGGAGGTTGAAAAACATAGAGAAGGTAGGAGGAGATCCAGAAGAGAGAAGGATGCTACAAAGGAGGGAGTGCTTTTCCATGTCTGCAGCTGTGGAGATCCCAAGACGGACAAGATCAAGGCACAAAGATGAGTCTGTTTCAAGAGAGGATGCCAAAAGTGAGATAGGAGGGAAAAGTGTGTTTGAGCTTAGTGCTCCTGACTACCTGGCAGTAGAGTGACAAAACTCTGCTTGTATTTCTTCCTGATATCAAGAGGCGTCTAACAACCTTCAGGCCAGAGGCTGAAGGGAGGTGATGTAAAGAGCAGCAGAGTGTCTCCGTTCTTCAGCATTCCTGCATTGCCTTGTGTGTGAGCTCTGTCAGCAAGGAGCCCAGAGGCCTGTAAGGAATGGAAGGCAGGATCACCAAGCCCATAGGGAAGGCAGACTGAAGGGTGACCAGACAGGCTGGATGGGCAGGTCAGGGACTAGGCTTAGGTGACCAACTTACCTGGTGTGCTTGGGACTGAGGGATTTTTATGGATGCAGGACTTTCAGTGTTAACATTAGGAAAGATTCAGGCAAACCAGGAGGATCTGTCATCATAGGCCCAGGCAATCTCTGAGCTGGGGCTCATGTAGTTGGGTAGGTCCAAGCAGGTTTCTTAAATGAGTAGTCAGTGATCCAGGTTCAACCCTGTATGTATATGTTCCCCTCCACTCCTCACCCTTAAAGCCTATCCCCCATTTTACATCATCACTGAAAATGTGTTTAGAAGGGTCACTGATGACCTCTATACCATCAGACTCTAAGGCCACTTTCAGCCCCAGATACTATATCTCTCACCTGGACTCCTAATGGTCTCCTTACTTCTAACCCTGCCCTAACAATCTTTTCTCAACCCAATCACCAAGTTGACCTCTTATCATTATTTTTAATTAAGTAAAATTAACTTGCATTAGTATACAACTAGAGACCCAGTGCACAAAATTCATGCACGGAGCAGGGGTTCCCTCAACTCAGCCTCCATCTCTCTAATTAGGGACCCCTTGTGGGATGTTCAACAGCCATTTTAGGCAGTCAGACATCCCTCTTACAATCTGGGATCACTCGCTCCTAACTGCTCACCTGCCTGCCTGCCTGATAGCCCCTAACTGACTCTGCTTGCCAGCCTGTTCACCCTTAACTGCCCTCTCCTGCAGGCCTGATGTTACCCCCAATTGCCCTCCTTTGCTGGCCATGAGAAGGGGCCAAGCCTGTAACCAAATACTGACCAAATATGATTGGTCGGTTCCTAGGCTAGCATCTGCCTCCTAGGCAACCATTGGCTACCCGTAGCACTCAGATTTGGTTCTTATTGGTCGGTTTCAATACCAGTCAATATCAAAAGCTCTGCCTCCTAGGTAGCCATTGGCTCACACAGCACCAGATTTGGTTCTCAATGGTTAGTTCCTATGCCAGTTAGCATAAGAAGTTCCACCTCCTAGACAGCCATTGGTTCCCCACAGCAGCCACCGTTGGTTACTTCTTATGCTAGTCAGCATATCCAGACCTATCTCTGGGCCTGATCAAAGAGGCAGGGCTTAACAGCAGCCCCTGCAGAGGTTGGGAGAGGAAGAAAAGCCTGGCTGCTGGTAAAGATAAAAAAGAAAGGAGAGAAAGAGAAGGTAAGTACACTGATCAACAGCTTCCACTGAGGCTGCAGATCAGACCTGCAGCCTGACTCACTTTCTTAGTCTCAGCCACCTGAGCAGTCAGTGCTGGGTCACCAGGCTGCAGCTGGGCAACCCAGTGCTGACTTCCGGATGGTCAGTATTTGGTTGCAGGCTTGGCCCCTTCCCAAGCCTAAAACCTGGGCAGAGGCTGGGAGTAACTTGGGTGCCAAGGAGGTTCCTGGGACTCAGGTATGTATGCAAATTAACTGCTTTCTTTGTTGGGTTAATTTGCATACTCACTTTGATTGGCTGTGGCCATAGTGAAGGTACGGTCAATTTACATGTTTCTCTATTATTAGGTAAGATTATAAGGTTTTTACAATCACATCCAGTGGTTTAGCTGTCACTGCAGTCAAGAGAGAGAACAGTTCTATCACCTCTAATAATCCCCTGGTACCCATCCCTTTCCTTACCCCACCCTGTTAACCGCTGATTTGGTTTCTGTCTCTACACTTTTGTCTTTTCAGAATGTCATATAAATTATGCTATATAGTTTGTAGCCTCTGAGTAGGTTTCTTTCACTTAGCACAATACATTTGAGATTCATTCACATTGCTATATGTCAGAGGTTTATTTTTTGGTTTGTGTTTTGACTGAGTAGAATTCCATCCTATGGAGATTCCACAGTTGTTTATACATTCCCCATTTGAGGGACTTTGGTACTTCCGAATTTGGGGGAACTATGAATAAAGTAGGTCTAAAAATTCTCACACAGGTAAGTTTCCATTTCATTTGGGTAAATACCTGGGAGTGGGATTGATAGGTTGTAAGAGGAGTAGGTTTCACTTTATAAGAAACTGCTACACTGCTTTCCAAAGCGACTGTACTATTTATTTTGCATTTCTGCCAGCAGTGATTGAGAGTTTTAGTTGTTCTGCATCCTCACCAAAACTTGGTATTATCAATTTAAAACAATTATTTTAGTCATGCTACTAGATGTTTAAGTGGCATCTCGTTGTGGTTTTTTTTCATTGTGGTTTTAATTTGTACTTCTCTCATGGCTAATAACAAACATCTTTTCATTTACCATGCAAACTGTCTATTAAATTCTTTTAACTATTTGCTTTGTAATGATTGAGTTTTGAGAATCCCTATATATTCTGTGTCAAGGCCTTTATAGGATCTGTGATTTGTAAACATTTCCTCCAGTTTATTCATTTTTATAACAGCAAGAAGATCAGAAATTCTTAATTTTGCTGAAGTCTAATTTATCAATCTAGTATCACATATATAAAATATTTGCCTAGTCCAAGTTCACAGAGGCTTTCTTTTATGTTTTAATGTAATAGTTTTACAGTTTTGGATTTTACATTTAGGTCTATGATCCATTTTGAATTAATTTTTTTCATGTTTCAAGAAAGGAATAGAGGTGTGTGTGTGTGTGTGTGTGTGTGTGTGTGTGTGTGTGTGTTTGCATATCGATGTTATATGGTTCTAGCACCATTTTTGGGAAAGTCTATTTTTTATCCAAATTGTCTCTATAATTTGAAAATAAATTGCTCAAATATATATGGGTCAGTTCCTGAATTCTCTGTTCTCCCTTGATCTAGATGGAGAGATGGGCTAGAGATGTGCTAGTATATGTTTAAAAACTGGCAATGGGAGAAGTGGTAGGGGTGGAGGCAGGGGAGAGTGTAGTCCTGATTTGCAGTGTTTGTTGCATTGTGTTTTTAAGTACTTTCACAGTACACAATTTCAAGCAACCAATTTGACATTAACCAACTTGTAAAACTGCTGGAAATTTGACAATTGGCTCCCATGAGCTGTGTCAGCACTATGGCTGTCTTCTGTCCAGCACCACACTGTCTCGATTAAGGTGGCTTTATTGTGAGGCTCAAAATCAGGTAGTATGTTTACTCTTTATTTTGTCTACTCTAGTTCCTTTGTTTTTCCGTAAAAACTTTTGAATCAGTATTGATTTCCACAAAAATTTCTGCTGAGATTTTGATTGGGTTGGATTGATTTGTAGTAGGGAAAACTGGTATGTTAAGTTTTCAAATCTATGAACAATATAACTTTCTATTTATTTATATCATTTAAAATTATTTCCATCAGTGTTTTTGAGCTTTCAGTACTTTGATCTCACACCTACTTTGTTAGTCTTATACTTGTGTTACATGGTTTTTGAGTGGTATGATCAATGGTGTTTTAATAAGTTTAAATTTCTAATTGTTCATTGTTAGTAAATTCAAATATAATTGCCTTTTGTATATTGACTTTATATTCTGTGACTTTACTAAAGTCACTTATATTGATTGTAGTAATTTTTTTTGTGTGCAGATTCTTTGGGTTTTTCTCCATTAATAATCATGTCCAAAAATAGAGTTCGTTTATTCTTATTTCCAATCTTCATTCATCCATCCATTCATTCATTCATTCATTGTGCTGGCTAGGATTTCCAGTGTGATGATGAATAGAAATAGTGAGAGTGGACATTTTTACTTTGTTCCGCATTTTGGGGGAAACACATCCAGCCTTCCACCATTCAGTAGGATATTAGCTGGCGGTTTTCTGCAGTTGTCCTTTGTGAGGTGGCAAAAATTGCTTCTATTTCTATTGATTGAGAGTTTTTGTCATGAGTGTTGAAGTTCCCAAATGCTTTTTCTGCCTTTATTAAGATTATTATATGGTATTTGTTGTGGGTCAAATTGTGTTCACCCAAAATATATATTGAAGTCCCAACTCCCTGTTTCTGAAAATGTGACCTTTCTGGGAAATAAGGCCATTGAAGGGGTAAATGAGTTCAAAGGAGGTCATACTGGATTAGGGTGGACTTGAATCCAATGAATGGTGTCCTTGTCAGGGGAGAGAGATTTGAAGACACAGAGGAAAATCTGTTCCAAGACTTTTCTCAATTCCTGGCTCGTACATGCGTCGCTCCAATCTCTGCCTCCATCTTCCCATGGTCTTCCTCTGTGTGTCTGTCCCAAATATTGGCCAGAAATTCAAGATTTTATCTTGAGATCCTTAACTTAATTACATATATGAAATCCCTATTTCCAAATAAGAGCACATTACCAGGGGCTAGGACTTGAGCATATCTTTTTTTTGGGACCACCACTCAAACCACTGCATAGACCAAATACATTTACTTACTTGCTTAAATTAGATCTCGCTCCAAATGGTATGAAATTTCCACGAGGATAGAGAGTTTTTTTCTGTTCTGTCCACTTCACTGCTCTATCTTTAGTACCTGGAAGGTGCCAGGCACATAGCAGGTGTTCAATAAATCTTTATTGAATGAGTGAATGAAACTCACTTCTCCTTCCTTCAGCATCAGACATGGTGTTGTACCTCTTTTATTCCCAAACTCCTCTTCATTGGTTCCTAAGACCCCTTCTTTCTTTGTTTCTCCTCTGCCTTCTTCTTGTTCCTTCTCAGTCCCCTTTGTTGGAGCATCCTTCTTCCTCCACCTCTTGACAATGATCTTCTTTTCTCCTACCTGTTTTCTCTCAGGCAGCTCACACACCTCTGTGGTCACTTTCTGAATGTAAGTGCCTCCATTTTCTATATTTTCACCCACGCTTCCTTCTGAGCCATATTTCCCTTTCTTCCTTTTACTTGCATCCTTTCCATAATTAATATATTGGACACTCGGACACATTGTCTTTTTTCTTTAAACCTGCCTTTCCTTCTTCCAGAGTTTAGTACAACCACCCTCCTGTCACCATAAGCCAGTTGCCTGGAAATCATCCTTAACTCCTACATCCTATTATTCATCAGGTTCTGTCAATTTCATCTCTTAAATATTTCTTAGATCCATCCACTCCCGCCATCTCCACTGCCAAGTTCAGCCATTGTCATTTTCTCCCAGTCTCTACTTCTTCCAAAATGAAAATGGCCCTGCAACTTCTCATCTTAAATCTCTCTGGTGCAGTGATTTTTCAATTGGTGTGCCACAAGAATTTTTAAAACATGCAATACCTGACTTTCGTCAGGGACACTGACCTCTTTCCCCTTTTGATTATCAAATAAAAAAGTAACACCAGCCAACACATCAATGACTGTCCAGT
Source organism: Pipistrellus kuhlii (assembly GCF_014108245.1). Classification (NCBI taxonomy): domain Eukaryota; kingdom Metazoa; phylum Chordata; class Mammalia; order Chiroptera; family Vespertilionidae; genus Pipistrellus; species Pipistrellus kuhlii. The sequence goes on along the minus strand of NW_023425595.1, from coordinate 62,836,282 downwards.
GCAAATGAATCAAAATTATAGGTATTATTTATTATCAGATCAGAAAAAAAGTTAAATATTTGTAAGGTTTAAATGTGCTATTGTTTACAATATATGACATCTGCAATAATCTGTTTTTTTGGTGTGCTGTAGGGTTTTAGGAATTAGTTTATGTGTGCCATGAGATGAAGAAGCTTGTAAATCGCTGCTCTAGTGACCCAGCATTGCCTACTGGCAAGACTAACCCTTAACCTCTTCAGGCTGCTCCTTGCCTTCTGTGGTCCAGCCACCCTGAGCTCGCAGTTCCCCAAATTCGCCCATTTCATGGGCCAGACTAAAGGGGACCAGGAAGCAGAGCACCCCATCAGAGAACTTCCTGGTGTCTGTCTGCTCCCTGGACCCTGGGAAAACTGCAGACAAATTGTTTGAATAGGAAACTAAAAAAAAAAAAAAAAAAAAAAAAAAAAAAGTTAACATTTGGAGGAGGAGCTGTTTGTAAAAGAGATTTTACTCCCAGTTCGTGGCAGTTTCTTGGAGAATTTCCATTCCGTCTCTGCTTCTTGGCGTTAATTGTTGGGATCGATGCTGCAGCAATTATGCAATGTTTACTGCAGCCACTACATACTTAACTATTGCTAATGTCACTGTCATGCTCCCCAGTGTATGGTGTGTAATTATAACTGGTTCACTACTTTCTTTGTTAAGGAGGCAGATGCATTTAGCCTGAAAAGGAGGAGAGAAATGCATCTTCTCTAACCTTATAAGAGTGCTCCTTTCCGGAGCGGTCCTGGAATGGACACAGGCTCTTCATCACGAACAGCGTGGTCTGCTGGGAGCTCTGCCAGCATTCCTAACATGTGGTGGGCTTCTGGGAGCTTGGGATCAAATCCAGAGGCAAGGAGAGGTGGCAGAACTGGGAGCCAGAGACCACCAGTGCAGCTACGAGACATCATGTGTTAGAAGTGTGACTGGACGAAAGAGCAGACGGCTGGAAGTCATGCAGCTTTGAGTTTGTATTTCACCTCCTGACTTCAGACGAGTTACTTTGGCTCCATGATTTCGTTTTTATCATCTGTCAAGTGGGAATAATAAATTCTGCCTGACCTACCTCACCTACATCAAATTCCCAACTATTTATCAATCCCTGCCATATTCCAGGTGCTAGAGCACACAGTTAGACCCGGTTCCTGCCCTCAGTGAGCTCAAGGGTAGAGCAGGAGTTGAGAAACTGACCCGCAGCCTGATTCTGGTCTGAAGCCTGCTTTTGGGCAGCCTGTCAGCTTAGGATGGATTTTACATTTTTAAACGATTGTTAAAAAAGAGAGGAAGAGAAAGGAAAAAGTAAATATGCTACAGAATATGGATGTGGCCTGTGCAGCCCAAGGCATTTACCTGATTGTTTAAATAAGGGTTTCTGTTGATGCGGGTCTAGAGCTGTTCAGGGACAGCCACCAGTCACATGTGGCTAGTCAGCTGAGATGTGCTGTAAGTTGTAAAATAGATGTTTTCATAATTGAAATCCATTTTTATACTTTCATTCTAAGACTGTATGAAAAAAGACTGAAAATATCCCATTTATATTTTTATGTTGAGCCCTGGGTAAATCAGTTGGTTAGCTCAGTGTCGTTTTGAAATACCAAGGATATAGGTTTTTCCCATCAGGGCACAGAAAAGAATCATCCATGAATGCATAAATAAGTGGAACAACAAATTGATGTTTCTCCATCTCTCTCCTTTCCTTTCTTTCTCTAAAATCAATCCCATATAATAAAGAGATAATATGCAAATTGACCATGATGCCCTTGCACAAGATGGCCACCCCATATGGTCACAAAATGGCTGCCACAAGATGGCCTGCAGGGGAGGGCTGTTAGGGGTGACCAGGCCAGCAAGGGAGGGCGGCAGCTGGGGGTAACCAGGCCTACAGGGGAGGAAGGGATGTTGGGGAGGAGTACCAGGCCAGCAGGGGGGGGGGGCAGTTGGGGGCAACAAGGCCTGCAGAGAAGCAGTTAAGCGTCAATCAGGCTGGCAGGGGAGTGGTTAGGGAGTGATCAGGCTGTCAGGCAGAAGCAGTTAGGGGCAATTAGGCAGGCAGGCAGGCAGGCGAGCCATTGGGAGCCAGTAGTCCCGGATTGTGAGAGGGACTGACTGCTGGTTTAGGCTTGATCCTACAGGGTAGTCCCAGATTGGAGAGGGTGCAGGCTGGGCTAGGGCCACTCCCCAGTGAATGAATTTTGTGCACGGACCTCTAGTTAATAAATAAAAACACTATAAATATTTTTATGTTGATTGCATGTTAAAATGATATTTTGGGTATATTGACATATCATAAATATAATGTATGATTAAAATGAATGATATGAGTTTCTTATTTAAAATGTGGCTATGAGAAAATTGAAAATCACATAAGTGGCTCATTATGTTTCTATTGGATAGCACTGGTCTAGATGGGAATTAGATTGTGCATCTAAAATCAGATCTATTGCTTATTAGCATGTTATGTGGGCAAGAGACTTAACTGCGCCTCAATTTTTAAAAAAATGTATTTTTATTGATTTCAGAGAGGAAGGGAAAGGAAGAGAGAAATAGAAACATCAGTGATGAGAGGGAATCATTGATTGGATGCTTGTTGCATGCCCCCTACTGGGGACTGAGCCTGTAATCCGGGCATGTGCCCTTGACTGGAATCCAATCTGGGATCCTTGAATCAAATCCGGGATCCGCAGGCTGACGCTCTATCCACTGAGCAAAACCAGCCAGGGCTCAATTTTTTATTTTTATTTCTAAAATGGGGGGAGCAGTAAAAATGACTAATTGATAGAGTTTTTTTGAGGCTCAAGTTCTACTAAAACAATCTCATGAAAGCATTTTGTGAGGTGCAGGTTGCTACACAGAAGTAAATGGTTGTTGTGGTTCAGCCACACCTGAGAATGCAGGAGGCTCGTCTGTGGCCTTCCCCCTCATCGCTCCTCCCTGTACTGTGGCAGGGCTGGTGTGAGGGTCCCTGGGCCCCAGACCCTGGAGGGCATTGGCTGTAACATACAGAGCTGCTCCTTCTTCCAGGAGTTCTCGCATTTGATCCTGGAGACACAAATATGTCAAAACCCTAATGAAAACGCTGTAAGAGAATGAATTGCATCAGAAGCCAGGAAATCTGGAAGAATGGCAATAAAACCACAAAGAGTAAGTAACATTAAGGTCTTGCTAAGGGTTTTGCATGAATTCCATCACTGAATCAAATAGCAAGAAGCATGAGGACCTAGAGTCCTGCTTTTTAAAAGTGAGGACATTGAAGTAAAGTGACTTTCCCAGGATCGACCAGATGATCAAATGTAGAGTTTGGGCCTGAACCCACATCTTCTAACCCCAAGTACAGTGTAGAGGTCATTCAGGGCCCCTTGTCTATCCTTGCACAAGGAGTGATGCAGTCAGCAAGGTGGTGCTATCCGGAGGAGTAAAAAAAGCTGGGTAGTGGACACAGCTCTGGTTAGGGAATCAAAAGATCTGGACTCTGGCCCCAGTGCTGCCCCTGATTAACTGGGTCAAACCACTTCCTTCTGAGGACATCGTCTGCAGGTGGGATGTGGCACTGTCACCTCTCAGGTGCTCTTTCCAATTACATTCCAGGAGCTAAGATTTAAGGTCAAGTGCAGGAGCTTCCAATGCCAGGATGGGGGCCAACTGCCTCACTATTGATAGGGGAGACTTATAATCTGATAGGTTATAGATAGAGCACCTGAATTGATCTGAAAAGCAACCACATTATTTTAAATCTTAGAACACATATTATTATGTGAATGGGGGGTTAAGTTTCTTATATGTGAAGAGGGGGGTAGGTTTTTCTTAAGTTTCCTTTTTTAAATGTTTGAAGTAGGAAAATAAGGCTGTCCCGCTCGTGACAGCCATGACAATAATCCTCCAGGGTTGATCTTGGCCTCCAGCCCTGGCTGAGGAGAAAAGAAACCCGCTGAAGCCCCATGGAAAGAGGCCCTTTAAGTTTCCTTTTCAAGGCCTGTGTGAAGTGATTGAGGAGGTGACTCAGTTATGAATCCATCAAGCAGAACTGAAAAGCATGGCCAAGCTGACCCACCAGAAGTTAAAACATTACATCATCTTGCTGTAAGACAGGATTTGAATGCTTGTAAGTGCCTCTCTTCTTGGTTGGCTGGCCTTCTCAATAAACCCCTAATAGGTTCAACCCTGCCTTTGTTATTGGACACAGCAATAGGCAGCTCGAGCCAAACCAGGGGTTTTCGGTAACAGTGTCACCTGGGAAGTGGTTTAAGAATGCAGGTTCCCGGGCCACCTCTGGAGTGTCCCTCAGTGGCTGTGGGATGAGTTTCTAACATCTGTTCTTGTGAAAACTTCTGTCGAGTGTCCTGGTTTATCAACCACTGCGTTAGAGGTTGGCTCTTATTAGATCTTTGAAATCAGCACTTTCTCAAAGCAGTGGTCTCCACCTGCGTTTTTAAAAAATAAATCTCCCATCAAATTAAGATGCTAATCGTGTCAGCACTCACTTCAAAATGTCACTGAGTTCCAGGCATTTCTCCCACCTCTGTTGGCCACCACCGGTGTCCGCGGGCCACGAGCTCTCCCCGGGACTCTGCAGAGAGGCAGCGAGACAGCAGGTGAACGTCCAGGCACCTGTCCAGGGCCTGGCTCTGTCACTGGTGTGACCTTTCTATGCCTTGCTTCTGCAGCTCTGAAGTGGAGATAATAAAGGTGTCTTTTGTTGCTGTAAGGAATACAGAGTTTAATACATGGTATAATAAGCCTCACTAAATAGAATTTATACTGCAATGGACTCTTACTGATGTCGCTGCATTTTCAGCCTATTATGATTCATTTTCCACCCAGCAGCTAGAAACATTTTATTTTTTCAAAAAATTGATCTTTATTGTTGAAAGTATTACAGGTGTGCCCTTTGTGTGTGTGTGTGTGTGTGTGTGTGTGTGTTTCATTGACCCCCATCCTCCCTGCACCCACCCTTCCCAAACCTTCACCACACTATTGTCTGTCCATGGGCTCTGCATACACGCATATAAGTTCCCGGTTTATCTCTTCCCCACTTCTCTCACCCCCACCTTCCCTCTGAAACTCATCAGTCTGTTCCATGGTCCTATGTTTCTGAATCTATTTTGTTCATCAGTTTATGTTGTTCATTAGATTCCATGTATGAGTGAGACCATGTGATATTTATCTTTCTCTGAATGACTATTTCACTTAGCATGAATGCTCTCCAGGTCTCTCCACACTGTTACAAATGGTAAGAGTTCCTTCTTTTTTACTGCCGAGTAGTATTCCATGGTATAAATGTACCACAGCTTTTTTATCTGCTCATCTGCTGATGGGCACTAGGACTGTTTCCAAATAGAAACATTTAAAAATGTACATCTGGTTATGTCACTGTGCTACTTCGAACTCCCCATTATACTCAGGATGAAGTCCAAACTCTTTTCTGTGGCCTCTATGGCCCTACAGTTCTAGCCGTTACACAGCCCATCACCCATTCTTCCCATTACACACTCTGTTTTGGCCATGTTGGCTTTCTTGTTATTTATTGAACATACCAAGACCATTCTGGCCTCAGAATCTTTGCCCTAGCTCTACCTGCTTATGGCCTGACATCAGATTAAACATTTAAGTTGTCAGTCTCCTCTACTAGATGGGAAACTTCATGAGGCAAGGGATTATATATGTACCTTAGGTATTCCCTTCCATAGTCCCGATGCCTAGAATAGTGCCTGGCACATAGTATGTGCTCATTAGATATTTGCTGAATGAATTAATGAATGAATGAAGGAAGGAACCCACCCTCTTCCTTCTGCTTGCTCCTGCCTCCCACCTGGTGAGCTCTAGCTTGCTTTTCTCCTGCTTCGTCTTCTCCCAGCTCAGGCTGTTCTGGGTGGGTGGTCTGGGCATCTAGCTGTATTTTATCCAGGGAGAGAAAATTGTTCTCTGGGAAGTCATAACTTGAAATATACATTGCTTTTGTGCACATGTTGGTGTGCACTAATAAATTATGTGGTGGAATAAATATTTCCAGAGACCAAGGTGCCTGGCCAGGCCTTTTATCTTCTGTCAGGAGGGCCTTTCATTACCCCCCTCACGTCCCTTCTGGGTCACAGGCAGGAGGCTGCTGTAGGTGCCACTGAAACTTCTATTACTCATCTGATCTTTCATTTGGTCAATAAATCTATCCCTGAAAATAGCCATCTGTATTTGATATAACCAGAGAGTGGGCTAACTAAGCACATAGTTAGAAGGTCTCTTCCTAGGCAGCTTTAGCCTAGCATGTTCCCTATGGCCCATGGAGATTATCCCCACAGGAAGTAAACCCAGGCCCAGTTCCTTGAGTAGTGAGAGCAGATGCCAGCCATTCATTTTCCTGGGCACCCTTTGGCTCATGCCAGCTTCTTAGCCCTCCCCTCCCCTGGCTACTTCTCTTGAGCTGTAGCTTAACCTTTCAAAACCTGCATTAGGAAAATCAATACCACCTATCTCATGCTTGCAGTCAGGATTCAATGTGTGTGTGTGTGTGTGTGTGTGTGTGTGTGTGTGTGTGTGTGTGTCTGTGGCCTGGCTCCTGATGAGCTCCTTGGAGTCATCTACCTGCCTCTGCAACATATACCTCAGACACTGAAGAACAGATGGGCCCAGCATTGTTGCATTGGCTCTCTTCACTTCTCCTTCTTGTCCCTGGTTCTGTTCTACATTTGGCTTTCCTGCTAGCAACCTTCTGGCCTCTTCTTCCACTCCATCCTCACCTCATCATTGGATTCCACATCAGTACCACTCTTGTGGCCACAGACCTATCTTCCCTGGACAAGTGGGTCTGCTTCTCCAAACAGCCTCTGGGGTTCAGGCCACCTCAGGCAACCATCCCTGTGCCAGTCTTTGTCCTGGGACCTCCAATCCCAGCTCTACATTTAAAACTACAGACTCTTCTGGTCTCAGAACAAGTAGGGGCTCTGCCTGTTCAAACCTTATTTGTCCAAGTCACATGTGTCAAACACAAGGCCCGCGGGCCAAATCCGTCCCGCCAGGCCTTGCAATGTGGCCCGCACCGCGCTGTCATCACTGCACTCCGCTGTGTTTCCATCACAATGACAGCTTATGACTGTTCAGTAAACCATTCGGCCCGCGATTTAGGCTGGATTTTAGATTTTGGCCCCTTCTCTGATTGAGTTCGACACCCCTAGTCCAAGTCCACCTTGAAATTTGCCTCCTCTGCAAAGTTTTCCCTTTCATCCCTAATTGTCTAATGGAAAAATAAAGTTCCCATCCCTTCCCTACACCAAAAGCAATTCCACAAAGGTAGGTGGTGACATGAGGTAGCCTTCAGTGCTATCGGAGGTGAGGGAGAGGGAGCAAATGCAGAAGGCTGGGATGTTAAAGAGTTGGACAGAGCCGGGGTGAATTTTGGTGTTGCTCATGATTACTTGTGACACCTCGGGCAAGCTGAGCTTTGGGAGTGCTGTGGATTCCTTCTCAGAGCAAACAGGGTCCCGGTGAGGATCAAATCAGACGATGTTTGTAAAACGTGAACCACAGACCCTGGCATGTAACAGGTGCTCTGAAGTGGTACCTAGTTGCCCACTGTCCCATGTCCCATTTTATTTTCTTCCACGAGAAGCAATGTGACATGGTAGCAAGAGCATGGGCTTCGGAATCTAGACAGGTCTGAGTTCATGGGCTTATTTGGTTACCAAAGAGCTATGAGATCTCGGGGAAGCACAAACCTTTTTGAGTCCCGTGCTGGTATGACAGGACACTCATGCCTTCATTGTGGAGTCTGTACAAAAGAGTAGCAAAAGAGACAAAGGACACAAATTGCCCAGAGTGTGGCTGGTGTCCTGTGGGCTTTCCACATTGCTGGCCCCCTCGCTCCCCTTCTCTGCTGGGGAGTGATCTGTGGTCACCGTGGCTCACAAGGAAACATGGATCCATCTACTTGATGAGGCGTAATTTTCTGTGTTCATTTATTTTTTTAACCTGGCAGATAGGGACTAGAGGAAACAGAATTATTGGACAACTGTCTTGTTTAGAGAAACAAGATAAATTAGATAAATTAGGTTACATATTTTATTGTTTGTGAATACTGTGCAATAACTTATTTTCCTCCTTTGAAGATGCCTGTTCCCACACCCCACCACCATGCTTTATTATTTTGTTCATGCTTGATGTGAGCTGCTCACCCGATTTATGGTTTCTTCAAATGAACTTGCTTTAATACAATTTTAATTGTTTCTAATGCTTTAAATTAATTATAGCCATTTCAGTGGCTCCTCTGTGTCTTTGCTGTTTCTGTTTCATCGCCATGGCAACCTTTCTTACAAAGGGGAAGGAGAGCGTGTCCGTGTGTGTGTGTGTGTGTGTGTGTGTGTGTGTGTGTGTGTGTCTTCTATTCTGTATGTTGACTTCAGTTTGATTTTAAACTCTGTAATATCTGCTCCAGGGAGAAGGATTTTGGGTTAACAACAAGTGAAAGCTGTTTATTGCTTTCCATTCAGGAACAGTGCCTGGCCTAGAATGTTGACTGTTCACATTGCGCCCCATCTCCTCCCCATCCTCTCAGCGTGGGAGCAAGTTGGAGGCAGGACCATGTGGGGTTAGTGCGATGTTCCATGTTCGGAATTAACAAATTAATATTCCTAGAGCACTTTTGTGTGCTCAACAGGGCTTTTTACAAATGTTAACTGATTTGAGCCTTGTAAACACCCGTGACACTAGACTTATTCTTGTCATAGCACTGAGGCAAAGGCACAAAGAGGTGAAGTCCCTTGGTCAAAGTCGCTCAGTAGTTGAGTGGTATGACCAGGGCTGGGTCTCACATTTTGCTGATGTCAAGTGACAGTTCCCGTCACTCTGTCAGGGTCTCCTCCCCCATGACCGAGGGTGGGTCAGCCTGCTCTGTCTTTTGGGGCCCATCCACATGCTCCTCTTCTTGAAGCTTTCCACATCCAACACCTGTCTGTCCCTCCTCTGACCTCTGGGCTCTTGGGCCCCTTCCCTGTATTAGCATTTGCATTCTTTGCTGGCCATCTCCTCCAAGGGCCTAAAGGGCAGGCTGGTGAGTCTGATCACCCTTTCATTCCCTTTGTACCCAGCACAGTGCTCCTCACCAGGCAGGCACTTAGTAAGTACTGAACCAGCCCGGGGAAAACCACAGAAGCAGAAGCAGGGTATTTGGGGCATTTATCCTATGTTGCAAGCATGTGTTTTGCAGACATGTATAAATGCTGGGCTCTTTGTTCAGGCATGCTTGGGAAAGCAGGGTACAATTCCATCAGGCACCTTGTGCAGTTAATGAATTTCCTGATGTAGGGACTTCGGGACTCTTGCCTTTGAAGCTCCTGAGAATGCCGCCTGCCATTTCACTGGAGCTGGCAAGACTTTGTGTCAGAAGGTAGTTTGACTCAGGAAAGAGTGGGAGGTCCAGGTTTCTGAGGTTTGGCTGTCTAGGCAGTTCAGGAGGTGAGAGACTCATGGGAGAAGCCATCGGAGGTGGGTGTGGGAGGCTTGGGTCCAGGCGTACTCTTTCCTCTAGAATTGAATGTACTCAGTGAGTAGCACCACAGAGATTGTGAAAGGGAAGTAGCCGAATTTTAAAGGTAAGCAGAGCTACAGGAGGAGGCGAGTTGTGAAGTTGTATTTGTGAACAATTTTTCCAGCATCATGCACCCAATCCATTCTCTTAGCCCGAGGCCATGCACCGATCCCAAGGGCTGCTTTGCTCAGAAGGGTATTTAGAGAGTCTCCATGGGAATAGCCTTTAGGACCTGGATAGTCTATGAACCATGCAAGTGGGCAGTCTTGCTACCCTGGTGTTGCACATCGTATAGCCTTCCTGTTCCCCTTCACACTCAGGTCCTCGGTCGCCCTCAGCACCTCTGCAAACCCTCCGAATTGCTCACCCACACTCATATGGAGTGCATGCATGCCACTGGGCCTCCCCAGTCTTTGCCACTGCTGTGGCTCGGTGGCAGAGACCCCTTGGGTTCTTAGTGAAGAGCTGAGGTTTGATGGCCATTTTCTTAACTAGGTTGCCAGGGCACAGCTACACCTAGATTCATGGCTTGAGGTGTTCCTGCCCCTGGAGCACTTACTCTTGTTGTTCTTTGCTTTTCTGCCTGGAGAGTTCCACTTTCTGACACAGACAACCCATCTTTGGGTCTGAATCTTGGGAGAAATGAGATGGCAGGGCTTTGTGGGGCTGACATTTGCTGGCTGGGTTGTAGCTCAGTGACTACCCTGGTCTGGCCAGCTCCTCAATGTTTCCTGTCAATAGTGAATTGTATTAATTATCAGTTCAATTTCCTTAAAAAGATGGCTGAGCAGTGCCTCTGAGGGCATCACCTAATTAATGCTTTAATGGATTAATGGCTCATGAAGCTGACAGTTCTGGAACCCAGGCCTCTGATGGGTACTTCAGATGGTCGACCTCAGCAGCTTTGTTTGAAAGGTGTAGGAGAAGCTGTACCAAAGAGGTGTCTACAGGAAGTGGGGCCTGGTGTAGACTTCTTGAATCTCTCCACCCACCTTTCAAATGTCCATTCTTCTCAGTGCCACTGGGGCAACTTCCTGATCAGCCCTTGTGCCCAAATGTTGGTTGTGGAATAATCTGGGTCATCTTCCAGCCTCAGACCATTTGCACAATCATCTTCCCAGGACATGGTGGTAGGTAGAGTTTCAGGAAGATGCCTTCTGAGGCCAAAAAGAGAGGGAGTTGTTAGGTCAGTGATTTTTCTACTCCCTGTCTCTACAAGCACAAAAAGACAAAAAATTCTGCTCCCACTAGGCTGAGTGAAAGTACATGGTGCTGTTTCAGCCTAGACAGAAAGAAGCACACACACACACCAGCACACACATTAGCACACACACTAGCACGCACACACTGGCATGCACACTAGTGCACACACTAGCACACACACCAGCACACACACCAGTGCATACATACACCGTCAGACACCAGCACACAGAGACACACAATACCTCAGTGTTTAGGATGACCTGTGGCTGCTCAGGCCCCGAGTGGGTAATGGGTAAGTGGCCTTTGGTTTCCTTACTCTTGTGAAGATCCAAATCTCCTTTGGGTGGGAGTGATGAGCAAACAGAAGCTTGGAGGGAAGAGCGGCTGTCCCAACCCTGAATGCAGAGGACGGGCTGATCAGGGTAAACTTGGGGTGGGAGGGGGTTGATCAAGGTTTCTCACCCACCTCCCCTTTTAGAACCTTCTTTTCCACAAAACTGCTTTGTGCTGGGCACCAAGAGGGTCCTAGGAGGGAACATACAGAACAGAAACTGGTGCCTCGTCACTTTGTCACACCAGATTTCAGACAAAAATGCTCTTTAAAAACCCAGGAAACATGCCTCACATCTGTGTTTGTTGCTCCTTCATTTTCTGGGCAACATGCCTTCCTGGACCTGCCCTTCATCAGATGCCTCCTCCATATTCGGCCCTGCCCTGAGGGTGAGCTCTGGACACAGTGATGCTTGAGAGCGGGACAGGTGGGTAGAAAGCTCAGGAGTGGATGGAAGACTCTAAAGCTAGTCACGACACACTCATGTTATCATGTTATCTTGGCTTAATGAAGTTTTTAATTGAGCTACAATTGACATATAACATTAATTTCAGGTGTAAAATATATAATGATTCATATTTGTATATATTGTGGCTTAATGATGAAAAGCACTCTCTTTTGTCTCAAAAGCATCCTAATTTGGATGTTATATGATCATCCAATTTAAAGCAGGCTTTACTTGCTGTTGATTTGCATAACTGGTTTTCATGCTAGGTCAAGATGCCCTGCTCTAAATGGCTGCTTTTGAACATCTCATATGCAGTGGCAGGGCCCAGCTCAGCGGGGCAAATGGAGGTGGGCATACAGATGACCTCAGGACACACCTGAGACCACACCTGGCTCTCTTCTAGGTGCCCCCTGTCCACCCTCACAGGAGATTCTGCAAGAACCCTCCCAGCTGTCGAGGCTAAGCATGCAGCTGGTGCCAGAGAACCTGGGCTGGTAGAGAGCCATGTTGGGGCACAGCCTCTGGTCTCCCAGGGCTATCTCAGGCAGCTAGAAGCTCTTCAAGGGCTCCCGGGCCTGTCTGTGGGAGGAGCCTAATGTTGAGTTCATGTGCAGTCACCCGGGGCTCTGAGGAGCTGGGGTTGTGACCTCTGTGTGGAACACAGGCCCAGCTAGGACAGCTGGTCTGTCCATAGAAGAAGAGGGCTGATTTTTCTCCGGTAACTCACAGCTTTGCTGCAGCAGGGCTGACTGCTCTATCACATTAACAGGAAACAAATACATTGTTTTGTTGTGTCTGATTTCTGTGTTAAGCTAGAGTCTTTAAGGGCTGTTTAAAATTTAATGTGTGAGAATAAAATGAAAAAAAATTCCTCTGGGGCCTGCGGCTGCATCAGACTTAATTCCAGCTCGGCATTTCTGCAGCAGTTAGCTGACCCAGCAGGTGTGGAGCATGCCTGCCCTGTCCCTCCAGGGCTCAGTGCTGGCTCCACCCTCTGTTCTGGCTTGATATCCAGCCTTGGAAATGTCACAGGGCTGTGGCTCAGGTGGGAGCGGTACAGCTCAGGGAAGGGGATTTCCAGGGAGTCCTGTACAAATGTCATTCCCTGGAAGGCCCTGAAGTTCACCTGTGGTTCCTCAAATACATCCAATAGATGTTTATTGAGTACCTACTATATGCAAGGTAGTGTTAGGTGGTAGCCAGAGAGATGAAAAAGGTGTGAACTTGTGCTCAAGAAATGCAGAGACTAGAGTAATGGAGTCACATGCAGTGTGAGTGTAAGGTGTGTGGGAGTAAGTAACGGAGTTTCCAGTGGAGTGCTCTGTGATGTACCTCAGAGAGCCTCATGATGGAAGACTCAGTCCTCCAGTGGCTGGGAGTACTGCAGTGGAGGGAGGGCCTTCAGCTGTTGGCTGGAGGTGATATCCTTCTCTGAAGAGAGCCATCTGGACTCAAATTATGCCCCCTCCCAGGACAGCCACATCCAAAGACTGATGGATGTGTGTCTATCAAGTTCCACCTTCCTTGCCCCTGTGTGGGACAATTTGGAAGGGTCATCTGAGTCTCAGAACTCTCATGACATCACCTGTGGCCTTTTGGGGGCTGCATCACAGCTCAATCTCTCTTTCTTCCCAATCCTGTTCCCTCCTTTTCCACAGGGTTGATTTCAAGAGTTCTCCAAACCTAATGCACACTTATCTCGGTCTCAGACTCTGCTTCCTGGGGGAACCCAACCTGCAACAGGACTGACATGGTCAGCATTCTGCAGGGAAGGCTTCCTAGAGGAAGTGACTGTTAGACTGAAATCTGAAGGATGAGGAAGAGTCAGTCTGGTGACAGCTCTGGGAAAGGGGTTCCTGGCAAAGGAAGAGAATGTGCACAACCCAATAGGCAAAAAGGAGCAGACCATGCCCAGGTGGAGAATGGCAAAGCAGGAGGCTGGGGCTAGGTTGAGGATATTTCATGTTATTTATTTATTTATTTATTTATTTATTTATTTATTTATTTGTGTGTGTGTATGTGTGTGTGTGTGTGTGTGTGTGAGAGAGAGAGAGAGAGAGAGAGAGAGAGAGAGAGAGAAAGAGAGAGAGAGAGAGCACACTATAATGGGGGCTTGGGTTTTATCTAAGGGCATTATGATATAATTGAATGTTTTTATTATGGAGGGCAGTGATGTGGTTGATTTATTTTCTTATAAAATGATCTTGATAGGAAGGAGGTAAAAACAGAAGCAAGGAGATCAGTTAAGGAGGCTGTCATAGTAGCTCAGAAGAGAGATGATGATGGCCTGAATTGAAATAGAGGGACAGAGGTGGAGGGAGTTAGACATTTATTTAGGAAGAAGAACCCATTATCAGAAATTAATGATAGATAGGATATGGAAGAAGAGGGGAGAGACAAGGGTGATGACTGGCTTTCTGAGAGGATGTGGCCACCATGTAATGAGTTGGGAAACCAGTGGAGAAGCAGATTAGGGAAGAGAGTGGTGAAAGGGGAAAAGATATTGAATTTCAGAAGTGCTGAATTTTACTTGTTTTGGGGCTATTCAAGTACAGAGTTGAGATATTTAGATATATGGATATAAAACTTAAGAGAAAGAACAAAGTTGTTTATTTTTTAAATAATAAATTGACCTCAAAGCTCAGTTTAAATGACAATAGATACTTATTTCTCCAGTTTCTGTGAATGATGAATGGAGGGGAGCCTGAGCTTAGGGGTTTCTCATGAGGTTGCACTCAAAATGCTGGTCATCCAAATATCCAAGTGCGGCTGTAGGACCTGCTTCCAAGATGGTGCACATGCTGTCAAGTTGGTGCTGTAAATTCTTACCATTTGGATCTATGCATAGGGTTTGTTTAAGTGTCTTCATGGTATAGTCATTGGCTCCCCCCACACCCCAACAAGAGATACAAGAAAGTAGGAAAGAAAGTAGGACAGAAATGGCAATGCCTCAGAAGTCACACACCATAATTTCCACCATATCCTATTGGTCACACAGACTGACCTTGATACATTGAGAGAGGCGATACACAGGGTATGAATATCAGATTTCAAGGATCATTGGTGCCATTTAGAGGATGGCTACCTCACTTGGAGATACAGATTTGAAAATCATTAGCATTTAGATAATATTTGAAGACGTGGTAATGGGGGAGATTGCCTAAGAGAAGTATTTAGAATGAAAAGAGGAGGGCTTAAGGACAGAGCCCTGAGAGATGCTGGCATTTAAGGATAAGTAGAGAAAGAAGCTGCTAAAGGAGGCTGATAGCAAATGTGACCCTGGCTTGTCTGCAGTTTGTTTTGGTTTATGCCTGTTTGTACTCACATGATAGTTTATTCTGCTCTTTTCCACTCTTAACAGTGTCCTGCATTAGATAAAAATTCCATGGTTCACCCTATGTTAAAAAGTTGCCAGAGCAGCAAAGGAAAATCAGAAGGTGCCAATATCACGATGGACACTAGATGTAATGACCAGAAGGTCACTTTAGCAGCAGGTTGAATTGTGGGTGTGCAAAACCAAGTTTCAGTGGGTGAGGTGAGTGACAAGTGAGGTAAGTGTAGATTTTTTTCCTAGAAGTGTGACCAAGAAATGAAAGGAGAAAATAAAGTTTTAAGAGTAGTATGTGGAGTAGTGAAGAATCCTTCTCTAAGGTGCTGGACATTAAAATATGTATAATTGATAAAGAAGAGGCTCCATTACCATCAACATTGCCCAGAGCAGGAGAATAATCTGGAATAAATCTTGGGGGCCTCAACATCTCAAGGCTTAAACCCAAGATGAAGGTACTGAGGCTGGTTAGGAAGGAATGACAGCCACTCCAGACCCCCAAAGTTCCCACGCTTACACTGGGCCTGCCTGGTGCTCAGCGGGGGTTTCTAGTCTGGAAATCCATGTGTCATGCATGGGCTGTGCTCCTGAGGTCTGCTCACCATTCCCTTCTCCTTGGGAAGGCTGTTTCACTAGGCCCGTCCCTGGAGCTTGCTGCTGTGGGTGGCAGTGGAGCAGCAGGAGTCCACAAGGTGGGTTGGTGTCTATGCTCTTGGGTTGACATAGGACGTTGGAAGTGTCTTTGTAAGTGCTGCAGAGTGAGTCGAAATGGCCCCAACCCTACCCTAACCATGATGATAAGAGACAGTGAGAGGAACATGACTGCATTGTCCTAGGTTGTTCAGGCAGAGGCATTTGGTGGCCCTTTGTAATGGATTGGCCCAGGAAGGGGAGAAAAGATTCTTTATCATAAAAAAGTCAGGATTATTGCTTCATAAAGAGCAGAGTCCAAATTAATATATGAGTTTCAAAAAGAATGAGTTCTTGCCATAGTGAGTCATGCTTATATTTCATACAATTAGGAGGGAGCTGGTTGGAGCCAGCTTCTGGGAGACCTAAGTGCATTTGAAACACCCACATCTCTTCCTACACCCAGGAGACAATAGCTACTTTTGCCACCCCTTGACACTCCCCCTCTCCTCCCCCCCACAAACACACACCCACCCACGCACTCAGCAAGTAGAAGCCCAGATGGAGAACACCTTTACTGCTTTACTGACATCCAGCTGATATCAAAGGCTTCCACAGAAAGGATTCAGATCTTGGGCATCCCTTACATATAGAAGGGCTGGAATGTCCTAGAGAGGAGAGGAGGAACCTGGATGGTGCTGCCTTCCATGAGAAAGGGCTGGGGGAGTGAGGCTCCAGCTAAGTACACCTCTAAGGGAGCGGCCTTGTCTTCACCTCCACCATACAAAGGGCAAATTAGAGGCAAAGTCTCCTCACCTCTCTCTGACTTGGTACCAGGATGCTTTCTGAGCCCTTTGTTTAAGGAGTGTTTAAGTCCGCACTGCAATGAAGGCTGTGATTAGTCTTGCAGGTGAGGGATGATGCCCATCTGTGTCACCTGACAAGACAGTATCCTTCCGGTGTGGATTTGGAGCAAGAGTGGATTATACAAGGAAAGCTCTGGGGGGGGGGTGGTGGGTGTAGAGGAGAGGATGACTCCTTGGACACCCTCTCCCATCCATCTCTTTTGGGGCGGCAAACACACAGCAGGAGAAGAGAAATGCCTCCCCAGCCACTGAAAGGACACTTGGCTAAGGGTCAGGTTCCCCAAGGAGTACTTCTCAAGCAACTGTGCATGGGAGGGACGAAAGCCCGGCTAGACATTTGCAGACTCAAGGCTGCTGGAGGGGGAGGGGCAATTCTGAGCCCACCCCTGCTGCTCTGCTCCAGCTGCACGTGCAGGAGCACAAATCCTCCATGTCTGGACAGACTGGTGGTGTCACGGCATGGCTCCGTAGCTGCCCGGAGTACCTCAGAGCACATTTCCAGCAAGAGTCAACTCTTCCTGGTGGCCTTAGACTTGAAAAAGCAATTGATATTCTATCACTGCAAGCATCTGGTTGGTTCTGGCCCTGACAGGAATCCACTGAAGGTGAACCGCTTGGGCCAGCTGGGAGGTGATTTCCTGACAAACGCAATCTGCTGATGCAGGGATCCCTTTGCATCCCAAGTCCTTCCCGTTTTATGAAAGGATGTAAATTCTGCATAATTTTTTTTTATGATTTCTTTCTTGATGCTTTTTATGATTCTGAATTTCATGTCTCTCTAGAGAGGTGCTGGAATCATCCAGCCATTCTCCTCAAAATTATGGGCAATTTGACCTGCCATTGAGCCATTTCCTGCGGCTTAGTGGTTGAGTGGCTCTTTGGGCCATTTCTGCCTCGAAGACGATGCAGGGCACTGTGGTTCATGCAGATGAGGACTCCAGACCTCCCTGGCTGAGACTCCTTGCCACTGTGAAAGCTAAGGCCGCCTCTGCCGACTGGGAAGGTTTCACCAAGTTCACCTGCCCTAAGTGGGATGGGCCTTTTCCCCTATGTGACTGACTGAGTTTAAAGAGCAAGGGGTTGAATAGGCAAGTCTGGGAGAGAACAGACCAGGAAGAAGATTATGTTACAAAGAAATTTCCGGAAGCCATAGTCGGTTCTGTGGATCTCTTCTGAGTCCATATTGACAGAAAAATGTGAGCTGACAGTCTGTGTAGTATGCTCCTGTAACATTGTGATTTGTAATAAATATATATATGTTCCTGGCCTAGAGTTCCTAAAACCCCTGAAATTTCCTTAAAGATAAAATAGAGTTTTGTTATTCGTAACAAGCCCCTTTCCATCACCTGGGTTTATTTTGGAGAGCCCCTGGAAAGCTCAGGTGGGAGCTGGTTGCCAGGGGAACCAACCACAGGATTGAGTGTTAGAATATTTAGCTCTTTCCTCCTCCCACCTCTACAGAGGGAAGAGGAGACAGGCTAAGGTGGAATCAATCGTAAATGGCCAATAATCCAACCAATCATGCCTATGTAATGAGGCCACCATGAAGCCCAAAAGAAGAGGTTTCCAAGAGTTTCCAGGTGGTGGACACGTGGAGGTGCTGGGAGAATAGAGCACTCAGAAAGGGTGTGGGAGCTCAGAACCCCTTCCCTTTCACACACCTTGCTTTTTGCATCTCTCCCATCTGCCTACTCCTGAGTTACATTCTTTTTATAATAAACGGGTAATCTAGTAAATAAACTGTTTTTCCTGAGTTCTATAAGTCACTCCAGCAAATTGATGGAACCAGAGGAGAAGGTCTGGAAACCTCTGATCTATAGCTGGGCAGTCAGCAGTACATGTGATATTAATGGGTCCCTAACGAGGGGCACAGGGCGGGGGTTTTGTTGGACTGAGCCCTTAATCCCTGGAATCTGAAGCTAAACCCTTGCAGACAGTGTCAGAACGGAGTTAAATTGTAGGACACCCAGCTGGTGT
The DNA here is from genome assembly GCF_014108245.1 of Pipistrellus kuhlii. Classification (NCBI taxonomy): domain Eukaryota; kingdom Metazoa; phylum Chordata; class Mammalia; order Chiroptera; family Vespertilionidae; genus Pipistrellus; species Pipistrellus kuhlii. The sequence continues at coordinate 62,817,967 of NW_023425595.1, read as the reverse complement.
CTGAGAATTGCCTGACGTGGGGAAAAACCCCACACAGGTGGCCACAGTATTGAGCAGAGTGAAAGTAAAGAAAGAAGCAGTGTTTCTGTTATCAATTCTAGCTTCGTTCATCTGCTGAACACTTGATGGAACACCCGTGGTCGGTAAGTGCTGAAGGTGGAGTGTAGGCTGCTGTTCAGGGGTAACATGGACTCTCATTGGATAATTTCAGTCCAGTATGCTAAGTGCTCAGACGTAGGCATATCTCCACGTTTTGTGGGAGGCGGAGTGAGAGTTAATCATATCAGGGGATGTGTGCTAAATTCCTTCCTACCAGGTGACCAATATTATGCTGAATGCATTCCCTGAACAGTCACAGGTAACACAACAATGCTACATGGCAGCTATTCTGCCCATTTCACAGATAACAAAGCTAACGCTGAGAGAGGCCAAATAACTGGTAAAGCACACAGGCAGGTAGAGACAGAGCTGGGGTTCAAAGCCAGGACTGTCTGACTGCAGCCCTGTGGTCTTAACCACCAGCTGCCTTTCCACCTCCTGGTCTGAGCAGGTGTAGAGGCTGCAGGAGCGCTGAGGTGAGCTGTGAGTGAGTGACAGCAGGGCAGTCCACCCAGTGTTAATCAGGGCGGGACTATCCAGGGGCCTTTTTCCCAGGGTGAGGCTGGACTTGACTTTTGCTTCCAGAGCTGCTGTCCCCTTATCAGCCATTCTTTCTGGCTCCTGTTTAAAACCGGCCAAGAAACCTCAGCAGGAGACTGCAAATTGGTGGCAATTTAATTGAGGAGTTTTTCTGAGATTCGACCCAGCTGGAGGGAAGGAGAAAGCCAGAGACTGCCTTTGAATTGGATCTAAATATAGCATTGCCCAAGTGCTTAATTTTGTGTTCTCACTATTTCGGTGTTGATTTTGAAGGAGCTTGGCTTCCTGGAGGAAATGTTTAAGGCTGGAGAAGTAGAGTTTTCAGTTTGTCTTCTGTGTAAATAAGAGGAACAGGAAGCACAAACGTTACACTGCTTCTTATTGATTAACATCCCCACCGTTAAACAGTTTTACAGCTTAATCTTCTCAGGGCTGCTCTGCAGCTAATTGTGGGGAGGCTGTGCCTGAGGAGAACACACTTCTGCCCTGGGTCCTAGCTCCCATGGCTCTCACTCTTGCTCTGATTTTGTTTCTTTGTCTATTGTTACATTTCTTTCTGCTTCTTTTTATAATCATGTCTTTAATTTTCACCCAATCTCCTCTCTCTTCCTCACTCTATCTCTTAAATCTCATGGGTCTTTCCTTTGCTCAGGTTTCTTTCTTGCTTGCCTTTAAAAATCATTTTAAAAATTTCAATTGCAGTTGACATACATTATTATATTAGTTTCAGGTGTGCACCCCGGTGATCAGACATTACATAACTTAGTGATCCTCCTGCTAAATCTTGTGCCCATTGGACACTGCACAGTTACTAGAATGTTATTGACTATATGCTGTACTTTACCATGACTGTTTGGTGCCTACCAACTTGTACTTCTTTCTTAAAAATTTGCTATTTATTGATTTGAGAGAGAGAGAGAGAGAGAGAGAGAGAGAGAGAACAGTTTGTTGTCCCACTTCTTTGTGCACTCATTAGTTCATTCTTATATGTGCCCTGACCAGGGATTGAACCCACAACTTTGGCATTTTGGGATAACACTTTAACCAACTGAACTACCTTTTTAATCCTTTCACTGTTTTTTACCTATCCCCCCAATACCCATCCCACCTGGCAGCTGTCAAAATGTTCTCTTTCTGGCACTGGAACCCTGGGCTGGTGGGGCTGGAGTGGAACTGGGACCCCTCACTCCTCAGAAGAAAACTCCATAATCTCTCCTAATTTAAAACTGCCACATGTGGGTGTGGGGCTAGCCTGCTTTGTGTCTCCGCCCCTCTTTTAGTTTCAATGTGGCTTCTTCTTTAATTCCCTAGTTGTAAGACTTCCATTTAGCCAAATTTCAGGTGGTTCTGACAATGGTTGTCCTGTAATTTAGTTGTAATTTTGATGTGGTTGTGGGAGAAGGTGAGTATTTGTTTACTGCTGCCTCCATCTTTTCATTTGAGATTCTACAATAAGTAGAGCAGGCACAGACCCAGACCCCAAGGAGTGTACAGTCTGGTCTTTCCATATTGTTCTGGATCTGCCGGTGGCTGGGTGCAGCTGGTGGCTGTCAGGCCTGCTTTTGAGCTGTCACCCCAATGATCTGAAGAGGGAGAGTGCTTTTCATGGCCCAAGTGCTCAGGAACACTTCGCTCACTTAGCTGTGTGTGCAACTTGCTATCTGTTAATGCAGGACCTGGGCTTTCCAACCTGAGACCCATGCATGAGCTCAGGGAGACAGGGGAGCCTCTGAAATACAGTGGCCACACCATATCTGCCACTTTCTGTGGTTATAGTTACCTGAGGTGAATTATGGTCTGAGAATATTAAAGGAAAATTTCTAGAAATGAACAATCCATAAGTTTTAAATTAGGCAGCAGTCTTTTTTTTTTTTTAAATATATATATATTATTGATTTTTTTTTAAAGAGAAGAAGGGAGAGAGATAGAGAGTTAAAACAATGATGAGAGAAAAATATTGATCAGCTGCCTTTTGCACACCCTTACTAGGGATGTTCCCACAACCAAGGTACATGTCCTTGACCGAAATTGAATCTGGGACCCTTCAGTCCACAGGCCAATGCTCTATCCATTGAGTCAAACTGATTAGGGCCAGGCAGCAGTCTTAGTAGTACCATTCTGTTCCATCTCATCTGGGATGAGAATGATTGCTTTTTCTAGTATATTCATGTTGTATATGTTCCCTGCCCATTATCAGATCGACTATCTTGCTATCTCAGTGCTTGTGTTCAAGTCCTCCTTACTCTACTTAATGTCACATTCACATAACCTTTATTACAGTCTATTGTTGTAACTGTTCTATTTTATTGTTAGTTATTTATAAATTAAACTTTATCAGAAATACATTTGTAGCTGAAACCGGTTTGGCTCAGTGGATAGAGCATTGGCTTGCAGACTGAAAGGTCCCAGGTTCGATTCCGGTCAAGGGCATTTACCTTGGTTGTGGGCACATCCCCAGTAGGGGGTGTGCAAGAGGCAGCTGATTGGTGATTCTCTCTCATCAATGTTTCTAACTCTTTATCCTTCTCTCTTTCTCTCTGTAAAAAAATCAATAATATATATATAAAGAAATACATTTGTATAGGAAAAAACAGTATATATATAGGGTTTGGTACTATCCAAGGTTTCAGACAACCACTGAGGGTCTTGGAACATATTTCCTCCAGATAAGGGAGTACTGTGGTAAGCAGATTTCTGAATATATGTGCATTTTTTCAGGGTATTTTATAACTTTCACAACTGCCTAGCTGGTGTGGCTCAGTGGTTGAGCATCAACCCATGAACCAGGAGGTCTTAATTCCATTTCTGGTCAGGGCACATGCCAAGGTTGTGAGCTCAGTACCCAGTAATGGGCATGCAGGAGGCAGCCAATCAATGATTCTTTCTCTCATTATTGATGTTTCTGTCTTTCCCTCTCTCTTCCTCTCTGACATCACTAAAAATGTATTTAAAAAAAAGAAAAGAACAACTATCCTACCAATGAGGCCCAGGTAGGTAGCCCAATCACTTAGAAGTGAGTCAGAATTCAGCCCTGGACATGGGTTCTTAGTGTTCTCTCACTCAACCAGCAACTTTCTTTATCTCTGTAGGACATTTGTGAAGAAATACACCAATGGTCACATCTGACCTTTCAATCCTTCTTTAAAAAAGTCTTTGTATTTGGTCTTGATTCAGAACAAAATTACTAAATTGTTAGATTATTATGTGCTTAAAGGACCATAATATTTTCATTCTGGGGAAGGATGGAGTTACTATTGCTTTATTCTTGATTCACAACAAAATTACTAAATTGTTAGATTATTATGTGCTTAAAGGAACATAATATTTTTATTCTGGGGAAGGATGGAGTTACTATTGCTATATCTTAAAATTATAGAGTTGAAACAGAGCTAAAAGTTCATATAGTTCATCCTGAAATCCAAATCCCTCTTGCCTCATCCAGAATCTTCTCTATAACATTTCCATCAAAGAACCATTAGGCCACTTTCAGAGTCAGAAAATGCTCTGCTCATTCATTCATTCATTCATTCATCCATTCATTGCACCCTCCCATGACACATGCACTCTACTAGATTCTGGGAATTTGATAATGGAGAAGACAAATGACACCCTTGTCTTCAAGGAGCTTACAATCTAGCAATCTAGAGATACAGACATTGAATAAGTAGAAAGAGAGTTAGAGCAGACAGTTCTGGGGCTAGTGGGAACTACTCTAATTTGTGGGTGGTAGTGATCATGGAAGAATTCCCAGAGGAAGTAGCATCCAAGGTGAGCTGAAGGAGGAGTAGGAACTAGCAAGAAGAAGGAAGGTTAGGTTGAGGGAATATTATAGGTAAAGGAAATGGCACATTCAAGGATCCAAGAATGAAAGAGAAGGAGCAAAGCTTACTTGAGAAAGTAAGAGAATATTAGAATGGCCAAAGCAGAAAAAGAGAATGAATAAAAGAGTGGTTTCCACATCAACCCACTCTCATTTTTGACAGCTGGAGCCACAAAATTCTCCTTGATCTTTAATCTTTCCACTTATGGCCTCTGATGCTCCCACATAGACAACAATCTCCATGGGATTTATTAAGACAAACAAACACACCAGTGATGAGCGTCCTCTCATCTTCCTTTACTGCCAGTCCCCAACTTATAATGGTTCAACTGAAGATTTGTAAACTTTATGATAATGTGAAAGCTATATGCATTCAGTAAAAATTAATTTTCATCTTTTCCTGGGCTAGCGATATGTAATATGATACACACTCATGATGCTGAGCAGCAGCATGAGCCGCAGCTGCCAATCAGTCATGTAACTATGACAGCAAACACTGACGCTCAGTGTACTGCATTGTCAGTGTTTTTTAGATACTGTGTTTTGTGTTTTAACATTCCATTGTGTCTACAAAGCACCCATCTGTGCCTCCTGCTTCTGGTGAGATGAAAGGCAAAACAACTGTAAGTTAAGTAAGCATTTTGAGCAAGTTTCTGATAGGCTAGGATAAGCTATGATGTTCATTAGGTTAGGTATGTATATAAATGCATCTTTGACTTATGTCATTTTCAATTTATGCTAGGAGCACCTGTATTTGGGCAGACCTTTTAAACATGAAACAAGTTTTAGTTCTGCCATACCCCTTGCTATGCTCACTACCCAGAGTGCTGTCCCTAACCATATCCACTCAGCTCAAAGACTTTTGAACTGGCTAGTGTGGTTCAGTGATTAGAGTGTAGGCCCACACACTGAGGGGTCATGGGTTTGATTCATGGTCAAATTCATGTACCTGGGTTGCAGGTTCAATCCCCAGTCCCAATTGTGGAGGCAGCAGATTGACGTTTCTCCCCTTTCACTCTCCCTTTCTCCCCATACCCCTTCCCTTTTCTCTAAACATCAATGGCAAAAATATCTTTGGGTGAGGAATAACAACAACAACAACAACAGCAACGACTTTGTATTATGTTCACTTATTCACCTCCCCCATTTGACTGTGTGCTGTGAAGTGTAGGGACCTTGACTAATTCTCTCAGGTGCCCAGTGCAGGGCCTAGCCTACAGTAGTTACTCAATTGGTGCTTTGTGGTTGAGCAATGAAAGGATAAATGGCTAAGATGCTGATCAGTGATGAATCTTAGGAAGGGAAGTCAGTAAGAAGTAGAGAAAGACAAGCCTGAAAGCTGTATGAGTCATAGCAAGAGCTCTCACCACCCCCATTCCCAGAAAATGGAGATTACTTTTATGCCATGAGTTTCATAGATGTTATGATTACATTTCTTAGTATACATTTCTCTCTTTCAAACAATGATAGTCCCCCCAGTTAAATAGTACTCAAGTTATACAAGTTTAGTATCATGAAAATGGTTTAATAACAACCATAATTAGGTTTTAGGGATCTGGGTAAGTTTGTATTACCAACCAACAAAGCAGTCAAATGTATCAATGAATATTATAAAGCCAGAATGTAAAACTGGCAATGACTATGCTGAAGAGAAGGCCCTTTCTCTCTGTTCTGTGTTTTCTGTTATTGTGTGACTTAATGCTTTACCTCACATTGTCTTACTTTTGTGATTGTTATATTGCATTGTAATACAGTATATATCTATATTTCATATACTGTATATAGCATATAGTGTATAGTAGAGTATATAGAATAGAGTATAGTCTACTATTGTCATAGACAGCCTCTAAGATGACTCCAATCATCACTATCTTTTAGTATTCATGCTCTTGTGTAATCCTTTTCCCTTGAGTGTGATTGAGTATCTCACAGCTAACCCACAGAATATGGAAAAACTGATAGCATATCACTTCCCATATTAGATTGTAAAAAAGACTATGATTCTGCATTGGGCTTCCTTCTCTTGCTCTCTTACTCATTTCTCTGGGGAAAGCCAATTGCCATGTTGTGAGCTGCCTTATGGAGCAACTCACAGGGCCAAGAACCAAGGGAAACTACCCACCAACAGCAAGTGAAGAACTGAGGCCCTTAGCCCAACAGGCCAGGAGGAGCTGAATAAGTCCTGCCAGCAGCCTGTGTAAGAGCTCAGAAATGGATCTTCCTTTGTCAAGCTTTCAGTTGAGACATAGGCACAGATGGCTCTTTGACTGTAGCCTTGGGGGAGATGTTGAGGCAGAGGCACCCAGCTAAGTCACATCTAGACTCTAGACCTATAGGAACGATGAAATAACATATGTTTTAAGCTGTTATGTTTGGGACAATTTGTTATACAGCAATAAAGACCTGGTACAGGTTTTGGTTCCATGAGTGGGGTGATGCTATAACATACCTAAAAATATGAAGTGGCTTTCTACTGGGCCAGTGGATGAAGCCTGGGAACATTTTTGATGTGTGCATTAGGAAAAAATCCTCTAAGTTAAGTTGCATAGACAATAGAAATCTGAATGTTGATGCTGCTGTTAGTGAAGTCTTAAGGGAAAAGTGAGAAAGGCATATGGGAGCTGGAAGGAGGGAGAGCTTTGTGATGTAGTGGCAGAACTTAACACTATTGCCACAGGATGTGGAAAGTAGAAAATGTACCTAATGAACCGAGTGATGTAGCTCAGGAGATATCTAAGCAAAGTGTTGAAGGTGTTGCCTGGGTCCTTCTCATTGCTTATGTAAGATGAGGGAAGTATTGATAAACACAAACCAGGATTGGGTGAACTTGAAAATTCGCCGTCTCTCCAGATGGCAAGTAATGCTAAAATTAAGAAATGATTTCTGAGCAAAGATCAAACCCAGGGCACTGCCGGGATCTTCCCTCATTCAAACTTCAGATAAGATTATAGCCTCTCCTACCCATGACCTTTTGTTATGGGCTATGAGAGACCTTGAGGCAGAAGCATGAAGCTGGGTTGTATCCAGATTCCTGATTCACAGAGACTATGAAATAATATTTATTGGTGTAAGTTGCTAAGTTTGGGAGTAACTTGTTATGCAGCAATATAAATTAGTATAATTATTATTGTTATTATAATTATTATATAACCTGTGCATAGAATGGCCATCTGCCACCATGGTAAGGCAAACAGAGTGTCTCTATACCAGGAACACAGGGCAGTTGAAGGTGAGATTTCTGAAATAGAGAGATTAGGTAAAAGTTAATACACTGAATTTTGTGGGCCTAAGATTTTTCTGGAAAATCAGACCAGTCCCCCCAAAAAGAGACTAATATAAGGGGTTCTTCAATGATAGTATAGCCAGATCTACTTTTACCGATTGTGAAAACCAAGATTGATATGCCCCAGCCATACACATAGAACTCCAATCAGTGTTTTAGTATGCCACTTAAAAAATTGAGATATCATTGACATATAACATTATATTAGTTTCAGAAATACAACATAATGATTTAATATGTGGATGTATTGCAAAATAATTACCACAATAAGTCTAGTTAATATAATCACTGTACATTAGTACATTTTTTTCTTGTGTTAAGATTTTTTAACTTCTTTAACTTAGGCTTCTATGTTTTGGCTATTGTAAATAGTGCTACAGTAAATATAGGGATGCATATAATTTTTTGAGTTAGTATTTTTATTTTTTAGATAAATACCCAGAAATAAGTTTTATTTTTCAATTTTTGAGAATAGTCATACTGTTTTTCATAGTGGCTGAAATAATTTACATCTCCACCAACAGTACACAAGGATTCCCTTTCTCTACCTCCTTGCCCACACTTTTTATTTCTTAACTTTTTGATAGTAGCCATCCTAAAAGGTGTGAGGTGTTATCTCACTTTGGCTTTGATTTGCATTTTTTTTGATGATTAGAGATGTTGAAGCATGCTACTTTAAATATGAACAAGCACAATATTTGAGGAAAGAATCTATTATGAAAGATGTAAACCAAAACAAAGGCAATTTTGAAGAGACGGAAACAGAGTAGAAAGAAAAACACTTCAAAAAAGTGTATCAAAATGCTCAAAGATAAGAGAAAACAGTACAGCCAAAAATCAAAATATGATGTTTTGAAGAAGGAACATCAAAGATCACAAACAACTTTTGAAAACTTAAAATTTGTTAGCAGTAACTCAATATTAGGGTCCAAAGACTGTATGATCAATAATGACAGAGATTTATTTTCAAAGAAATATTTCCAGCACCTTGCACATCACTTTGTATATAGTAAGACCCAACAAAAACTTGTTGAGAGAATGAATGAGTAAATAATAAAGTTGGGTAAATCTCCCTGGAGTAGAGCAAAAAGACAGATGAAAAATAGGAAAGCAAAGCAAAATACCTCAAGAGCTACAACATCTGAATAATGGGAATCCAGAAGGAATAAGTCAGATGGGGAAAAAAATTACCAAAAAAATTTATTCAGTAAAAATTCCTCAAAATGGCCCTAGCCAGTTTGGCTCAGTGGGTAGGATGTTGTCCTGGGGACTGAAGAGTCCTGAGTTCGATTCCAACCAAGGGCATGTACCTGGCTGCAGGCTCCTTGCCAGCCTGGGACCTGTTCAGGGCTTGTGCAGGAGGCAACCAATTGATGCATTTCTCTCACATTTATATTTCTCTCTGTCTTTCCATCTCTCTTCCACTTTCTCTAAAAATCAATGGAAAAATATCCTTGGTTGAGGATTAAAAAATATTCTTCAAAATGAATTTCCAGAAATAGCACTGTGGATGAGAATAGACCTATATCAAGGCAGATCACTGTAAAATTTCAGACTATTGAGGATAGCTACATTGGAAGCTAAAAGACAATCATATTTTTATTTTAAAATCTGAGGGGAAAATAATTTCCAACCAAGAATTCTATACTTAATTAGATATGAAGGTAGGATAAAGATATTTCTGATGTTCAAGATTCAAAAAAAAAAAAATTGTTTCCTATGCATAACCTTTCCTAACAAGCTATTAAAGGGTACACTTCATAAGGTGAAGGAATATCAGAAAAGCAAAGACATAGGATCTAAGAAATGGGCTCCAACAGAAGACAGAGTGGAGGAAATATCCAACACATTTGTGAAAGAAAGGCCCCAGAGGACAGCTGAGTAACAAGCCTGAAGGGTCCAAGAGAGACTTTTTCAAAAACACAAAGTTGATAACACCTAATGTGTTTGCATGTATTGAGAGATTTACATGACTGTGAAGACTTTGGGGTAGATTAGAGATAAACACATACAAAACCTACATTGCTAAATGTAGGAATTGAAAAACAATAATCATATATAATAAAAGCATAATATGCTAAGTGTCCCATCTTCAGCGTTATGGGACTACAGTGGTGCCTCACACAACGAACTTAATTCGTTCCAGGAGCAAGTTTGTTATGCGAAAAGTTCGTTATGTGAAACGCGTTTTCCCATAACAATACATGTTAAAAAAAATAATTCGTTCTGTAGCATAAAATATGCTAAGATGACATAAAAAAGATAAATTTTTGTTATTATTTTTATTTAGATACATCTAAAAACATATATTTTTTTTAAAAAAAACACACACATTTTTTTAATTTTAAGACAGACTAAGTAGAGTCTACCGAATCTTGCACATCTCTAGTGTAGAGTTTTTTAAAGTTCGCAATAACTTGCTGATCCATTGGCTGAAGAATGGATGTGGTGTTTGGTGGCAAATACTGCACCTTGATAAAAGGATAATTTTCCTGCAATATTTCCTCTAGGTCTTTTGGGTGAGAAGGGGAAGGGGCATTGTCAAGTATCAGAAGGGCTTTGAGCGGCAGTTCTTTTTCCAGCAAGAATTTCTTCACGGCAGGAGCAAAGGTTTCCAGAATCCATTCGTTGAAGATAACTTGGGTCACCCAGGCTTTTTGATTGGACTTCCAATGGACGGGCAGTTTGGACTTAATAACGTTATTTTTCTTGAAAATTCTTGGATTTTCAGAGTGATAAACCAATAGAGGTTTGATCTTGAGGTCTCCGCTGGCATTAGACGAAAACATAAGGGTAAGTCTGTCCTTCATGGCTTTGTGTCCTGGCAATTTCTTCTCCTCTTTTGTAATGAAGGTTCTGCTCGGCATTCTTTTCCAGAAAAGACCCGTTTCATCGGCATTGAACACTTGTTGTGGGCAGTATCCTTCATCCTTAATACATTTTTGAAAGTTAATAGAGAACTTTTCTGCTTCTTTCTTGTCAGCACTGCCAGCCTCACCATGCATAGTAACGCTGTGGATTCCACACCTTTTCTTAAATCTAAAAAACCACCCCCTGCTGGCTTTGAATTCTTCTTCATTATCTTGATTGCTGCTACTTCCAGGGACGTTTTTCTTTAGATCGTCATAAATTCTCTTGGCTTTGTGACAGATAATATCTTGGGTTGTTACGTCACCTTTCACCTGCCTGTCCTTAATCCAAATCGCTAATAGCCTCTCCATTTCCTCGTGGATTGAAGACCTATGTTTTTCATGAAATAGTAGTTTTGATACTCCTTTGGCTACTTTGGCTGATTTGATTGCATCCTTATTTGTCAAAATGGTGAAAATGGTGGTCTTGCTGAGGCCAAACTCTTTGACGAGGTCACACTGTTTTACCCCACATTCACTCCTTCTAATTATTTCCTGTTTCATTTCAACAGAAAACACCTTCCTGCTTTTTTTAGAAGCCATGATATAAAAAAAATATTGAGTTTAACTTAAAAGGACGACTGCCGTGATACGTGTGTGATTTAATTCGTAATGAAGAACGATTGCAGCGATACGTGCTTAAGTTAAGCGCAGTGACTAACGACTGCCTGCAGTGCCTGCGCGGAAGGATGCAATACATCGGCAGCAATCGTGGAAGCTCGGGCAAAGCGGTCGTGGAAGCTCGGGCGACTTCGCTGTGTGAAACGAAGTTCGTTGTATGAATCATGAAATGAAGCTCGTTGTGTGCAGCGTTCGCTGTGCGAGGCGTTCTTTATGCGAGGCACCACTGTACATAACTGCTCTACAGCAGTGTCGCGAGTCGCCACAGGTTGAGAACCGCTAGCATGGTCGCCTAAGACCATTGGAAAACACAGATATTTACATTACGATTTATAACAGTAGCAAAATTATAGTTATTAAGTAGCAACAAAAATAATTTTATGGTTGGGGGTCACCACAACATGAGGAACTATATTAAAGGGTTGCGGCATTAGAATGGTTGAGAACCACTGATCTAGAAGATCTATCCAGTGAAGTCAAAGGGGTATTAAAGTCTGCTACTATGACTGTATTGCTGTGAATCTCTCTCTTAAAGTCCTCAGACGTTTTTATTTTATTTTATTTTATTTTATTTTATTTTATTTTATTTTAATATAGCTAAGTGCTTCTGTATTGGGTGCTTATATGTTTACCAAGGTTATATCATCTTGTTGGATCAATTCCATTGGATTTATGTAGTGACATTTGTTTTCTCTTGTGATGGCCTTCACTTTAAAGTCTATTTTGTCAGATATGAATATTGCTACCCCAGTTTTTTTTTTTTTTTTTTTTTTCTTTTCCATTTGCATGGGAAAAATTTTCCATCCCTTCCTTCTCTCTCATTCTATGTGAGTCTTTTGTTCTGAGATGGGTCTCTTGTAGACTGCAAATATTTGGGTCATGTTTTCATATCCATTCAGGTACCCTGTCTTTTTTATTAGAGCATTTAATCCATTTACACTTAAGGTTATTATTGATTGCCATTTTAATTCTTTATGCCTATGTTTCTCTCCCTCCCCCCACCTCTCTCTGTCTCCTTCTCATTGCATAGTCCCTTTAGCATTTCTTGCAGTGCTAATTTGATGGTGACAAACTCTTTCAGTCTTTTGTTTGTTTATATGTTTGGAAGCTCTTTATTTCACCATCAATTTTGAATGATATCCTTGCTGGATGTAGTATCTTGGTTTCAGATCCTTGTTTGCCATTATCCTGCATACTTCATGACATTCCTTTATGGCCTGTAGAGTTTCTGATGAAAAATGAGCTGACAAATTACTTTTCTCTTGCTGCTTTTAAGATTCTCTGTTTGTCTTTAAAAAAATTTTTTTTCATTTTAATTATGATGTGTCTGGGCATGGGTCTATTTGGGTTCTTCTTGCTTGTGATTCTATGTGCCTCCTGAACTTGTATGACTTTTTTTTCTCACCACGTTAGGAAAATTTTCTGCCATTATTTCTTCAAACACATTCTCATCCCTTGCTCACTTTCTTCCCCTTCTGGGACTCTTTTGATGCAAATATTGTTATATTCCATGTTGTTTTACAGCTCCCTTAGGCTCTCCTCCTGTGTTTTTAATTGTTTTTTTTTTTTGGTTCTCTGAGTGATTTTTTTTTTCCTACCCTGTGTTTTAATTCACTGATCCAATCCTCAACTTTCCCTAATCTGCTGTGTAGTCCTTCCACTGTGTTCTTTATCATCATGGTCATTTTTCATAGTTACTGTATCTTTCTCATGCTATTGAGCATCTTTGCCATCATTATTCTGAACTCTATGTCTGATAAATTTCTTATCTCCATTTCATTTAACTCCTCTTTTGGATAATGCTCTTGTTTTTTTGTTTGGGATTTATTTTTGTCTCCCCATTTTGGCTGCTTGTTTGGTTTTGTGCCTATGTACTAAGTCATTGATCGGCAAACTCATTAGTCAACAGAGCGGCAAACCAAGGCTCACAAGCCATATGTGGCTTGCGAGCACAGTTTGCCGACCACTGTACTAAGTAGATCTGCCACATCTTTCAATCTCTATTTTAGGACAGTGTCAGGTGCTATTTCTGACTGGCCTGAGTATTCTCTATGGAGTTATCAGCAATTCACAGCTTGTGGCTCTTCCTGCTGGGACTGGGTGCCTTTTCAAAGGCTGTTGATGAGGCTTTTGTCATTGGATGTGGCTAATTATTTTGAAGGAATTATTTTGTTTTGCATCAGAAGATTTAGATTGGAGTCCTGGCGTAGCCACTTCCATTCATTTTCTTGCTTTTATTTATTTGATGAATATGCTACTTTATTAATCAGGCATATACTGTGTGTCAAGCACTGCCAGAGGATATAGAGATAAGTAAGAAATGATCTTTGCCATTTGGAAATATGGTAGGGGAGAGAGGTATACATACAAATGACTGTAGTTAAATGTTTAGTGTGTCTATGAAAGAGGAGCTTCCATAGAGGAGGTGGTCATAAAAGACATGGATTCTTCTTGACAAATGAGTGAGTTATAGAAGTGGCAGAAATATATGAGTAGGAGTGAGGGTGGCATAGAATGGCAGGAGGAGCATTTCAGGTAGAGGGAATAGCATGAGCAAAGGAAGGAGGTATGAGCAACAAGTCATGCTCAAAATAACTAAGTGAAAAAAGTGGGCCTCTGTTTCTTAGCTGCAGAGGGTCATCATCTCAAGAGAGAGAAATTCAAGTGCTATTAAGGCCAGGAGGTAGAGGAAATGTTTAAGAAAGAGTATATAATCTAGTGGCCTATATTTTTACCAATTTTTAAAAGAATATATTTTATTGATTTTTTACAGAGAGGAAGGGAGAGAAATAGAGAGTTAGAAAGAAACATTGATGAGAGAGAGTCATTGATCAGCTGCCTCTTGCACACCCCCTACTGGGGATATGCCCGCAACCAAGGTACATGCCTTTGACTGGAATCGAATCCTGGGACCCTTCAGTCCCCAAGCCGACGCTCTATCCATTGAGCCAAACCGGTTTTGGCTATTTTTGCCAAGGTTCTCAGAGGATTGGATTTGGAAAGAGGGCGGTGGAAGGAAGAGTTAAGGATGGCAGAAGATAGAACAGGATGGGATATGGCCCTAGCATGCATTTTGGCCAGAAGCTAAATATGGTTGGTTTAAGGTTGGTGGGTGGGCTGCAATGGTACTGACTTTTCAGGCAGGCAGAGCAGTCACCTGGAGAGGGGTTAAAGGCTCTGCTGGAGCTACCAGGATGTGGTCCTGTGGCTAGCTACAAACTTTGCCCATGTGGTTTGGAAGGGTCTGCCCGGCACAAAGGATGCTTTTTTTTAATGGAAAGTTTGATCTTCTGAACCTGTTTCTCTCACTATAAAATGGAGATGATGATAATGATAATAGTATATAATTCTTGGGAGGAGGATCAAAATGAGCTGATGTGGGTGAGATAGCATTATAAACTGTAAAGAACTTTACAGATATGAATTGTCTTAAATTTCCCTCAACTCTGGTCCTTCATTCCATGTCCCCACCAATTCTCTGAAGGAAGTGGCATATTTGCTCTAGCATTGTAATTAAGTTTGAGTTGAACTTATTCTTTCCAGTTGCCAAGTTTACTTTCAGAAATCTGTGGTCTTTGTACTGAATTTCACAAGAGTACCACGATAGATGAAACACTCATTCTCTGGAGCATTTAAAACTTTATTGGTTTATATTTTTAAAGAGGACATTGTTCAGAATGAGTGGAATATTTGGTACTTGATAATTTAGCTTTGTGAACACAAGTATCTTCTTATGTAAAGTTTCATTTAAAAATAAGTTGTGCCATAAGCTTGTGTGTATGTGTGTATGAAATATATATATATATATATATATATATATATATATATATATATATAGTTAGTTAGTTAGTTAGTTAGTTAGTTAGAATGAGAGATCGCACATTAGTGTAGGTGTTGACTCTTTATTCCCCAGGACTCTGAAAGAACACAGTTCTTTAAAAAAAATATATTTTATTGACTTTTTTATAGAGAGGAAAGAAGAGGGATAACGAGTTAGAAACATTGATGAGAGAGAAACTGATTCAGCTGACTCTAGCACACTCTGGGGATGTGCCCATAACCAAGGTACATGCCCTTGACCAGAATCAAACCTGGAACAGTCCACAGGCTGATGTTCTATTTAGTGAGCCAAATTGGTTAGGGCAAGAACACAGTTCTTATGATCCTAGGACAGTGGTCAGCAAACTGCAGCTTGAGAGCCACATGCGGTTTGCTGCTCTGTTGAGTTTGCTGACCACTGACCTAGACTCGATTCTAATAATTACAGTCTGTTGTTGTTCCTTGTGATTAAGCCCCTATCCCAGTGGTCATCAGTTTGCCAACCACTGTCCTAGGCTATTACTTGGGTCTAGACTTAGTGACAATACTTTTATCTCTCTCTACTCTGTATCACTTCTCCCTCTAATATGTGAATCTGTGCCCTCAAAGGTGGCATGACTGAGGTCTCCTGAAGGTGGCATTTTGTCAGAAGAAGGAGTAGTGTGCTCATTGCCATCAAAGCCTGGAGCCTGCTGTTGGACTCTGGTTTTGCTGCATCAACTACCCATTCCAGTTACAATGATCAGTTTCTAGTAGGGATGTGTTTTATCCTTTTTATTCGATGCTGAGTTGATTCATGAAGCCTAGCACAATTGTGGGGCTCCCATAGACTAGCACCCATTGCTATGTGCTTAGGTGTGATATGTAGGTGATATGCTCTAGTACGGCATACTGGGTGGTATCTGTTCTGATGAGTAGTTTGAATACTCCTCACTTTCATACAGATTCCTTCTCTTATCCATTCCCCCCTCTACCAGTTATCCTGTGTACAAGAAGAAGACCCAGTCCAGATTTATCAAGTGAAGGGGATTTTGTTCTAAGACTACAAACTGAAATTGTACCAAAAAATCCTTCTGGAATGGAAGCTGCTCTTCTATCGGTGTGGACCTCCAACTCTCTTGTCTTTCTCTCTTCTCACTGCCCCACTGACTACTTCATGTTTTACTCTGCACCTTTTCCCTACCTCAGAGCTTTTGCTTCCTTATAACTTCAGCTTGCCAACACACTCAATTGTTCTGCATTACCATATGGTACTTTCCTCACCTTCAGCCCCCTAATCAACTGGCCCATTCTGTCATCAATATACATCAGTATTTCCTGGTTAAAATCTAGAAAGATGGAATGTCATTGACCCAGCCCATCATTTTATACCAGGATCAGTGGTCATGTCCATCCCCATCCAAACACCTCTGGTTATGAGGGAATGGGCCTCTGCATAGCAAAGCATCACCATTTATGTGACAATGAACTGTGGACAGGTGCTATGATTGACATCTCCAGTGTAGGCAAAGTCTTTCTTTGAGACAGAGGAATATACAAGAACTGCATAGTGTCCTTTCTTAATAAATTCACTCCAGACCCACTGGTAGCATTGTATGCAATGGCCTTTTTATTTATTTTACATGAAAATTTTCTGGTTATAGATTATATTTCAGGTACTAATAGCCTCCCAAATAGTTAGGTAGGAATGAAGCATCTTTGAAAAAAAAAATCAAGTCAGTGACTGTCTTCTCCACATTTGGAGACATATTTGTCTCTGGGTTTTTAGCTACAACTCTGCTGGCCTGTCTCAGATCCGAAGTGCAGATTTGGAAGTGATCATGAGATGTAAGCTTCTGCTCGTAGAAGGAATACATCAGTCATATACACAAGATATGGAGGTAATTTCCAGCAAAGGTTTTGTGGCATTAATTTGTTTTACTCTAGCAACTTTATTAATCAGTTTTATTGTGACAACTTGTTTTGCTGCATTGCTGCCTAATCAGGGAGCTGTCACCAAAATACTTTATGGCTTCCCTATTTCCCAGCACAAATCAAAGACTCCAGTGACAGCTCACCAGCGTAAGAAGCAGTTAAAATTAAAATACATTCTGACCGAATTAGGAGCATTCAGTTGGATGAAGTTATTAGGAGAGATTGCCCTTGTAGGGAAAGAAGACACTCTTTCTAAGTAATTATGCAGCTTTTCTGTCGAATTGCTAATGCCACACCTGTGTATGGGCTCAGGGACTGAGCTGAGAGTACTGTGCCCTCGGCTGGATGCCTGGGTTTCCCTGCTGGAGCTGGGAAAAGTGGAGGCTCTTTTCTTGGCTGATAATCGGGAGCAGAGCTATTAGGATCCAGCCAGTAGAGAGCAGGAAATGAGAAAATTTGTGAGGAGTGGAGCATGATAAGGGGGAGTCAGGAAACTCATTTCACCTGCTTTTTGGGAGTTATGCAGAGAGTGATGGGAGAGAGGAGTATGTGTATGTGCATCTTCCAGAAGGGGCACAGCAAGAGATCATTTTAAGGAACTCGGGAAATTTATGTTTTTTGCCTTTTGTTTGTCATTATACTTACAGCAGAAGTGGTGATGAGATGCATTGAAAACACAATCTGTCAGCAATCAAATTTACTAGATTGTTAGTATTTATTTTGAAAAAAACAATGATGCCTACACTTTCTCAAGTTCTTGTAGTACTGAGTATATACCATGTTTCCCCGAAAATAAGACATCCTCCGAAAATAAGGCCTACTTACAGGTTTCCTTCTGAGTGAAATATAAGGCATCCCCCGAAAATAAGGCCCCCCCTAGGCTAAACATGAGAGATTTGGTCCACTGATTCTGAAAGAAATGGAGTCACAAGAAATTCACTAGGAAACTCAGGAATTTGATTGTTATGATGATGTTCCAGAAGATGATGACATGATTGTCATTGAATAAATGGGTAAATTCTTGATACTGTAGGATTCAGTTTGTCTGGTTTGTGTTGGCAACTACCGTATTACATACAGTACCATATACAGGTAATAAATTTCCTTTATTTTCATTTAACAGTAAATGTGTACTGTATTCTTCTTCATGGAAAAATAAGACATCCCCTGAAAAATAAGACCTAGAGCATCTTTGGGAGCAAACATTAATATAAGACACTGTCTTATTTCTGGGGAAACAGGGTATAAGTAGCTCTCCATACATTATAATCATTACCAAAACCGTATAATAGGTATTATCAGCTTTGTATCCCAGGGAAGGAAACTGAGGCTCAGAGAGGTTAAGTAACGTGTCCCAGATCTTATAGTGAATAAATGAAAGAGCCAAGATTCCAATGCAGGTTGGTCTGATTTCAAATCACATGTTTTCCCCCTGGACTTCATCGGGGCTGCCCTCAATGTCTGCCTGCCTGGGCGGTGCCTGGGCAGCTGATGTCCTTTCACAGGAAATGGCACTGGCTGCATGGTGCTGTCTGACATGTGTTCAGATGCAGGTGAGAAGGCTTCGTGGCTCATGGGCTGGTGGATGGATGTGACAGGTCCACGTGTGCAGAAGTGCAGGGCAGGGAACCTGGCTCTGTTGCTCTGGGCAGCCTGTCTCCTGGCCACACTGAACTATGAATGAGCCACATGTGCCCTCCTGGAGAGGGTCCTGATTTGCAAGCGCTGTGGAGATGTGCGATGATAAGCAGGATATTTGTGGCCCAGATGCCACAGGGCACTTAAGTCAATATGTTACATGCTCATTTAGCATGTTTGACTCGAATGGAACAGGTTGGAAATAATTGGCTGTTGAAGGAATGCCGCACTTCATTTCAGTCAGAAAGCACACCCCCACAGGGTGGTCGTAACTGCAGCCTTCACAAATCTACCTCATTCTGAGATTGGCAAGTGGGTGGTGGTAGTGGGGGGCGGGGATAGAGTTATATATGTAGGGGCAAGATGACAAAGGTGCCTGTAAGAAATGTGCAGAGCTGGATGTTTTCCATGATTGTGTAGGCTCCTGTTCTTAGGCAGTTGGATGTTTTCTACCTGGTGGTGTTTCCTCGGATACTTACTTTCCTACCAGCTGATTAAGGTGTGGCATCCTGGCTTGGGATGGCTGGAAATGACTTCTCCTCTTCACTGATTCCTGCGGAAGCCTATGAAATGGTGAATGGCACAGTGTTTGAAAGCGGTAAGTTTCAGAATCAACAAAAGGATGTATGTACTATTATGTCAATCAGAATCTAGCTGGTAAAGTAGAAACAACACTAGTTATTTCTACAGGGAAAATTTGATATAAGGGCTTGATTAAATAGGTGTTGGATGACTGAAAAGGCAGCAAGGCAATGCAGAGGTAGCACAAAGGCAGAAACTTCATGGAAACAACAGCTTGTAAACAAGGAGAAGAGGATGGATTATCAAACCCACTGGAGGAGGGGATCTCCACCTGGATGGTGCTAGTGCCCCTGAGTGGTACAATGAGGCTGCTTCTGTGAGTGTGGGAAGAATCTGGAAAACACAACCAACTTCTAATGTAACCAGCTGCAGGCACCTGGGTGAGCTACCACCAAGGGGTGACACTGGTGGGATGTGGAAATGACCATTTTTCCTCCTCTAACATTTGAGAAAAGTTAGGTTAACATGCAGGCAGCAGGGCTGGGATCCAGTGGAAAACAAAAGCAGGTGGAACATTGTCAGGGGTAGACACGGCAGTTTGAGTAGCCTAACCACAGAAACAATCATGCAGAAATAACAGTGAGTTTTTAGACTCAGAGCGGGAGGCATGTGAAACTAGGGAGGGTCTGAAACAACAAGGTGAGCTGAGAAATAGGTACAGGGAAAGTTCAGGTCTGTTGCTGGGCAAGAACATTTGAGGGAATCAACCAGGTGGCAACAGGGGTAGATACATAGCAGGCTTGTAGCAAATATATGCCCAAACCCATTATTGGGCCCTTTTCCCATGAGGGGAGTTTGAATCTGTTTGCAATAAATTTTCCATGCTTTTGCTTAAATTTTCTGGTCCATGATTTCATTCTTTGGTTTCATGAGAGACAATCCTGGGGAAAGAAAAACCTCAGCCTGCCATTCCGGTTATCACATCTAGCTCCCCCTATTCAGAGCCTAACAGGGCACCTGTTGGCAAAGCAGAGTTGTGTTTTGTGGGGTCACAGCCCTGTTATAAATTATAATAGAGTATAGAAGAGTGGATGTGAAACTGAGACACAGTAGCTTAAAAAGAAGCAGAGCTATTTGAATAAGATAGTATTGTGGCTAAGAGCATGCAAGAAATGAGCTTCTCAGATCTGGTCAGACCCTAATTTTATGCTTAATGTCACTGTCCATTAAGGGCTCTGGATGACAAAGAAAGCCATATGGAGATTTGGTGCATCAACTAATGGAGTGTCTGTGTAGTTTCTCTTCTAATAAGATTCTGTATCGTTGGCCAAATACACTGATAAGTGTGCTTCTTGCAATCCTGTAGTTATCTGAAGTATGACTGGCACCAATCCCCCACCACTAGGGTTCGGTTTTGGAAGGACTGTCAGGAAAGCGAAGGAGAAAATGGAGCTCTGAGAATGCTTTAGTCAAAGCTATTGCATGAGAGCCATAGGATGAGCTTAAGAGAAGGAGGCTGACTTAAAAAAAAAGAAAAAAAAGAAATAGCTGGTGTTATGTTATTATTTTAACATGTGTGAGTTAATCTTTGTTTTCATAGAAAAGTCTTTTGAGAGCTATGACCTTGGCTTTCACCATTTTGTGCAAGCCAAATGAGTTTTTAAAAATGGCTTTCAGAGGATAGAGTCTCAGAAATAATTTTATACTTCAGAAAGGTGACTTTTAAGTAGAATATTAAAAATACCAAATTAAAATGGTCTTTAGATAAGTTTACCTAAAGTATTCAATGACTAACTGTGGCCATAATTTGGTTTAGAAAATATGCCCTTTCTGGATTGGAGCTACAAAAAACAGGAAGAGATGGCTACAAGCCCGGGCAATTATAATTAAAAAGTTTATCTCCAGGATTGGAGGTTTGGGAAAGCCACACTCTCTTCTACTTTATTCGGGTCACTTTAGAACCTTAGCCTGAGGCCATGACTCCTTCAGTGTCTGCATTTAGTCAGTTTCCCAGGCAGTTTCTGTCCAGCCACACTCTAGCTGGGCTTAGCTGAGCTAAAGAGGCAGAGATAGATGACAGAGGAATCAGATGGGATGTGGTGGAGGATCCATGTTTTCCAACTTCTGAAAGAGGAGTGAGACAAGGGACATTGTTGGCTTAGGTAAGGGACTGCTCAGAAAGTTGAGCCCCACAAAGGGGAGACTGAGTGAGTCTGCCCAATGGTGGATGGAAAGTCAGCTCAAGTCAGCTGGTCCCCAACCCTCTGAGAGGCTGGTGGTCCTGTGGGAAGTGACACATAATAGTGTCCCCTTGCTTAAATGCACAGAACAGATAACCAAGAAAATCTTTTTATTTAGAGCCACTTAGATATGCAAAGTGGAAAACTCTACTGTTATTAGCCTCAAAGGAGGTAGTTTACCCTAAGTAATAAAGGTCCTAGGGGTCAAATAGGTGAAGATTTCCTTAAAAAATAATGAACTCAGTTCCAACCATGTCAAACATAGTTTTAATATCCCATCAATTTTATTTGGACTTGGCAATACAATTTATCCTTGTACCTCTAACTGGGTCCCATCCACAAAGTTACCTGAAGAAAGTGACTACATTTTCTCTTTCTTGATTAGTTACCACAAAATTCAAACTATAGTCATGGAAATCTTTGGTCAATGTAAGCATTCAGGTTTTTTGCTATAAAGATAAAATACCAACATTTGTACTGATTGTTTCTGAAGTCAACATTAGATATAAGAATGTAATGAGGAAATAAAGCTGAGATTGAAATGTGTTCACCTTTTTGAGTTCGAAAATGTCTCTTATTCTTGAGAAGCCCAGCCAATATTGCATACATTTTAAAGGCCTCACAGAAATTGTTCTACTTGAACTTTGGGGGAAAGTATGAAAAATCACTAATAATTCTTGATTTTATTTTATCTGAACTTCCTGATATTAATTGGATTTTGAAAAGTTGGACTGGCCAGGGCAAAAATAATGCATATCAATTTATCCAAAGGAAATGGCAGTTCATAACTAAAGCTACCTGTGATATGAATTAAATAAGCCCTAAGAGTTAGAGGTGAGTTTTATGTAAAATCTGTGAAGCTGGTATTTGTTCTCACCTTTCTTGCTGTTGTTACTTGTTGCAGAGATATTGTTGAGAGAGTCTCAGGTACAGCCTCATCTCTCACCCCACATGGAACTGCCCTCCTTGATGAGTTTGGGATTCATCTGGCGATGCCAGGTGTCTTCAACCTGTGTACCTTTTGGTGGTTCTTTGAAGGAAGATTGGGACTGTCTTTTCCTTTTAGGTAATTGGTGCCTGAGTGGTACTGATTAGGATAGCACATAGACCTGGGCATTTTGGAGCTAATTCCAGTACGGGAGCCAGAGGCCAAAAAGGAAAAGAAACTGGGAACTTTAACATTTGAAGGCAAGAGTATAGTTTGGACAAACTGTTACTGGAAAGAGGACCTGGCCCTAGTGGGTCGCCTATGTCCTCTAGTAGTGTGTGGGCTCTTGATTTAGTGCAGGAAAAGTTTCACAACACGAGTCCAGGTGACTTTTAGAGGACGCTCACTGAAGCTGGGGACAGCGGGACAAGGAAGGCTGGGGATCAGCCTTGGCTGGGCTGCTTTGGCTCCCTGAGAAGTCAGAGGAAAGGGGGCTTTGGGGACAGGCTCAGGGGGTTTGCCTGGGATGGACTGCCACTGCCCACTGCTGCCCTGGTGGCAAACCTCAGGGATCCCTTAGAGTTTAGGAGAGGCATGCCTGTGGGAGAAGAAGGGCAGAGGGAGGGGGAGGAGGTAGGAGCATGTTCCTGGGAAGGAGAGCACATGCTAGATGTGCATTTTGAGGGGTTTTAAAGGCTGAGCATTTAGGGGGGGTCTTAGGGGGAGGATCTCAATAGAATACTCATCAGCCTTATGCTGATGGACTAAAATGAGATTTATTCCTTTAACTTAATCTGTCTTTGGGTGTGGTTGGCAAGTGGCACTAATTGGATTTCTACTGTCTCCCCAAGTAGAGTGATTTAAGCTATTTACCCTTTGCTTGGGAGGGGAAGAGCAAACCATTTACTCTTAAGTGTCCCTGGTTTAGGGAAGATAGGATTTGATAGATGGCTGCAGACTGCTGTTTAATTATTTGTCTCAGTTTCCCTATCCCACTTATTCTGGCTTACAGGCCTGTCGTCGTCTTCTTCTTCTTCTTCTTCTTCTTCTTCTTCTTCAAATATACTTTCATTGGTTGCAGAGAGGAAGGGAGAGCGCGCACAAGAGAGATAGAAATATCAATGATGAGAGAGAATCATTGATCAGTTGCCTTCTGCACGCCTCCTACTGAGGATCCAACCTGCAACCTGGGCATGTACCCTTGACCAGAATCAAACCTGGGACCCTTCAGTCCGCAGGCCAACATGCTATCCACTGAGCAAAATTGGCTAGGGCATGGCACCTTTATTTTCAATTTTTAAGGAACTGCCATACTGTTTTTCATGGCAGCTGTACCATTTTACATTCTCATCAACAGTACACAAGGATTCCAATTACCTCACATCCTTATCAACATTTATTATTTTCAGTTTTTTTTATAGTAGCCATCTTAATTGGTGTAAGGTGGTATCCCATTGTATTTTTTTAATTTTATTGAGGTAATTTCTCTAATTGTTAGCAATGAGCATCTTTTCATGTGCATATTGGTTATTTGTATATTGTCTTTGGAGAAATATCTATTCAAATCCTTTGCCATTTTTAAACTAAGATTGTGTGTTTGTGGTTGAGTTATAGGAGTTTGTAATATATTTGTAATCTAACTGTACACACTTGTCCTGGTTGAGTTCATTTACACTCACTATTGTTATTAACCATATGCTGATGAGGATGAAATCTCCATCTCTAGCCCAGATCTCTACTCCAGATATCAATGCTACAACAAGCTCTGCAGGATGCAGCTACCTGAAAGGACCACAGTCATCTCAAATTCAAGATACCTAAGGATAAACATACAATTCTCCTTCCTAACCTTTTATCTGTTCTTGGATTTTCTATGTCAATGAACAACACCGGCATTTACTTGTTCATCCAAGTGAAAACCTGGCAGCCATCCTTGAATCCTCTTATTTCTAACCCTCCCTATTTTAGTTATGTCTTTAGGTTGTTAAGGAAAAGAGACATGATCAGTGTACCTCAGTAATGGGAACTTATTTGGGCAGAAATGGAGGAGGAAATGTAATGTCTGTGAGTTAGACTTCTTATGAAGTGTATCTGTACCCAAGGTGGTTCTGGAAACCTCAGGATCTTTAGTTTGTAGAACTTCTTGACTATTAATGTGACTCAAATATTTCACCTTTATTCACCTCTGACAGTTAACTTCCTTATTCTCTTCTTCTATTCTTTATCTTTTTTCTATATCATAGGTTATCCTCATAACTTTATGAGGCTTGCTATGATCTCTCAATGTCCCAACTTTACTTCCTCCTTCATATCATCTGAACTTGCTCTCCTTTGGATCTCTGGTACTATTGGTTACTGCTGGTTTTCTCAATGTTTTGGATTTCTGGGATCAGGAATCAGATTGGTCCAGCTCATCTTCTCATACTAGGCCATATGCGAATACTTATGGGCCCATTGAAAGGCTTTCCTGACATCAGGTGGTCATTTCACTCCAATCACCTGTAACCAGGAGGAACAGGTTGATATGATATAAAATATGACCACTAATGTTTTCCCCCGAATGATGTACACTGGACAATTATCCTACATAAGGAAAGCTGGCATAGAAGACACTGTGATTGCCCTACCCAGTCTGGCTCAGTGGTTAGAGTGTTGGCCTGTGGACTGAAGAGTCCAGGTTTGATTCCAATCAAAGGCATGTATCTTGGTTGTGGGCACATCCCCAGTAGGAAGTGTGCAGGAGGCAGGTGATCAATGTTTCTCTCTCATTGATGTTTCTATCTTTTTATCCCTCTCCCTTCCTCTCTAAAAAAATCAATAAAACATATATATTTTTTAAAAGAAGACACTGTGATTGACAGTATATTCCATGTTCAGTATATCACCAAATCCATTAAAATTGTCTTCTAAACAGTTCTCAAGCCTGTATTCATCTCTTCATTCTTCATCTCAGTTGGTTCAAGTATTCATTTCTTTCACCTGCTCTGAGGCAACAACTTACACTATTCTCCCCTCCCTCCCACCCTTTTCTTCCCTGATTGGTTATATTATTGATTTTAAGTGATGAAAAAATGGTTTTTGTTACCTACCACTAAGAACAGACACCTGAGCACGTTTGCTCATTTGTATCTTGGTAGCGGAGATGCCAAGGAAACACAGCACAGCCCTGGATGGAACAGTGCTCTACTTACACAGAGAAGAAACAGGACAGGATCCACTCCAGTAGTTGGGGTCAGTCTCCAGTCTCTAGTCTCCAGCAGGTCCATCTTGGGCTGGAGCAGAAGGACTCTGTCCCTTCCTCACAGGGGACAGATATAGCAATGGGATTGGCCAAGTGCCATGTGACACCCATGCTTCAGCAGAGGGAAGGAATACACATTGAGTCTGAAACAGGGAAATATAAACCTTCCTGAGGTTAGTTCAGCACAGACTGGGAGGGCTCTTTATCTCAGGAGGGAAGTGTTCCAGGCCCAAGGCCCATTCTTATGCAGCTGAGTGGGGGTCAAAAGAGGGTATGCACGAGACTGCCTTCCCAACATTAAGTACATTTAAAACATCTCTTTGTCTATTGAATACAATTTATTACTCATTCTTAACTAAAATATTGGATGAATTAAACTTTTTTATTTGTTTCTTAAAAGGACTCCAGAGAAGCTAACCAAATTAAGTTGTTTTCTTTACTTCTACATGATTAATTCTTCCTCTCGGAAGGTCAATGCTTCATCAGCTGTGTCTCGGATGATTGCGGAAACCTCCTAATTGTCGGCTGGGCCCCAGTCCCTTCTCAACTCCAATTCATCTTCTAGATTTATTTTTCTAACCATGCCTCTCTCCTATTTAAAGACCTAAGATTTCTTTCAGGCCTATTTTCTGCCACTCCCACCTGTGAGATCTCCCTGCTTACATTCCTGCACTGGGCTCTGGGCTCTCATCTGAAGGCCTATATGCCTGCTCATGGAGAACACCTCACTAATTTCAGTTTTGGTGTCAATCTCTGTCCATGTGACACAGTCTAATTATTTGAAAAATGAAAAATTCATTATTTAATGTGGTGTTTTCTTACTTCCACCAAGCGACTGATTTAGCTGTCAGAATGCTGAGCCCAAGCTCCTCGCCACGCTGACACATTACCTCTGAGGCAAGATGGCGATATGATCATTTTTTTCTTGTCCACTTCCTGGTAACCCCAACCCCAGGGCACTTAGATCTGTGCTGTGCCTGCAAGTGGTCAATAAATGCTGGTATACAACAGTAGCAGATTCTTTTCTCCAGTTACTGGGTAAAGGAGCTAACAAAATACCCAAAACGAAAGTAGTTAGTGTAAACTTATTTTTAACTCCGTGTGTGTTCATTTCAGATCTTTGTCTAAAGTAGGGGTGTCGAACTCAATCAGAGAAGGGGCCAAAATCTAAAATCCAGCCTAAATCGCGGGCCGAATGGTTTACTGAACAGTCATAAACTGTCATTGTGATGGAAACGCAGCGGAGTGCAGTGATGACAGCACGGTGCGGGCCACATTGCAAGGCCTGGCGGGACGGATTTGGCCCGCGGGCCTTGTGTTTGACACATGTGGTCTAAAGAGTTAATTTGATGCAGACCTGAGGGCAGTCAGGGTGGTGCTGAAAGCACACAACTAGGATTGATGCCACCTGGTGGGTGGTGGGTGATACATGGTGTGGCGCATGGGGTGGTGCATGGGGGTCAGCAAATGGCGTCCAACAGCTTCTCATTAGGATCAGGCTGATTCCTCCCAGGCAGGCCATTTCAATGTTTAAAAAAATGAGGTATAATAAACTGCACATATTTAAAGTTTGCAATTTGATCAGTTATGACACATACACACTTATGAAACCATCATCATGGTCCAGATAATGAACATATTTATCACCACCCTCCCCCCCGTTTCATTGTGCCCCTTTGTAGTCCCTCCCCACTGCCCTCCTTATCTCCTTGTTCTCTCTTCCGGCAACCACTAATCTGCTTTTGTCACTACAGATTAGCTTGTATTTTCCAGAATTTTATGTAAATGGAATACTACAGCATGTAGTATTTGGGGAGAAGAGGGCTGGCTCCTTTCATTAATATAACTGTTTTGAGATTCACCCACATTGTTGAATGTGTCAGTAGTTCATTTTTTTTGTTCTATTGTATGGCTGTACCACAATTCATTTAATCACTCACCTGTTGTTGGATATTAAATAGTTTATAGTTACAAGTAAAGCATTTATGTGCAACTTTTGCACTTTCATTTTTCTTGGATAAATCCTCCAGAGTGAAATGAACTAGCTACATATGGTAGATGTATGCTTAGCTTTTACATTTTCATTAGCAATGGATGTGAGTTGCATATCCCTGCAACTCTTGGTATGGTCAGTCTTTTTTATTTTATTTTAAAAATATTTTAAAAAATGGATTCTTTTTAGTGAGAGAGGAGAGGAGAGGGAGAGAGAGAAACATTGATGTGAGAGTGAAACATTGATTGGCTGCATTTTGCACACCCTCAACAGGGGCAAGTGGTCTGATCAGGAATCAAAGCAGCAAGTTTTTGGTGCATGGGATGATACCCAACCAACTGAGCCACACCGGCCAGGATTGGTCAGTTTTGTTTTTGTTTTTAATGATTCCAATAGGTATGTAGTAAGACATTTAGATTTTGAACTTTAAAATAATTCCATTTCCAGGGTCCCATTTCAGGCCTAATAAACCCTAACTTTGGGGAGGAGGCTTGAAATGTTGTATTTTTAGGATGTGAACCAGCTAATAGCCAACTAGATTTAGGAACCACCCCATTAGACCACACTGCCTCCAGCTTCTTTGAAGTGGTACAGGAAGGCAGAGAATGGAGTCAGAAACAACCTTGTCTTCAGGATGAAATGTGTCTAATTTGCTAAGCTTGTTTTGGATCAGTTAACAACTACCAGAGCTGAAGCCATCAGCTGAGAGGAGGCTGCAGTTAGAAGAGAGAAACCTTGATTGCCTCATCTGATTGCCGTGCTCCTGTTCTATTTGGGGAGTGATAGATGCCAGGCTGACAGAGAAACGTCAGAATCTGAAGAACCAGGACAGCACTACTGCTGTTGCTGAAAATGGCAACTGGTGCCGCCACAGTGGAAAACAGCAGGGAGAGGCCTCAAGTAATTAAAGATAGACCCAGCAATTTCACATCTGGATACATAGTCAAAAAAGTGAAAACAGGGTATTGAAGAGATAGCTGTACTCTCATGTTCATGGCAGCATTGTTCACAGTAGCTAAGACATGGAAACAATCCTTGTCCATCGATGAAGAAAATGTGGTGTGTGTACACAATGGGATATTACTGTTGAAGCCTTTATCATTTGTAAATTGGGATTTTTGAAGCATTGATGAGATAATTTATGTGAATAAATAAATGTGAGATAATTTACAAAGCATTTGTTTATAAATGGAAATGTCTTATCTAAATACCATTTAAGGGAAAGTTATAGTGTCCTTACTAAGGGCCAATTCTGTGCTGGAAAATTTGCATATATTACCTGTAATCCTTAGTATAATATTTTGAAAACTTACCATCAACTCAATTATACAGGCTAGGAAATTGAGGCACTTGGGGATTTAGAACTTGTTCAAGGTCACACAGTAGGTCGGCAGTGGTGCCAGGAGTTGTGTGTTAAGTGTAAGTCTACACCGCCTCTTGCCTGACCAGCTATCTCTGCAATTTGGAGTCAGAGGCTCACCACATTCTTCAAATATTAGCCAGAAACAACCTTTTCACAAGAATACACATGTTTGGCAATATGTGACAGAGACCCAATGAAATACTTAGCAGAGTCTAGAAACTCTACATCAAATCTTAGATTTCGTCCAGCATTGAGTAGGAGATTCCAGAGCAGCTACCAAGCCACAAACACCTTCAGGAAGCTTTTACTGGTATAAGAAGAACACTGGGTTTGACATTGCAGGTCCAGAGTTGTGGACTACCCTGGCTTCTCTGAACTAAGTTTTCTAATCCATAAAATGGCTATAATGGTCTTTCTCATAGTATAGATATTCAAGTTTAAATGACAAAGTTTAATGAAAATACCTGGCAGAGTCTCTCTCTCTCTCTCTCTCTCTCTCTCTCTCTCTCTCTCTCTCTCTCTCTCTCTCTCTCTCTCCCTCTTCCTCCCTCCCTCCCTCCCTTCCTCTCTCCCTTCCTTTTCTTCCTCCCCTCCTTCCTTTCTCCTCCATCCCTCTTCTCCTCCCTTCTTCCCTCTCTCTGTGTTATATTAATACATTAAAAAAGATCTCCTGCAAAGGAGAACAGAAGATTCTCCTCTATCATCTTTACCAATTTGTATTCCACTTTCTAATCTGTAGCTTCTGCATAATTTTTCATTGACCAGGAGCCCTGTGTTAGCTATTTAAAAGCAATTTCCCCCAGTGGTATGTACAAGTAATAAAGAGGTCAGATATAGCCTTTTCTCTGTAAATAGTACAGCCTTTTTCCTTTCCTTTGTTGATTTCATATTCACCCTCTATTCTAATTATGAATGTTATACACTGGGGTTTAGGATTTAAAAATTTTTTTTTGCAGGATACAAACATTCAGTCCATAACATAAGACATATATAATTTTTGCTTCTTATAGTATGATGCTGATTTTATTTGACATATATATTTGATGTTATCTATAATAATTATTACATTATACAATGTATATGTAAAATTCAATACCATTCTTCATTTTATTTTTTAAAAAATATATATTTTATTGATTTTTTTACAGAGAGGAAGAGAGAGTTAGAAACATCGATGAGAGAGAATCATCGATCACCCCCCACTGGGGATGTGCCCTCAACCAAGGTACATGCCCTTGACTGGAATGGAACCTGGGACCTTTCAGTCCACAGGCCAACGCTCTATCCACTGAGCCCAACTGGTTTCTGCTCAATACCGTTCTTTAGCCATTAGTATTATATCTTGAGGTTTTTCATGCAATTAAAATTCTTAGAAAAGCTTCCTATCAATTGCCTAACAGAAGTACCTGTTATTGAGTTTTAGTTAATTCAAATATTTCACTAATATAAATAGCACTTTATACACACATCTGTATATCTCTATTTTTAGGTTTCTCTCTTGGAGCTATTTAATTTAAGAAAGTGTTTTCACATTTCTAGGTTTTTTTTCACCTAAACATTTTTGTTATCAATTGCTAGTTTTTAATGTTAGAGAATGTTGCTTGCATGGTATATGCATTTCAGAATGTATTGAAGCTTTCTTTGTAGTTTAGTATCTTTGAAGCTCTTTCTTTGTAGCTTTTCTCAATGTTTCCTGGGCACATGAAAAGAAAGTATATTTGGTGATTGTAGACTACACCGTTTGATGTATTTCTATTAATTCAATCCTATCAATTTTATTATTTAAATCCTCTGTATTTACTTATTTTTATTTTTTTAATCTATCAAGAAAGAGTGGTGGTTAAGTAGTCCACAATTATGTATTTATTTATATTCCTCTATATTTCCAACAATTTTTGCTTCTTAATAGTATGATGTTGATTTATTTGACATATAAAAAAATCATGACTATTAAATTTTTATTGTGAATTATAAGTTCCATAAATATAAGGCGACATTTTATGTTTTGTTGAAAGCTTTTTGCTTGGAATGAAACCTTTTTAGAATTTATTGTTGCTACTCTGTGCTACATTGTTCTGCACTTGCCTGAAAAATCTACTCATTCTTTTATTTTATACCATTTTTTTTTTACTGGTTTCCTTTGTCTATTTTTTGGAGCGTAGAGTAAGATTTGAATTTGTAGCACATTTGGAGAACATTTTAATTTTAATAAGGCAGTTAAGCTCATATATATATATTTCATGATTTATTTATTTGTTTTTACATTTGCCACCTATTTTATGCTTCCTGTTTTTATGCTTCTTTGCTTTTTCTTTTCTATCTTCAGCTAAATGGAAAATGTTTTATATCCTTTTTTATTCTTCAGTGATTTGGAAAATTTGTCCTATTTTAGATTGTTACTTATTACCTATAAGTATTAGAAACATTTAAATATGTACATTATTTTAGAAAGTTTTTATTGTGATATTAAAGAAAATACATAAAATACATGTTTGGGTATTAAATAATCATTAGGCAAATGCCTATTATAAACACTATTTTTACTTCTAACTTTTCTGTATCCTTATGGTTTTAACACATTCTCACAAGATTGATATAGTGAGATTTTTATTTTTAATCCAGCATGACTAGCTTTGATTTTATTTGGAGCAATAAGTCCATTTAGATTTATTGTAATTACTGATAGGTTTGCATTTAAATATACCATTTTATTTGTTTGACCTGTTCTATGTTTCTTTTACTTTTCTTTCTTGAATTTGTTTGGGTTTACAGAAGATAATAACCTTATTATCTTCTGTAAAGCCAGCTTGGAAACACTCTGTTTGTATTCATTTGGTAGTTACCTGAGAAATTATTATGTGGGTGCTTTATTGACCAAAGTCTGAAGTTAATTGATATCTCTACTCTCCTCTGATAATATAATAACCTCAGTCTATTTTAGGTTTTGTCATCACACTGCTGGCTATATATTATTGTCATATATTTTAACTTTAAAAAATTCCTTTAGGCACTTACTATTATTGTTTTATATAGTCAATATTTAAGTTTACCCACACATATACTATGTTCTGAATTCTTCATTTCTTCTTTACTTTCAGTCCTTCTGTTTGGGATTACTTCCTACCTGAACTACATCCTTTAGAATTTCTTGTGGTTAAGATATGCTCATGGTGCATTCTCAGTTATTGTTGGTCTGAACAAGTCTTTCTTTCTTTCTTTCTTTCTTTCTTTCTTTCTTTCTTTCTTTCTTTCTTTCTTTCTTTCTTTCTTTCTTTCTTTCTTTCTTTCTTTCTTTCTTCTTTCTTTCTCATTTTTTATAGATACTGTTTTTTTTGGACCAGGAATAGATTCTAGGTGGGAACTGGCTTCTTTTCAGCATACTGACGGTACCATATTGATGTCTGAGTATCACTGTTGCTGTTGAGAAGTTAGTTATCACTGTACCTATTGCTCCTTTGAAGAAATCTCTTAGGATTAAATTTTTTTTTTGATATTTTTCAGTTTATTGATGTTAAAACTGAGTGTGGATTTCTTTTTATTCATCTATAGGATATGTTTAGCTCCTTAAATCTATGTCTTTCATTATTACTGGAAAATTCTTAGCCATTATGATTTCAATTATTGCCACTCCCCTATTAATCTCTCTCCCTTTTCTTGCCGACACTCTGTTCCATGTTCTGAATAATTTCTTCTGTCATAGGTAGTTTGCCAGTTCTCTATTTATCTATGTCTGTCAGCTGTTATACCCACCTATCATTGTTTTTATTCTAAGAAATTTCTAAACATTCTATTTATTCAAGAGAATATGCTACAATTCCTATAGTTTCCTTGCAGCTATTTATTGCATATTTAAAATTGGTCTTTCATTATTTAAACACAGTAAGCGTGATTGCATTTTATCTGGTCTGATAATTCTAGTATCTTTGAATTGAAGTCTTTGTGGGTCTGTTTCTGCTTTTTGTTATCTACTGGTTCTCACTCCTTTTACTTTAACCCTTTTATTATTTTTGACTATATGACTATCACTGCCCTCATAGATATTATTTTTGGAGACTGGGACACAGTATTCTTCAGAGAGCATTTAGTTTTACTTCTACTGCACGCTCAGGGGAACTACCAGTCTAGAACCATGCTAAATTAAATTCATGCCATAAAGTGTTTTTTTCTCCCCAACCAAAGTATGTGAATTTCAGCTACAAATCTGCTCCAGAGCTGCCTGTGTCTGTAACCCCTCAGGTAAGTTTCTGTGATCAGTGCCCAACCAACTTTTCTCTTAGTTTCTGGAGTGCTTGTTATGGTCTTTATTTCCAGTTCACCCTTATCTTAAAGATACAGTCTTTTGGGATCTCATCTTTTTGTGGGAAGCGTCACTGGATAAATGTTGGTGTGACATCTGCCCCTTTGTCTAGTTCAGACACTGAAGTTTCATGCCAAAAGTGAAGCTCATGTTTGTAGAGAGAGACACCCACAGAACAAAGGCTGCTTTACTGTCCTATTTTCCTGACTGGGTTTCCTATCTCACATTTGGCCCTGTATTTTAAGTTGTTTGCAGCAGGAGTATCGGTCTGGATTATTAGCCCATTATAACATAACTATTTTTACATTATATGGCTTCTTCTCTTTCAAAAATTATTTCTAAAATTTGTATTTAGTTTGCAGTCATATTTACAGCAATTTAGATTTATATTTAGTAGGCTGCAGTAGCCGGCAAATAACTTTCCCCTTTCTTAACTCAATTATATATCTTTTAAAATATTTAATAGACTTTATTTTTAGAGCAGTTTTAGGTTCACAGAAAAGATGAGGGGAAGGCACAGAGATTTCCCACTCTCACATAACCAACATCTCTACCAGGGAGATACCATTTGTTACAATCAATGAACCTACATTGACACATCACTACCATCCAAATTCTGTAGTTTAATTAGGGTGTATTTTTGGTTTGTACATTCTATTGGTTTGGACAAATGTGTAATGAGGTGTATCTACCATCACAGTATCATATCATGCAGAGTATTTTGACTTCCTTAAAAAGACTGTTCCACTAATTCATCCCTCCTTCCTCCCTAACCTCTGGCAAACACTGATCTTTGGACGATTGCCATAGTTCTGCTTTTCCCATAATGTCATATTGTTGGCATTATACAGTAGGTGGCCCTTCAGATTGGCTTCTTTCATGTAGTAATACACTTTCAGGTTTCCTCTACGTCTTTTCATGGCTTGATAGCTTATTTATTTTTAGTGTTGAATAATATTTTATTGTCTGGATTTACCATAGTTTACTATTCCATTCATCTACTGAAGGATATCTTGGTTGCTTTCAAGTTTTGGCAATTATAAATAAAGCTGTTATACACATGCCTTAGTGTGCAGTCTTTTTGTGAGGACATGTGTAAAACCCTGAGTAAATACCAAACAATGTAATTGCTGGATCATATAATAAGAATATACTTAGTTTTTGCAAATATTTTTTCCCAGCCACTGTCTTGTTTTCTCATTTTCTTGACCTTGCATTTTCAGAGCAGAAATTTTAAATTGAATTAATTCCAATTTATTGTTTCTTTCTCTCATGGATCATGTCTTTGGTGGTGTATCTAAAAAGTAATCACCATAACCAAGGTCATCTAGGTTCTTTCCTATGTTATCTTAAAAAAAAAAAGTTTTAATTACAAATTTTTAAAATTGATTTTGGAGAGAGAAAGGGAGAGGGAGAAAGGAATAGAAACCAACGATGAGAGAGAATCATTGATTGGCTGTCTCCTGCATGCCCCCCTCTTAGGATCAAACTTTCAACCAGGGCATGTGCCCTGACCGGGAATTGAACTGTAACTTCCTGGCTCATGGTCGATGCTCAGCATTGAACCACGACTGCAGGAGCCCTAGTAAGCTTCTAGGGGGGTTACAGTGTGCATCTATAGGCCTGTGGTCATTTTGAATTAGTTTTTGTGACGGACATAAGGTCTGTGTCTATGTCCATATTTTTTCATGTGGATGCCCAGTTGTTCCAGCACCATTTGTTGACAAGACTGTCTTTGTTCCATTGTATTGCCTTTGTTCCTTTGTTAAAGATTAGTTGACTTATGGTGGGTCTATTTCTCGGCTCTTCCTTCTGTTCTGTTGATACATTTGTCTATTCTTTTCCAATACTACACTGTCTTGATTACTATATCTTTATAAGCCTTGAAGTTAGGTAGTGCCAGTTTTCCAACTTTGTTTCATCCTGTGTCTCTTCCCCCCACCCCCCCTTCAATATTGTGTTGGCTACTCTAGGTCTTTTTCTGCTCCATATAAACTTTAACAAAAAAGTAACTTGCTGGGATTTTGATTGGTCAAATTCTGACACACTCCCTTATTTCTTCGTGGTAATAAGGGAGAAATAAGGCCTTCAAGGAGAACACATCCTAGTGCAACTTCTCTCCCTGCTAATCTGGCTTCTTCCTTTCATCTGACATCAGTAATCCTGCTCCTCATCTACACCCCAGTGCCTGCTTTCTGCAGTGCACACCCTGCAGGGTGTGCACTGCAGAAAGCAGGCACTGGACAGGAGCCTGGCCTCCACCTATTTCACATTCCAGCTCCACTGACCTGGCAGGTAGCAGAGGCTCCCCCGAAGTCAAGCAATAGGTTAATAGTAAGTCTTAGTTTTTACAATTTTCAGATGTCTTTGAGTTCCCCCTGTGATTTATATTTTAGGGTCAAATGAGGGAAGGTCTGAGTTAGGGCAGCCTACTAGACAATATTTTAAATGAGAAACCCTCCTTGCTTCTTTCTTTATACCTGTTCACTTGCTCTTTAAATTTAACACAAAGTGAGGATGATTTACCATAAAAAGAAGAGCATGAATTACTCAGTCCCTTTTGCACTTGAAATAAAAGAAAAAGAAATTTCCCATGTGAGGCAGCACAGCGCTGGGGAAGAAGGCTTGAGCTGGCATTGGATCTCCTGTGCCTTTTCCCCACAGGTCGTAAGGAGAAACACATGTGGTAGCGATGGGGTAATTTACTTCTTCTTTGTAAAGTCTGGAGATCTTATTGCCTCAAAGGCACCGAGAGAAGGGACATCCACAGGAAGTGTGAAAGAGACAGTAGGAGCCCTGGGCCTTGGCAATCAGCCTGGTAGAACTGCCTTTTGTGGAGGTGGGATACCAACTTTCTTGAGTCTTCTTTCCACCCTAAGAAAGTGCTCATGATCCAGCTTCTCTTCCCAGGAAAGAGGCACGTAAAATTAGGCATGGACTT
This sequence comes from Pipistrellus kuhlii, assembly GCF_014108245.1. NCBI lineage: Eukaryota > Metazoa > Chordata > Mammalia > Chiroptera > Vespertilionidae > Pipistrellus > Pipistrellus kuhlii. The sequence goes on along the minus strand of NW_023425595.1, from coordinate 62,781,799 downwards.
GTGATAGAGCCTGCAGCTTCTAGAAGCCAGATCTCCAGGTGGTTTTGTCCAAGATGGGGCAGCTCCGGGGTATGGGCGCACATCCACATTTCAGAGAAAGGGTGGTGGCCTGGGGAGCAGACAAGCTCTGATGCACTGAATCTTGGGGAGTTGCAGAACGCAAGAAAGAGACTCAAATTAAATGTCAGCTGACTGAGAGGTGGAAACCAGCAGCTGAAACCCGAGAGAATCCCTGAAGCAAGAGTATTCAGGGAGAGGAAACTTCAGAGGGCCACGTGAAGGGGGAACCTTGTTGTGCCATGCCCTTTGGAGAGGAAGGAAGGGAAGACAAATGGAAAGGGGACCTTGACAAAAGCAGAGGTGGGGAGATAGTACCAGTATGAGGAAGCCCATGAAAAAAGTGTGCATGATGATTTAAACTATATTTGCACCTCCTCAGCATCTGCCTGAGGGCAGAGAGGGCTGTAATTGAAGTTCTAGAAGCATGGAGATATTTATTGGAAGATTAACTCAGGAGAGCATTGTGTTTGTAGAAGGAACAAGGCTACTGGCCTGGGGATGGGACAGTGGTGGGTGCCCTGGCTCCTGCCACTGAGTGGGGAATTAGGTCACAGCTCTTGACTTTGTTTTTACAGGATGATGCTGGACTCTCCCTTCACCCCCAAAGGCAGACACATGTTTCTAACAGTAACACCATGCCCTGCTCACTAGGAAGTAGGGAATGCATCCACCTGGGGGAGGATGTGTCCCACTCCTAAGGTTATTAGTTGTTTAGGAGCAGGGCTGCCTGCTGGTTTCTCAAGCTAAAAACATAACAGAATTCTGCATGCATGCATGCATGCATGCATGCATGGATGGGTGAGTGTTTACAGAGGCCACCAAAGTCCCTGGGAGCTTGGTGGACCCTGTCATTGCATGGGCGGCCCCTCCCAGCTTGCTGCTCAGCCTGGTCTCCAGGCTGTTCAGAGGCTCCTTGGGCAGTGACCTCGGTCTCTGTCTTTTGTCTGCCTCCTTTGGAGCACAGGGGTCAGCCTCTCTCCATTCTGGTGGGAAGGCAGGCAACAAGGGCCTGGACAAGCAGGAGGCTAGATTTTTCACAGACTAAGGAAAGCTGAGAGAACTTGGAGAAGCTTGTTTGGTCCTTAACTACCATGTCTGTACCGGGCTTAGGGCTTCTTGTGACAAGCCTCAACATCAACAAGTCTAGCTATCTGAAGTATGGATTCACACATCCCCACAATGCTTTCTGGTGAGGCAAGAGTCACATGGCACATGCCAGATTTCTTTCTGAAGCTGGATCCTTTCTGTAGCCTAGTTCCCCCTCTGCTTCTCCTAGAAGCACAGAGGCTACTAGAGCAAGCTTTGCCTGTTACCCTCCTGCCTGGCACTCAGATGAGCACAGAAGGTCCTGTAATGGCCTGGGGAGGGCTGCCAGTCCTGGGCAGAGGTCCTCTGTGCTGGTGACGGGCAGGCACCTCCTCTTCTCTCTTCTTATCTTAGGGAACTCACTTTCCCTGGAGCAGAAGAGGAAATTAAGCAAACTAATATCATAGCTCATTTTGATTAATCAGAGAATCTCATCTGCATATATTAAAGTAATACAGGCAATAACCAAATGCATTATAAACATATTTTCTTAAGATGGAAATCTCCTGGTTTTATGGAAAGATTTGGCATTGGTCTCTTGTCCATGTGGTATTTGATGATCATAAGGAAGAGATGGACCTTCCAGGTCTGACCTCAGAGGGGCTGAGAAAGGAACTCGTGCTTTCCATTTTAAAAAATGTAAATGTTGTCTGGGAAGGGTACCATATTAAGCTATAATTTGCATTAGCTTGAATTAATTGATCAGGTTAGCACTAGTCTCCTATGAGTGCTTAGCAGAAGTGGAAATTGGTTTTGATTAGGGATTGGAAGAGGTATGGAGAGAGCCAGCTGGGAACGCAGGGCAAGTGTGGTCCCCACAGAGGGACCAGCCTGAGGGCACTGGCTGTCTGGTTGGGGACTGGGGATGAGGTGGACACAGCAAAGAGCAGGGGCACTGTAGCCAACCTACGCAGTTGTTTTTTTAGGAACCAGCCTATCAATCACACACATGCAAGCAATGCTTTACTTGGTTGTGCCTACTCTTCATATTGGTTTCATCTCCTTTGCCAAAGCCAAGCCTCACCTTTCTTTGCACCAGTTCTTCTGAGTGTTTTGTGCACACAAAGAGCAATATCTTTAAGCCACAGCTGAAGTCACTTTTGTTGACTGGCAGAGTGGCTGGTTTGTTTTGTTAAATTCTGTTGAATGAAAAGTGTAACCTGAGAGCTCTGTGAGCTCTGGCAGATGGAGGCACAAATAGATCACTTGGTTTTCTCGAGTTGTGCTTCCACCTGCTCATGATGGGCCCCAGCCACCCCAATGTCTCACGCAGTGTCATGTAGATAAAGAACATTGTCACAGAGCAGCTCTTGATTCTCCAGGGGGAAAACCCTCGAGGGGCCCCTATTGGCTTGGGTGCTGAGGGATACTCCATGCTGGGTACTGCTGGCCCCTGGGGAAGCAGTGGGTGCATATAGGAAAAGAGAACCTAGACCTCAACCCCCTTCCTTTTGATGTTCTATACTATAAGCACTTCCCTGACAGATTGGGATGGCCCTTCATTGAGGTTCTTAGAAAAGAAAAAAATTCCTGAAGGGAATGAGTCCAGAGGACTTGAGGATCTGTGCTCAATCCCAAGGACTTATTACATCTTGAACTCCTTTACGCCTCACCCTTGTATTTACCTCAATACTGGTTCATCCCTGGCCTGATCCTTCATCCCTGCCCGAGAGTAGTGAAGAGTGGCTGGAAAAACCAGCACACATTGAATTGTTACCACTAAGCTCAAGTGAGCCCTCAGCTCTTTCTGGCACTCCTACATGTGTTCTTATTTAATTTGTTCAAGTTTGTAACATCCTTTCTACTTTTTGCTTGCTCTCTCCTTAACCTCCAAAAGGCCTCCATATCTTGTTAGCTGGCCACTACTTTTAATTTTTCTAAGAAAATAGTAGAACAAATCAGAATGGAACTATATTTGTCCTTCACCAGATCTATTATTAGCCTACTTGCCCATGAGAGCCTTGTAGTCAACCCTGTACAGAGTCTGTACTCTGCCTCCATCCTGCAACATTGAACAGTCCCTGCTCAGCAAAGGCCAGTGCCTCCACCTGTAGCCTAGATCTCCTTCTCTCTTGTCTACTCATTTCCACTTATCCCTTTTCTCCTGGGTGATTGCTTAGTTTTTCTCTACTGGCCACAGATCTGCTGTAATTCTTGCCCAACTCCACAACAACCTAAAACAAACAAACAAACAAATAACCCCCTCAAACTTCCTTGACCATAAATCTTCCCCTGCCTTTTGCACCAGTCTCTGCTCCACTTTATAGTAGAATTTCTCAACAGATGTGCCCATAGTTACTGTGTCCATAGCCACTTCTCCACTTCCACTCTTTTTCAATCCACTCCAAGGGGGCTCTTTTCTTCAATCCTTCTTTGGAACTGTTCTTACCCTGATCACCAGCGAGACATTTGCCAAAAACAGTGGGTTAGTTCTCTTTCTTGTCTTACTTGATCTCTCACCAGCATGTGAAATAGTCAATCGCTCCCTTCTTTGTTATAAACATTCTATAATAAAGTATTTCATTCCTACGAAATGTGTGTAAAGGTCAGAATGAGGTCATCCTGTTTACTGAAAACATTACTAATAAAATTGAAGCCCTTTGTATCTCCTTCTTTTAAATTACTTTAAAAAATCTTGCTTCCAGGACACCACACCCAGTTTTTCTTCTACTTCACAGTCTTTTTTCTCTAAAGACTCTTACTAGATAGTCTCATTCAGTCCATGGCTTTAAATATTGTGTATATTCTGATGACTCCCAAATTTACCTCTGTAAACCTGATCTCTCACCATAGTTCTAGATGTCTGTCTAACCAAACCAAATGTTTCATTCTGTATCCCAACACATCCTTCCCAAACTATTCCTCTTACAGGTTTCTCTATTGTAATATGTGTCACCTGAATATAGTAATATGCCACCTGGTTATAGTAATGTGCTACCTGGATATAGTACTGTATCACTTGGATATAGTAATATATCACCTGTTTTTAGTAATGGGCCACCTGGTTGTAGTAATGTGCCACCTGGATGTAGTATTGTATCACTTGGATGTAGTAATATGCCACTTGGTGGTAGTAATGTGCCACCTGGTTGTTGTGGTGTGCCACCTGGTTATAGTCATGTGTTACCTGGTTGTAGTAATGTGCCACTTGGTTATAGTAATGTGCCATCTGGATATAGTACTGTATCACTTGGTTGTAATAATATGCCACCTGTTTGTAGTAATGTGCCAACTGGTTGTGGTAATGTGCCACCTGGTTGTAGTCATGTGCCACCTGGTTGTAGTAATGTGTCACCTGGATGTAGTAATGTACCATCTGGTTGTAGTAATGTACCACCTGGTTGTAGTAATGTGCCACCTGGCCAAATCCCAGTACTCATTTTTGAGGCTGCTCTTTATCTTTCACTCTTTGTTAATCAGTGTTGTCTTTCATTTAAAAAAATTTTTTTTAAATAAGTTTTTATTGTTCATATTATTACAAATGTTCCTTCCCCCCCCCCCCCCCCCCCCACCATTGCTCTCCTCCACCAGGTTCCCACCCTGCCCTCTGCCCTTTCCCCACTCCCCATTGTCCTCATCCATAGGTGCACAGTTTCTGTTCAGTCTCTTCCCACGCCCCCCTCTCCCCTTTTCCCCAAGAATCGTCAGTTCACTCCCCTTCCATACCTCTGATTCTATTATATTCAACAGTTACTATTGTTCATCAGATTTTTTTTTTAATTTCCTTGGTTTCTAGATTCACTTGTTGATAGTTACGTATTTGTTGTTCATAATTTTTACCTTTGTTTACTTTCTCTTCTGAAAGAACCCCCTTCAGCAATTCATATAATTCTGGTTTGGTATTGATGAACTCCTTTAGCTTTTTTTTTATTAGTGAAGCTCTTTATCTGACCTTCGATTCTGAGTGATAGCTTTGCTGGATTGATTATCTTTGGCTGTAGGTTCTTACTATTCACCACCTTGAATATTTCTTGCCATTCCCTTCTGGCCTGCATGGTTTCTGTTGAGAAGTCAGCTGACAATCGTATAGGTGCTCCTTTATAGGTAACTACCTGCTTTGCTCTTGCTGCTTTTAATATTCTCTCTTTGTCTTTTGCTCTTGGAATTTTAATTATAATGTGTCTTGGTGTGGTCCTCTTTGGATTCCTTTTGTTTGGAGTTCTGTGCGCTTCCTGGACTTGTAAGTCTAATTCTTTCACCAGGTGGGGGAAGTTTTCTGTCACTATTTCTTTCAGTATGTTTTTGATATCTTGCTCTCTTTCATCTTCTGGGACCCCCATAATTCTGATGTTGGTTCACTTGAAGTTGTCCCAGAGGTTTCTTACATTATCTTCAATTTTATGGATTCTCTTGCCTTCTAGCTTCTGTGGAGGAGTGTCTTCTGGCTCTTTATGTTCCAAATCTTTGACTTGATTCTTGCGATCTTCCCTTCTGTTTTTAGGACTCTGTAAAATATTTTTTATTTCAGACAATGTGTTCTTTACTTCTTGTTGATCCTTTATCATTTCTTGATGTCTCCTTATTAATTCTAGTTGATATCTTTTCATATCCTCATAGGTCTTATCCATCTTTTCTAGGAAATTCTTGAAAAACCTTATAAGCGTAGGTTTGAACTCTATATCCAGACGCTTTTTGTCTTCCATTTCTTTCGTTTGTGATCTATTTTGTTGTCGCATTTCGCAGTTACAGATGGGACGGGGTTTCAGGGTGGAGCCTGCAGCTTTGGCTTCCATCAGCCCCGCCCTATGCGTGTCCTTCAGTGCTCGCTGCCGGCGCCTCTGAGAGAAAGGTGCCCTCGATTTTCGCCTGCTGCCAAACAGTCTCTGCTCTCCCACAATGAGCCCGGTATTGGGGTTCAGTTCAGTTGGAAGTGGAGTTGGAGGTGGCGTTCAGAGCAGTCTGGAGCCCCAGTCTCCTTCCTGTCAGGGCAATCCTGCAGCACAGCTGACCGTCCCTTTTCTGCGCACAGTGTGCGCGCTGCCGAGACCTCCTTTTGCCACTTCCCCGGGGTTCCACCTTACAGCCCGGCTCCCTATGGCTGAGCCTGAGTCCCTGGGGTCTGGCCTAGAACTGGGGTTCAGAGTAGTCAGGGGCCCAGCACAGTCGAAGTTTTATCTTCTTTCCGCTAGGGAACGCCCGCCGGGCACTCCGCCTCTCCCTCCTCTCTGGCTCCGTCCTCTCTGTGCGCAGCATCTCTGTACCTTGGGCTTTTCTAGCTCCTCTGCGCCTCCTTCTGGTTTTCTCCTTGCTTCTCGCTGTAAAATTTCCAGTCAGTCAACCTTCCTGTAGTTCTGGGCAATGTCCGTTTTATATTTTAGTTGTATTTTATTGAAATTGTTGTGTGTTGCTGCGGCTAGGTGTTCACCTGGGCACAGCCATCTTGGATCCTCCTCATTTAAAATTTTTAAAAAATATATTTTTATTGGTTTCAGAGAGAGGAAGGGAGATAAAGAGAGAGATAGAAACATCAATGATGAGAGAGAATCCTGCATGCCTCCTAATGGGAATTGAGCCTACATCCTGGCATGTGCCCTGACCAGAATTGAACCATGACCTCCTGGTTCATGGGATGGTGCTCAGCCATGAGACACACTGGCCAGGCATATCAATGCTGTCTTTAAAGTTTATCCAATGTCTGATAATATATCACCTCCACCAGCCCAAGTGTCACCTTCTCTCTAACACATCCCCCATTGCCTCCTAAATGGTTTCTGGGTTCTATCTGAAAGATTTTCCTCATAGTGGCCAGAGCCATTCTTTTTTTAAAATGTAAATCAGGTCATGCTCTTTCTTGCTCAAATTCCTCTAATGTTTTCCATCATACTCAAAATGAGATCCAAACACTCCTATGGCTCATGTGACTTCATGTGATTTGCATTCTGCATACATGTCAGACCTTGTTTCATAACAGGCCCCTGGAGTAACTTTGCTCCAGCCATCCCAGCCCCCCCTCACCCCACTTGACCTGCAAAGTATGTTCCTGCCTTGAGACCCTTGTATTTTCTCTTCCCTCTGCTTGAAGTGCTCTCTCTGGAGATTTTGCATGGCTGATTCTTCACTTCATTTAGGTGGTTCTGTCCCTTCTTTTCTCAGAGGGCCTTCCCTGGCCTCTGTGTAATCCTGCTCCCTGTCCCAAGAACTCTCTGTCCCACCTTGCTTTCAATTTTTTTGTACCTCTGCCAATTTGTTTATTTTCTGTCACCACTTTCTCTGTGAATGTAAACTCTAAATGCTTAAAAGAGTGCTTAGCATAGAGTAGATGTTAAATAAATATATACTGGATAAATAATAAATAAACACAAGAAAAGTGAAAAAATCTCAAAATTCTGTGTACACTCTTTTAAAAAAAAATATATTTTATTGATATTTTACAGAGAGGAGGAAGGGAGAGAGATAGAGAGCTATAAACGTCGATGAGAGAGAACCATCAACCAGCTGCCTCTTGCACCCCCCACCCCACTCCCACTGGGGATGTGCCCGCAACCAATGTACATGCCCTTGACCTGAATCGAACCCGGGACCTTTTAGTCCACAGACCCACGCTCTACCACTGAGCCAAACCAGTTTTGGCTTGTGTACACTCTTAACCACAAAAAGATAGTATAGAGTCCTGAGATGAAGTAAATGTTAGGATTTCATTTCATGACAAATAACCACAAGGTTAAAAATAGAGATGATAGAAAACACAATAGATAATAACCATTATAGAAGCTATAGCCATAGGCATCTGAAGGCAAGGCAATGGAAGCTGAACCAATGATCAAGTGTAAGATACTCTATAGGTGCTTCTTCCTTAAGCTGAGCTTCCAGAACAGTTCTTCCAAAGCCCCCTGGTACCTTTCTCATGTGGATTCTCAGGTGGATCCTCATGGAGAAGGGCTCTGGCAGGTTGCTTGCCTGAGTCACCAGATGTTCCCAGATGCACTGAAGGAAGTAAAGTATAATGGGATGTTGCGTGATACTCTCCCCAAACAGTAGGTTTTGGGCAGATTAAGCTCAGGGCAGGAGACAACTTGAGTTAATTATAGATTCTTGGGGAAAGAACCAAATGAGATTTGAGTTCTGGTCTCCTGTTTCAATTAGCCTGTGATGAAAATGGTAGTGATAATCATAGCACCATAGTCCTGAGCTCTGTGAAGATAGGCAGGCATTGCTCTCTTTATTTTTGCAATGTCCACTAGCACAGAAGCTGACACATAGTAGGTGCTCAATAAATATTTATTGATTACACAAATGAAGACAGTTATTCTAATACTGAGTTCATAGATATGGAGTCAGATTATAATGAAAATGTAACATAGCCTTATTTTTTTTGCACTAATGAAAGTGATCCTGAGCCAAAAACTACTTCTCTTGGGAATCTCTAGATCAGATTGGTGGGTCTTATCAGTGTCCTAGGCCATTTGTCCCTGAAAGTGAGTCTGGGGTAGGAATTTGAGCAGGGACTCAAATTCTTTCTGGCAAAAAAACTCCTCCAAGGATTGGAGGAAAGCATGGCCCCTTTGTCTGGGAGAATTAACATGCTCACAGGACGAGCATGGGATGAGTGAACGAATATCAACTATGACCTTAACTGGTTGCAAAATGAAGACGTTCATATCTGTGCATGTTTTTTATAGGGTGTACATTAATCTCTGATTTCCTTCATTTTCCTGTCCTATTTTCTTTCTTCCACAACATTTCTCAACCATGCCACTCTTGATATTTTGGGTCAGATAATTCTTGTTAGGTTGTAGGAGGTGCTGCCCTGTGCATTGTGGGATTTTTTAACAGTACCCCTGGCCTCTGCCCAGTAGATGCCTATTGCACTACCTAGTTGAGGCACTCAAATTGTCCTCAGACATTGGGGCAGGAACCCCCCACATGAGAACCACTGCTCTACTGTTTTACACGAGGAATGCTGGTCCTCACTTAAATTCCCAGCTGGAAGTATTGCCTGGATACCGGGCTTGAAGGTCATGGTGACCTCCCCTCTTGTCTCTGGCTGCAGCTCCTCCTGGCAGGGCCACTATAAATCCAGCTTCTCAAATACACTTCTCTTTGGTGATAGAATGCTTTTGTGTTCCTTCAAATTTTTTGATTTCAAGGATTAGCACGCAGTTCATGATGGGCAACTCAGAACCCATGGTCACTGTGTAGGTGTTTACTCTCTGCCGAGGTCTAGTACCAAACAAGCCAGGAACAGCTCCTCAGAAGAAGGAGAGACACCAGGGAGGGTGGGAGGGAATGCCTGCTCCTACACCCTGGAGATCTGTGCTGTGATTCTTCTACTGGGGCTTCCAGAGGGCCCATGCAGCCTCCTGGTTTACCTCAGACACTGAGCAAGGTTGGTCTGCTGGGTCGGAGGCTCTAATGGCAGGGATGTTGTCCCTTGCCACTCCTAGTCTGAACATACTCACAACTCACAGTCTTTCCAGTTCCTGGGAAATGGGTCAGGGAAGCCTGCCTGTTGTGATATATGCTGCATCCCCAGCCCAAAGGGGCTCGGGCTGGCACCTGCGGGGAAGTGGAAAAGATGAAGAACTACGTCCTCCTCTGCTTCCCTCCTCACAGGTTGAGGGCAGCACCTATGTAGAGTTAAGACTATTTCTGCAGATGTTTCTTTTGGGAGCTTGGAATGCTAGTCACCGCCTCGAAGGGAGAACTGGCAGGCAGAACTCTGCTGGGTACTTTCCCAGTGCCTGATTCTTGTGCCTCAATCAATTATTAGCACTTGTTTTCTCCAGCTCATTAATGAAGCACAGACACTGTGTATGTTTCAGTGCCTGAGTTGTCACAGCACTTAATTTGCAAGAAAACATAATTAGACTGGGCTCCCTTTCCCCCCTCTCTCCTGCAGCAGGCAGCTTTTTGGCTACTCACTGGTGTGGATGAACAATGACCCACATAAAGACCCTATAGTCAGCCTTCCTCACCATCCATGAATCCTCCTCCACAGTGTCCCCCAAGACAGCCAGAGGAGGTGCAGGAGAGTGACTTTGCAGTGAAATAATGCATTCCACTGTCAGGACCTCAGTTACTAGAGAGGTCCCAGGAGGCTGAGCAGCTGTACCACTGTAAGAGAGGTTTAGGGGTATTGTCTGGATCTTTCTTGCTCTGCTGGTAGACACCTCCTGAGCAGGGCGCCTGGCAGAGGAGAGTCAACATGACTGCTTTCTGAGAAAGAGGCAGCCTTATGTCCAGCAACTTTTCTTCTCTGCTCCTGAAACAGAACGACTTGAATCACCTGCATTTGCCAGAACAAAGGAACTCAGTTCCAACTTGTTCAATAAGTTTTCTTTCCATGTGATTTTCTCTTGCTTTGTGACTATTTCTGCCAATGCTTAAACAATTTGTTATAAGCTTAATCCTTTCCAAAGCTATTTCTTTGAATTTATCTGTTAGAGTCCTCATAAGAACCAGCCCTGTAGGGTTGGTAGTTCTAAGGCCTTGGTTTATACTGGACACCACTGATTTCTAGAAGGGTGGGGTCCCCTTCCAGGTCAGCATTTGGACAGCACTCTCACACTGACCCTAACAAAAGCCTCAGGAACCCAGCCAACAGGAAGTGCACACTTATCATGCACCAACATTATGCCGCCAAGTGGATCTCACATCAGTGAGTAGCAGCAAATATTTTTGGAAAGTATGTGGAAGCATAAATCATGGCAAGTAAATAAAAAACATATTTTTAAGAAGTGGTTTTGCCAGTGGGTAAAGCATCTCAGGCCCTAGAAGCTTTCATTAGTTCTGAAGGTCTCATCCATCTCTGGAGATGGGAACAGCTGTCTGGGAGCATCGGGAGTCTGAAAAAACACTCTCATCACGCCCTTTTGAGTTTTATGAATGTCCATTCTCCTGCAGAACGACTTTGAGGCCTCCGCCAGCGGCCTGCACGTGAGCTTGATATTTCCTTCATGATCTGTGTGTAAATGTAACATTGTTAAGCACCTCTCACTGCTGGGTACTTGCAACACCTACATCTCATTTTCCCAGCACCCTTGTATCTAGGTTACTCCTTTTTTAGACAAAGAAACTGAGACACAGTGGTTAAATAACTTGCTAAGATCACATAGTAAGTGGCAAGACAGGGTCCAACTGGGGTTAGCTTCACTCCATCTTCTTCTCCTTCCTTCATTTATGTCCCTGGATCGTCAGTTCGAAAAGCCCAGTGTTGACAGCTGAAAGGCTCTGGTGAAAGCGGCTACATGGCATCGCCTCCCCTGGTCCTCTGGCTTCCCTGTCCCTGGACAGAGAGCCCAGGGCTCTGCTGTTGGTGCAGCTCTCCTGGGTTTGGCTGTGTGCTGCATTATGACTGCAGTGACGGCTACAGCATGTCTGCAGCCACCGCACGGCCAGTGACCTCTTCTGTGGAGAGTCAGGATTTAGGGGGAAGGGAGTGTTTGTGAGAGAAGGAGAGAGCATACTATTTCCTGCACAGCCCACCTCTTTCTCTTGTTCCTACTGTCTCAGAGGAATGACATTTGTGCTAGCTGCTCCCAAAAGGAGAAATGTCACAGGCTTCAGCATGAACACTTCTGCTCCATCCTTCACTTCTCTTCCTGCCACCTCCCTTATACTCCTCAAGTGCCTTTCTTTTTTTATTTTTTTTATTTTAAAAGGACACTGACTTGAAATTCAAGTGCAGGAAAAAGTAATTATATTTTCTCTTCAGGTCTGCCTCTCTAAAACAAAACAAAACAAAACAAAACAAAACAACACAAAACAAAAAAAAAACACACCCCACATCATCTCTGGCTGAAACACAGAGATTATTCCAGAAGGAAAACATTTTTTAGTTGAAGCTTTGCCTACTTCTGTCTCTGGGCTTCACCAGGCACTTTTTCTCATGCTCAGGGCAATGGTGGCAGCGGGGCTGTTAGGTGCTTCCACAGTCCCTTCTCTGCCACCTGGGAGGCTCGAGGGGCCCCTCCCAGCAGAAGTTGAGCATTTCATTCAATGTCACACAAGGAGTAAGTGATGGGTCCACCTGGATTTGCAGTTGGGCCTCGCAGACTCCAGAGCCGTACCGGTAACACCCTGCATGTAATCAATCACAGGGACTGTATTTGCACAACCAAAAACTGGGAGACATCTTTTGACAAATGATTTTCTTTTTCTTATTTATCATTTAAATTTTTTTTTTAAATATGAAAATCCATTTGAACTTACTGAAATGAAATCATATTTTTTAATATGTTTAATGAAATCACCATTATTAAAAAGAAGAAGTCATACATGATTGGAAATATCCCAGGAAATCTAGCACACAGCCTTGCTGTTGGAGCAGGAGCCTAAAGTCCTAGGTTCTGTTCCAGATTTGGCCCTTAACTAGCTGTGTGATCTGATTAAGGCCCTGGGCCTTTCTCAGCTGGTGAAGTGAGACTTAGTTAAGATGATGTCTCAGGACTGCTCCAGCCTGGTGGTGAGTCACCTTCTAATTCCAGGGGCAGACCTCAGATTTGGACTGTCCACCACACACAAATGAGAGTCTAACTGTAGAAACGATTCCGCTCTTCTACTTTGGGCAAATCTTGGCAACATCTGAATCTAGTCTCTTGCCATCTGGGACCTTATTCTGTTCCCCAGGGACTGTTTCCTTTTTTGCCAGTCTGAACCCTGAGAACTTATTTCTCCAGTAAAACCATCTCTTGGACTTGCCTCCTTGCTTGCTCCTTTCCCTCCCTTCTTGCCATCTCTTCTAACTGCTCCTCCTCCTCCTCTCAACCTCCCATGGCCTGCCCCCCCTCCTTCCTACTGGTACATGCTAAGTCTCCCCCAGTGTCTCCCACTCTCTCTTTCTCATTTCAGTCTGTGTTGGCTCCTCCCCTTCATCTCAAACAGAGGCTCCTGCTTCCTATACTGAAGGGACAAACACATAAGCCTTGGCTAGGCTGTCCCTGCCACAGAGGGTCACATTCTCTCTTCCTTTTCCATTATCTCCTCTCCTCGCTGCCCAGCCCCTTTTAGATTTCCTACCCTTTCCACTCTTCTGAACCAGAGATGGCCTATTCCTGAGTTCCAACAACATTTCTCTTCGTTTGCTTGGACCTCTCTGCAGCACCTGGCACTGTCACTTACCTTTCTCAAACACTCTCATTGGCTTTGAGTGTCACCGCACTGTCCTCCTATCTTCTTCACTTTGGGAGGTTCTGACTTTGACTCCCTTTCTGCTCTCTCAGCGGTCACATCTAATCTCAAGGCTTCCGCTAAACCTCTTTGATATTCTGACACTTTCTGTCACCTGGACATTTTCACTTGGCTTTTCTATTGTCACTTTACATGTTTACAATGGAGGTTACCATCATTGGTCAAGAGCTGGCTTACCACACAGATCTCCCACTGCTGTCAATCAGTTAAGTGAGTTTGAAATCTAGTCACTCTCCCTCATTCTTCCTGTCCCTCCCCCACTCCTCATCCATCAGTCACCAAGACTGCTATTTGTTTTCATAAAATATCTCAAATGTGCAGCCTCCCTCTAGCTCCATCGCTACTATTCTGATGATGAATCTCTGTACTAGTCATTAATTTCTTTTCTTTTTTAAATCATACCTGAGGATATGATTTTATTGATTTTTACAGAGGGAGGGAAGGAGGGAGGGAGGGAGGGAGGGAGGGAGAGAGTGAGAGAGAGAGAGAGAGAGAGAGAGAGAGAGAGACCAAGAAAGAGAGAGAGAGAGAGAGAGAGAGAGAGAGAGAGAGAGAGAGAGAGAGACATCCATGAGAGAGAGAAAGAAGCATTGATTGGTTGCCTTTAACATGTCTATACGTGCCCTGACCAGGAATTGAACCCACAACCTTTTGATGTATGTATGAGAGGATGCTCCAACTGAGTCACCTGGCCAGGGCATCATTAATTTCTTGGTTCTCATCCTGTTTTCCTCTATGTCAGTAATGTTTCTAAAATATCACTTTGCACATTTCAGTGCATTCTTTGGCTTCCTGCATTTGCAGTCTCTAAACATACAGCTTCCTGAGTAACATTCAAAACCCTCAGGTTGATGTTAAAAAGCACCCAGAAATTGGCCCTACTTTTTTGCATCTTACTTCCCATATATACCCTTCATTTTAGACAAAGTGCACATGCTTTTCTGCCTCTGTGTGTCCAGAGCTTGTGTCTCCTTGATCCGCTGTGCTTGGGCAAGTAAATGGGCCTCCATGAGACTCAGTTTCCTCAACTACAAAATAGTAATAATAGCTCTTCTGATTTCCTCAGGAGGTTGTGAGGATAAAGTTCACTTATTATTATTTTTTATTTTTAAAAATGTTATTGGGGCCAACAGAACATATAGGTTTGATGTGTGGCTTTCTAAGTTACAAGATCTGTACATAGCATTTTGTGCCCACCACCCGAACTCAAGTCTTCTCCTGTCACCTAATATTAGGACCACTTTCTCCGCCCCCTCCATAAAACAAACATTTATTGGAGAGATACTGGGGATCTTCTAAATATTTGTGTGCCAGATTCTTGGAATTTGCTAAGATAAATAAGTTACACCCCTTCCTTTAGTTGCTCAGGAAATTGGGGAAATGGTATCAGTATGATGGGATGGTCAAGAGTTTGCTGGGATGGCATGCCCGCTGTGGGCCCAGCCTGTCCCTGCCCCTTTGACTTGAGACCTTCTCAGCCTCTCCTTTGTCACCTTTCAGCATGGATTCCCTGCCCTCCTGTCACTCCCTGAGGGCCCAGCTCTTCCTAATGTGAAAATAAGTAATACTGGATGCTAATTTAATTTGTTACCTTTTCCAGGTGACATATTTACATTTTAATAGGATACAAGGCAAAGGAGGATAATGTGAGCCCTATGACAGGTGAGTGGGGACATAGTTTGAGTTAGGGCAGATTTGGGGGGCACCCATAACACTGTGTAGGCACCCACTGATTTTCTTCATGGGGCTGGCTCTACTCAAGAGTCCAGAGGTGGGGGTCCCTCCCCAGGCTGTGCCACCTCCCCAGGCTATCAGAGGGCCCTGGAGTGTGGGCGTCTCGGTGCAATGACGGATGAGACATCTGTTCCATGATGGGCTATTACCAACAATTCATTACTGCAAAATGGACTCACCCTCATTAGCCCAGGAGCGCCGAGTTAATGTGGCATTCTGCAATCTCACAAATCCGGCTGCACACATTGAAGGCGTGCATCACATTTTATGGAGGCAGGAAACCTGAGCTTCAGAAAACAATGGAGATTTAGCGTGTCTCTTGAATTAGTTGACATATTTACTCTTCATGAATTACCCTGTTTTGTAGACAAACACTGTAGCTTACAGCCTCATTAATAGAAATTAGTTCGCCCCACTGCTCTGCCCAAGGACACAGTTCTCCTCAGGGAGCAGTTTTGTCCTTACCATCTTGCCGCTTGCAGTGGGTGAATAGTTTCTGAGTTCAGGACCAGGAATGTGTCTCTTGGGGCAGTTCAGGGGGAGGGGCTGGGTCTGTGGTCTCCAGCCAGCCCTTCATCACAACTCACCTGTGGGAAGTGCACACCCAGGCCTTCTTGGAAAGGTTCCTCTTTTTCTTTGTAATGCTTCCATCAAAACCATGGTCATGCAGTCACACCTTTGGGGGAGTGAATTATCCAGAACCATTAATCAGTTAAAAAATGTGTGGAAGTCATGGTGTCAGTTTCCTAAACTTTAATATTACTGGCACTGCTGTTGATGCATGAGCTCCCTGCCTGGGCTTAGGCTGTCCTTGGGAAATTACTCAGCCACTCCTCACCTCCCACAAAGTGACAGTTCTTCTCCTGGCTTATTATACTTTTCTTCAAAAGCTCAGGGATTGCTAAGGTATCTTCTAGCTAGAATATCTATGTTGCCATTTATCAAACCAAGAATCAAAAATTTAGGGGATTCTTTAAAAACCACATCCCAAATTCCAGATGTTGTGTTTCATTGGTAGTGGTGGTGCTGGTGGATGAGGAGGATAGCCTTTTGGGGTCAAAACATGATCAAATACTTTATCTTTTCCTTTAGGCATTAAACTTGGTACTTCATGTTCCTCACTCTGACATGTCTCACAAATATACAGTAGCCTGTGTCCCACGATAGAAGGTACTTCTTCACTTAGCCATCCATCTGTTTCTCAAATATTTGTTGAGTGTTTATTATGTACAAAGCACTGTGATGGATGCTGGGCCTGTGCTGGGCACAAGGCTCCCAAGAGACTGTTTAGCTCCAGCAACAGACAGAAGTCAATGAGATCCATCAAGTACTTGTTGAGTATTTGCAGATCAGGCTCTGGGGAGACAGGAAACCCAGACACTCCCTGAAAGGAACACACAATGTTCCTGCAGGTCAGACTAAGACACGAGCTTTCCTGTGTAATGTTCCTGTTCTCACACAACCTGCTGACTCGGAGACATTGCCGTTAAGATTCTCATCTAGGATCCTTGCGGATTCCCATGGGAGCCGTGCAGAAATGCAGGGGAAATGTCCTTAGGTTTCAGAACCTTTTCACCCCCTGCCTTACCAGCGGAAGCTTCCTTCCTCACTACGATCATTTCTCTATGATCAGACTTGTCTTGGTAGAAAGTCAAGGGTCCTGTTTAATTCCCATTTACTCAGAAGAGGCTGTGTGGCATGGAGCCAGTTTTTATCCATTTCAGCAGGGAAGGACATTTAGATGGTTTTTGTTTTTTGACTTTTACGAATAAGGCTGCTATGAGCATTTGTGCGGAAGCTTTTGTGTGGATGTGTGCTTTCGTTTCTCTTGGGTGTACTAGTATAGGTAGGAGTGGAATTGCTGGGTCAATGCCAACTTCATATTTGCCTTCACAGGGAACTGCCAGGCAGTTTTCCAAAGCAGCTGCACTGTTTCCTATTCCCACCAGCAATGTCCGAAGGCTCTGCTTTTTCCACATCCTTGCCAACACTTGTTATTGTCTGCCTTTGTTATGACAGCCATCCTAGTGGGTGTGAAGGGGTATCTCATTGTGGTTTTGCTTTGCATTTCTCTGATGGCTAATGATATTGGACATATTTTCATGTGCTTATTGGCCATTTGTGTACCTTCCCTGGAAAAATGTATATTCAGACCCTTTGCCCATTTGTAAAGGGGAACAAGTAATTGGAGTTGTTGTTTTAATTATTGAGTTGTATTGGGTTTATATATTCTAGATACAAGTCCCTTATCATATATATAATTTGAAATATTTTCTCCCATTCTATTAGCTAAGTTTTAATCTTCCCTGACCCACAGTTTCTTCATTTGTAAAATTGAGATAATAATGGTATCTACCTCTTAAAGTAGGATTAAGTGAAATAGTAGATGAAAGCCCCTGATACAGGACATGGAACACAGTAAGCCCCATTTTATTTTAGAGATTTTACTGTGTGTATATATATATATATATATATATATATATATATATATGTATATATATATTTTCCCATTTCCTCATCAGGACAAGAGTCTCAGTTACACAATCCTGCTTTTTCCCAGAGGCCCCTGGTGTAGGAGATGCTTTTGGAACCTGAGTTTTAGGCAGAAGCCCTTTGGTTAGGGGAAGTATAACAAGTATTAGGGTCCAAGTGGCTGCCTTTTCTTAAGGGTTTCCTATTTGCTGACCCTGCTTCTAGTGCCTGCCAGCTAGAGAGGAAAAGGCTTCAGTAAGAACAGCTGCCACTGAGCCTGGCCTGCTTCCCCTGGCTGGTGCATGGAAGGCAGCAGGTCAGCTGGGAGTCCAGGGCCTCAGGAATTAGGACTTGGCATGAAGAAGTCAGAAGCCAAGACCTGTGCTGGTCCTGCATGTTGTAAAATAGAACCTAAGAAGCAGTTTACTTAAAAGTCATCTTCAGTTGGTGCTGGAAACTCAATGGAAGGGAAAAAACATCTTTCCGATGAGAGTTTTGTCATCATCATTCACTGATAAACCAAGACACTTGCTAGGTGACCATACCCAGTCTGGGTAAAAATTACCCATGACCTCAAGTATGATATTTGGAAAACAAATGCACACGAGGTTTCAGGCTGGTGGCTGTTGGGTACTTATTTGTAAGATGGTATTAAACCAGAGCCAGGGCAGCATAGCAGCTTTATAGCATCATTTTCTCTCTGAATCCCCTAACTACTGACCTTTCTTACAAAGTGGGAATGCCCACATTCTGGCCACGCTTTCTTTCCTTTCTTTAATGTCTGTCCAGGCATTAAATATTTAGTTCTAAGATGCTGAGTGAGATGGAAGGATTAAGCCCTGGCTTTGCCCTTAAAAGTATTACAGTTATGAACCCCAGAAAGCAAAGCCCAAGGCAAAAGCCAGCTAACGTTATTGAAGAGTGAAAACCAAAGATGTGGGAGTGAGGAAGAAAGGGGGAGCCAGGCAGTGAAGGAGGAAGCTGAAACACAGGGTGCATCACTGGTTGCCACTGCTGGACACAAAGCTCAGGGATGCAGCACCGTCTTCAGAGAGGCCAGCTGAGCTCCTAGCTCTCAGGACAGTTTGTCAAAGGGAGGGTCACAGAGGGGGCTCTCTCCCATCAAAATTTGCCCCAAGGAGTTAACTAGTTTGCATGCTGTGTCCCTTCGGGCCCACAGGAAGCCAGATCACACCTAGCACTAAGGTATGGTGATCACCTGGTCTGAACGTGGCTGGGTGCTGGGTAGTGGAGTCCACACAACATCACAGCTGGTGTGGAGCCAGCAGTGGAGGCCCTGACAGAGGGGAAGTCGACAGGATCGGAGGGGCGTATGGGAGACGTTGCTGTAATCCAGGGTGGCATTGCTCAGCTCTGCTCTCACTCTTTCTTCTTATCCAGTCATTCCACTAGAGTATGAACCTACATTTTTGTGAGAATCAAATACCCTGAGGGAAAAGCACAAATTTATCCAGTCTCAAATTCTCCATCAAGGCTGACTGAAGAGGCTAAGGGAAAGAATGACAGCTCCTACCTCTGTCGCTGGTTGAGGACATGATTAGTATTCATTACCTCAGCCCCACCCATTAGTACTCATTGTAGATTTCCCTCCCCTTCAAAGGAAGTTCTAGGGCCCTTGCCCAGTGGGCTGTCTACTGCGTTTCTCCACTTCAACATGCACGTGGATCACCTGGGAGTGGGTCAAAAGGTAGATTTGGGGAGAAGCCTGAGAGTCTGCATTTCTAAGGAGCTTGCAGGTGACACAGGTGTTGCTGGCCCAGAGAGAGATGAAGGGAGAAGGAGAGGTAGAAACATCAATGCATGAACATTGTTTGGCTGCCTACCTCATGCTGGGAATTGAACCCACAACCTGGGCATGTGCCCTGACCAGGAATCAAACTAGTGACCTCTTGGTGCATGGTTCTGATGCTCAACCACTGAGCTACACTGGCTGGGTAAAAAGGCACATTCCTCCATGCTTCAAGGATCAGCTGCCATGCGCATCAGCAGGTGGCTTGTGTGTGTATGTTTTCTCTGTTCTCCCACAGTGTATTTACACTCAAGATTGAGATAAACATCCATTTGCTTTAACACATGTGAAAATACCTTAGCAACTTCCTGCAGCTCTGGCCTGTTGCTAAGCAGTGACCCTAGAGTTACCATGGCAACATCATCTGAGACTCCAGAGTGCTGCTGTACCAGCCTGCTGTTTCCAACATGGCTTTGGGGAATCGGGTTAGGAGCACATTGGCTCTCTGGCGCAGCCTTGCTCCTTCTGTTTGGCCCTGTCACAGAGCCTGCTTCCCGCTGAAGGAGGCAGGGCTCCAACGCCAGGGACAAGGCCTCTGGTCATATCTGCTGGCTTCACTCTGCTTCTGTCTCTGCGTTACTGGGGAGCCTTGTGGCCTGGGCTGGGATTCAGGATGGATGCCCGAGAAGGTGTGGGGAGTTATCTCTCCACTGTCATTGAGAAAGGCCCCTTTCAGTACCTATGTCCAGCAGAGAGGAGCTCTGACACATCTTGGGGTGTGGCCAGGCAAGGCAGGGGTGTGAGTTAGGGTCCCATCAGGAAACAGTCCAACTCAGAGGTTAAGCGACGCCATTGAAGGGACTGCTTGCTGAGGTGCAGGCTCCGCTAAGGGAACAGGCACCCATTGTGACGTACCTGGAAATAACAATGCGAACCATTGCCACCCCAAGTGCTGAAGGGACAAGGAAACACTTCTCCAGTTTAAAATCTGGAACTGGGGTGCAGGAGCCACCTAGTAGCTGTGCTAGCCAGGGTAGGTTGCAAATATTGTGAGTCAGCGCTGAGGAGGAGGAGTGTAAAGAAAAGACATGAGTGCCTCTGAGAAACAGAACTGGCAAACAAGGGAGCCCCAGTGTTTCAGTGTGTTAGGGCATCAGCCCCAGGGCAAGAGCGGAAGGCAGGGGGAGGATAGACTTGGGGTGTGTGTATGTGTGTGTGAACAACATGATGGGGGGAGATGGAGACAAACAGAGACTGTCTAGTCTGATAAGTTAATCTAATGGGACCAGGCTGGGAGAATCAATAACTTTAACTAGACCTGCCCATGGGGTAGGTAGGGCAAGACAGAGAGCAGAGCCCGCTGCAGACACTGGGAGGAAGCATGGTTAGAGGTGGGCATGGTGCCTGGGGTCACAATCAGTCAGTGCCGGGAAGCCCAACCTGTCATTGTTCTAAGCAATCCCAACAGTGTCCTCTCTGACCTGCAGGCAAAGCTGAAGGGGTTTTATAAAAGGTTTCCTGCCTCTGATTTTAGGAATGTCCCTCCAGGTTCTCTAAACTTTCTTTCTCCTTGTGTCTCCATTTGGGGTCCCATGTCTCTCAGCTTGGTTTTCATTTCTCAGCCCACCTGCTTTGTATTGACAAGGTTTAGACCAGGATGGTGTCCATGCCATTTGGGAACTACTTAGAAATGCATATTTGCAGGCCCCACCTCAGACTGAGTCAAGGAGAGGTATTCGGGGTGGGACCCAGCAATCTGCGTTTCAGCAAGGCTTCCAGGTGGTTCTGATACACAGGTGAAGGCTGGGAACTACTGTTTAGACTGTATGATGAGCTTGCACCCCTCAATTACCCTGGTGCTGCTCTTCCTGTCTCCTCTGGTTCCTTGCTCTGTGGCCTCAGGCCAGCTCTGCCCCATTCTCACGTTTCCAGCTCAGAAACTTTCACCATGGGTTTGTCTAGGAGGAAAGTTTGGAGAAGAGTAATCTGGGGGATTGTGGTGATGGGTAATCCAGATATCAGTAGTTGGCATTAGGGAAGCAGGTCCCAGATGCAGAGCAGGGGTTCTGAGTTAGAACACTAGCTCGGAAAGAATTAACAAGGGCAAGGACAGCCCCAGTGGTCCTTATCCTAAGCAGATGAGCAAGTCAGGACTTTCAGCATAGGGTGTTAGAGCTAGGGAGCTGGTGGGCGGCAATTCTTCACAGGTCTCTGGTATTTGCACATTTTTGCATGCAGGACACTGGACTATCTTTTCAAGGATGATTGTATAGCAAACAGCTTGGGGAATAGAGATTGTGTCTCTTTCTGAAAAAAGGGCCCATGCTATTGCTCATTACAAAGATTTCAGTTTCCTAAGCCCAGGCTTCCTGCTCTGTAATACACCCATGTCGTGTGCAGGTGCCATCTGGCCTTGCTCATGTTGCTCTGTGAGTACTGAGGCTCGAGAACTGGTGCAAAAATAACAACACGCTGCTGTTGCTGCAATTTTTAAATGGCCCCTTGTCTCCAACTCAGGAATATCATGTCTTCTACTAGCATCTGTAGAAATGAAACAAGCTGCCCAGCCAGTATGGCTCAGGAGTTGAGCATGAACCCATGAACCAGGAGGTCACAGTTCGATTCCCAGTCAGGATCCCCAGTAGGGGGTATACAGGAGACAGCTGATAGTGATTCTTTCTTATCATTGATGTTTCTATCCCTTTTTCCCTCTCCCTTCCTCTCTGTGAAATCAATAAAAAACGTACTTTAAAATCTTGAGAAAAATGCAACAGGCTAACTTTTTACTTTGTAAGTACTGTAAAATTTTAAACTCTTCCCTGTTCTTGGCAGGCACAAAGTAGGTCTGAGCCTTGAGAAATAAGGGGCTGGACAGTGGCTGGATCAGCAGCAAAGATGGCTGAGCTGGGATTGAGGGACTTGGGCTAGGTCAAGGATGGTCCTACGGGGAGGGGCAGAGCTGAGCCTAAAGTATCTGGGTCAAGGAGCTCCATTTGGAGGTACAGGAGGAAGAAGAGACTAGGAATCAAAACATCCCTACAGACATCAGACAATAGATCTATTAAGAGAAACCTGGGAACTATTAGGTCATTTGGCCCTTTGATTTTCAACACTGCCTGCACATATGAATCATATCAAGAGCTTTCAAAAAATACCAGTGTCTGGGCTCTATCCCCAGAGAGTATGATCTCCTTGATTACACAATGAGGTTGTTTACCAGCTCATTCAGTTATCCTAATATGCAGCTAAATTTGAGATCCCAGCTATTTCCCTTGGCCTGTGAGGAAACTGAGGCTCAGAAGTAATTTGATTGGATTGAAGGTCTGTTCAAGCTCTCACTGCCGTGGATGTTGCTTCATAAGGCTCAGGACCTAGACTCGGCTCTGGCCAGAGTCTCCCCTGGAACTTGACCAACAGAGGCTCTCTCTCTGGAAGGCAACAACCCAGAGGGATGACTTCGCTTTATCTCGTCAAGTAGAGTCTAGATTGCTAAGCAACCAGACGTTCTTAAGCAGTGCCGTGCTCTGTGGTGATGCTTTGCATGTTACAGTTCCAGGGGATGGTTCTGAAGACACTCAAGAGTTCGAGGGCTCAGCAGAGGGAGCTGTGTGTGTGAGGGGGAGCCATCTCCCTGCCTTATCTTCAGGGATGGTCCACATCAGGCCAAGATTCTGGTGCCTCGCAGGATTTGGCATTGATAGCCAGGACTTGCTCTTCTGCCTGGTTGCCACAAAAAGCTTATCTTAAAGGGAGAGTAGATTTTTTATAGCTTGAAGACTCCTTTAATTATTTTAAAATTTGGAAATAATTTAGAATCTATAGAAAAATTATAAGAATACAAATAGTACAAATTATAACCAGATTTCTCTTTTTGGCATTTAATCCAGTTCCTTTATTATTTATTTTCTCCCTCTAATATTTTTTCTTAACCGCATGAGAATAAGTGAGATATCATGGCCCTTTCCCCCAAAATATATATATTTTTAAATATACTTCATTGCTTTTCCTAGAGAGAGGGACAGAGAGTTAGAAATATCGATGAGAGAGAAATATCAATCAGCTGCCTCCTGCACCCCCCCCACTGGGGATGTGCCCTCAACCAAGGCACATGCCCTGGATTGAAATCGAACCCTGGACCCCTTAGTCTGCAGGCCAATGTTCTATCTACTGAGCCAAACCGGTTTCAGCTCCCCCAAAATATTTTAGTGTATATTTCCCTAAAAGAGGGGTATTCGCTTTCTCTTTCCCTTATATAATAGAACCACTGGATAGTTATGAACTTCTGTAAGATACTATATTAATTCATTGTCTATTCTAGTTTTGTCAATTAACCCAATGATAATCTTTAGAAGGTGTTTTCCCCTCCAGTGCAGAATCCAATCTAGGATAATGTATTACACTTTATTGTGTTTTTCTTTAGTCTCCTGTAATCCGGACCACCTTCAGCCTTCCTTGGGTAACGTTTATCTTTTTGAATGCAGAGCTTCTCCCACCTTCAAGGACTGTCACTCAGGTTGGATTTATCTTATGCTTCTTTGTCATTGGACGTGAGCTATGCATTCCAGGACACGACACTCTGCCAGGGATGCTGTGTCCTTCTCATGGTGTCCCATCTGGAGTCATACACTATCAACTGGTCGAAGGGTTAGTCAAATTTTCACTGCATAGTTACCATTTTACACTTTGCAACTAATAAGCCCCCATGAGAAACACTTTGAGTCCATGCAGACATCAGAATGCCCCCTGCACTCAGCAGCCTTTTGAGAATCTTGCCTGAACCAGTCTTTACTCTGATCATTTCAAAATGATGATTTCCCAACTTCAGCGCTCTGAGGACTCCTTAGAAGTCTGTGTAAGGGCTCCCTTGGAAGGCTCACTTTTGACTTTGAGAGACGATTCAAGGCTGCAGCCAAAACTCTGTTGTTATCTGGCTGATGTTGCTCAGTGGTTGAGCATTGGCCAATGAACCAAGGGGTCACAGGATTGATTCCTGGTCAGGGCACATGCCTCGGTTTCAGGTTTGATCCCCAGTAGGGAGCATGCAGAAGGCATTGTTGCTTGTGTCTCATCAATGTTTCCATCTCTCTAAAGTCAATAAAAACATTTTTTTTTTAAAAAGCTCCCCTGTTTCTATGTTGGGAGGAGGACCTGCACGCACACCTGAAATTCCTCTTCCCTCTGAGCATGAGCATGCTGCTTTTAAGCCTCTGGTGAGGATTTTGCTTTTAAACCTCTGGTGAAGACCTTTGTCTTAACTTCTATCTTATCGAGGGTTACAAGCAGTTATTTCACCTTGTAACCAGTGGCATTACCAAAGGGCTTTTGTGTTTTGGGGACACAAAATTCATCTATTACTTATTCATTCATATTCACAAGGATTTGAGTGCCTATAATTATCATGCTCTGGACTAGGTACTGGGGGAAAGTGGTGAATAAGAAAGGCATGGAGCCTATCATTAAGAAGCTTGAAGTCCATTGGGGAAGACTGATGTTGTGCAGATAATTAATAGTAAACTAAATCTTACAAAGGGGGCAAGTGAGAGTGCCTTGTGGGTGTACATCAGCAGAAGTTTACCTAATCTGGGGGCTGGGGAAGTCCTACTGAGGAAATTAGATTAAAAAAGAGCCCAAATGTTCTTGGCAGACAGTGAATGATGTGAGAGCAGCAACTGAAAATTCCCAGAACTGAGAGTACAGGGGTGTCCTCCCATCTATATGGCTGCGTGTGTGTGTGTGTGTGTGTGTGTGTGTGTGTGTGCGCGCGCGCGCGCACGTGTGTAGGGGGGGAGTTGGGTATAGGGGAGTATGTGGCTCACGATCAGACTGAAAAATGGTTGAATCCAAATTGTACAAAGCCTTTTGAGTCTTGAAAACAATTTTAGTTTTAATCCTGAGTCAAGGCAAGTTTCTTAAGGATGATAAAAATCTTATTAATAAATTTAAAGGATTTGAATTGGTGGAGAAAGAAAGAAGCCAGAGTGGAAGTAGGGAGATCAGTTAGGTTGAAGGAGAGTCCTGTTGGTGGCCTGACTAGGGTGGCAGCGTCATGGAGAGAAAGTTTTTAATTTCTCGATTTTCGATATCTCAGTAGAAATCATGGATGCTATGAAAATCTTAAATTCTTAAGAACCATAGCCACTCTGTTTAGATAGTGCTCACTAGAGGAACCAAGATCTCAACCTAGCTGGGAAATCCAAAGTTTACTGTTATTTACCGAAAGTAGCCAACCATGGACCAGAGTCTCACTTGCAGTGAATAAATTTTCTCCTTTCTATTTTTACAAAAGGAGATGATCCTATTACTAAGTATTGCACAGTTTAATTTGATTTGTGTAACCATTTGCCCTTCAGAGGTGTTATGGACATGGCCAATTTTGGCTCACAGACAGTACAGAGTTATAGGGGAATCTTCTCCCCCAACCCAGCATTATTTGCTTTGACTGCAGGTTTTATAGCACATGATACTTCCCCATTAACTTTTATTAGATCCATAATTTTTTTTATTAACATTGAGTAATAACTGTTTTCAGTGGCACCACTCTTCCAAGAGTCCTCGATTTGTAGTCCGTGGTAGCAGTTGCTAAATTGAAGTTTCTTCTGCCAGCATTTCATCCACAGTAAATCCAACCATTCAACCTCATCTTGCTTAAAAAGCCATGAAATTCCTGAACATTATCAGAAAAATGACCACCATCAAAGTGCTCTAAATGGAGATGAAAATTGAGCTCTGGCCTATTTGAATGAAGATGTTTCACAGTTATGAGCTGGAGGTGGGAACTTTCAACCCCAAGTTAAAACTCTCCTTTCTGTGGGATTTCTCCTCTTATGGAGGTTGTTGACTGTTCCACATACAGTTCCATATTGAGACTGTCTGATGGAAGCTAGGGGAATATTTTTACAGGAACATTAGTAGTTTTTTTCTTTTCTTTTCTCTTCTTAAGGATGAAAAGAGCTTCAGCTGAGAACCTGCCCTGAACAGAGAGGTATGAGATAAAAAATCTCTTACCTTGAGATTCCAGTGAAGTGTCTCTTATTTAAAAGGACATGGCTTGCCTTAGTGGGATAACTCAGTTGGTTAGAGAATCCTCCCTATAGGCCAAGGTTGCAGGTTCAATCCCCAGTTAGGGTACATACAAGAAGCACTAATGAATGCATAAAGAATTGAAATAACAAATTGATATTTCTCTCTCTCTCTAAAATCAATAATGAAAAAAAGGACATGGCTTTAGTGAACATAGTGTCAATTTGATTGAACTAAGTTTAATTTAATGGGATATTCTTTATATTTCTCATGTTTGATAGCATTAGTTAGGCTGCAAGTGACAGAAAACCCCAAATTTCTCTCATGCAAAAGAAATGCAGAGTTAGATAATCCAGGGCTCACTGGGCAGGCCACAAAGTGGTAGGCGGGTATTTTGCTGTTCTCATATCTTCAGCCTGTGGCTTTCAACTCATGGCTCAGTATGGCTGCCTGAGATCCAGCCATCTTATCAATATTCTAGTGGAGGAAAGGAGGAAGAAGGCCATGTTTCCTTCCTTTAAGGATACTTTCAGGAAGTTGCAGATGACCTTCCATTTAAATCCCATTGGTAGAATTTAGTCATATGACCACACCTATCTTCAAGGGAGCCTGGAAAATGTTATTATTCCAGGCACCATGTGCACAGCTAAAATGTGGAGGTTTTATTACTAAAGAAGAATGGGAGACTGTATGGCAGGGAACATCTCATGGGCTTAAATAGAAGACATGCAAGGTATCTTCTCTAGATTTCTTTTAAGACTCCTTAATTATTCTTAAAGTATTTGGGAAACACATTTTAAAAACAGATGCTACCTATTTTTTGGAAAAATGAACTTCAAAATCCAAAGACTAGGATCTTGGAGGTGGGATGTATATGTAGCTGGTGACTTTTAGAAATATGCAGAAGCTTCAAACAGGCATCCATCTATCCATCCTTTTGAAACATTTATCGAGTGCCTGCTATATATATACCTGACACTGTGATCATAGCTGAGAAAATGGATATGAATAAGATAGTCTCATACTCAAGGAACTCATGGTCTGGTGGAAGGAAATGTTAGGTAAATTAGAAATTTCAGGTGATAAATGCTATAATGAGATAATCATTCATTTATATTTCCATTGACTATCTACTATGTATGGAAGTGCTCTTCTAGACACTGAGGATAAAAAAATGAAAAGTCAAGTTCTTTATCAGAAAAATTACAATGCAGACTGATAAGCAGTTTAATGGGATTATGGCTATACAATGGGAGCAAATGGAGAAAAGCCTGAGTCAGAAAATGCTTCCCAGAGGAGGTCTTGAGCTGGCACATGAAGAAAGAGAAGTTTTCCAGCACAACCTTGGACCTCCTCCTTCTGCCCACTAAGCATTGAGGTAATTAGTCTTCTTTCCTTTCATGCCCATATATAATTCATATGTCATGGTGGCCAGTATTTGGCCTCACTCTATTCTGAAGATTTTTTAATAATTCTCTCTGCTACCCAAATGGGTGCGCAAAGATATTTACTTGAAAATATTTATTGTGTGAGTGGGTAATAGGAGATGTTTACCATTTTCCTTGGTTTGAAGCAGAGTTGTAATGGCCCTATTTTAAACCCATTTTGGGGCTGGAGGGTCTGACAAATGCATTTCCACCATGGCACGGAACTAGAAACTGAAATCAAATGAAACGAAGAGTCTGACAAAATACATCCTACCAGTGGAATAAAATTAGGTATCTGTCAGAATGCATTTGTCCTCTAAATAACCATCATATGTTTTATGTTTTGGTATAAATAGGCATTCATCAGTTGATCACAATTGTGCTGTCAGAGACCCAGCAACTCGGAACAGAATTTTAAAGATGCTTCTAGAGCTTTAACCTAGGAAGACATTTGGAGGATTTTTTTTTATTGTTTCTTATTGTTTCTCTTTCTTCTTCTGATTTCTTTTGACTCCCTTCAGAGTCCGCAGTTCATCGCTAAAGAGAAGCGAAACATCTATGTAAAACCAACCCGATAATGCTATGTTCCAAAGCATTAGTTCCTGCCGCAGTCAGCTGGTTGCAGAGACTGCAGTTTGCTTCTCAGCAGCCTTCTCCAGGTGTGGTCTGTGGTGGGAAATGCTGGGTTTGTGATCACTGGGTGCCTGCAATGTTGGCTCCCTCTGGCCCCATGGCCTTGGGTCAAGCCCAAGAAGGGGAAGGGTGGGGAGTGTCTCCCACTCTCATCTGTGCCATTATTCTTCCTAACTTGCATGGGTGTGGGCTACAGCCAAAAAAAAAAAAAAAAATCTGAGAAGGAGAACCAGAGGCCTGGCAAGTTGAGAGCCTCAGCGGTGTGCATTTCCATCTGACTGTTTCTAAGCAGGGAACTGGCTGCTAAAACAATTATTATCTTGTCAAACATTCTGTTCAATGAAGAAAATTAGTATGGTAACTTTGTGGACAAAAGCACATTTTGACTAAAGCTCAAAACTATGCATTTAAATAAACCCTGGAATTAATGCTGTGATTAGCATTAACATTTGCCTAGGTCATAAATTCTTTATATTAAAAAAAAAATGGTTTAAGAGTCAAGCCAACTGAGTCTTTCCTGGGGAAGAAAGAATAATGTGGAATTTAATGTGTTCACAACGGGCACATTGCAAGGTAGACCTCCAGCCTCCTCTCAGTCCTCCTCCCTGCAGGAGGTCAGCTCCCTGAGCCTCTGCTACTTAGTGCTCTAGCTCTGCTCTCAAGCCCTGATATAAAGTCATGGCATATGTGGGGAGGGTTTGGGATGGGAATGGGGGGATGAGGACAATTATGTGAAACCATAATCAATAAAGAAGTTTTTAAAAAGAAAGAAAAGCCTAATAAAAATGACATATTAATGTAAGATAAAAAATAATAAAGTCAATCATGTTATTTCATAGCTAGATCTTTTTTTATTTTTAACTGCTTAAAAAATCATGGAAGCCTTCTGTGTGGCAAGGACTTATATGATTGTAAGCTGAATTGAGATAAACTAAAATTCTCTGCAGTTATCTTCTATAAAACATGACCAGCTTACCCAGCGTGATTGAGCGTCCATCTATGAACCGGAGGTTACAGTTTGATTCTCAGTCAGGGCACATACCCAGGCTGCAGGCTGAATCCCAGTGTGACATGTGTAGGAAGCAGCCGATCAATGATTCTCTCTCATCATTGACGTTTCTGTCTCTCTCTTCCTCCCCTTTCCTCTCTGAAATCAATAAAGGTAAAAATAGGAAAAAAAAAAAAAAAAGAGAGAGAGAAAGAAAGTCATGGAAGATCAGTAAGGAACATCAGACCTCTAAAAGCTCTGGTTCGAGATCTGATTTCTGAGTGGGTGAAGAAGAGAGACAATGGGCCAGAGAAGAAATAGATGAAAGGAAATTTTAACTTTGTCTACAGAGGCCTCCCTGGATCCTGGCTTGACACTCCTCACTCCATCTCCACTCTCCTGCCCCCATGCCAGCACATTTGGTGACATTAGTCAGAGCAAAGTTACCAGGAGGACAGATCTAAGTGCCCCAGACTCCATCAGTTCACTGTGAAAAATTCATTCCTATTTTTAGGGGCTCAAACATAGGCCCCCTAAGAATAGAAGAATAGAAGAATAGAAGAATAAGAAAGAAAGCCATGGAAATAAGGCCAAATAGGCAGACCAGACATGCCCCTCTCCTCAGGGCCTGGAAATACAGCTAAATTGGAGAACATTCACTTGGAATTACAAACTGAGGTCCAGCTAAGGAGGAGGCTTACATCAAAGAAGGACAGAAAATGACAGAAAATGCCTGGAGGTAGGTAGGAAGGGCAAGGTCCAGAGAGGAGCTGACCCAGCTTTCAGGGTGGCAGGTATGCGGGGGCTGAGAGAGGAGGGAGCTCTGGGCTATGAGAGGGCCTGTTCCCTCAGAAGATAGAGGCCCGTACCCAGGCTGGGCTCCACAGGCCAGAGAATCAGGGCCTCCACCCGCTTCCCAAGTAACATCCAGCCACAAAAGGCGCAGGGCTGCTGGGTGTAGCAGAGTCTGGAGCTGGTCCGAGAGAAAGCCACAGTTTTGTTTGTTTGTTTGTTTTGTTTTTTTTTGTTGTTATTATTTCTTTGTTTTCTAAACCCAGAGCACAGGAGTTTTCTTTTGAAGCTATTCACCCGAGGCTTTGGTTCAGGGAGGGAGGAGCGGGCTTGAGGAGCCTGGGGAGAGGCTGGGGTAGGAATCAGTGCAGGGAGACATGGGAAAACAGTAGCCAAGAATCCTGCATTTGGTCATTCTTATGCGTCCAAACCAAAATGGTCATGTTTCCTGAGAGGAGCTGGCCACAGGGCAGGTAAAGAAAAAACACCCTGCCCTAGGTGATATAGCCCACCTCTCCCTCGGGAGCCCTGCCTGCCACCCCCTGCATTTTGACCTGAAAAGGAAACAAAAGCAGAGGACAAGCCTGGGTTTGAACAGTCTCAGGAGCCCTCAGTGCCTGGATTGGGGAAGAGCCTGTCTGTCCTGGGCACCAGTCTAGTCTGCTACTTTCCTGCAGGGAAGAGCTGATAGAAATTTCAGGTTTCTGGCTGATCCCACCTGATTGCATACAAGGATCTCTGCCCAGCTAAGGGCAGAGTAATATTTTGGGCCACTGGTTTCCCTGGGTTAGGGAAACACACCAACCACATTCCCTGAAATCTGAACAGCATCTCAAAGCCCTTTCAGAAACAGACTTTTGAGTGACTAAGATGGACACCTGACAAGCTGGCAAAGGTGACTAGAGTCTGTGCCTGAAGAACCAGGAGGTTTCTGACCCAGCCATGGGCCCCATGCTGCGCGCAAACCTGCTTCAGAGGGCAGGTTAGCCCCTCCTACCTGCAGCCAAGTCCTGTGGAGACAGACACAAGCTGGTTCCCTTGGAGCTTCAAGCAGGTTGCTGCAAGCCAAAGGAGGGCCGTTTCTGACAGTGGTTAGCACCTAAGTACCTCATAGGAGTCCCAGAACTGGCAGTCAGAACAGAAGAGTAGGACCCAAAGGGAGCAAATTGTCTGGGATGCAGCCAGAGCAACAGTACAACCAAATAACAGGCTGCTTGGGCCCACAAGACTGGCAGAGGCGTTAGTGAGGGTCAACCAAACGACCTAACAGCAGGCTTCATGGGACAACCAGATCAGCTTATTAAGGTTTCTTTTCATTATTATTTGCATGGTGTATCTTTCTTCATCCACTTACCTCTTCCTGAGTCTTTTAAGTGGACTTCTTCTAGACACTTATAATTGGGTCTTGCTTTTTATTTTTTTTTTTTGTAAGTCCACTCTATTAATCTGTCTTTTAATTATTATCTTTTGGCCATTCACATGTTAAGTGGTTAATACTAGGTGTACCGGTTATAATGCAGATTTTTTTAAATAGATGGAGTTACACATTTGTTGATATGTTTGCAATTTGATATGTATGCTATTTTGTTGTATTGAGAGCAAGCTTCAAAACTTCTTATGTCAAATTTTCTGAAGGTGATAACATCATAGATATTTTTATACTTAAAAATGTTGACTTTCGTGCCAAAAAAAAAGCTTTTGCGGGAAGTTTTACTTCATTTTGAAGAAAAAAGTTATTGTATACTTAGGAAAGCTTATGGTGAACGTACCCCACCTCTCGTTTAAATGCTTTAAAAGTGATGATTTCGATGTGAAAGACAAAGAATGTCAAGGTCAACTGAAAAAGTTTGAGGACCAACAAATACAAAAGCATTATTGGATGAAGATGCATGTCAAACACAAAAACAACTTGCAGAAAGATTAAACGTTGCTCAGCAAACAATTTCTGATCATTTACAAGCAATGGGAAAGATTTTAAAGGAAGGAAAATAGGTGCCACATCAACTGAACGTCAGTTGATGACTTTTCGGTTTTCTAAATGCACAAAATCATGGGTTGATCCAGGTCAGCCATCAACATAGACTGCAAGGCCAGATCGCTTCAGAAAGAAGACATTGCTCTTTTAAGGGAAATTGTTTTAGTTTTTGCCCATGAATATGATGTTGGCTTTACATTTGTCATACATGGCCTTTATCATGTTGAGATATGCTCCCTCTATTCCCACTGTGCTGAGAGTTTTTATAAAAAATGGATGTTGAATTTTGGCAAATGTTTTCACTGCCTCTATTGATATGATCATGTGATTTTTCTTTCAATTTGTTTATGTGTTATATCATATTTATTGATTTGTGAATATTGTGCCAGCCTTGCATCCCTGAAATAAATGCCACTTGATCTTGGTGTATGACCTTTTTAATATATTGTTGGATGTAATTTGCTAATATTTTGTTGAGGATTTTATCATCTATGTTCATCAAGGATATTGGCCTATAATTTTCTTTCTTTGTAGTGTCTTTATATGGTTTTGGAATGTGGATAATGCTGGCCTCATAAAAAGATTTTGGAAGTGTTCTTCTTGGATTTTTTGAAATAATTTGAGGGGTGTAAGTGCTCTGCATTTGGTGGAACCAGGAAGGTATAGTGTATTATGAGCTTCTAAAACTAGGTGAGACTGTTAATACTGATCGCTACCAACAACAAATAATCAATTTGAAACACAGTGCCAGTCCACTCCACCCTCCCTCTGCTGGAGCACAAGATAGGTGGCTCCACAGGGCCTTTAAGAGGGTACAGCCAGATGCTCTTTGGGTACCCTTCTCAGTTTTGGTGCTCTCTGCTAGGGAGACCAGCTTGGGGATTAGATCCCAGAGTTCTCAGTGACAACCCCCCATAGCTGAGATATCTTTCCAGGACTTCAGTTGCTGTTTGTGAGTACCTGGCCAGCCCTTTCGTGCCTCCGCCCCTCCACCCCTCCTACCAGTCAGTCTCTATGTGGTTTCCCCTTTCAGTTCTTGGGTATCAGAGTGCTCTCCTTCAAGGTTTCAGTTGATTATTCAGTAAGTTTTTCTATATTTTAGTTTAATTCCAGTTTGTTCCTGGGAGCATGTCCGTGCAGCATCCACTTACTTAACCACCATTTTTCCAGCTTTCTTTTTAAGAAAGCCCACTTAGAGAAGGAGGAGAGATATAGGAATATTGTACTAGGTGTTTCATATTTTTTACTCTATTTATGGAATTTAACCTGTGATACACATGCTCACAGAATTTAGGCAGTGTCATTGCTTGTAAAAAGCAGAAGTTGGAATCAGATCCAGTAAAATAACAGAGGTGAAATTCAAACCCACCACTTTGTGCTGGCAAGGAGAAAGTTCTGGCAGAAAGGGAGAGGGTGAAGATAGAATTGAGGGATTATTGGCAGATAAACATTAACTGGAAGAAAAATCTCTCCCCTCCTGCCATTCTGTGTCCTCCAAACTGGGGGAAAGAATGGCACCTTGTTTGGGAACTCAAGTAAGCCTCTGTATATGGTGTTTCAGAGCATCAGCAGATCTTTCTGTAGCTAAAGGAGCAGCTAATAAGGAGTGGGAGGGGGAGGTTCAGTTATAGGCCCCTTTTAAAATCAGTGGCCCAAAGGGGTACAATTTGAAAGGAGTTTGGAAGTTTAGGGGAGAATAATTAAACTAATAGAATAATTAAACTGCATGGTAACGTGGGCTATTAACTCTATTGTGGGCTGAAATGGCCCTGAAAATTATGGAATATTTAAGTAATGTTTCTTTTCCCCTTTAAGCTCTGAGACTTAATGTTCATCCTTTGGAGGTGTGTGTGTGTGTGTGTGTGTGTGTGTGTGTGTGTGTGTGTATGGCTATTTGTGTCTGTGTCTTTTCTGTCTGGTTAAAAATTGCTTCTAGCCAAAACCGGTTTGGCTCAGCGGTAGAGCGTAGGTCTGAAAGGTCCCAGGTTGGATTCTGATCAAGGGCATATATGTTCATTGCAGGCACATCCCCGGTAGGGGGTGTGCAAGAGGCAGCTGGTCGATGTTACTCTCTCATCGACGTTTCTAGCTCTCTATCTTTCTCCCTTTCTCTCTGTAAAAAATCAATAAAATATATTTTTTAAAAAATAAATAAAACTTAAAAAAATTGCTTCTAGGTCTGAACTACCTATTTGGTAGCCATGAGCACATATAACAATTTAAAGTTAAATTAATTAAAATGCACTTTCTTAGTCACACTAATGACTAGTGGCTACAGTATTGGACAGCACAGAAATGGAACATTTCAATTCATTATAGATGTTATATGGACAGCATTGCTCACGAGCCTTGGAAGAACAGACGGCAACTCACACCTGCAGGGTGACTTCAGAGGGGACCAAATCTGGAGTGCCAGGACATACCTGAATTGTCTTGGGGCATAAATTTAAATTGCTTGGTTGAACAAATGAATGAATACCTGTGGTTAGTGGAGGGAGACTGCTGTGTGGGTGGGAGGCTGAGGAAGAGGGACACTACGCTTTAAGATCTTTAGATGAGAAGGATGGAGTTGGGGCCATGAGGGGCTGGTGTGGGTGAAGGTAAATCTGTGGGGCTGAAGGAGGTCAAAGCTTTGTGACTCAAGAGTGGTGAGTCACCATGGGTGACTTGTGACTTTTCCTTTTTCTGTTGATTGAGAGGAAAGTGATAAGGGCAAGACCAGTAGATGATGAAAAAATGGCTCTTCCTTAATACCCAAATATCTGAGATAATGGTCTACACTTGCCTCTGCTTTCTCAATGAGTTCCTAGGGATTGCCTGTAGGCCCTGAGGGAGTCATCAAATACTTTAGTGTCCTAAGGCTGCTATAAAAAAGTTCACAAATCGGGGGTTTTGAACAACAAAACTTTATTCTCTCCAAATTCTGGAGGCTGGAAGTCCAAATCTAGATGTTGGCAGGCCACACTTCCTTTGGAGACTCCAGGGAAGAATCCTCCCTGATCTCCTTCAGGTTCTTCTGGGTGCTGGCAGTTCTCGGCTTTCCTTGGCTTGTAGGTGCATCACTCCAATCTCTGCCTCTGTTTCCACATGACCTTTCCCCCTGTGTGTCTGCATCTCTGTGTCCAAACACTCCTCTTTTTATAAGGAGTGTTTACCAGTCATATTGGATTCAGGGATCACTCACTCAGTATGGCCACATCCTAACTCAATTACATCTACAAAGACCCTATTTCAGATAAGGTTATATTCACATGTTCCAATTTGGCATGGGTTTTTGTGGGGACACTACTGTACAGTCTCTTATTTAGAGACTTCCTTCACCTAGTCCTAGTGGTTTGATGCAAATAGAAATAGAGACCTTATTTTATCATTTACTCACTTAATTCATTTTTGAAAGTTTGCCCAGGATCTACGATGCTCAAGGCTGTGGAGGTGCAAAGATAAATAGATACAACCCTTGACCTTAATCTCCTTACAGTATCTGTGTGGCTGGGTTTGAATTTCAGTTTCTCTGGTCTTTCTTATTGACAGATTTGGGTAGGCATGTGAGGAAGAAAATATGAGATGGTGGTGGAGCCAGGAAGGGTAGGGAGCAAGCTTGCTGTGTGCAGAGCCCCACCTGTAGCCATGCCTTAGCTGGAAGAGTGTTTTCTTACTTTGGATGCTTAGGGGAGCCTTCCAGCCTGACCCAGAGGAGGTGCTCAGACCCCACTTTCATGTTATCCCTGTGCACATCTCATTTCTGGGTGATTAAATGAATCATGTTAATGAAACTTCCTTTGCAAAAGAAATCTATTTTGATACCATTGTAATTTATGGCAATGAGCAATTTTAATATACTCAGGAGTTATCTGGACGTTATAATGAGCCAGCTACACAATGGGATTTTAAAAAATTATCTCTTTATTGTAATTTGATATTGACTCACCAAATAATAATGAATTTCCCTAATTTCAGCCTGGGGCTGTGGCTATGAGGGTGGGTGGAAGAAAAAAGCTGAGGATTATTTTTTTTCAAATGGGATTGATGAGATGCAGATATCCAACTGGACATACTCCCTGCACTCTTCCCCGGCCTCTCCCCTACCCTCTTTCCCCAGGGTCTGTCAGTGTCACCCTTGGCAACTATAGAGTGCTCATGGCTCCGTAGGCGGTACTGCCTGAGTATGCTTTGTATAAGAGAAAGTGCATAAAAACTGGCTCTAGAGTTCATGGGGTCTGTTTGGTATGCAATTAAACTTTGCATTAATTACCCCCTGACTCCAATAAAAATATTTTCTCTCCCAGCAAAGTGCTTTAGGCTGGCCCGATTCCTCTGGGGTGGAAGAACATTCTGCTGGTATTAGATAAATCTGATAAGCAGCCTCACCATTGCTCACATTGGTCTTTTAGAAAGATCTACAGTGGTTTTTGTGCAAAGATAATGTGAATGTTGAGCTTAGCAGGTCTCTCTTTGGGTGACCTCTAATTACTGTGTCATTATTAATAGAAGTTCTTCTTCTGTTTGCTACGATTATGCAGCTCAATTATAGAGACTCCCTCTCAGCTCCTGCATCCTTTCCATTTGTCTGCCTCTGGTGGGTGAGCGTTTCCAGGTGGTGCCGATGCGTTGGTGCTAAGGAGTGTGGCCAGTCCTCGGTCCTCTAATTGCAGCATGTGTCACACTATTATTTTTCAAAACAGGAAAATTGCAGTGGGGATGGAAAAACATTGATTGTATGTGAAGTGCTACTGTGAGCAATTAAAGGGCGCAGAAGGTGAATTTCATTAATGCTGTGCGATGGTGAGAGCTCAGGCCCTTACTAAAACCACACGGCAAATCTCATTTTTTCTCTTCAGTGGGAAAGGTCT
Source organism: Pipistrellus kuhlii (assembly GCF_014108245.1). Lineage (NCBI taxonomy): Eukaryota > Metazoa > Chordata > Mammalia > Chiroptera > Vespertilionidae > Pipistrellus > Pipistrellus kuhlii. Next base: position 62,744,883 of record NW_023425595.1, on the reverse strand, counting down.
GGGGAGTTCTCAGTGAGTCTAATGAGGCCACAGGGACTCTGGGTCCAGAGGACATGAAACAGCCACACATAGCTCCTCTGACTGCTGTCAGGAGTTTGTAAAAAGCCTGCTATTTAACCCAGAGATGACTTCCCTTCTACCAAGGCCTGCACTTTAGGTGCAAAACTGTACTTGGGCTGATAAAGTGGGGAAATGAGGCAATTAGTGGAGCTGAGTGATGAGAGCCTGCTATGGAGAGAAAAATCATTGTTTTTAGCCCCAAACTTTCCACGTTTATCTTTTAAAATAAACATCTAAATTTCAACCCTTCAGATAGACTCCTGATGAAACCCGTTATTTGGCATAGTCCTAGCTGTCAGACTGTTTCATTACATAGAAAGCATGTGTCCTGCTAATGTTTCATAGCAGACTTATGTGCTACAGGAGTCACAGGCACGTACAGATGCCCCAGAGCTGACGGGAAAGCTGGCTGCTTCTGAAAGATTTCCACTCGTGTTGTCTTTGTAGGGTGAATCCACCCCTTAGTGAAATTATTATCAAAACACTTTGCTTGCTAAGATGGTCCAGTCAATGGGAAGAATGAAAAGATTCTAGAGAAATGGCATTAGAAGTGCTCCTGCTCCTTGGTGGTCCTGGACCCATCTCTGCAGGTGTCTTGCCAGCTCTAGCATCCCGATCCCAGGAGTTTGTAGGTCCACACTTAGTGAGCAGCATGATTCATGAGCAAACATACAAGGCCCATGGTGCAGCTTCAAAACAACGTTTCTGATGAAATTCCTTTTTTCCAGCCATTAGTATAATAACCATAATCAATCTTCTCATTGCAAGCACAGAATCCCTGTGCCGCCAGTTCTCAGTGATGTGAAGTAACTAATAGGCCAATCAGATAAGTATTGTGTGAAATTGCCTAAACAACAGTGATAAATGCCCCGTTATAGACACAATAAAGTCGTGTTTCTCCTTAGATCCATCTCGATCCAAGGGCCTTTGAGTTAAGCCTATCATCAAATCAGTGAGTGACAAGGGTAGAGGTCATTAGGTCTTTCAGGGCCTCTCAATACTTACTGTGTAACAAGGCACTTCAAAGCTTGTGGCTTAAATAAGAATGTGGTTTTATTTTTCATAATTTTGCACCTGAGCCTGGGTTCAGTGGGATGATCCTTTGGTTCCACAAGTGGCCATTGGGGCTGGCACATCCAAGACAGCTTCTGCCTCAGCTGGGATGGCTACACTGACAGAGGTTGGCTGGGGAATTCTCTCTCTTCTTTCTCTTTCCATGTAGCTTCTCCAATGTGTGTTGTTGGACCTCCTCTCATGGTAGCTTAGGGAGCCAAGTGAGAGCCTTTCCAGAGGACAAGCCCAAAGAAGACTACACATAGAAGGTGTAATTATAGGAAGCATGGCTATTGGTGGCCACCAGAATAACAGTTCGGTATTCTAAGAGTGTTCCTGACTGAGCCCAGCAGGAGTGTTCCCCCCCCACCCCAACACACACACACACACACACACACACACACACACACACACTCATTCATTGCAACATCTGGGAACTGGAGTATATATTATTTTCTGCACCAGGAAACCATCCTCTGAGGCTCTAAAATTTGTCTCTTCTCCTACTTCTTCTCTCCTCCCTTTTCCTACAGTTTTCTTGATATACAGGGTGCAGCAAAGGTAGGTTTACAGTTGTTTATATGGACAAGAATACAATAATAATAAATAATAATACAAGAATAAGCTGTTGTGAATACTCACAACTGTAAACCTACTTTTGCCCAACCTTGTATAATCTACATACCATAAATTTAACTTTTAAAAAAGTATACAAGTGTGTGTGTGTGTTTTAGTTTACAGAGTTGTAAAATTATTTCCATAATCCAATTGTATAATATTTTTATCATCTCCTAAAGAACATCTGTCCCCATGAGCCAACCCCACTTACCCTGACCCAGAAAGGCAACCAATAATATTCTTCCTTTCTTTCCAGATTTGCCTATATGTGGACATTTCACATAAATGAAATCATGCAGTATGTAACTTTTTATGCCCAGCTTCTTTTGCTTAGCATATGTTTCCAAGTTTTAGACAGGTTTTTCAGTTCTTTCCGCTTATTCCTTTTGTTGATGAATATGTTATGTTATGGTTTGGATAGATATACTACATTTTTTTATCCATTCATCAGATGATGGATAGTTGAATTCTTGCTCTTGGGGTAAGCCTGCTATGACATTCATGTACAAGTTTTTGTGTGGGCACACGTTTTCATTTCTCTTGGGTAGATATATAGGAGAGTAATTGATGGGTCAAAGCTCTATGTTTATCATTGTGAGGAGCTGCCAAACTGTTTTCTGAAGTGGCTGCATTATTTTATATTCCCACGTTTGTTTGTTTTTATACTAATAAGAGGACAAATACTCCTCCCTTTAAGATGGCTTGCAAAAAGGTACAGGAAAAACAATATCAAAAACCACTTTTGATCTTAGAGTGCTCTATTTCTCATTGCCAAAAGAAATAATGTAATTGACAGAAATGTTTGTGTTTTGGTGTCCTAGACTCCAAAAGGAAGGCTTGAAACCCTTTGTATGTGTTTAGTAGACCTGTGTCTACACAAGTTCAGTGTTCAGTGTTTAGGCATCTCTCATTTTGCTGACTTGCATCTCTGCAATCCTGGCCAACCAAGAAACTTGTGCCCCAAATTCCTGAGGTAGACATGAAAGAGAACAAACTCAAAGCCCAAAGAGTCTCCAGCATTGGAAAACCCCAACTACAATGTTCTGCTTCGGGGAGCCTACAGAGATGCTTTTGTTGTTAGAATCAGAGGCTCAGAGAGGCCAGGGAATTCAGGTCACACAGGCTGAGGAGATGCCATTAGTTTTTGTTGACTTGGTCAGAGGACCAGGGAGCTATTTTTTTTTTTACTCCTTATCAACTCCTTTTTAGAGAATTAATTCCTGAGGTAATAGACCAGGTTTCTCTTAGATAGAAAGAACTGCCTCTTATGTGCTGTGTGGGGGGTAGCTGGATCTGGAAGGCATTATCTGTATACAAACCTGGTGTTCTTCATTTCAACCTGCCAGACCCTCAGTTCACATTTACAAATTCCTCTCTAGATCAGGGCCAGAGATGAAAAGGCTACACATTAAAGCTTGCACATTAAAAAAAAATCTCTTTATAAAAATGTGGCTAATTTCATTCTAGTGAAATCTTAAAGTGCCCTAGAACCATGGTTGGCAAACTGCAGCTCTTTGGCCCCTTGAGTGTGGCTCTTCCACAAAATACCACAGCCTGGGCAAGTCTATTTTGAAGAAGTGGTGTTAGAAGAAGTTTAAGTTTAAAAAAAATTTGGCTCTCAAAATAAATTTCAATCTTTGTACTGTTGCTGTTTGGCTCCATTGACCAATGAGTTTGCCGACCACTGCCCTAGAAGGATGGGTCCTTCTTTCAGTTTCTAATCTCTGTATTGAAATTGTGCATTCACTCCTAGTCTCCCACGAAAATGCTGGACTGCTGAGCACAAGGCTGCTTTCTTTACAGTTGTCATTGCACACCACAGAGCAGGCTTCCAGTGAGCATCTGAAGAATGAATGAGGACAGTGACATAAAGAACAAGACTGGATCTTCTTGTATCTAATGGGCTCTCACATGACAAGGAGCCCATCTAGGCTACGTGACTTCCTAGGGACTTCCATGGCCAGGGCATGGCGGTTTCAGGCAGACATATTCTCAGTACGAGGAAACACTTCCCAGGGTTAGAACTGCTGCTCCAGCGAGGGTGATTTCCGGGTTACTTTGTGTTCAAACAGAAGCCAGCCATCTATCTGGAGAAACAGTGAGGGGATTTCTGGTGAAAGGCTGGATAAGTTCTTTGGATCTCTTCCAATTCTGAGGTAATCCATCTGTGGTTGGGGGGAGGAGCGTCTGATTTTCCCAAACTGACATTAAAGTAGCCTTAACTCTTCCTCACAGATTTACTCCACAAAGTGTTTGGGAAGTGCAGGCTGTACTTAAGACCTTGTATTGAAAACTGGGGGGAGACAGCATTATTCTGTTCCCCAAGTTCCCCTTGGATGTTTCTCCCCTTGGATGTTTAAGTTATTAGGTTATCATGTTTGCCACCAGCATCAGCCTCTTGTCTTTTTCCCTGTCTCTGTGTCTCTCCGTGTTCTCACTGTGGATGTCTCTCTGCTCTTATTCTTTCCTGACCAGAGACATTTGACTCATTGTTTACTCTAGTCGTATAGCCTTGCATCATCCCTCTGCTCACACAAACCTTAGCCAAGCATCCATTCTATGAAAAGTGGTCCATGTGTTTAATGACATGGAGTTTCATTTGGAATCTTTCTGAGAATTCAACATTATCCAATTCAGAGGGGAGAAAAAGAAAGGATACAAGTGAGTTCCTTTTTGTCTTCCATTTAGTAGATCCTAGGGGCCCCGCTCCATCCAGAAAGAAGAAACAGGCAGCAGTTCACATGGTGAAGTCAGGGAGGTGGTGAGTGCCTGGTTGGACCCTCTCCAGACATAGAGCCAATGACCTCAGGGCCTTCCTGGCCCCCAAGCTTAGGTGAGCAGCCCCTCACCCCAGAGCTCCATATGCCCCCAACTTAGCACATTACCACAGCTATAATTTTATATGTACACGTGATGCTATTTGACCTTGATTTTTTTATTCCCCATAATATTATGTTACATAACACCAGGACTATCAGTTTGAATTCACCATTTAATCTACATAGGGCCCAACAAAAATTCTGGGCATACAGCAAGTTCTCTATTAATTTATTAAATGAATAAGTGGATGGAAATAAAACAGAAAGATTATGACTTTTTATATGGACATATTTAAAATAAATATATATTTACATAGACTGTAGAGCAGTTTTTAGAAAGAAATTACTCTCCATAGTTGTATTTGATTTTAGGTACTTGAGGAAAAACAAGATGAAGTCCAAATAAGAACACCCAGTATCTCCAGCCTCATCCCCTTTTACTTTCAAGGGACTGAGCTCACCTTCCCATTTTGCAGCCAAAGCTGCTGATGCTGAGACCAGAGCCCACCCCTTCCAGAGGAAACACACAAACAGAATAGAGAAGCCTTGGTTATACCCGAGGATGCATCTTGGGAGGCTCCCAGGCAAGGCCAAGTCATCCTGTACGGGGATGTCCAGTCAGAAGGAAAGGGGGAGTGGTCAAGAAACTTGATGTAAAGTAAGGGCTTCCAGGGAGAAGACTGGAGGAAGAAGGAGATGTAGGAGAGGGACAGAGGGAGCCTCCATGAGTGCGGTCTTCCAGAAACCTGGGCAATGATGCTTTCTCTTTGTGCAGCACAAGGGCACTAGGGGGCCAGAGCAGGGACCAGCACTAATAAGGAGTTCTCCAGCACTTGCGTGAGCTGAACAGACAAGGGTTAGGAAAGACGCAAGAAGAAGAGCCAATGTTAGGTATAGAAGGAAAATTGCAGGCAGGCCAGGTGCTCTCACCAGCTTCTTTGCATCTGGTATGAGCACTGAGATGACAGAAACTGATGCCTACAATTTCAGGGTAATTACACCAACCTTCACAGTCCCTCCTCTCCTTTCCAAGGTGTTGCCCCCAGCACCTGCCACACGAGAAAGGCCTTGAAGAATGCTGAGAAAGGAGCCCAGAAGGAAGGATGACTCCAGGAGATCCCTGGGAAGGGGCTGCAGTTTCTTAGAATCTACCCCCACCTTCCAGCGGCTTGCCTGCCCACTGCCAAGCTGCCTAGTGATGTTTGTTTGTTTCTTGTTTATTTGACAGGACCACATACATACACATAGTTGCTGGCATACACAGTTAATCCCATGGAGCATTTCTGATTTGTGATTTAATCCTGCCCTACACTCCACAGGGCTGGGTCCCACGGCTCCATAGCTGTCTCACATGGTTCCCTAGCAACCAAATGAGACAGCGAAATGTGCACAGTTTCATCACCACAAGATGTTAGGTCAATTAATATTCACTAACAGTGCCTGTATTTGGCTGCGAGGAGACATTATGGAGACAAAAATCTTTTATTGCCTGAGTAGGGGCTGGAAGGGGTGTAGCGACCCATGAATATGTACATTCTGAGCGAAGATGCTTTTTTTTATACTTCCACTCACACATTGCCTGTCTGCACATGCATACTGAGCTTTAAAACACTCATCTTTGTGTTCACAGTTATCCTTTTAGGTTATTATATGGGGACAGATTTCAGAAACAGTAAGGAAATTCTACCCCAGAATATTTACCAGGGCCCTCTCAGAAATTATATCACTGATAATTATTTTATTTATTCTATGATTTTTCTCAGACTCCATTGTCTGATCAGTGGAGTCTGAAAAACATGGTGGAGCATGAAAGAAAACACAGAATTTCCTGTGTGCTCATCAAGATAACCACAGTTCACCTCGGTGGTGGTATTTCCCCTCCAGAGGCATCACACACACACACACACACACACACACACACACACAGAGTCACATGCAGTTTTACAAAAATGACATACTATATATATACTGTTTCACAGACTGCATTTTACAATTTGGTATTATTTTAAACATTTTTTCTCCTGTCTATTAGAATTATTCTACAACATTTTTTTTATTAGTTATATAATATTTTGGTAAATGTATTTTCTATGGTTCATTTAACCAAACTCCTGTTTTTATTCGTGTATTTAGGTTGTTTACACTGTTTGCTTCTATGAATAAAGCTGCAGTGACTGTCCTTGTATTATACATTCGTCTTTGAGCCCTGGTCCAATTATTTCCTCAGACTAAATGCCTAGAAGCAGAATCTCACATTAAGGTCTTTCATCCACTTTGTCACATCTCCTTTCAGAAAGAAGGGAACATTTTCCACCGTTAGCCACAGTGTATGAAGGCACCTCTATGCCTTTTTAAATAGCCCGAGCAAAGGCTGACATGAGGTCCCCAAAGTCCAATGTGTGAGTTTTGTCAGAAACTTTGCTTTATCATATCAAGACTGGAGTCCTGAGCCAGGAGGGGGTGCAAATTCCAAATGGAGGCAACCTGGGCGTGCAGAAGCCTGGTGATTTCATCTGGACTCAGGGAGTGTTTCTGGTCAGATCATCCTTCATACCCCAAAGGGCAGCCTGAAAGCAGCCAGCACAAAGGCTCCCCCTGCAGGATGACACACTCCCCTTCCTCCCTCCCCTATCCCTACTCTGTTCTGGGCAGACTGTTGCCAGCCCCAAGGTGGCCCCGCAGGTCTGATTTTAGTCTCAGGGCTCTGGTACCCCGAGTCCCAGCTCCAGAAAGTGATGGGCTGATCCCAGAGGAGGCCCTGGGGGTTGATAGTGGACCTGTAGTCTTGCCTCAGGAGAGAGGACAGGTCTCAGTCACCTTGAGAGACCGAAGAAGGCAGGGGCACATGTGGATTTAGGATTAAAACTGCTCTTAGGGCCGAAACCGGTTTGGCTCACTGGATAGAGCATCGGCCTGCCTGTGGACTGAAAGGTCCCAGGTTCGATTCTGGTCAAGGGCATGTACATTGGTTGCGGGCACATCCCCAGTAGGGGGTGTGCAGGAGGCAGCTGGTCAATGTATCTCTCTCATCGATGTTTCTAGCTCTCTATCCCTCTTCCTTCCTTTCTGTGAAAAATCAATAAAATATATTAAAAAAGAGTCATCTTTAAAAAAATCAATTAAAAATATATTTAAAACTGCTCTTAGGATTATGAGTTTTAGGATTAAGACTGCTCTTAAGTGGCAAACAAAGAATTCCTAGGAAACAGAGAACTAACTCCTCTTACTCTTAAGCGAGGCCCCACAGAGGGCTGGCAGAGTGAGTGGGGATTGGAAGCCGCTTTGGCCCCTTTTCCTGGATTCTGTTTAAAAACAGTACTAGTCAAGGATGACCAAGTACGACAACTTGAACTTCTAAATCAATGAGAACAACACAAACATTTGTGGTCACTGGGCCAGACTGGGCAAAGGAGCTCACTCTGGGGACAATTAATGGGCCTTGATGAGATCTAATGGCTTGGACAAGGACAAGTGGCCAGAAATGAGATAGGGCAGAGCAGTAGCTCTCAAAGATGTACTGGCATCTGGAATGCAGAGATGCAATTTCTTGGGTCCTGCCCAAACCTAATGAATCAGAATCTCCTGGGAGAGGCCCAGAAGTCTGTTCCAATGAGTTCTCCAGGTGAACCTTCTGGGTAATCCAATTTGAGAAATACTGATGTTGAGCATGGTGCATAATTTTCAGACCTGACTTCATCTGCCAGGCGGTTGGGACAACACAAAAGATACTTTATCTCTCTTGGCTTTAACTAAGGACAAGCAGTTTTGATCCTTTGTACTTCAAACCTCTCCTCCTTAGTATATCATGGAAGGAAGGCAAGTGTGCCTATGTGTAGGTACGCAGGTTTGTATGTAGATGCATGGCTAGTTTAGCCTGATTCTTCTGTTTCCTGAAATGATAGAAGCTTGTTGGAAAATAAAAGCCCTGAGTAAAAACCAAACACTTTACTGCCAAGTGTGAGGGAAGAGGATCTGGGGGTGAAGGGAATACCTGGAGCTGCTTGCCAGATCCCAGCAGGATAACAGGTTCCCATGGAGAAGAGGGAGGGTGGTCCTTATATTTAAGAGCAAAATAAAATACCAGTTTGGATTGGGGATAATTCGAATTTATGAATTTCTGCCAGTTTGATCATTTCAGAAAATGCTCAGTTCCAGCTTGAATTGCTTAGAAGGTGCTTTTTCTTTTCTTTTAAAATTAATTAATGGAGTGCAAGGGTAAATAAAACATTTCTATTTGAGTTTGATTAAGAGTTTAGCAACTTGACTTGGCTGGTTTGGCTCAGTGGGTAAAGTGTCAACCTGCAGACTCAAGGGTCCTAGGTTCGATTCCAGTCAAGGGCATACACCTTGGTTGCGGGCACATCTCCGGTGTGTGTGCGCGCGCGTACAAGAGGCAGCTGATTAATGTTTCTCTCTCATCAATGTTTCTAGCTCTCTCTCCCTCTCTCTTCCTCTCTGTGGAAAATCAACAATATATAGTTTAGCAACTTAGTGAGGTTTATTTGTTTGGGGTGTCCACCAAAGGCAGTGTGCCTCAGTGTGAACAGAGGCCCCAATACATGGGCAAGTTACTTAACCTCTTTGTGCCTCAGTTTCTTCATCCATAAAATGGAAATAACATAGCAACTACCATGAAGTATGGTGAGGATTACATGGGTTGATGTATGCCAAGTACTGAGACTGCACTTTGGCACGTGTTGGCTCTGCTCACCATTCTGGTCAATTGAATTCAAGTCCCCTCTTTTCAAGCTCACACTCCCGTGGCTCCCACACAGCTCAGCTCCCAGGAACAGCGCTGGGATCAGCACTTCCTGTCATTTCTGCAGCAGGATACAGCTGCTTTTTGGAGATCACTACATCTCATTTGTTTACAAGGTAACTACTTTCTCTCTCTTTTCCCTCTCCCTTCCCTCCGATTTCCATTTCTTTTGTGATATGGTTAAAGTGCTTGACATAATTAGCTGTTAATTGTTAGCAGCTGTACCCATTATTAGTTTAATGCCTAATTAATTGCAACAATTAATGCTGTCCAGCCTGTCTTAGAAGCTGTTGATGAGGGAAGGCTGGTGCTGTTCAAATTATATCTTAATTAATTTACTTATGTGGATGAAAAAGGGGCCACAGACTAAACCTGACAAACTTGGGGTGTGGGAAGGTTGCGGGGTGGGGCTTACAAACTCAGAGACCTAAAGTAACTACATAAAATGGTCCGAATTAAAACTTCCCAACTAAAAGCCAGTCCTAGGCCAGAGACTTCCTTGACAAAGGTCAGTCTTTACCTTAACTGAGTAACTGAGCCTTGTCCACTGTCCTTTTGCATCTATGATGATACACGTTTAGAATGACAGAGAAATCCATCTTTTCCAGACTCCTCAGGATACAATCTTCCAGGAGAACTCGAGACCATGGAGCAACCTTAGTGTTATCTTGTTCCCACATACCATGAGCTATAAGTGTTCATTGTTAGCTATCCTGTACCAACCAATGTAAAAGAAGTATTTGTTTCTTCATTATACTTTTTATCCAGTCTCAGAGATTTCCCTGCTTTGCTTTTTCCTGCCTCTCTAATCTACCACCAAAGGATTTCGTGTAACCCCCTAAGTCTCCTTTGATTCTAATTTAGCAAATAAGGTGCAAAATCACCATTTTCCCAAGCATTTTCTCAATCCATCGAGATTTTGCTTCCCGGTTGTTGTCAGTTTGGTTCAGATAAACTCATAAAAACTCTTACAGGTTGACACCTCCAGAACTATGGGACGATACATTTCTGTTGCTGGCCACCAAGTTTGGTGTAACTTGTTAAAGCAGTTCTAGGAAACAGAAACATCAACGTTTAGGTTTCCCTTGTTATGATCTCTTTCACTTGAGTGTTCAGCAATGTTTTAAGTGTTAAAAAAAAAAAAAGAATTAATGATGAGAGTTGAAATGAAACAGGTTGTCAAAATTATCTAGTTGAGAGGTCCCTTGGGGTAAATATAACCCATTATAGTGACTTTAGGGTGGTAAATTTAGGTTTAGTCTGAATGCATATTTAAGAGAACCCACAAATACTTAACAAGAAAGAAGCTTATTATTAAGCAAGAAAGATGCTTATACTATTATTTTTTGCATAATATAAGTCTAGAGTCAGGCAATCCAAGTTAGTGTGAGAGCACCACAGCAGTGGTGCCGGGCTCCTTCCATCTTATTCTTAGCATGAGGGCCTCATCCTCACGGCCCGAGATGACTCTAGAGTCTAGGCATCACACCCGTGTTTCAGAAGTGAGATGGAGAAGAAGGTGGAAAGAAGGGTTGCCCTCTCACTCTTAGGAAGCTCCCAGGAAGATTCTCACACCTTTCTGTTTATATCTCTTTAGTGAGAAATTAATTTCATGGTGACACTAATGGATGATTGGAACTGAAATATTTTCCTTGGGTTACACTATGCCCAGCCAAAACAAACAAACAAAAAACAAAAACAAACAAACACACACACACACACAAACAAAAAAGGTTCTGTTAGGAAAAAGAAAGAAAAAAAGGATATTTGAAGGCAGCTGGCCGTTTCTGCCTCATGAACTATTGAAGTTCTAGGGTTCCCAGGAGGGGAAAGGAGAGGAGTCCAAATATCGTAGTTGCTATTTTTTAACATCTCCCATGGAGCAGATCTTGGTTCCGATGCTACGATGTAAGCCCAATGTTTATAAACTGGGAAGCATTCAGGCGAGAATAAATACTGGTAGAATGGCTATGGGTCTGAAATCATAAAATATAGCAGAGGAAATGGGATGTTTAGCTGGAGAAGAATTAGTTTTTAAGAACAAAATGATCTGCTTTCAAATAACTCCAGGGCAGACCTGTAGACATGAGAGTAAACTACAGCTATGATAACAGAGAAAAGGAATGGGGTAGAAGGGAGGCCAACTTTAGCTCAATATGAGAAAGGACTTTTTAGCAATTGGAAAGCCAGTAATGGGACAGCTGCCTCTAGGGAAGTGCTTCCATCTCTAGGCTGGGAGCTGTCGGGGTTGCAAAGGATGGATTCTAGGTAGGTGGTTGGACTGGATGACCTCCCTACTGACCCTGTGAGCCTGTGGGGAGTCAGGGGAAACTCTCCAGGGACTTGTCAAAGACCGCAGTGGAGGACACAGCACTGTGGGGGTCTGTGTCTTAAGAGTCAAATGAATTAGGCTGTCTGGGAGAGAATTTTCCATGCTCCAGAGTAACAAAACCATAGTTGTTGCTGGGCTAAGACCTGGAGCTCTGCGCCAGCATCCCAAGGAAAAAATGCAGGGAGTGTGGCTCAAACTTGGAGCTGAGCCCTGAATATGGAGGGGAGGGTTCAAGGTGAGGGGCCAGGAAACTGGGACGCTGGGCCCCACTTTATTTGACTCTTGTAGTGCTGGACTCCTAGTAGGGGCAGTCAGTTGGTTCTTGCCTCTTCTGCGATAGGCCTGGCAATCCTAGGTTCCCATGGTCAAAGCCAGAGGGGAGAAGAGGCTTGGATCTTTCCCTTACTGACTCCACATGGCATGTAAGACTGAAGTGTCTGCTGATGTGTGCTGACTCTTCCCCAAGACACTGCCTTTTGGCTGCCACTTTCATAGATGTCTGGACTGTGTGGGCTCTGCAGTGAGGTGCTCACAGGTAAGCATGAACCCTCTAGCCAGAGGAGCACAGTGGCTCACCTCCATGAAGGGATGGCTGGCCCTCACTAACATCCATGGTGAGCATATGGGGAACATGTAACATGTATGAGATGCCGACTTAGGAACCTGTGACACTCTGGCTTGTTTCTGCTGAGAGTGACAAAAGCCACCTCAAACTAGCTCGAGCAGAAAAGGACCTGAGTTGGCTCCTCTCCGCAGGAGAGCTGACCCAGATGATGCACACCTGGGCACTTTGCCATCGGGGATGGGGAGCCTGTCTTTCTCTGGCCTTGGCTTTGGTTCCTTTTGTACATTAGCCCGCCTGCCTGGGAGAGATAGTTCTTGGGGCTCCAAACTCCAGCTCACATTCCAGCCTCCCTGTGTCTTCATTGCCCCTCTGCCCTGGTGCCTGGAGGCCAGCTGTTTCCTGCTCAATTGGCCTGCTCAGGGGGTGGTGGTGGGGGAGTATCATTGGGGAGCAGGAAGGCCCTTAGCAGGGAGCTGTGGACAAGTCCCAGCATGGTTTCCAGGGGCCGCCATGTCTTCCTTTTTTCAGCTGCACAGGAGTCTGAGATGGTTAATTTCTTTGTCCAACCAGGCACCCTGCCAGAGGGGCCCTTTAGGGGCTTAAAGTCGTGCTGCTCTTGAGCTCTGGAGAGAGGGGGTGCAGCCACAGAATCACAGATGTATCACATGAGTCAGCCCTAGCTCCTCAGCCTTTCCAATCACTCTCCCTGCCTGCCTTGGCCTGACATCTCCAGGCCTTAGCTCTGGACCCAGGTGAGAATTTAGCCCCTGTATTTGCTGTGGATCAGCTGCCTGTGGAAGGCGTTTGGTCTCAGCCTCCAGCTGTGGCCCCTGGAACATGCTTGCAATCACCCAACAGAGACAGCCTGGACCACTGCCCTGGAGAAGCTGATTTGACAAACGCTCAGATGATGCTTAGTTCTTCTCAGACTGCAGTGTAGGGTCAGTCTTCTCTGCACACCTAAGAACAAGTGGAGTCTGAGTTGTTTTTTCTTTGTTTTTCTTTGTGTGTGGTTTTTTTTTTTTTTTTTTTTTTTTTTTTTTTTTTAAAGATGTCAGTAGGACTAAACTTTTAAATTGTCATCTTGCCCTTGCTGGTTTGGCTCAGTGGATAGAGCATAGGCCTGCGTACTGAAGGAGCCCGGTTTGATTCCGGTCAAGGGCATATGCCCGGGTTGTGGGCTCAGTCCCAGTAGGGGGTGTGCAAAAGGCAGCTGATCAATGACTCATCATTGGTGTTTCTATCCCTTTCCCTCTCCCTTCCTTTCTGAAATAAGTAAAAAATATATTAAAAATAAAATTAAAATTAAAACAATTGTCACCATGTGTCCCTGTGATTCTTACCTGTAAGAATGAGGGTTCTTAGTTATAAGCCGTAAAAGCTGATTCTGGCTGGTCAAGCAGGAGAGGTTTGGTAAAGAATGTTGATGTCTCACAGAAACAGTGGAGCCTGGAGAACCAGGCTTGAGGCTGTGCATCCAGAACAATGTTCCATTACGTGTTGCAGAACTGGCTTAATGAGAAAACTGCTGTTACCGCTGCTGCTTCCAACTGCATGCAACAGTGTACGTATGTACATCACTGCCAGGGACCCATCCTCGTCATCACCGCTGTCTTCAGTGTCAATGCCACTTCTGACTTAGAAATGTCACTTTGGCCACTCCTGCTGCCTCTTGGTCACCTGGTTGTGACTTAGCTCAGAGGAGGCTGGGGTAGGGGTGGGGGGGGAGGCTGCTCTTGTTACTACCTTTGGGAGGCAGGACCATAGGGTGGGATACTCCTCAAATGCCAGAAGTGTGTTCAGAAGGTGTGGGCAGGGAGAAAACATGACAGCTCCCACTACACCTCTGTGAGAGGTGTGCACGGGCACCTCTGTGGGAAAGTTTTCATTTCATTCAGGGCTGCTGCCTGTGGGGGGCGATACAGGGAGCACATCTTTAAGGTGGCAAAAGTAGGGTTATGGAGCAAGTGGGACCTCGGGGGACAAGTCATAAGCAGAAAACATAAGTTCCTGGTGGGAGTGATGGGAGGACAAGAGGGTCACAATGACAGCATCTGGGGTCTTTTCTGTCTGTGTCATCCAGACTCCAGATGATGGGGTCTCTGGTCATTCTGGTTGGTCCTTTGCCTTCGGCAGCAGGATGCCAGGCGAGAAGAGCAGATTCCCAGGGTGTGACTTTCCTAGAGCTGTTTGATGCAAAATGCTGGGTGGCTGCCTGACTCACTTTGAAGAAATCAAAGGAGGAAGGCAACACATGGAGTCCAAGAGTGGAACTCAATTCATCAATGTCATCTCTAAAAAGCACCTTTTTCTTGGCTCTCCCAGAAAGATGTGGCTCCTACAGAGTCTTGCCTGGAGACTGTGCTGCCCAATACCTAAAACAAGTTTCCAAAAATAGAGCTGACATTTAGTGAACGTGTCAGGCACTGTTTGGAGGGCTTTGCATACATTATCTGAATTAATTCTCATAGAAACACCATGAAGTATGAGCTATTATTATCCCTATATCACAGTTGAAAAAAACCCAGGCTTAAGAGAATAAATAGCTGAGCTGATGGGTAGCCAGTCAGCAGTACAGCTGGGATTTGAACCTTAGCAGCTGCCCTCACAGTTCATGCTGCTAAACTCCTTCTCTAGGGTCTTGACTGAGAGCTCCCTGCACATGAGCCTTGATATCTCTTTTCTTTCCCCATGGGCTCCATCTAAGTCAAGATTAGAAAAAAGCTCTGCTGTCTAGAGAGGTGTTAGGTCCGGCATACAAATAGAAGACCCAGAGTGACGGAATGACAGCCCCTTAAATCTGGAGCTCAACTGAGTCACTCATTTGAGAGCAATGATGACTATGGCACAAAGGAGTGGAGACTGAAGGCAATGCCTCTCAGGGAGATGTTCATGTTTGGAGCTCTCACTGTTTAGAGGAGATGCAGGAAATGGCCTAGTGAGCAAGGGATCCAGGTATCTGGGGGAGAAGGAGAAAGGAATCACTGGAAAGGAGGTGAGTGGAGAGAAGAGGCTGAACTGGGAAAGAATAGAATAGAGATACCCGGAAGTCTTAGGGAGCTGGAGGAAAGCCCTCAGGCTGGATTAGCTTCTTCCTCTGCACTCCCTACCTTCCACATGTTTTCTAATAATGTCTTTACTTGGTTGCCTTCCCTACTAGACTGTAAATTACTCAAGACAAAGGGCCTGGCATGCACTAAGTCAGTGGTTCTTAACCTTTCTAATGCAGCAACCCTTTAATACAGTTCATCATGTGGTAACCCCCAACCATAAAATTATTTTTGTTGCTACTTCATAACTGTAATTTTGCTACTGTTATGAATCATAATGTAAATATCTGTGTTTTCCGATGGTCTTAGGCTCTACAGCAGCAGTTCTCAATGATCATTGGAAAACACAGATATTTACATTATGATTCATAACAGTAGCAAAATTACAGTTATGAGGTAGCAATGAAAATAATTGGGGGTCACCACAACACGAGGAACTATATTAAAGGGTTGTGGGATTAGAAATGTTGAGAACCACTGCGGAGGTGGGTGAACTCTGAACTCCAGAGGCCAGAAACTGTCAGGTAGAGAGACATAAATGGCAACCAGGTGGGGAGCTGTGGAAAGTCAAAAGTCAGCTCAGTATCTTGGCAGAATCTTCTGCATTAGAGTCATTCATTAAGTTTCTATTTATTGCGTACCAGACACTGCTAATCACAAAGGATTGCATGGTGAGTGAAACGGACAAGCTCTGCCTCATGGTGTTTATAATCAGAGGAGACAATCCACAATTATGATGTCTGAAAAAAACTGTGTTGGGAGTTCGGGGTGCTATGGGAGACAGAGGAAAGGCATGGAGTTCTGATTTGGGGAGTTGGAAAGCGGCATCTAAGTTAAAACGTTGGGTAGGAGTCAGCCAGGGGGGTGGTTTCAGTTACAGGGAGAAGACACCTGGCCTGTTAAAGGGTCTGAAGTAGGTTCCATCTGGCTGGATGTAAACTCTGACTAGAACAGTGGTGACAGATGATGGGAGGGGTAAGATGCTTAGGACCTGGTTAGCCACGTTAAGGGGTTTTGACTCTGTCCTGATATAGCCTGTGAAAAGCTATAATCCCATGTTGCTTATTTTTTGTATAGAGTTGCATTTAGAGAAGAACACTCCAACCACCAAATTATAATTTAAATCTTTGCTTAAATCTCTTAAAGAATGTTGAGTTTCTCAGAGACCCTTTCTTCCTCATAGCCTCTCTCCCCACAGCTGCCTGTGACACCCGAATCCCAAACTGCTTCTCCAGCCCACCTCAGCTGGTTCCCTTTCTCCCTTTTCCTTCCCCTTCCCCCTTGCCTGTACAGCCTGGACCTAATGATCAGTGCATTGAGTCAGCCTAAAACAACATTAACCCAGGGCCTAACACGCGAGTCTGTTAACCTTCCTCTCCCAGCCCAATCCCTGGTTTTGTGCCCATCCAGCCTTGCAGGGCACCTTTGCATCTGGGCTTTTCCCGAGGCCACCGCATAATTCCTGATACCTGCACTGCCACCAGCCTTGTCCAGTCAGGCATGACCCAAGAAGTCCTAAATGGAAAGAAACAGAAATCAGATTCAAGATCACCCAGTGGAGCCATGAAGCCAAAGGACCTGGGAGGAGGTGGTAAATCCAGATGCAAGGAAGTTTGGCAGAAAATGTGAAATTACGTAAAAACAAGAGTGTTTTAAAGTGAGAGCTGGAAGCTGGAATTTTCCTGAATTGGATAGGGTAGCAGCAGGGTTTTTAGGAGGCAGCCACAGCTTTGTGATCTGCAAGGGAGAGAGAGAAGACAGGTCATGGCAGCCAGGCAGCCAGCTGAGTGCCCCGTCGCTGTACATTTTAATTCTGTCAAACAGTGGGGCAGGGTAAAGGAGGAAAAAAAAGGAGAAGCAGGAAGCAGGGACAGAGAATGGGAAAGAGGGAAGACAGAGCATGCCACTCCCTACTTACCCAGAGGTCCATCACAAACTGAATTTGCTGGACTCTCTCCAAGGATCCTCACTCCTGATTTTACCTCTAATAGATTTTAGTAGAAATGGTTGTGAAATACTTTGTTTCTTAAAAAAAAAAATCACTCAGCTTTATACTTCTAATTAGCTTTTTAGTTCTTGGAACATTGTGTGGAAAACCATTATCCCAGATGGCCAGTTCAATGCTCAGGAAACAGGCAAGAAGTGCTCATTTGGAGGCTTCCCAAGTGCTTCCTGGTGCAGGGCTGCCCTGCAGAGCCTGGGCCAGACCAGCCTCAGGGGTCTGAGGAGCAGACAGTTCCTGGAGGGCAGACCCATCAGGAGGGCATTTGGACTACACACTGTCAGCCACCCGCCTCTTTACAGGAGCTGAATCCTGGGGCCCAGTACTAGCAGTTCTGATTAGCTGGTAAGCCATTGAAGAATCACCTAGATAATGACTGTCCTTGATTGGAAAGGATGCATTGACTAAGATACTCATAAGACAGCTTCTTAGGCCTTAAGTCACACTCGGAAATACACTCCTGCAGAGAAACTGGGCTGAACCAGCCTTAGGGGTTAGCAGCTGGAGTTAGCAGCTGCCACTCAGCTTGACAATGCAGTGTATATGGTTGAATCTAGATCCAGTATAGACGGGGCTTTTAAAGTAGCAACCAAGGCTCCTCTCTGTGGGCTCCACTGCTAGACTTCAAAAGAGCCACGCCAGCTGGGTTATTTCCTGGACCATAATCTCTAATGATAACATCACCAAAAATGCCATAAGATTGAGAGAAATTCTCGTGACCTCATTAGGAATGCTCTGATAAACCACTTGGAGGTACAGGGTGAGATCCTAAAGATTAAGCTTGAGCTACATACAATAACAGTTGCTAAATTGCCTTTTACAGAACATGCGTCCAAATGTCATGGGGCTCTTGCGTTAGTGATGGGGGTGCGTGCGTTTGGGGCTGGAACAAATTGCTCAGGGAGGTTGAGTGCTGGCAATATTTTTCTCCTTCTCTGCTTCTCCCCACTTCAAGCTCAGATTCTCCTCTAAAGCTCTGGGTTGCCTGGTCCACAGCAGTCCTTCTCCAATGGCATTTATACCAGCACATTCCTTTTATTGTAAAAGATGACTTCTGTTCTTTCCCATCAGGAGGCTTCCCCTTGCCAGCCCTCCATGCAGGGCTCACAAAGGCAGGCTCTCTCATCTGGCAGGCAGGGCCCTCCACCAGTTCACCCCCCAGCTTTTGCCCTTATTCCCGCAGGCTCTGGGCCCTGCTCACCGAGAACTGGATTTTACCATCCAGTACTTTTGGTCTTGTTGACCCTATTCTTCCTGGGGTTTTGAACTTCTCATTCCTGCAGTTTGATGTTGTGACCACACTTCCGGTTTTGGAGAGGCCCTTGTAGCCTCAGATGAGAGGACTTCAGCTGTCAATCAGGGAATCACTTCCTCATCAGGTCCTCAGACACTCTCATCCTAACCCCCAACACCAATGCATGGCCAAGGTCTCCAAGATAACCACTGTGGACCTGTTGGGCCTTATCCTACATAATAAAAGAGTAATATGCAAATTAACCATCACTCTGCTATACCCACTAGCCACATCCACCAGCCAATCAGAGCAAGTATGCAAATAAACCCAACCAAGATGGCTACAGCCATAGAGAGCAGGAAGGAGGCTTGGGTTTCCCAGGCAACAGAGAAAGCCAAGCTTTCCACCTGCCCTTGCTGGCCTAGGCCTCCACTTCAAGCTACAAAGTTTCAATTATAGAAAGTAAACAAATCCAAATAGAAATGGCTGCCGGCCACTTGGCTCCACTCCAAGCTACAAAGTTTCAATTGTAGAAAATAAATAAATCCCAGATACCAGGGCCTCTGCTTGGGTTGCCAGAGTGCGTGGCCAACCTGCACACCACCACAGGCCCCTCGTTCAGGCCTCTACCACACCCCAAAGGAAACCCCACTTGATCCGGGACACCCTTCAGGGAAAACCAGTTGGCCCTCACCCATGCACCAGGCCTCTATCTAGCTAATAAAAGAATAATATGCAGATTGACCATCACTCCAACACACAATAGCTGCCCCCATGTGGTCAAAGATCCTGCCCCCATGTGGACACAAGATGGCCACCACAAGATGGTCAGCAGGAGAGGGCAGTTGGGAGGCACCAGGCCTACAAAGGAGGGCAGTTGAGAGTGACTAAACCTGCAAGGAAGGGGAGTTGGAGGTGATCAACCCTGCAGGGGAGGGTAGTTAGGGGTGACCAGGCTGGCAGAGGAGGGAAGTTGGGGGGGAGCAGTTAGACATTAACCAGGCTGGCATGGGAGTGGTTAGGGGTTGATCAGGCTGGCAGGCCGAAGTGGTTAGGGGCAATAAGGAAGGCAGGCAGGTGAGCAGTTGGGATCTAGCAGTCCTGGATTGTGAGAGGGATCCAAGATTAGAGAGGGTGCATGCTAGGCTGAAGGGAATGCCTCCCCCCCGCCCCCCCCCCCCCCCCCCCCCCCGCCTGCTGGCCCCATGAACAAATTTTGTGCACTGGGCTTCTAGGACTGTATAATGGGCTATGCAGATCTGAACATAAAAAAAGTGGTCTGAGAAGCAAGGCAGTTTAATGGGTGGGGAGATCTTTTAATCCCACTGGCAAGGGTTTCTTTTATTAAGAATAGTATGAGCTCAGAAAAAGCCCTGTGAAGTTATAGTCACTACTGACTGAGTACCTACTACAGTCAATTCTCAGTCTTAGCAGGAGCTGTGTTCTATAAAGTCTCCACGAATGTTGAATTATCAAATAATGAACTATTGCTCCTTAGGGAAATACAAGGTTAGGTTCATCCCAACCTCTGGTCATAACATGTTGTCAGCCATTCAATATATACCCTTGTTTTATGTGTGCTTCTGTCTAAAGGCGTCTTATTTATATACATTGTTGATTCATAACACTGATCTCATGGCCGGCGGCACTGTAAGTTATGCCTGAATGAAGCTCATCTAACACACTGACTTTCTCCAGAAGGCCCACTCGGTCTTCTTGCACATAGGAACCTTAGGTAGCACTTCAGTAACAGGCCTCATGCTGTTTTAAACAGCGAAATCGCACACACAAAAGAACAACAACAAGAAAAAAGACAGAGCATATAAAGGATGATTGTTTACAGCAAGAGAGCTGAATCTAGGAGGCAGAACCAGCCTCGTTCAGTCTCAGCTGGACACGTGTGCAGAGGTAGCTCACATTGTTCACTGCTCTGTGCTTGCCCGTGAATGACTTGTGAAATGCCATGAGTATTGATTTGGGAATTACAAATATATGTAGCAAATGATGACTGGATAATGAGGATTGATGTGTCAGGCAGTACTCTGCGATGTGCCAATGGGTGTGACCCACATTCTGCAGATATTTTAGGGAAGTCTGCATTTGGCCTTTCATCTCCACCCACTGGAATCTGATGTCTGCAGGGAAGTTTCTGCTGTCCAGAGGATATCCTTCCTGGGGCTCAGCTCCTCAGTGGGCGGAGGAGTGACCTTCAGCGGGACTCACCTCAATATTTAAGGTGCAGAACATCTGTGGCAGCTCTGTGTGTACTGTACAAAGAACAGCCCCTTGTAATTTGGTTCTTTTTGAATAGTTGCTAATAATTTTGCACTCAATTTCCATTTAAATGGGAACATTAACCTCTGGAGCCTGGAGAGGAGCCTAGAAGGGGTTCATAAGTATGACTCTTATCTCCACAGTTCAGAGTGTCCCAGGAGTAAATCCAAACATACGTCTAAATCACTTTCCTAAGCAGATGAGGTGCCACTCCTGTGTGAAAGACCCTCCCCCTCATTCCCAGGAAGAAAGTCTACTTTCTCATTTACTTAGCTGCTGTGACGTGAGACAGTTCTTCTTTAAGTTGTTCTGCAGGGACACAAGACCTCTTTCCTGGCCCCATTTTTGAGCTGACCGTGAAAGCCCAATTCCAAAGCAGACAGTGAGGCTCCTAAAAACCTGAGTAAGACACCCAGGCAGAGGCTGGAACAAAGCCATGGGTCATCAAAAATGACATTTTGTCATCCAAAAATGACATTTTGTCATCATTTTATAATGATACTAGAGGCCTAAATTTGTGTATGGGGTGAGAAGGGGGGTTCCTCAGCCAGGCCTGTGCCCTCGGGGATGTCCAACTGCCAGTTTGTGGGAGGTCACAGGCTGGTTGCTCACCAGTCTGTCTTGCCCCCTCCCCTCGCTTCCCCACCGCTGTAGCTGGTCACCACCCTCTGTAGGGTATGGGCAGGGGGGGTGTGGGAGGGAAGAGAGGGGGCAGATGTTCAATGCAGGAGCTGCCCCCAACTAGACTGAGTGGGCCTTCTGGAGAAAGTCAGTGTGTTAGATGAGCTTCATTCAGGCATAACTTACAGTGCTACTGGCCATGAGTTCAGTGTTATGAATCAACAATATATATAAATAAGATGCCTTTAGACAGAAGCACACATAAAACAAGGGTATATATTGAATGGTTGACAATATGTTATGACCAGAGGTTGGGATGAACCTAACCTTGTATTTCCCTAAGGAGCAATAGTTTATTATTTGATAACTGGGCATTGAGTGTCTTCCCCCTGGGGATCAGTGTATGTCTTAGTGATCCATCATTCCACCTGTCATTCCCCCCAATGGGTCTATTTGCAAATTAGGGTTTTAATATATAGGATTAGAGGCCAAGTACATGAATTTGTGCATGTGTGGGGTCTGGCCAGCCTGCCCCAATGGGGGGCCCATTGAGCTGAGTTGGTGGTGGGGAGGGGCTACAGGCAGTTGGCCAGCTGGCTTTACCCCTGATAGGGATGCTAGAGTTGGTTAGCTGTCACAGTGCGCATCATAGCCACTGGTCGTTCTGGTCATTCTGGTTGTTCTGCTGTTCTGGTCATAACATGTTGATTCATAACACTGATCTCATGGCCTTTTATATATATAGATGGGAGCCACACAACATTTTCACACATATTCTTTCACTTCAATATTATAATGCCTCTGTGGGAAGGTACTCCACTTACCTGATTCTACAGATGAAGAAACCAGAGAGTAGAGTTATCCAACACAGAGTTGTGTACATGCTAGTAACCAACTAGTAACTGGAAGAGTAACCAGCTAGTAACCAACTAGTAACCCCAGAGCTCCTGGCCTTCACTCTGCAATGATGAGGAAGTTCTGTATCAGTATGATGATGATGTAACCCAGGATTTAGTCACTGGGTACCCCTAAGTCCTCTAACTTCCTCCTTTAAGATTTCAGTAAAAACTGGCTCCTGCCCTCTCCTATGTGGCAGAGAATCCCTGTCTTTTTCAGGGTAGGTTGCACCTTCAGACCTGAATTATTTCCACATCCTTGGCTCTCATCTTTGTTTATTGCCTGCATTGGACCTCCCTGTTTTGCAGATACTGTCCCACTCTGGAGAGGATGAGCTGAGATGTACAGATGTGAATCTACACCTGACTGCCACATCCACATGGTGGTGGATGGAGGACAGACATCAGCAGCACACAATTTGCCAAGTTGGGAACCCTGAGGCACTGCCTCCAATCAAAGGAGTTCTCTTATTTATCTGCCTAACGGGGATGCTGTCTCCTAATTTGCACACAGGTACCCTGCAGTGTGGAGCTGGCCCTCAGGAACACATTGAAGGTCACACATTCAGAAAGCCACATGGTCAGAGTGGAAACCAGGCCAACTCCCGCCTCCTGGTCTGGTGTGCCTCTTCCCTGCCAGTGCTTAGTTCTCAGGAGAAAGAAGGAGATGTGGGTGGTCAGGCAGGTGAGAACTGGAGGGCAGGGAAGGAGGAGGTGCAGCCTCTGGTCCCACTTTCCAACCACCTCCTCAGCATCTTTCCCTTCTGCCTCCAATATCAGTGCACACTATTTGATCAGCTTCCCCCTCTCAGGAGGTGTGTCTTTCTCCTGTCTGACATTTATTGTCAGATTTATAAAAATAGTAACAATTAGAGAAGCCTGCCCTTCATTTCTGCTCTTTCTTTTTCTTATTTTAATTGAAATTCTGTTGGTTTTAGTTCCTGTAAATTTGGACTGAGCTGGAGAAGCCTCTGCAGACTGTGAATAAGTATGGTGTGTGTGTGTGTGTGTGTGTGTGTGTGTGGGCATGCTCACTCATGCATGTAGGTATGTATCTGCCTATGCGTGTACGTATGTGTATGTGTGTGGGTATATGTACACAATTCTGTGTTTGCATGTGTGTATGTGTTTTTGTGTGTGCATATGTGTGTATGGGTGTGTGAGTGTGTGGGTGTGCACATGAAATACTTACATTGTATGGGGGTTTCTAGACCAGTAGGAAGCAGAAAGCAGTGTTGACCAGTTTCTGTTGTTTCCCACTGGCTTACCCTTGCAGAATCCCTGACACACGGGGATACCTCATGGATGTTGGTGACTGTGTCAGATGTTCTCTTTTTGCTCAGCCAGATTCACTCTACACCTCTCCCCACCTGTTCTCCCCTCCAGGGCTGACCTGGTAGTCTGCTTAAATGTGCTCCTGTCCTCCAGCTTTCTGTTGAGCTTGGCCAATGGTGAGCCTTTGAGGTCAGTGGGAGGGAAAAGAGAGGGTAAGGTCAGGGCATTGAGCCCCCAGCTTCTTTCCTAAAGGATTACTTTGAATTGGCTACGTTTGTTGACCTCTCCTCTGGCTTGTTCCTTCTGGTTTCTGATCAGTGCCCTTTCCCTCATCCCTTGGGGTCACTGCATTCTTCTGTGCCCTCTTCTTGTAGTCTTTTGTTAAACGCTCCTGGAATCATGCTGACTTGAGTGTGCTATATATTTTCTGTTGGGATTCTGATGACACAGAGACTCCCTTGTGAGAGTCTTGGTGAGACTACTGGCTAGCTGCATCTATAGTTCTGGCTGGCCTCCACTTCTCTCTGTCCCTCAGTTGGGTGGGTGATGAGCTTTGCAGTTCCTCCAGCTGAGCTGTTGGCTAAGGGGTGGTGCTTTCTCTGTGCGGTGGAGTGTTGCTCTGCCAGGAAGGGGTGCCATCTTTCCTCTGCCTAATGTGCACATCCCCTCCCCTACTGCTCCTAAAGAATACCTCACAGCACCAGGAGGAAGGTGGAAAGAGATTTATACTCAGGATGGGGTGCTATGACCCTTGTCCAGTTGCTGGGCTCCCCCCTTCACACGTGGGGTGGGGCCTAACTGCTGAGCTTTCTGCTGTGTCTACCACGCAGATGTTCCTGGGCTGTGGGTAGATTCCCAGCTTGGACCACAATGTTCCTCCCTCCTCCCCATTTTATTTTAACTCTTTCTTCCTCTGGTGTTCTAGCCCCACCACTTTCCCCTGGATATTTCCCTACAGAAAATGCAAAGCCTGCATGCCTCCAGCACTTCCTTTCTCTGGTCTAGAGTCCATGCAGGTTGGCAGCTGTTCTCTGTCACCTGTCTTCTGCTGGCTTTCCATGGGGCAGGGTGGCTGGTGGTCTCAGTGATTGTGGTCTCCTCAGGTATTAGGGAAGGAGAAGTTGAGCTTGGTCCCATGAATGGGAAACTGTGTGGTGGCAGCAGGGGGTGGGGGAGAAGGCCCATTTCAAAGGATCACTTGTTCCCCTCTAATGTCCTTTAAAGTAAACACAAATCCTCACAATAGAGATTAATTTCCTTCCAATAGCCCTCTTTTAAAAAAAAGTATTTTTTGTATTGATTTCAGAGAGGAAGGGAGGGAGAGATAGAAACATCAATGATGAGAGAGAATCATGTATCTGTTGCCTCCTGCATGCCCCCTACTGGTGATTGATCCTGCAACATGGGCATGTGCCCTGACCAGGAATTGAACCTTCACCTCCTGGTTCATAGGTCAATGCTCAACCACTGAGCCACGCCAGCCAGGCCTCATTCTTTTTAGCAACTTAAATTTCATTTCTATATCTTGTGAAATTGATTTTCTCCTGATCTGTACTATGCTGAAGAACTGAATGATAATTAAGGCTGTTGTTTCCAAACACATACCTCTTTCCAAATCTTAGGGTGGAGAAATCTATTTTATTCCTCTAGTTGCACCAGAAGGGCAGAGGGGCTCTGAGCTGGAAACCCTTTGTGATGGTTAATTTTACATGTCTACTTGGCTAGACCGTGGTTCTTAGTTGTTTAGTTAAATACCAGTCTAATGTTGCTGTGGAGGTGGGTTTTAGGTCTGAATAACATCTAAACCAGTAGAATTTGATTAAAGTAGTTTATCCCTCAAAATCTGTGTGGCCCTCATCCAAGAGAAAAGACAGGTCTCTAGAAGCAGAAGAAATTGGACCTCCAGATTGCAGCACAGAAGCCCTGTGTGAGTTCTAGGCTGCTACCCTGGGGAGTCTGGAATCAGGGAAGAGCTGCAACATCAGGTGGCTGACCAGGCCTACAAATTTTTGACTTTGGCACCCAATTACCTCCTGATCCCATCGTGTGAGCCCATTAAAATAAATATCCTTAAAATAAATTTAATTGTAAGTGTATAAATTTGTGGCTTTGTTAATAGTGGCTCTGCTTAACAACATGCCAGGGAAATTTCATAAAACTTAGCAATGTGCTTTAGAGAGCTAGCACACCACTCTTTTTAAGACTGTTGTGAAGTCTAGAGGTCCAAAGAACACAATTTGAACAACTGATGTGTATGTCCCAATTTTACAAGATGAGGATACAAGAAGCTATGACCTTCCCAAGGTCGTAAAACTAGGAGAAACACACTGCACCCCAGATTAGAGGGCATTAACCCTTTCCTCCCCAGGCACACAACGGAAGAACATTCCACAGCTCCCCTGCACCTGGGCGAACCATGTGATGGGCTTTGACGGGTGGAATATGATAAGTGGTGTGTGCTGATTCTAGACCTGCTCATCATAAACCATTCACTGTGATTCTCTATGATCTCTACTCTCATCCCTGTCCACGTGGCCCTGGGAGTGAATGACTGTGGGGCCCTGGAAGATGGAGGAGCCATATATTGCAAAGAACCAGATTTCTGAATCATTGCACATGAATCACCAGACAAGAGCCATCTAGGATAGACAGACACCCAAGTAGGTGCCTTAACACTAGATGTGTGAGAGAGAAATAAACTTTCACTGTGCTAAGTCACATGCGTTTGGGTTGTTTGTCGCAGTAGGTGACGTGGCTTGCATGGACTAATACTGTTGGAAGTAAATAACGTAAGACAGTCCTACATCATTCATAGGGTATAAATTTATAACTGAAAAGAAGAAAAGGGAAGGAGAGATAAGTAAAAGACAAGCCATCCAGAGGATGAAAAACTGCAGTATAATGGCAGAGCAAGGAAAGAAATCTGGCAGACAGATAAGTAAGCAGGGTCTTGGCTATGCTGTGACTGCAGATGTGAAAAATAATGCTGTTAATACTGGCGATCATATGAGTCAGGACTCTTTAGGTGCAAACAAGAGACACCATCTGGAGCTTGCTTAAATGTGAAAAATGAACATTTATTTTAAATACACAGAAGTATCTCATGGAGACCAAGGGCAGGAATATAGCTGGGCTTCTGAAGGGTCTGGAAGCCACATAGACCTGCCACTGTCTGTCTCTCCTCTCTATACTTCTCTTCAAGTGTGCTTCATTGCAGACCAGCTTTACTTGCCATCGGCGCCTCCCCGCCTCCCCATAGTGACTGGAAGGTGGCCATCACCAAGCTCCGGATTCACTGTTATAGGCCAGCCAGCCACACTGAGCTGGCTCTCTTGTTGTCCTAATCCCATGCAGACCAAATTAGCTGTCTTTGTGTCTTAATTCCAAAGACCAGAGAGACTCTAAAGAACCCAGTGTGGTCAGGTGTGTTTCCTGGCTGAATCCAGGGAGGTGAAAGCCAGGAGGAGAAGTCATAATAATGAACAAGGCTGCCAGGGCTTCCTTCTACATAGAAGGAGGTAATTCCCTGAGAAAGTGAAGTAATTGTTGACTTAAAAGAGGCCAGTTTTTGACAACTTTTTGCAAAGACGACAGCTCATGAGGAAGAGGCTGGGCTCTGCTTGAAATTTGTCTCTCAATCCTGCCAACTGGGTGGCTCACTTCATCCCTCTTGCAGGAGTGAGGG
Source organism: Pipistrellus kuhlii (assembly GCF_014108245.1). Taxonomy (NCBI): domain Eukaryota; kingdom Metazoa; phylum Chordata; class Mammalia; order Chiroptera; family Vespertilionidae; genus Pipistrellus; species Pipistrellus kuhlii. The sequence goes on along the minus strand of NW_023425595.1, from coordinate 62,717,640 downwards.
CTGGGGCAGGATACTAGGTCACAGTGTTACCAGCGGGAACCAGCATGAGGACAGGTCTCTTTTCCACCTCCCTCCTCCTCTTTCCCCAACATCCACTCCTGTGATCTCTCCTTTTCTTGCGACCAATAGAGACAGTGCTGCAGCCTAAGGCAAGAGGAAAAACAGTAATATTGGTCCCATCTTCATTTTGTTCATCATGGATTTTTTGCATTGGATTTGACTTTGGTGCTATTGCTTTAGCACAGTCTTTGTGTTGGTTCCTGAGTATTTGGTGTTCTTATTTGGTGCCTGAGGCAAGTGCTTCACTCTCTTCCCCTGGTGCCAGCTCTGCTTGTCAGAGGGAGTTGACAAGTAATCTGTGATCCATTTCCTTTCCTCTTCAGCAAGCCCTTCCTAAGTCCTTGGGTTAAGGTATAATTTAATGTGGTTTTGAAAAATAAAATTTTTTTCTGCATATACTTGTATATGTGCAGAGTATCACTGAAAAGTTACCCCCAAAACTGGTAACAGAGGTTGCTTCTGGGGTGGGAAACTAGGAATGAGACAGAGAAAGAAAGAGATTCTCCTTAGCAGATGTATTTTTAAGGAACATTGTATTAAGATAAATATTTTTCCTTATTACAAAAGCTATATTTGTTCACTGTAGAAAAACTAGAATATACAGATAGAGCAGGAAACAGAAGGTAGAAAACTGTTGGGTGATGAGATTATGAAGCTAAAAACATTTATAATCTTATCCTCCAGTAATTTCTATTACTATCTTAGTGTTGCTCTTTCCCTATTTATCTATGTAGATATGACCAAAATAGTATGTTTGTGAGTAATATTTTGTGATCTGCTTTTCTATTTAACATGTAGCATATCTATATTAAACATATTCTATTTAACATATCTGATTGCTGGGTATTAAGCCTATTTTCAAGTTTTTGTGATTAAAGACAGTGCTTAGATGGACAACCTTGCCCTGAGAATTTGGGCACAGGCCTCATTACTTCCTTAGGATGAACTTCTAGAGCAGGACTTGCTAGTTCTAAGAGAATGTACCCACTTTGAGCTTTCTGAAACATATTGCCAAGCTACACTCTATAAAGCCTGTACTGCTTATACTCCTACAACATACACTGTTAATTTAAAACTGAACCATAGATGGCCTGAGCAGAACACAAAGTAAATATATCTAACCCTATATAACCCGAATATGACTATACTGTTCTCATATTAAAGTAAATGCAGTCACCTTGCCAATGTCCAGCCTGTGCTGGAACACTGGAAACGGCATGGAGGAGGGGCTGAGGGAGAGTTTGAGGAGCTCAGAAGTAGAGTTGTGAAGGAGAAGTTGACTTCTTTCTCTCAACAAATCCAATTCTAATCAACTGGGCTGCGGACAAAGAGCCCCATCCCCATTCATCCCAACTCTCATCACCTTTTAAACTTTTCCCAAATGTTTACCCTTTTCTTTAAGGATTCTCCTAAGAATATTTTAGACAATGAAAGTCACCAAGTGGTAAATCCTCTTTTAATTGGAATTAAGAAAAACTTTCTTTTCAGATTTGCTATTTCCCCAAGTCTCAGATTTATACTTTCCATGAATTATCATCATCATCATCATCATCATCATCATCATCATTGTCTTTGTCATCAGGAGAACTTCAAGAAACGTGCTGGTGAAGCTCTATCTTAGAACAACTTACCTTCTTGCAGTTTCTGGAATCAGCGGGCTTTTCTTCCCATTACATGGCTACCACAGCTGTGTTTCTTGTGGGAGTGTTTTTAAATGTGAGTAGAAGATATCTTTTAGAATTCTAATTGCTGTTGTGCTATCTTACCTTGGGAGCCAAGACGAACAGAGTGAAGAAATTTCACTTTGTGCTCTCTGTGCAGGGATCTTCTTGGCAGATTTTTACCAATGTTGGGAAAAGACACAAGTCAAGGCCATTTCATTGTCCAAGATTCCAGTGGTGGCTGCAAAGGTATCACGAGTTCAAAACAACTTTCTGTGGTGCAGGTGAATGTCTTGGTTTGTTGTTCATCCTGCAACAAGTAAAGTAGTTGGGGTTTGAGGAAGGAATGAAGGGCATGTTTGAGCACTGGTCCTGCCCTCGGGTGCTGTGAGTGGCATTAGACTGAACCTATCAGGATGAGGACCTGAGACACATACTTCTCGGGCTCTCATCAGCCTCTTCCTGCAGGTTTGTTGTGAGCCTCTATCTCTGAGAGTCTTTCATTTACCGGGAGCTCACAGTAGACAAAGCGGGGGTGGGGGAGATAGGATACTGGTGCTTTTTCTTCTATTTCCTTTTGTCTGTGCACACAGTTAATGGGCTTCTTTTCTCTTTTTAATTGCTTCATGCTTCAGAGTGTTTGACTCAGATAAGCTGTTTGAGTGGACCGAGAGGAATAGAAATGGGCTATAAATGATTGAAGTTTGCCACTGAAGTCATTCTCCAGCAGCCTCCAAGATTATCTCTCTATTTCCTCACCGTTTCTGAAGCATACACACAATGTCATTCACTTTAAGGGATTTTAAAACCACCAGATGATAGAAAGAAGGTGGGTAATAAAGCCAACTAAAGACTCAGGCAATGTCATGAATTTGTCAAGTGCTACTTCTTGATCTGCATAAAGATGTAAATGGACGGCCTATTGGTGTTCAGAACCCCCTTCTCAGACTCCCTGGAGGAACACTGAGTAAGAAGCTCTATCCCCTTTATTGCTAAGGCTTTGAGGTGAAGCTGCTCAGCTCTGCTCTCTCATAGGCCAGCATTCCCTCCCCTTCCTCTCTGAGCCCTGGAGACTCATCTGCTTAAAGCATCAGGTATATACTATTCTTAAGCTGAAAATGATCAGTGAAGGATGGGTACCTTTCCCCAATATTTGGAAAACATTAAGTTAATGGAGAGCCTTTTCTCTTTAAATTTCATTTTCTTAAGCCTTTGTCACCAGCTACTCCTCTTATCTGAACTAGAATGTTCTATTAAATGGTGTCTGATATTGCAGAAAAATTTATGTTGAGGTATTTTAACATGTCTCTATTTCATTATGTTCCATAAAGAAAAACATAACTGATAGTTGTCTAGCCATAAGGGACAACCTTGATTAATCCCAGAATAGATGATATATGAGCTTCTTAACTCAATAGGGGCATTTACATTTTGGAGAGATAGAGGGTCCATTTCAAGGTATGTATTTGTACATATCTTCCATTTGCCTCTAAACTAAGCATAAAAAAATTGCAGCAGATGGATAGGCCACTCAGTACTCTAGCCTCTCTGCTTCTTGATCTTCTCCCATCCAGTCATGTATTCTATTCTTTATTGCCCCTCACTACTATGGTCATTCTCGGGGCCTTACAAACAATAGAAACTTTGCCACTTCTCAAATCTAAATTTCAAACATTTTCTCACCTACCTCCTCTCCTTCCTCCTTTTTTTCTTCTTAGTTTTTACATGGATAGCTCCTCTATCATGAACCTTTGACTTCATGGACTTCATGGAGAACCTTAATCCCTTGACCTCCTTCATTTCCCACTTTCTCTCAGTATTTGCCTAGCTTTATTTCTTTCTTTGCCAGCCTAGATTCTGTCGTCTATGATTATAATTCCTTCACTAATACCCTAAGCTCCTTTGCTCCTCTCTCCCTTCATTGAACTTGTTAAACACTTCTGTTAGACTTCTAAATACAGTACCTCTTTTCTTCTCTATGCCTACTTCCGGGCAGCTAAACATTAATGGAGAAAGTCACAAAACCCACAGCTTTTTTTTTTTTTCAATTAAATTAATGATGATATATTTCTGTTGTGCTCTTGTCACTGCTTGGCTACCCTCTGCTGTCCTTTCAGTAAATTTACTCTCCATTTTCCAAGATAATCATTTCATGCCTTCTCTTCTTTCTTCAAACTCCCCATCTCCTTACCCTACACTCACTCCCAGATGATGACCTCCACCTTTTTTGAGGAAATAAAAGCAATAGATGTTAATTCCCAATTGAACCTACAAATCCACCTGTATCAGCAACATTTTTCTCCTCTCCTATTACAATAAGAAAGTGTTGCTTCCCTGGTATAGGTCAACACTTCCTCAGAGGCTCTGGTTTTGACTTCCTTCACTTTCTCAAAGATTGTGTTTCTTTGGTTACTCCCTATATCTACTGCATCATTAATTTCTCCAGTGCTACTAGATCATGCACATCATGCAAACATGCTCTGGCATCTCTCAATTTACAAAACATCAAAAACAATAACAGCCTTCCTTTGATCCCACCAATCTACTGTTTTTTCCCCCCATCTTTCTTTGTTTTGCAAGGGGAAAGAGTCTCACACCTCGTATTTATGACTCAATCCATTGCCATCTGGCTTCTGCCTCCACACAACTACACCCAGTAAGACCTCCTCACAGTTCTTTAAACACAGCATCTAAACAACATATGCACCTTCCCCCTTATTATCTTCCTTAGTCCTTTATTTCCTTGCTTCATTGAACTTTGCATAATGCAGAAAGATTTTTTGTTACTTGTTTTCTATAATCTTTAGTAGAATTTAAGTTCTGAGAGCAGGAACCATGCCTACTGTGTTTCTCATCATGCCTCTATGCCTGTTTTCTATGTACCATGCCTGGTTTCACAAACATTTGTAGAAAGAATGGATGAATAAACAATGAGTGTAATGTACAAACATATACCATGCCCAGCCCATACAATACATTTCACGAATCTCAGCTCTCCTTATGATCTGAGTCTTTTCCCTTCTGGGATATATGTGGATGACTCTGAAACTGTTTAAACTATTTCTCATGGAAGATTAGTATGTTCCCAAAGTGAAACACCTTTTATTTTATTTTATTTATTTTATTTTATTTTTTGTAACTATAGGGTAGGTAGCATGGTTTTTTTAAGAGAAACAAAGCTGTGAATCTCAGTGCTGCCATTCATGGGTTGTCTAATCTTGGGCAAGATAGCTTTTCTGATCTTCCATTTCCCTATCTGTAAAATGTGGAGTAGTATCTGTTTAATCTACTTAAAAGGGCAGTGGTGGTGATGAAGTGGGATAATGTAAGGGAAAGACCTTTGTAAATTGTAAAGCGTTGAATAAATAATTTTCAAAGCTTCATGGAGCTCTTCTTATCAGGAAGTAAACAGTGACTTCAGATCCTCCAGGAATGATTAAAGAAGAATGCCTTTCCACACTAGACTGGTGCTGGGCTGGGCTTCACTGAAGTCTGGTGATCTCTTCTTGTCCCCACCTCCAGGCCAACTTGTTTTCCATGGTGAAGAAACATGTCAGCTTTCTGCTCCATAAGGACCAGTTTCTGTCTGCAGCTCACTGGCCATTGGGTCAGAATTGTGCTCCAGAGCCAGTCCTCATCCCTTCTCTGTCCCCACCTCTTCCAGCTGACAGTCTGGAACAGCAACTGCATCTGCTGCTCAGTGTGCCCTGACAGCCTCAGCCCTGCTGGAAGGGAGCTAGAGCTAGCATTACCCTTCACACTGTCCACATAAACATCTCAGTTGACTTGACTGTACCAATCTTAGATGCCACGGGAGGAGAGCCTCTTAGTTCTTATGGAGCACCTCCCAATGCCCAGTGCTCAGGAGTGAGCCAGGGCACGATGCTTGACAAGCAGTACCCTAGGTGAGTGCTTGGCCCCCAGACTGCTTCTGGTGATCGCATCTGTGGGTTCCCAGAAGCTTGCGTGGTGTGGTCTCCCTTGGGCTTCCCCAGGCTTAGAGCTTGGCTTGTGCCATGTCTTCCTGCCTTCTTACCCTCCCCTGGCTCTCTATTTTTCTTTTTTTTTTCTAACTTTCTGTCTCTCATTTGTGGAGTGTCCACATCCTGTCTCACAGACTACATGTACTGGGTGCTCAGTGCAAGTGTTGGGTGTCAACGAGGCTATGCCAGGTCGGGCAGGATTTCTCTCCTCCACACACCATAATGTGGTCCTGACTCCAGGCTTTCTCCTGGAAAGCCCTCTTCCACCATGCTCATGAGATACATTTCATACTGCTTGCCCCAGAACTCAAGGTCTTTCGCAATGTGACACTAAACATCCTCTCTGAGCCTCTTGCCCACCACACCATAAGTCCCTGGCTGGGCCTCTCTGTTCTACATACACTTCCTTTCCCTGCTTCACTCTCCATGCCCTCCAAGCTTCATTCAAGAAGCCTTCCTTCATTCATCTGGCCCATGTTCTCTCAAGGCAGAAACATTTAACATCTGAGTGGCACACAGTAGCATCTGCTTTGCCGATTTGCCTTATTATTCTAGCATTTCTATCTTTCTTTTTCATTTTCTTTTATACCCCACTACCTTGATTATCTGACTTTCCTCCTACTCTAGTTTCCGGAAGGGCAAGGATTGAATGTTACTGTATTATTAACACATAATATGACTGTCACATAGAGGTGCTTAAAATAATATATTGAGTAAATTAATAAATGAATGGCTAATAACAAAGCCAACTTTTCTTTTTTTAAAAAAAATATATTTTATTGATTTTGTACAGAGAGGAAGGGAGAGAGATAGAGAGTTAGAAACATCGATGAGAGAGAATCATCAATCTGCTGCCTCATGCACACCCTCTACTGGGGATATGCCCACAACAAAGGTACATGCCCTTGACCTGAATCGAACCCGGACCTTTCAGTCCCCAAGCTGATGCTCTATCCATTGAGCCAAATGGTTTTGGCTAAAGCCATCTTTTCTTTCATGTGTTTTCTGCACAGGACTTGCCCATTTCAGTTCCGTGAATCCTCTGGAAATATTACCCTGGGAATTTCTCCAGTCTTATGTTTTCTTTGGAACTATTCTGCCCTGCTCTTCCTGGATATTCATTAACTTATTCATTCATTCTATATACATACATATATATATATATATATATATATATATATATATATATATATAATATATATATTTGCTATTGTTTTTAGCACAGCACACTTTTTAAAAAATATATATTTTATTGATTTCTTACAGAGAGGAAGAGAGAAGGACAGAGAGCCAGAAACATCGATGAGAGAGAATCATTGATCAGCTGCCTCTTGCACACCCCCTACTGGGGATGTGCCCGCAACCAAGGTACATGCCCTTGACCGGAATTGAACCTTCGACCTTTCAGTCCGCAGGCTGTCGCTCTATCCACTGAGCCAAACCAGTTTCGGCCACAGCACACTTTTATTAGACAGATGTTTAAACTTAAATTCCATTCTACTTACCTTTTTTTGTCTTTTGTGTATTTTAAGAAAATTTAAAATTATTTAAAAATTAATTAAAGTATAATTAGCATATAACATTATATTAGTTTCAGGTGTACAACATAATGATTTGGTATTTGCGTAGGTAGCCTAGTGTTTTCTGCTTTAGTTTTTTCTTCCCTACTAGATTTTGCATTCCATGATGCTGGCATGATGTCATTGCATAGTGGTTAAGAGCATATTTTGGGAACCATATTTGGGACAAACTTAAGCTTAAATTACACCTCTACCACTTGTCAATTATGTCATGTTTAGCAAGTTACTTAATTTCTGTAGGCTTTTCTTTCTTCATCTATGAAATGAAAATAGTAATAGATCTTGTCTATTAAGGTAGAGACACAAGAAAGGAAGTGATAATGTTTGTTGTGTGTTTAGCAAGATGCCTGACACCTAATAAATGTTCAGTAAATGAATAGTAATAATGATAATTGTTATTTTTCAGTCCTCTTTCCTACAACACATTTCCTAAAGTCCAGTGCTTGGTAGATGCTTATCCAGTAATTGTGGCTCATCCAGAATCTATACAATTAAATGCATATCAAGAGTTAAAAGAGAAAAGACATATCCATAAAAATACTTGCCAAGTGTTTCACATAGTTTTGCTAGAGTCAGTGCCCAGGTCTCCTGAATGCTGGCCTAGGGCTCTTTCCCTTTCCCCATGCTGTTAAGTAGACCAAGGAAGTCCTCTTAGGGGAAGAAAGGGAGGATGCTCTCCTGAGGTTACCAGGTAATACACACCAAACAATAACATCGTTATAAATACTTTATTAGGCATTATTTTGTCTTTGGTGTAGATAAGAAAAGATGGAAGCAATAGGGAGATAGAATTTTTTGTAATAAAAGAAAAAATGTTTGAACCTGAAGGGTTATCCCATGAAGTCTCTGGTTTCTAGTATTGAAGGTTGAATGACCAATTGTGAAGAAAATTTTCAAACCAGGTAGGTGGTTGGATAAGATGTTCTGGGAGGTTTCCTCCACCACGTTAGCCAGGCTAGTTACCAGATATGAGAGATGGAGAACAACCTGCCACTGTGCTCCACCCAACACCACCACCCTCTCACTGTGAGCTGAACCCTTCTCATGTTCAGAGGCCCCAGCTGCAGGAGTCCAGGAAGATGGAAGATGCTATATGATCGTTTAGATTTTCAGGAATGCTTGTGAGCTATGTCGGTTATTCCTGGTTTTTCCTGGGGTGGCCTGGAGGAAGTTCCAGCACGTGCTCCAAGCCTCTGCTGTCCCAGTTCCCATTGCCAGGAGGACTCGACCATATCCCAGAATCTATTAACTATATATAGTCCTGTTATACCCACACACAATGAACCTATAACTATTATAGCCACACACAATGAACCTGTAAGGCATTGAATCATGCTTTCCTCTTGTCTTAGAAACTACCACAGAATGAGGTCCCTGGACAGCTGGGACCTCAGAGTGCAATCTGTCTCTGTGGATGCCTCAGCTCCCAGGTCCCCTGTCCTGCTATTAGCAGCCCCAGTCCCTCTGGGCCCAGCTACAGCAGTGCCCTTGGGTTAGAGTGCCATGGAAGGAACTGTGGAGAGCATAGCTAATGGAGGGAGAGAGTGGGTGGGCAGCTACTCTCAGAGAGGGAGTCAGGGCTTGACAAATGGAGAGGCTTTGTGTGGGATCAGCAAAAGAGGAGACACAGACACTTGACCTGGTTTGGAATTATTGCAAATCCATCAGGCTCTGTGCAAATTGAGACCATAATTCAGATTGTTCATATCATCACCAGCATCCCCATTTCCATTAAGCCCTGCTGTCCATCTCCCCTGGCCCAGCTCTGTCCAGCAGCTAATTGAAGGGGTCAAGCTAGCTCTAAATTAACAAGTCACTCTGGAGGGCCAGTGTCCACCCCAGCCCTTCCACCCCAGAGGCTGTGGTTAACCTTGGAGGAGTTCCTGTCTCCTTCTCAGGCTCAGGTGCAACATTAGTAGAAAGACGCTCATTGATAGGATGTGATGGAAGGAGTGCGGGATTGAGGACCATATGAGGTGGGTTTGAACCCCAACTCTGCATCTCATTAGTTCTATGATCTCAGCCAATTTATATAAATTGCCCAAACCTTGGGTTTCTCATCAGTAAAACAGACACACTTGCTCTATCTGTTGTTAATCCCATGCTGATGATGTAGGTGAGGGGTTTTGAAGTTTATAAGTGCTATGCAAATGAGGGTGGCTCTGGGTATTTCTCTGGGTGGCTTCTGGGCCTCTACTGAGTGAGAACACAGCAGACATCCATCACCTGTCCAAATCTTTGTCTCAGGCTTTGGGGCTCTGTCCTGTTCCCCTGTGGATCATGTCCCCTCAATATGAGACTCAGGCAAAGTGCACCAGGTGCTGTTGGGCTGGCAGCAAATGCTCTGAGGCTGGCGTCCCATCCTCTCTTTGGGCCCTGCTCAAAAAAGGGAAAGTGAGCAAGGATCATTATTCTGCACCCATGTGGCAGGTCCTCAGAACCCTTTTGAGGGCGGTATCATTATCCTCACAGAAATAAATTAAGCAATTTGCCCATGACCACCTAGTCAGTGAGTGAGGGCCTGGATTTCATTGATTCTTTTTCAAAGCCCACCTCTTCCGACCCACCTGCTACCTTTGAATTGACCTGTGAGCATTTTGTCCTGGGGCAGAGCCAGGGACAAAGACCCAGTGGCTATCCTCAGGAAGCGGGATTCTTATTGAGGGGTTGGAGGTAGGTTGGGGCCTCTAAGCAGCAGCCTGAGGATGTCCTCATTATTTGGAGAAACAAAACAGAAAGCCATCTTCCAGGTAGCCATGTGCTCTCCATATTTGGAGAAAGCTTGGGGTTCAGTCCTGCCTTCGGTTAGCTCTGGAGCCCACTCCTATTCATCTAACCATATATCCCCACGCTGTACCCACCCGACTTGGCTGTTTTCCCCATACTCTCTCTCTTCCCATCTTGGCCTCAGCTCTGCTGCCCTGCAGCCCAGTGGGGACTGAGGCCACCCCATGCATGGGTGCCCCAGTGAGCCTGCAGGCTGTGCAGGCTGCTGCACTTCAGGCCTTGTTAGTCCCGCCCCACCCCCTTCCCCTTTCCTCCCAGCTGGGCTCCTTTCCCAGACCACAAGTAATTTTAAATTCGATATTGAAAAGCTTATTTTCTAAATTAAACTGAATGGGAGAGCAGCCTAAAGGGATAAAAGACTTGTTCTTAACATTGAAATAGAAATTAGCCAGGAGAGGGGAATAATGTCTAAAGAGGACAATAATGTTAGGGGGCGACTCCAATCCAGGTGCTCACGTGGAGCCATTTGAAGTAGGGCCCAGCCTGTGCACCTGCTCTGAGAACATGCTGATACTGAAGGGAAACTAAGTCAGCTGCTGCAGAGGCTCCAATTCCCCTCTTGGAAACCTTTGGAGGTTGGCTAAATTTTCTATGTTTTATTAAGGACTAGAGGCCCATTGCACAAAGAGATTCATGCAATAGGTCTTCCTTCCCTTGGCTTCCAGCACAAGTTTTCCTCTAGCACTGGGACCCAGGCCCTCACTCCGGCCATAGTCTGCCTTCTTTGCTGCAGACTTTGGCTGGTACCTCTTTGCAGCACTCCACTCCTGTAGATCCCTTTACCCTTCCTCCCCACCACCTCCCTCTCATAGCAGGCATCCTGGCCCACTTGGCCACTTAGTGCCTGGAGCAGCTGGGTGGCTGCCATTTTTGGCTTTCTAATTTGCATACTTATAATACTCTGATTGGCTGTGGGCATAGCAGAGGTATGGTCAGTTTACATGTTTAGGTAAAATGTATTTTCACATAGTATGGAGGCCAGGCTCTGAGATACCGAAGCATATCATCCCAAGGCCCCCTGCTCACGTGTCCCCTAGTGCCAAGGAGGCCATTCTGACTCCTTCTCCAGAGCTGAGTGGCTGTGGAAAGGGCCTGCTTCGTCCATGCAGCTGGGCTGGGCTGGGTCAGGTCCCAATGCTGACTCAGGATGATGAGCTCCCATGTTACTGGGGCAGAATTCAGGGGGAAAGACAAGGCCTTCTGCCACCAGTGAGGAAGGACTCTGGGCAAACAGCTGCCTTGGCTGTTAACACAGTGAAGGTGGCACAGGAGCCAGGCTCCAGAGGTACCATTTTCCATGTAGGACACTTGGTTCCCTGCCTCCTCTGCTCCTTGGCTGCTGGCCCCTTCTCACCCCCACCTCCTCTTGGCTGTACCACTCTTCCTGTCCCTTCTCTCTCAGTCTTCCCTCTGTGATCTGGCCAAGTGTGGGCCTAGCCCTCAGCACCCAAAAGTCTGTGGTCTGGCTGGCCAGACACACAGGGCCTAAAGTTCTCCTCTCTGCTTCTGGTCACTCGGATGTGGCTCTGCTGCTCAGAGTTGAGTTGGCCTCACTGGGGGGACCTGTTTTTGCTGGATGAGAGCACTGCAGATGCTGAACTGGGTTTCTGTAAACAGGCTCTGGTGTCGTGTTCATTTTCTCAGTCAGTAGACAACCAGGCTTTCCCAAGAAAGAGTGGAAGCAGATGTAGCCACAATACAGAATTGGCCATGTACCCTCTCTGGGTCGGTCCTCAGGAGTAGTGATGATCACCTAGTGTCCTTCAGTCCATAATCAGGACTCCTTTAACCAGACCCTACTCAATGCACCATGCCGGCATCTGGCACTTCCCACTTTTCCTTGAATCCTCTTGTGGCTGGAGAGGAATGCCCCTCCCAGTGTGATAAGTGGTCACATGGAGGTGCAAACTCATTTTCCCATGGGTACTTTCTAATGTAGAAGTGCCTGCCATCAGCAGTAGCTTAACTTAACCCCAGAGCAAAGAGTTGGCCCTCCATGAATCTGTGGAAGAGTGATCCTTGCCCTCCTGTATTTCAGTTCTGATCCTGTTCCCTGGTGGCTGTGGTCTTGGGCAAGTACTTCCTCTGTTGGTGAGAAGACCTACCCCATGGAGAATTTGAGATGATTACATTTGCATAACAGTTAGCAAATATTAAAAATTCAATAACTGGTAGGTCTTTCTTTGTAAAATGAGATGTGAGGCCAAGTGAGGAGAAGTAGGTTAAGTGCCTTGCAGTAGTTAAGGGCTGACCATGACATGCCTTTGTTATTGACTTTATTTTATTTTCAACCTGGGAGGGGAACATACAGGCCTCTCTGCTCAGTATAAGTGCAGCATGAACCTCAGCTCCTGTAGAGCACAGATCCCTCCTTCTGAGTCTGGATCCACCTCAGCCCACAGCCAAGGAGAAACCTGCATGCTCGAGAGCCAGACAGGCCTTGCTGCAGTGGGATTCATGTAATTATCTCCGGAATCGTGGAATTGTTCCCCAGATTGGACTCTGACTCCCAAGATGGTGACTCTTCAAATTAATCAAACTAAAAGTTAGCCACATCCGAAAGTTACTTATTACCAAAGCTCTGAGATAACTCTCAACAGTGCTCCTCTGAGCCTTTGTGAGAGAAGAACGAGAATGGATCATGGGGGTTGAGGCAAGTCCCAATTTCTGTTTTCCAAGAGCCAGCCTGGTCTTGCTTCTGAGAACACTGTCTTCTTTCTCATGATTGTTCTTCCTTCGAAAACTTTATCCGCCATAACCTTAGTACTCGTGGTAACACACTATTTTATTGTCCTTTTCCCATTGCATTTAGTTTGTTTGGAAACAATTCTGATTTTTGCAGGCTCTATTCAAATGAATGGGGCATAGATGAAAACTTTTAGGATTTAGTATCAGAAAATTCAGTTCTGACACTTGCTAGCTAGATGATTTTGGGAAAATCCTTTAACTCCAGGTGTCTCTGTTTTTCTCATTTGGTGAAATGGGATTCATAGCCAATGGGATAATAAGCATAAAACTGCCTTGTAAACAATGGTGCCATAAAAAAACCAGTTACAAGTCCCTCAGCCTTCAAGTCCTCTTCCTTCTTGGCCCAGGTCCTTTTCTAACTGACTACTCAGAAAAAAGAATAAAGAGAAAAGCCAGCGCTTATTTAGACCAAATGCTTTCACATACCCATTTAATAAGTTTTATTGTCTGTTTAAGAAAACTAGGCTCAGATAGTAGTAAATGTTATTCAATATCATACAATTGTTAATCAGAAGATTTGTATATTTATGACCCCAAAGAGGATTTTTTTCTGCCTGTGGTAGGCTAAATAATGGCCCCAAATATGTTCATGCTCTAATCCCTAGAATCTGTGAATGTTACCTTATATGGCGAAAATGGATTTTGCGGATGTAATTAAGTTACAGCTCTTGAGATGGGGCAATTACTCCAGGTGGTCCAGATGGGGCAGATGACATCAGGGTTGTGATTATAGAGACCAGGTGATGTAAAGAACAGAGAGAGATTTGAAGGTGCTTCCCTGAAGGTGGAAGAAGGTGGAGGAAGCAGCCAGGAACCAAGGTGGAGGAAGGTGGAGGAAGCAGCCAGGAACCAAGGGATGAAAGAAATGTTAGTAACTAGAAGTTTGAAAAACTAGGAAATAGAATCTCTTCCAGAGCCTCCAGAAGGAAGCAACTCTTTATTGGCCTAATGTTGACACCGTCTGTTTAGGCCAGTAAAACTGATTTTTGACTTCTGGCCTTGAGACTTGTAAGAGAATATGTTTGCAAGCTCATAGTCACCACGTCTGTGACTGTTTGTTACAGCAGCCACAGAAAACTAATAACCTCTATCTCATGCTTCGTCCTTAGTTCACCATTTTATACTCTCTTTGCCACCCTCAAGGTCTGAGTTAACTTTCCCATGCCCTGGGGAAGTGGGCAGTCCTTCCAGGTCAGGACAGTTGGCTAACAAATCCTTAACATGAGTGCTAGGAGACCTACCCTAACCAAGGCATTGTGACAAATGCCATACAATGGCCCTCCAGGAGTCTATGAATTATCTATGGCACAACCCCAAAACTCACTGACCCTAAACCATCCCCATTTTACTATCTCCCAGTTTCTGTAGGGCAAAAATTCAGCTGCTGTTTAGCAAGTAAATGGTTCTGGCTCAGGGTTTCTCATGAGGTTATAGTCAAGACATTGGTGGGGCTGCAGTGATCTGAAGGCTTGACCAGGGCAGGAGGATCCTCTTTCAAGGTGGAAAATAGGTTTGTTTGTTTGTTTTTGCATCAGAAACCCCATTCTGAATTTTCATCCATTCTCTAGTATATGACTCATGGAGTTTGGCAGAGCTATTTCTTGCTGGTTATGGTGGGTGGCCTCAGTTTCTCATGTTGTGGGCATATTTTTATGATGGCAGCTGGCTTCCCCCAGAGTCACAGGTCAAAGAGAGCACACAGGAAAAAGCTACTATGCCTTGATGACTGAGCCTGGGAAGTCATCATTCTATTCGTCAGAAGCAAATTACTAAGTACAGCCAACACTTAAAGGAAGGAGAATTAGGCTTCTCCATTTGAAGGAAGGAGGATTTATAGATATATTTTTAAAGCACCTCAAAGAATTTATAGTAGCAAGGTGGTCTGAACATTCCCACACAGGAGAACCACATAGGGAAACCTCCAACCACAGGCAGAAGTGCCCTTGAACTGCTTGTTCCTGGAGTGCGGACCCAGGAAACAAAGGTGCGGGAATCAGCAAAGATCTTTAGGAGCCAGGCATGAAAGAATGAGTGGGATGTTAAAAAACTAACACCACCATTTTTAAAAATTATTAAAAGCAAGTTGTGCATAATATAGTTATTTAAAAATGCAGAACATAAAAAGAGTACAAAATCATGTGGGTAGAGAAGGGTCAGGAAGAATATTTCCAAAGGGACAATAGCACAAAGGTAGGAATAAACATGCCATCTATTTATGGTTTTCTCACAGCAGCCAAAGGTATTTGTGATACATGACTGGATTTTGTAAACAAAAACTCAACCTGTAAGGAGAGCAAGAGAAAAAGACAGTAAGAGTAAAAGTTTGTATAAGAGCATTTTACTTGGACCTAGAGGTAAAATAAGGAGGCATAGCAACAGAGAAGTCAGCAACCCAATACTGTTCCCAGAACATAATAGGTGCTCAGTAAATACAAAGTGAATGAAAAATAAAATTCTGGAAAGGATTAAGCAGTGCTTTAAAAAATCAAAATGCATTTAGTTCAGTGAGCTGAGAGAGAGAGAGAGAGAGAGAGAGAGAGAGAGAGAGAGAGGAGAAAGAGAGAGAGATCTTATTCATTCATAGTTTGCATCTTGAGATTCTTTCCCACGCTAGTGGAATGATTAAGTTATAAGGCTAGTGGAATGATTAAGTTATAAGTATATGGGATGTCAGAGTTAGACGTGTGTTAGAGAAGGTCTACCACAGCCCCTCACTTCAAACGTAGCTGACTTTATATGCTTTACTGCTCTCCTCATTGGGGGGGATAGCAGAGGGGCAAGGAACAGAGGGAGATTACCAGATTGCTATTGCTGCCATAACAAAATACCATAGACCAGGTGGCTTAAGAAAATAGAAATTTATTTCTCACAGTTCTAGAGGCTGGAACTCCAAGATCAAGGTGTCGGTGAAGTTAGTTTCTGGTGAGGCCCTTCTCCTTGGCCCTTCTTACTGTGTCTTCACACTCCCTGTTTTCTGTGTGTACATCCTTAGTATCTCTTCTTATAGAGACATCAGTTCTGTTGTATTAGGCCCCATACTTATGACCTGACTTAATTTTAATTGCCTCCTTAAATGCCCTATCTTTGATTATAGTCACATTTTCAGGTAACGATGGTTAAACTTCAACACAGAAATTTTGAGGGGACACAATTCAGTCTATGACAGGGAGGGAAACAAAAGGCAAGAGAAAATGGCAATGCTAGGATCCAAAAGGAGTGGTGCTTGAAGTGCAGTGGTTGTGTTTTCACTTTATTGTTCATCTGGGAGACAGGGAAGATATAGTTGAAAAGCAATTAACTTAGTTGTCTGACATACCTATTTGAACTTCATCTTCCTTCATATGCATATTTATGTACTAGAGGCCCAGTGCATGAAATTTTGCATGAAGAGGGGCTTCCCTCAGCCCAGCCTGCACCTTTTCCAATCAGACATCCCTCTCACTATCTGGGACCACTGGCTCCTAATTGCGATCACCTATCTGCCTGCTGATCACCCCTAACTGCCTTTGCTTGTCTGCCTCATTGCCTCTAACTGCCCTCCCCTTCTGGCCTGATCTTGCCCCCAACTGCCCTCCCCTGTTGTCCTGATTTCACTCCCAACGGCCCTACCCTGACAGCCCGATCTTGCCCCCAACTGCCCTCCTCTGCCAGCCAATTTGGTTCTGATTGGTCAGTTTCTATGCCAGTTAGCATCTAAAGCTCTGCCTCCTAGGCAGCCATTGACTCCTCATAGTTGACCCAGATTTGGTTCTCATTGGTCAGTTTCTATGCCATCTCTGGGCCTATCAATGGGGCCTGATAAGAAAGGTGGGCTGATTAGGAGCCCTGGTGGAGGCCTGGAGAGAAATGGAGGTGTGGCTGATGGCGAGAGTGGGAGAGAAAGAGAGAGGCAAGTGCTGATCAAAAGCTGCCACAGAGGCAATGGACCAGTCCCTGCTTCTCTCTTCAGGCCTCTCTCTGGCCCTAATTCACACCCCCCTCAGCAGTCAGTTCTGAGGCACTTGCCTGCAAAGGAAGCAGTCAGTGTTGGATTGCCACAGCAACCCAGCTCTGACTTGCAGGACTGACTTCCAGTTGGCTGAGCTTGGTTATTATGGGTCATTATGACCCAGGGTTTTTATATATCACTTGACCTCATATGTGTATTTAAGGTAATTACATGTAACACATTCCTTTGTATTGTTTGTGTCATTCTCAGCTAGGCATTTTATTTGTTTTTATTAAAAAATATATTGGAAATTTGGAGTGGAGATATAGGCATCATTTCAAAAAAATCTATTGGAAATTTGGAGTGGAGATATAGGCATCATTTCAAATTCTGCTATCCAAAGTGAGTGGCTCCATAAATAGTTCACCTGACAGCATGGTGACAGAGAGGACAGCTTTGGTGAAGTTTAATTTTTACCTGTATATCTACTGGAGGCACCTCTGATATTTCCATATCTAGTCAGCCCCCCATGAATAAGTATATCTCCTTAGAAGGCAATTTTGCATCATTTTGAATGCAGAATCCAAGTCTTGATCTGCACATCTTATCTTAACGGGCAGATTTTGTTACAGAGCATCTCCTATAATCTTCTAGGCCTTAAAGACTGTAATTAACATTTAACTCTACTGAAATCTCTCCATTGCTTCTGCATCAGACTTCAGGAGTGCCTGTATGGTCATTTTCTTGACCTTGGACTTCAAAACTGCCTGCATTTCTAATTTAGGCAAGTGAGTGAACATCCAGACCTAGAGTTGGTTGGAGCCAGGAATGAGGTCTACATGTTTATGTTCAGGGTGAAGGATTGTTTATGTTCAGGGTGAAGGGGAGACCTTGCTGATGGGAATATGGCTGCAGATATTCAAAGGGGGCACCACTTCCCTCATACACCCAGACTGGGCCCTGTGCAAGTGGAGTCAAACTCCCTGGCAATACTCCTATTTAGAGCACCCTCCACATCTCCACATGCTTGGATTAGGCAATTCCTGGTTTTGAAATAAGGACAGGTAAAAAAGCCTCAGAGCTTTCCCTCTTCTCCTCTCCTCTTCTCCCCTCCTTTTTTCTCCCTTCCGTTCCCTCTCCTTTCCTCCCCTCTCCTCTTCTCTCCCTTCCCCCCCTGCCCCCACTTCCTCTCTCCTCTCCTCCATAGAACTAGTCATCTATTATGCATTCCAGAGCATTAAGCATTGGCATTGCAAAGGTTTTTACTAGGTTTTGCAGCAGATGTTGTCACTGCCTTATCCTCCTGGCCCTTAGCTGCATTGGCCAGACTTTTACCACCAGCACTTATGATGCTTTGTCTGTAGGCTTTCTCTGACTAACATGCCTGTCATCACAGCTGGTTGGGAGTGCCTGGGAGTAAGCAGACATACTGGCCCCAGCTTCCTCAAGCCTCAGGCAGGACAGCTTAGAGGCATATGCTGTACCAGAGGTCCCCAACCGTTATAGGTATAACTCTTGCATCATCTTACCCTAATTGGCTTCCTTCACTTCCCTGTCTCACTTCCCGATTCCCTTACTGATGTTTCCTGGGTCACTTGTAAAGGAAAACTGTTTCTCTACTCACAATATTTCCAACACTGAATATGTAGGAGTTTTCTCCCCACAACATTTCCAAATTCTTTGGACACCAACTGGATGGCAGACATGAGCTTCATTCTATTCTGACACTAACTACCTGGTGTTAGCATCATACTCCATAGGTTTAAGGGTTTGGTCCCATGAAACTATTCTCAATTAAGATGCTAGTTGCAAGCAATGGGTCCCCAGGGACCCCACACTTCTGTCTGACTTGGCTACAAGGTCAGGAGTTCCCCACCCCTGCCCCAGTACAAAACTCATGGAAACAGTTACCTACATCTACCCTTTTATTATAAGGGTTGTGATCAAGAATACAGATGAACATCCAGATGAAGAGGTCCATGGGCAAGGTCCAGAGGGCCCTGAGCACAAAGCATCTGTCCCTATGGAGGTGGGTGTGCCACCCTCCCCGCATGTGGATGGATGGGTGCACAGGGTTGGGAGCTCGCGAAACCCCATAGTCTAAGGACTTTTATGGAGACTTCAGTGTGTAGGCAGGATCAGTTATTAACTCACCATCTTTTGTTCTCTCCCCAGAGGATGTGGGATGGGGCTGGAAGTTCCAAGTTTCTGATCATGGCTTGGTATTTTGGTGACTAATCTCATCCCAAAACTCTCCAGGAGACCACCAAGTCCCCTCATTAGAACAAAGATGTCCCTAACATCCTGGCAATACCAAGGGGCTTAGAAAATCACAAGGGTTTTAGGGATCTACGTCAGGAACCAAAACCAGGGACCAAATATTAGAACAAAAGATGCTCCTGGCTCCCTTGCCACTCAAAAATTATAGGGTTTCAGAGGTTTTTTATCAAGAAAGGAGGCTGGATCCCAAACATGTGTTCTTATTACATTACAACATCCCAAATAAACTGCCTGCTAGAGTAACTCAAACCAAGATAGATTCCCATGACTGAGTGCCAGGCACTATGAGAGGCATCTGTGGCACCACCTATGTTCTGGGTTTCATACAGCACAGTGGTCAAGCCTTCAGAGCCCGGCTGCCAAGAATTAAAGGTCACATCTAATAGTTGTGTGACTCCGGGCAAGTTATTTAACACTTTTGTGTCTTGCTTTTTTCTCATTTAGAAAAGAAGCAACAGTCCCAATCTCACAGAGTTATTGTGAATGTTAAATGAGATATCCCGTAACAAGCACTCACAATAATATCTGTCACACAGTCAACCTGTGTTACCCAACCATCTGTACTTCCCTCTCCATAGCTCTCCAACGCAGAAATTTTGAGGTTGTTCTTAATGCCTCTCTCCCCTTGAAGCCTCCGAACCGAGTCTGGGCCAGTTCATCTTCTCAGTGTCTCTCTGACTCACCAGATGCTCTCCATACTCCTTTTGCTGGCTGGGCTTGCTCCTGGATGTCAGTGAGCCTCCTAACTGGTATCTTCACCTCCAGGAGTGTCCTCTGATTGCTCATTTTCTGCATTACAGCCCAAGTGATCTTTATGAAATTGGCTCTCCTCAGGTTGCCCCCACCTCAACCTGTTCTGAGGCTTCCCATCAGCCTCAGGAGGGTGGCACCAAGGACCCTCCATGCCCTGACCCCTGCCAGTCCCTCAACCGCACCTCTGCTTAGTCCACCTTGCACAATGCATCCAGTCCTATTAAACAGCCTCCAGCATCCTGCTCATGCCACAGAGGCATGCCTCTTTTTGCTCATGTTGGGTGTACTGCCTGAAATACCCTTTTCTTCTTTCTTCATCTGGATACAATTTATTCATTTTCTGATCCCAGTTCAAATGTCTTCGCCTGCAGGAAGCATTCCTGGATGCCCAGACTCAACCCAGTGGTCCCCACCTCTGCTCTCATGGCCCACTGTACCTCGCTCTGGAGAAAGAGAACTATTTGTTTCTTCAGTTAGATGGCAAACACTTAAGACAGAATTCGAGTCTGCCTCCTCTTGTGTCTCGGAATCCAGCACTGTGCTTGGCACATCATCCGAGTTTAGCATGTGTTTGCTGCAGTGAACTGCTCTGCAGGGAGACGGAAAGGCTTGCAGAGAAGGCAGTATGCAGACAGGACGTGGAAAGTGGCTGCTGAAGTGACCAGATCTCTGTGTGGAGGGGTGAATGCAAATGCGACTTTCATTCTTTCCTCCAGCAGCCCTACCACCCATACCTCAGGGTTCCATTTTGGCTCAGAGCAGCTTCTGGCCCACAGCCTCCTGTTAACTGTGCTGCAGAGAAACCTACTGTCACCTTGTCACCAGGAAGCCCTGCCAGGCTCTCAGGGGTCAGCCATAGCTCAGGGGCCCACAATAAACAAACAGGCTGTTTGTGGCTGGGCTTGCTGAGAGTGTTTGGACAGAAACTTGAGAAAGCAGATCAGCTTGTCTCTCTGCCTGCTGAGCTCCCTGTTTATTGTTCCAGCCTCAATGTGTGGAAATGTCAGGCTCCAGCTGACTTCATCCCTCTGGCTTCACTGCAGGGTTCAGAAAGGCACTGTGGCTGCAGAGGAGGTTGGGAAGAGCCTCCCCTCTCTGGCAGTTGTGGGATACCACAAGTCATTTGTGTTTCTGATTTCCAAACATTGCCAGGGGGGCCATGGAAAGGGGAAGCCCAGTATCTGGTGAGGCTGCTGGAGTAGAATGGAGGTCATCGGCACCTGGCCACTGTGGCAGCCAGCGTCTGGCTGGTCCACCGAGGCATCAGGTATGGCTGTGGCCTTTCCCACCACTAGGGCCCATACCTGATGTGGAGCTGTTGTTCAGACCCTCGAGGTCTGGTATTATGGTTTCTTACTCATTTTCCCCCAAGAAATGTTTGTTGGGGGAAGCATGTGTTAGTAGTGACATGCTTCAAAGACAAACAAAGTATAGCTCCAAAATTTTATGATTTTGTGTCCAGTTGGGGAGAGAGAAAAATGAAGACAAGAGGTCAGAGTCTAGTGGACCTGGTGCAAGATTTCTTGAGAGCACAGAGGAGAGAGTAACTACCCTGCTTCCCTGAAACTAAGACAGTGTCTTATATTAATTTTTGTTTCCAAAGATGCGCTAGGTCTTATTTTCAGGGGATGTCTTATTTTTCCATGAAGAAGAATATGGTACACATTTATTGTTAAATGAAAATAAAGGAAATTTATTACCTGTATACGGTTCTGTAGTACAGTAATTGTCAACACAAACCAGACAAACTGTGAATCCTACAGTATCAAGAATTTACTCATTTATTCAATGACAATCATGTCATCATCTTCTTAACATCATCATAACAATCCAATTCCTGAATTTCCTGGTGAATTTCTTGAGACTCCATTTCTTTCAGAATCAGTGTTCCAAATCTCTCATTTTTAGCCTAGGGGGGGCCTTATTTTCAGGGGGATGCCTTATATTTCACTCAGAAGGAAACCTGTAAGTAGGTCTTATTTTCGGAGGATGTCTTATTTTCGGGGAAACACGGTAGCTCTGCTTTTCAAGAGAGGTGGCTGACTTTGACTCAGTTCTCAAGTAGGAGCATGAATTCAATAATCCTCAGGAGGTGGACACTTCCCTATTATTTCTTCACCTGCAACTCAGTGTTCACGGTCCACCAAAATTCCTTTTTTTTTTTTTTTTTTTTTGACTACTTCGACTCAGAGAAGAGTCCAAATTGGTCCTTAGCTTCAATACACCAAATCTGTCCTCAGTAAAGATGGAGGCATTAGCCAGAAGCTGCACTTTCTCCTCTTGACTCTCAAAGGCCCAGAACATGTGCAGAGCTGAAGATAAGAGGAACAGATAGCTTCAAACCCTCCGTGGCCCATGGAGCTGCTCTACAAATGGCAAAGTGCACGCATGAAGGAGTCAAAGCGCGGCTGCACCATGGCTCTGATGGAAGGGGCTGGAGAAGCCCTCCAAGGGCTGCAATTAGCAGGACCTGTAATTGTGGCATAAATTAGAGCCCCCAAACTGACAACTATTGTTATTGAAATGTCATGTTTTGAATGCAAAAATACAGTTAAAGTGTAGAGAAGCTGGGTGATATTAATGTATGCAAATATCCTTTAATTAAAGCTCAGCAACCACTGGCTTAAAGTAAAGGACTTGACTTAAATACTTAAGCAAACATAATGGCTCTTATGACAGGCAGCAAAAATGGTAAATGACACTGCAAACACCGCCAGGAAACACAGACTCCCAATTCTCTGTGTGTTCAGTGTTGACAGAAGAAAATTAGGTTTCCTGGGTGG
This sequence comes from Pipistrellus kuhlii, assembly GCF_014108245.1. Taxonomy (NCBI): domain Eukaryota; kingdom Metazoa; phylum Chordata; class Mammalia; order Chiroptera; family Vespertilionidae; genus Pipistrellus; species Pipistrellus kuhlii. The sequence continues at coordinate 62,695,077 of NW_023425595.1, read as the reverse complement.
GGGTTCCCCCAACTGATCTCTGGGATGCCTGAGGTTCTAGAAAATCTGTCCCTGGGTATCAAGGCCTTCAGAAGACAGGTCCAAGAGGGAATGGGGGCAATGACCAGCCTGACTGAACTGATCTGTGACCAGCTGCCTCCTCAGCAGACCTTCAGCCTCTGAGGGTAGCGGTCATGTTCATTCATCTCATTGATTCATCTCTCCTCCTGGCCCCAGACTCTGTGCCCTACACATGGGTAGCACTCAATATATAGTTGTTGAAATGAACTTCTCTGTATTTTTACCCCTGGAACAATATTAACTGAGGAAATTTGACAACTGCTGATGGATCTCAAGGTCCATGCCCTCTCTGGCATCATGGCAACTCTAGCTTCTTAAATGTATGTTCTTGTCTCTATGTCCCTGTCTCTGCTCTGGCTGAAATCCCAGGAGTCTACCTTCTCAGCAAGGAGAATGGACCAGTGCTGCCCCTTAGTGTGGAGGATGCCTTGAGTATATAAATCAAGAAGTGCAGATATTGAGGGGCCTAGTTTTTAATATGGCATTTAATAAAATGAAATTAAAATATGCTTATGGGCAGTAAGCTTAATTCTTATTTTTTAGTAAGCAGAGATTATTTTAATAAAGATAGAAGGGGTCTAAACAATATGTGTTTATAACAGATAGGTATATGAATAGGTCCTCAATCTATAAACTCTATCAATTCATAATGTTAGATACATTTTAAACATGTAGTGATGCTATAAAACATGTCAAGGATTTTTTGCCAGATTCAGAATGGGATAAGGGAAACCATGGTTTGGGGGAAGATATAATACATCCTTAAACTTTTGTAATCACACCTTTCTATTAGTGCTTTTCTCAAAAAAAAAAAAAAGAATATAAGCCTAAGTGAATAATAAAACACTGTTAATAAACTTAGGAGACATTAGTGGTCACTGTTAATGGCCATTAGTAGACAGTTAATATTGCTTATTGAGTACTTACTATTCACTAGGCATTTAACTGACACCACCACATTTTATTTACATAATAGCCCTACATGGTAGATATTACTCTTCCGTAACTAATAAAGAAATGAAGCATGGAATAGACTAACAAATTTCAGAGGGAAGGTGAGGGTGAGTGGGTGGGGAGAGATTAACTGGAGAATTTATATGCATATATGCATAGCCCACAGACACAGACAATAGTGTGTGAAAGCTTTGGAGGAGCTGTTGAGGGGTGGAGGGAGTCAATGGGAAAAAAAGGGAGGCATCTGTAATACTTTCAACAATAAAGATAAATGTTAAAAAAGCAACTATGGGTCATAAAAATTAAGTAACGTTCCAAGGTCTTATGATTAGTAAGTAGTGAAGGAAGGTTTAAGAAAACATTCATAATAAAGGCCATATATGACAAACCCTAAGCCAATATCATACTCAATGGTGAAAAACTGAAAGCTTTTCCTCAAATATCAGGAACAAGACAAGGATGCCCATTCTCATCACTCTTATTCAACATAGTTCTGGAAGTCCTAGACGGAGCAATTAGGCAAGAGAAATAAATAAAAGGCACCTATAAAATTATGTCTCTCACCAATGAAGTTTTCAGTCATTTCTTAAAATATTCTTTCTCCTCTCTTCTTGGGACATCAATGACCCTTTCATATTGTTCATAAGCCCCTCATATTCTGTTCTTTTGTTTGTTTTATTTTTTCTTTTTTTCATTTTTTTTTTAAGTTTTGTTTTAAATTTTCCTCATATTGGAAAATTTCTATTGCTTTACCTTCTAGTTCTATTGAGGCCATTCAGTGAAAACATTGTTATTAAAAATTTCCGGTGTTTTATTTATCAGTTCTAAATGTTTCACTTGGATCTTTTTTATGATTTCTGTGTTGTTGTTTTTTGTTTGTTTGTTTTTCTGAGAGCTTTCTATCCTTCATTTTTAAGTGTGTTTACATTTACCTCATGCATGATAGTTATTAGTGGCTTTAAACTCCTTAAAGTCTCTGTTTGACAATTCTAATCTCTGAATCAGCTCTAAGTTGGTGTCTGATAATTATATTTTCCCTTAATATTTGGTCACATATTCTTGCTTCTCTGTCTGTAGAGTAATTTTGGATTGCATCCCTTGGATGGTATAAATGCTATGTTGTGCATACTGTATATCCTGTTAAAAATCATCTGGAGAATGTTGATTTTGTTTGTTTGTATTAGTCTAGATCAGTGTTTTTCAACCTTTTTTGGGCAAAGGCACACTTGTTTCATGAAAAAAATCACGAGGCACACCACCATTAGAAAATGTTAAAAAATTTAACTCTGTGCCTATATTGACTATATATAAAGTAATTCTCTTGAATAGGAATCAAATAAACACAAAGAAAGTATTTTATAATTACTTTATTATGAAATATTAAGTAAACAAAATAGTGAAAAATTATAAAATTCTTGTCTTGTCTGCACCTACGGCACACCAGGCAGTGTGCCGCGGAACAGCGGTTGAAAAACGCTGGTCTAGATCAAGTTCACTCAGATTATAAATATTGACCTACCTTCTGTGAATGGTTACTCATATTCAGCTCAGGTCTCAAAATGCTGGCTATAGTGCTTTTGGTCTTCCCCACGCATGTGCCCTCAGGGGTGGCCCCAGGAGGTATGTGGCATCATACAGAGAATTAGAGAAGATTTTCTTCTCCATCTCTGTCCTCTCCAATATTTCCCTCACATTTTCCAGCCTACAAGACCCCACTTCCCAGGTCCACTGGCCAGGGAAATGGTGTTTCAATCAGAGTTTTAGCTGCAAGTGCCAGCAATGGGGTCCATCTCCACGTGGGGGCCATGCTCAGAGGAATGCTGTGAGAGAAAGGGGAAGCAAAGCCCCAGGACTCATGCCCATATTGTTTCCTTCTCCAGGTGTTAATTCCCTTTAGCAATCTGCTTGCTCTTGTTTACAGTTCCCAGAGAGTTGCTTTTGATATTTCGTGGAGTCTTTAGCAGGAAAGAGAAGCTTTGCTGGGCTTGCTCCACCTTGGAATGTCCTTAAGGTAAAATAGGTTTTGAACCTCAGATTGTTCGACCATTTTCCCTGTGTATCACACTGCCTCTGATTCCTATGCTCTTAAATACATGACTACCAAATAGGCCAGAAATTTATCCATAAAGCTAGTGTGCTTTCTTCACCTTGGCACATGAGTTTTCTGATTCAGCTAAGGAGACAGAGCCAGCAGAAGCCCGCAGCTAGTTATATCTTTATAATAGAAACAGATTAACTACATCATGATTTGCTCACTTGCTCAACAGTTGGCTTCTCTTAAAGATGACAACCTGCCTCCTACACACACACACACACACACACACACTCATCCAAGCTGCACAAAATTTTTCTGAGAATCCTTGATTTGTTTGCATTTTATCACTATGGCCAGAGGCTAGAAGAACCTGAGAAAAAAGAAAGAGGGAGTAGAGCAATTGTAGAACCAAATGCAAACAAAACCTTCTTTTCACATTTCGTTCTGTAAAAGGAGCACAAGAAATGCAAACAACTGATGTAAATTTCCCCCCATGGGAAATGGATTTAATTATAGAACAACACTTCCAAAAAGAAAAATCTAAAAAATAATTAATACCAGTACACGAAGCTTCAAACACACACACATCCAACCCCCCCCCCCCCCCCCCACACACACACAAGAGCTGTGGAAGATAGATGAGCAAACAAGAGAGAATCTTGCATATTATAATTCAGTGTGAGGGGCAATCTTTCATTTGTGTGAGTATGTACTTTTGTGTGTGTTTGCACTTTTTGTGTATTTTTGTACTTTTTGTGTATAGGGATATTTCTTCTTAAAATTCTACACAGAAGAGTTTTGAACTGCATGCATTTTACTGTTTCAGTTAGCAGAGATTACTATTTGTTTTTCTTTCTTTCTTAGCACGGAGGCAGTAATTACACCCACAATGAGAGAGTTTTGCAGGCCACTTTCTCATTTTGCAGGCACTCCCTGGACAAAATGCAATAACAAACCATAATGAAATCAAGTTGGTTCATTGGAGAGGACTGGCCTCTCCTAACAGACAGACCATTAAAGGTGGATTGTGGAAAAGGATCAGCAAGCAACCATCATAAATGTATCATCAGGCAAATTAACAAAGCATTTACTATTCAATGGTGGGAGAGAGTTCTTTCCAATAACTTTCCCTAATGCCACCATAACTGGGGAAATATCTGCTTGCTGCACAGCTGTGAAGCTTGTTATCATGATGGGCACTCAGCGCGGCGATCTGGATCCAGGCGCATTCTGTCCAGAGGATTTGTGAGGTGCAAAGGCCCTGGCTGCAGAAGAGTGTACAGGAAGTGTGTACTCCTCACTCGCTTGGCCCTCTGGGGACCACTGGAGTTTGTAATAGAAAGGCCGCAAAGGGCATGGTTAGGAGTCTCTCCCAGGGCTGTTTTTACAGAGCTTTCAGAAGCTAGCTTATTTGGCTTGGAGATCTGGATGACACAGGGAACATTGCCACTGCTATAGCTTATTTTTCAGGAGTGATATTTGGGGCCACACTTTTTCTTAACTTGCAGGAAGTCACCACCATTTCTCTTCACAGTTTATAAAACACTTCCACAGGCATCAGATCAGTGGATCTTCACCACAACTTTGAGGACACACAATTATTCTTCTCATTTTACCGTCTGATGAGCTGAAGCTCCCAGAGGAATAAGAAACTCCCCCAGCATCAAACTGTGAGTGAAATGGAAAAGTCTGAGATTTTAACTCTTTTCTTTCCATGACCAAAAGCATACCTCCTAGCTATGTTCCATCCATTGCTCAGCTGTCTTGCAGACTGGAGACTTGTGCAAGCTCTAGTCCATCAGGGATTGAACTGAGCATGTCCTGCCTCTTACAACACTACCCTGGTCCCTGTGTTCTGTGTAGGGATCCCTTATGAATCTGGGTTGACTAAAGACTGTTATGTAGGATGGAAATCCAGGGCTTCCAACATCTAGAACAGTGCCTGGTACATGACAGGGGCTCTACATTTGAGGAATGAATGAATAAACATATTAAAAAGTAATCATGTGCTGTAAATATGAAGAGCAGGATGAGGCAGGAGGAGAAGTAAGAATTAAGGTCAGTACTAGCAAGGGTTCATGTAGATTTGATAGAAGGAAACTTTGAGAGGAAGGTATAGAGGCATCAGAAGAGTTCAAGTATCTGTCTCCCCAAATGGTTGAAGTGGAGGATTTCAGCAATGACTGATTCCTTTGATTAAGAGAAAGATGTTTGCACTGGCTGGTGTTGCTCAATGGTAGAGCTTCAGCCTGTGCACCAAAGGGCACATATGTGGGTTGCAGGTTCATTGCCCAGGCCCAGAAGGGGTACATGCAATTGGTACAGGCAACCAATTGAGTATGTCTTTAATCTAGAATAGGGGTGTCGAACTCAATCAGAGAAGGGGCCAAAATCTAAAATCCAGCCTAAATCGCGGGCCGAATGGTTTACTGAACAGTCATAAACTGTCATTGTGATGGAAACGCAGCGGAGTGCAGTGATGACAGCGCGGTGCGGGCCACATTGCAAGGCCTGGCGGGACGGATTTGGCCCGCGGGCCTTGTGTTTGACACATGTGCCCTACAGAGTTCACCATTGCACTCTGTATTTACCTTTTCTTATTTTCTGTGTGCTTGAGGATCTGGCATCTAGTAACTTGATCCTGGAGAGACTATCCCTCTCAGGCTAGCTAATTCCTAGAGATAGGTGACTCCCCTGAGAGCCCACCTTTGATACACAAACCCACCAATTCAGAGTCCATATCTCCAAACATCTGTTTTTTCAAATTTTCACATATAAAGTCAATATTTTCCTCTCCTAAATTATTCAATGCCAGCACTGGACAACAAGGGACCACCTAAAAATTTCATACTAGCCTCTCCTAAGTTACTCAGCATGCCTACCCTGCCTTGCCCATTTCTTTCTGGTAGAACCCCAATAAATGCTCTAAGTCATATTCTTCCTTCTCCTTCCTTCTACCTCTTGACTGATCTTGATCCAACCCCGGGCAGCCCAGCACAGCATGTCTCTCATTCCTAGGGATCTATGAGTATAAACTTCTTCCTTCCTGATCATTATTTCCATTTAAAAAATATATACATTTTATTGATTTTTTAAAGAGAAGAAGAGAGAGGGATAGAGAGTCAGAAACATCAATGAGAGAGAAACATCGATCAGCTGCCTTCTGTGCACATCCCCACTGGAGATGTGCCCACAACCAAGATACATGCTCTTGACCGGAATTGAACCTGGGACCCTTCAGTCCGAAAGCCGATGCTCTATCCACTGAGCCAAACCAGTTTCGGCCATTATTTCCATTTTTGCTGTCTTACAAACCCCAGATACATATTCAACACATGCATACTCACTTGAGCCTCAACTCTCTCATATTCCTTCTCTCTATCTCAACTCCTGCCATCCTCATGAGGAACTTTAAATTCTGGAAAAAGATGAATAAATGAATGACTTGGTTCTAGTTCTGGCTCTGATGATCACTAGACAAGCAAGTTACTTCACCTGACTGAGACTATTTTGTCACCTGGGAAACTGGGACAACAAATGCCACAAGTTGTGACAACGAGTAGATGACAAAAATATGTGAAGCACCCAGAAGCTGGAGCTGGAGCGCAGGAGGGGGTGGGTGTTAGTTCCCTTGTTTTTCTTCTCCCTTCCTTTCTTGAGAACATTTTGATGAGGGTGACTCTTACATTATCCAGAGCAAGGGTAAGGCACAGGCGGTTTAGGAATGTGCTCAGTGTTTCCAGTGTGAACCTGCGTTGAGAATCACCATTCCTGTTCCCAGGAGCATCTGGTGTGAGGTAGTATAGTGGGAGGTAAGTCAGGTGAGCTGGATATGGACAGCAGTTAGAAACGTGCAAATGTCAGTCTAAAGAGGAGGAAAAGGAAAGGGAACTAGGGAACTTATTAGGTACATTTGTAAAACGGCTGCTATAGGCCAGGTGCTATACCTGTGTGACTTCATTTCATCAACCCAAAGTACTATTATTCCAATTTGACAAATGAAGAGACTTAGGAGGTTATGTAGCTCATCCTCAACTGATGGTAAGTAGTAAAACTAGGATTTACATACAAGTCTGTTTAACCACTCAGACTGTATGCTATGTCACATATAACAATGGGCAACGAAAAACATTGTAGGTTCTTGTGTGGGTCATTTGCATTATTCAGGAGTGGATATGTTATGCTGCAGTAACAAATATTCCCTAATTATCAGTGCCTCAAACAACAAATGCTACCCTTTTGCCCCATGTCCCTCATGGGTTAGCCAGGGTGCCTGCCAGTTCTGGTCACTCAGGGACCCAGGCTAATCTCAGATGCTGATGGTCATTTTTCTGGGAAGAAAGTTCTCTGACTGGTGTCACATTGTCAATGAAAAGTTCAAGGCCAGAAGCAACATTCATCACTCCTGCTCCAATTCACCAAACAAAACTAGTCACATTCTACCTTGTTGCCTATACTAGTAAAGGAAGAAGTATTGATACCTAGACCCGGTGACTACCACAGGGGACTAAGATATAGGAGTATTTTTGAAAGTTGGCCTGGAAGGGCTGTGCATGGCTAATGTGGGAGACTGGGGGCAGCAGAGTGGCTAGGTGATCTTTGATGTCAGGCGATGAGGTTATGCACTATGGCAGTGGTCGGCAAACTGCAGCTCTGTTGACTAATGAGTTTGCAGACCACTGCTCAAGGGACTTAATCAAAGGAACAATAACAGCCTGTAATTATTGGAATTGAGAGTCTAGGTCAGTAGTCGGCAAATTCAGTAGTCAACAGAGCTACAATTTGCCGACCACTGCACTATGATATAAGTAGTGTGGACGGAGATGAAAGTCACTCCATCAAAGCTAACACTGGGTTGACAGAGGCTGATGTTGGACTGAGGAAGGCCAGAGAGTCACGTGTGGCTCCTAAGCACTACCAACAGGCAAAATAGTCAAGAGACCAGCCACGTTTAAGGCTCTGTTCCCTGCCTGCTTCCTGCTTCTCCCTCCTACTTTAGTTCCTCCTCTGTATGCTTTCCTGCCAAGCATCATTCTAGAAAGTATCTATGCTTCATAATGTCATGGCAGTTTCCTGTCCTCAAAATGTATTAGCTGAGAACTATTACGAAACCTAAAGGACTATTCTAGAAATGCTTGCATTGTGATAATGTTGAAATTGTTAAAAACTAAATTAATAAATTTCCAAGAATAGCACCTCAGGCCACAAGTGAAGCAGCAGTTATTGGATGAGAACCACCACCAATGTGCCAATCAGTTTTATGCTCTGGGGCTGCAGGAATACATAACATCATTCTTGCCCTCATGAAGCTAACATTCTCTAGTGCGGGGGCAGACAGACAACGTCTCCGAAAGTTTTAAGGGCATTAGAAAGCATGTGTGAATGTGCTGGTGTGTGTGTACAAATGTGTGTGTGTGTGTGTGTGTGTGTGTGTGTGTGTGTGTGTGTGTGTGTGAGTCATTTTCCAATGATCCTGCCATTGCCAAAAATTTGAAATTTCTTTCAGGTACCTGATGCATTCTTTTCAAAATCCAGTCTTTCATGGATGAAAGCTTAGAAATTTTCCTGTATTTTTTTTTCTCTGGTGTTATTGGAAGCAAATCACATAATCACCTGATGGATCAAGTCGGAGAATTTCAAACCAGCCTGGGGAGTGGCTTGGGGCTGCCTCCAGGGCTTCCGGTCATGGTGCATACACAGGCCACAGTGCAGCTCTTCGCTCAGGCAACCCCATTCTTCCCCCATCTTCGCCCCACCCTGATTCCACCTGAGAGGCCTCAACAGGCTACCTGCTCTGATGGGATAACTGAGAGGCAGGAGCCCTGTGCTCCCAGCAGCCCTATCTGACTGCCAGAGTGATTTACTCGCATGATTGAAAAATGACCACAGAACCGCCAGCATCCCAAGTGGCCCAACATTTGCAAAGTCCTCACCTTAGGACCTGCCTACTGGTTGCTACTTCAACCTCAAATAAAAGCCAAATAAAAAAAGCCAAAACACACATTGATGGATCTCTCAGACAAGGGCATTTCCCCATCCAGCCACTGTTCTTAACACAGGCCGCTGAATCCCTCGTCAGTATTTTATTTTTAAAAAGCACCACCACCATCGGACGAGGTCATGCATCGTCTCTGCCAGCTAACAAAAGGCAGGGAGCCGCAGTCCTCCGCCTGCGCGGATCCTTCCGCAGCCTGTGGCAAGGCCCGCTGCTCAAACAGTTAATATTTCTCTGACACAGCAGTGCTGTGTTTGGAATTCCAATGTAAAGGATGCTGGGTTCTGCATTTAAGAGAGAAACTTGGGCGCTCAGCCAGGTCATTCATCTGCCAGATTCTGTGCTTGCAATAACGGAGCAGGGGGGAGGGGAGCAGGCAGAGGGGAGAGAGACTTCCTTGGGCGAAAACCGCAACAGGAGAAAGCTAAACGTGTCAGGTCTGCTGGCAAGAAGAGTAGGTGGATGTTGGGGGCCAACCTGGGCTCCACCCAACCCTGCTGAGCAGGACCTGGGGCGCTTCAGACGAGTGTCCCACGTGGTTCTGTCACTCCATTTCCTGATCTGTCCCCACATGGTCTCACGCAGGTGAGATGTGAAGCTCAGATGTTCTAATAGATGTAACAATTCTTCCAGCAGATTAGTGAGTTACCGATATAAGGCGTCCTCATTATTGCTTTTGTGGAGTCTTACCATTCAAACATTAGGGGCCTGGGGTTCCAAGGTTTAATTCTGAGGAAAGTCTGTGGATTAGGTGAGTACATTCTTTGCAGGCAGGGATTATGACTTATCTAAAATCACAGACTAATAGGAGCCAAAGAAACCTTAGCAGTCATATCATCTCACCCTCCCACCCAAGTGTGAAATCCCTCCTACAAAACCCTCTGCGGTCCCACAGCAGCATGTAGCATAAAGCACCGGTTGCTTGCTTTTGTGGGAGTCTTAGAACCAGGGGCCAGCTTTTTACTATTTTTTAATCCAAAGTTCCCTAGAACAAGAAGAGAGCACATAGTTGGCACTTGGTAAATATTCTGTTGACTAAGTGACTGCATAACCCCTACCCCTCACCCCCCATAGGTGTTCCCCCAGACTCTGCACCAGTGAGGAGGTGCTCCGAGCTTGAGTCCGTTCACTGTGTTCCTGGCAGATGTTCTCTCATCCCCGAGCTGGAATCGAACCCCGTGGTGCTGCCTCTGCGGCCCTACAGCACAGGGCCATTTCCTTTCACTTAGGAGCGCTCTTAAACCGCCTTCACCTCCTTCACCCTCAATCTCCTGTTCCCCAAACCTCTCTTCGGTTTGGTCTCTTCTCTGAACAGACTGTCATTTATAAATGCCCTTCTTATAATGTGATGCCCAGAATACTCCAGGGGTGGTCTCACTGGCAATGAGTCAAGGGTCCCAGGTCCTTCAAGCGTTATGGACTCTTTACGTGCGGTCACCCATTCCATTCATTAGATCCTCCAAGCCGTCCAGGTCTCCCTATGTTACCCACGAGGAACTGAGGTTCAGGGAGTTCATTCAGCTTGCTGGCCAATGGTGGAGCTGGGCTTGCTCTCAGACCCGCAGGCGTCTTCCCTCTCATCCCTCCATTCATCAATTACTTATTAAATATCTACTATGTGCCAGGTTCTGTGCTTGCCTCTGAGGATGAAATTGCCTCAATGCTGCTTCCCGCTAAAACACCAAGCTGCCTTCTGCGGCTCAGGAATATACTTCCTGCCTGGAGAAAGTCAGTGCTAACGCAGCACTTAGCAAACACCTTCACTTTAGCACGTTTCACCTTGTAATGCATGTGTTTGTGCATTTTCCCCATTACCGGAGGCCGTGGTATTTACCTTGGTTCCTACCACACTTCCAGCATCAGAAGAGCATTAAACACATAGGTGCTTAATACTAGTAAATATTTGCTGAATACAGGAAACACTTACTTGCTAAATCAAAAGGTATGCTCTCTGTGCCTTAAGGTAGACTTTAGGAAGAAAAATGAGACAGAAAGCAGGGAAGAGGAGGATGTCCTTCTAGCTGACCAGAAAGCCAAATGAACCTTGGTCATTTCTAAGGTGACAGATGTGCCTGAGTCCACCTGTGTCAGAGGGACTTTGAGGAGAAACATAATTGCTGTTGATGTAGCCTCTAAGATCTCTTGAGCCCTCTGGGTAGTTGTCTCATCTTCTGATTCATTCTGAGCTGAAAATTTGTTTGCAATCTCAGGATGTTTTCTGTAGCTAAGCTGCTGTCAGGGCAGAGGGCTTTCACAGCCTACACTGCTTTGGTGCCTACGGTAAGTGTGGGGTTTGTGATCATATTTGCCAAATGTACTCTATCAGATTTAGCCCCTTACTCTGAGTATGGGCTTGCCTATGTTTTAAGTGACACTCCCAGCATTGTGTCACTCACATTTTTTATTAGCGTGCTTTCTAATTTTTTTTTCTTCCCATTTAAGTAATTGGTAAAACTGCCAGATAAGGGAATGCTGAGGACAGAGTCCCCAGGCACCTTGACAGAGGCAGGCCTTTGGAGTGACCTGAATCACCTTTTCGTAAGTAGCACTCTAATTAATAAAAATTTGATCTAACTGAATTATTATTATACTAGAGGCCAGGTGCACAAAATTTGTGCATGGGGATGGGGGGTGGGGAGATGCGTTCCCTCAGCCCAGCCTGCACCCTCTCCAGTCTGGGATCCCTCTCACAATCCAGGACTGCTGGGTTTCAACTACTTGCCTGCCTGCCTTCGTGATTGCCCCAACCACTTCTGCCTCCCAACCCGGTCACCCCTAACCATTCCCCTGCCAGCCTGATTGATGCCTAACTGCTCCCTTATCAGCCTGTTTGCCCCTAACTGCCCTCCCCTGAAGGGCTGGTCACCCCTAACTGCCCTCCCTTGCAGGCCTGGTTCCCCCCAACTGCTCTCCTCTGTAGGCTTGGGTTCCCCCCCCCCCCACCAACCACTTCTCTTCCCTGCAGACCTGGTCCCTCCCAACTGCCCTCTCCTGCTGGCCATCTTGTGGTGGCCATCTTGTGTCCACATGGGGGCAGCCATTTTTGTCCACATGGGGACAGCCATCTTGTGTTGGAATGATGATCAATTTGCATATTACTCTTTTATTAGATAGGATAGAGACCTGGTACATGGGTAAGGGCCAGCTGGTTTGCCCTGAAGGGTGTCTCAGATTAGGGTGGGGGTTCCCTCAGGGCATGAGGCAGACTGGGTGAGGGGCCTGTGGTGGTTTGCAGGCCAGACACATTCCCTGGTGACTCAAGTGGAGGCCCTGGTATCTGGGATTTATTTATTTTCTATAATTAAAAATTTGTAGCCTTGAGTGGAGCCAAGCCTTCTGATCACTCCATGGCCACAGCCATTTTGGGGGGGGGGGGATATATTTGTCTTCTATAATTGAAACTTTGTAGCCTTGAGTGGAGTCCAGGGCCAGCCAGGGTGTGCAGAAAGCTTGGTTTCCTCCATTGCTGGGGAAACCCAAGCCTCCTGCTCACTCCGTGGCTACAGCCATCTTGGTTGTGTTAATTTGCATACTCACTCCTGATTGGCTGGTAGTCATGGCTTGTGCGTATAGTGGAGATATAGTCAATTTTCATATTACTCTTTTATTAGATAGGATTGCTCATAGCTCTACCTTGACTACAAGAATATCATAAGAGGAGTAATTCCCAAATCCTTACTGAAATCTACAGATACACCAAAAAGAAGAAGTTAAGGCTTGGATATATTGAATGGAACCACAGAGAATGGGACTGCCAGCTTTTTAAAATAAGGATTCAGCAACTGTCTCCTTAGTGATCTTGTCTGCGCTCTTACTGTGTGTCAGCTGGAGCATCTATTCTGGATTTCATCCTTTTTGTGGAGGTGGCAAGCACCCCCTGTTCCAGTCACCAGGCTATCGACAATCTGAGGAACTGTGGACCCTGTATACAACACTTTGCTTATACTTTTAGGAGCCCCAGCCAAAACCCCTGATTAAGTCCAGCAAAGAGAATGATCTCTAAATTGGAACAGATAAAACAAACACTTTCAATGAGAAATGGAAGCTTCAAAGAGCACCTCACTGTTGAAAACTCATGGGTGCTGGTAAGCTAAGTGTTGTTAGTGAGACACTTTCCGAGAGCCAGAAATTGGGTCAGAACACCAGCTCTGAGCACTAGTCCTGCTTCTTCCTTGATCTGCTTGCCTCAGTGTCACTAAACATAAGCAACATCCACAGCATACAAAACACAATCAAGTTACACAATCAAGTATTATTTTTGGTTATGCCTGAACTCACTTCTGTGTTCAGATGAAGCTCTCTTGTACCCTCCCTGGCAACTAGGGCAAATGGTAAATGGAATCATTGTGCAGAAATATTCATCTCTGCCAGCATCTTGTAGTGATTGTGTATTCCCTTCCATAGGCGTTAGGCTTGGTTGTGTACCTTTGATCTCTAGTAGGTGGAGAATACCTTCTTGTCCCTTAACTTGGAGCTTGGCCATGTGACTGCTTTGATCAACAGAATATTTCTAGATATGACAAAGCAGAGGCTTGTATGGTTGGGTGTGAGCTTTTCCCCTCTGCCAAGGCTGTGAGAAGAACATTCCTGGAGTAGCTGATGGATACACAGAGGAATAGAATCATATAAGCCACTGTCCCCAGCTGACCCCCAATCTGCAGCCAAGCTCAATGTAGCTCAACTCATCCCAGATCACTCAGATACATGAGACAGAAATCTTAGGTGTCATGTTGTTATTGTTATGCAGCATTATTGTAGCAATACAAGGGTATTCATCAGACTGTCTGCCACAGTGCTGGGCACTTAGTAGATGCTGAATAAAAATCTGTTGAACTGAACCAAATAAAAAAGTATCTATTGTCTCTATGGCACATTCAGAGCAAAGCTCTTTTTAAAAATATATATATATATTTTATTGATTTTTTACAGAGAGGAAGAGAGAGGAATATAGAGTTAGAAACATCAATGAGAGAAAATCATCAATCAGATACCTCTTGCACACCCCCCTAATGGGGATGTGCCCGCAACCAAGGTATTGATACATGCCCTTGACTGGAATCAAACCTGGGACCTTTCAGTCCGCAGGCTGACTCTCTATCCACTGAGCCAAACCGGTTTTGGCCAGAGCAAAGCTCTTGCTAAAGAAACAACTTGTAACATAATCTTTCAAGCACATGTCCACAGCTCTTCATCTCAGTTCTTCTGAGGTTGAATATTTGAATAGACACATGCCCACACACATCTACTCACTGTCCATCAGGCCCTAGCCTACAGCTTCCTATTCCTGGAAAGGTTGAGCTACTTTGAAAGCAAACCAATTAAGAGCAGCAAGGCCTGAGGTGAAGGCTGAGGGAATAACCAGCAATGACAGATCCTTAAAATGTATAAGGCTGGACTAAACCTGCACATGTGGGCAAGAGCCAGGTGCATGGGTTAGACAAAGCAGATGTGGGTTCTTATGTGAAAGAACACATCTGGCATAATTTTCTCTTAGAAGGCATTTAAGTACCTGTTGATGCAGATTGCAGTTGTAGAATAGATATGGACCCAACATCACCAAGTGCATGATGACAACTTCCAGCTATGTTGGGGAGATTACAGCTTGGTCAATAGTCATCCCAATAATAGTAATGATAATGATAATAATGCCTAGTAATACATTGATAATAATATCCATCAAACCCTTACCTGCCAAGCCTTTTGGTGTGTGCATCACCTCATTCAGTCCTTACAGTGGAATGAGAGGGTTACCAGACTCTCTGAAATAGGCCTGCTTATGGCCTCTATTTTATGGATGAGAAAACTGAAGCTGAGAAAAGTTAAGCAGCTTGCCTAAAGTCACACAGGCAGTATGTGGAGGAACTGGAGTTGGAATCTAAGTCAGACCAAGTAGACAAAGACAAATAATGCACAATCTGTGTCCTCATGGAAGTCATATTTTAATGGACAGGTTAACTCATAAATAATAATAAAAGGGTATCTTTAAAATGTGTCATTAGAATCTGAGGGTGGGGCCTGGGAGAAAATGGTAAATCGGGGAAAGGCACATCCCAGAAGCAGGAGCTTGTTTGCTGAGCTGTGATGGAAGAGACCTTACACGTGTGAGGTGGGAGGGGGCGTGGTCTTGGATCATAACATGGATATATGATCCAAGGTATGGGGCAGGCCCAGGAGTGCCACTGCAAGGGGCTGTACCAGGGAGAAGAGGCCTGGTTAGGCCCTGAGGAGAAGTGAACCATTTGGGGGGATAACATAAGTGGGGCAGGTAGATAGGGAGACTGTGCTACAATAGAGAAGATGCAGAACTCTCCATCTTCTTTCCTGAGAAATTTGCAGTGAAGTCCACAAAAAAAGCCACAATGTGCTAAATGTGATTATGGAAATGGTGAGGGAGCTGAGGTTGTGCCCAGGGTCATGGCAATAAAATCATGCCTGCAGAAGCAGAGCAAAGCAGATCTGTGAGTTCAGAGTCTCTGGGCAGGAAAATGCAGCCCCGGCTAGCTCAGGGGCAGGGCTCAGTGGCTAAGGCTGATCTTTGCAGGAAGGAAAGGTTCTTTCAGGAAGGCAGGGAATGAGGGCTGGACTTCTGCCCCTACTCACCCCCTCTCCTGGCTGTCTCTGGGCAGGTACAAGCTGCATTAGGTGCAGCGCCCCAGGTTTGTCTGGCACAGAAGCGGGACAGCAGACACCTAGGCTACAGGTTGTGATGCTCTGTGCTATGTGGACTGTGCGGAGGTGTGGCCAGGTGGGCTCTGAGCTCAGCAGTCTTTCTGGCCAGAAGGGTACCCAGGTTGCAATGATCCTCTATTTAAGATGAAGCCTTAGGGATAAACAATCTCATCAGAAAGGTGCCCCTGGGAAAGACACAGAAGGGTGAATTCTGGACACTCTCCATGGGCTGCAAACATAAGGACTGGCAGCCCCTGGGAAAGACACAGAAGGGTGAATTCTGGACACTCTCCATGGGCTGCAAACATAAGGACTGGCAAAATACTCCATGAGAGGCCTCCTCGACCATGCAGAGTGAACAAGCACTCCGAGGGAACCTCCGGCCCTGTCTGGCATTCCAGACTCAAAGCAAGGCCTCAGGTTCTCCCATTCCATGTAGCCTGAAGCATCTACACACACCAGTGTCACTGGATCAACAGGTGACTCAATTATAGGACATCTGTGACTGGTATGTGGGGGCTGGGCCAAGCAGGAGGGGTGCTGCCAGGAGACGCTGGGAAGGAGGGTGAGCCATGTGTAGGGGAGTCAGGAGGAGGGGGTTCAAGTTCCTATTACAGGACCACAGTCTTAGCATCAGCTGTCAAAACTATTAGTGCATCTGAGGAGCTACTGTCTCTTGGGAGGCACTGACAGAGCAGGGCACGGGACAGAGGAGCGTGCACGGGTGTGAGGATAGCAGTTTAGGGGCACCTCCTCCTCAGGAGCACAAGGCGGGGTGGGAGACAGAGCGAATCCAGGAATGCCATGGGGCAATTGCACCGAAGGAGCTGGGATAGCAAAAGGGCATAAAGAGGAAAGAGAAGCTTTATTTCTATCCTCCTTATCAACTGCCACACTGTGGCAAACTACCCTGCTCCAGGTATGATGCTGGGCACTGACGTACATGGATGAGCAACAGTTTTTCTCCTCTGCCTGCTTTGGTGTCCTCTCTGGGTCTGGCCCTGGCTGTCCACACCCATCACCTTGCCCGTCTGAATTCATGGTTTTGAATTCAGAGCTGACATGCTAGCACTTCTTACCTCCGGACCCGGGGGTGTGGAAAAGGGGAGTTCCTCAAGAGGGCATGAGCCATCGGTGGGTGAGGAGAAGCAGGGCAGGCTGTGCAGGAACTGTGTCCAGTCAACTGCGCAGAGCAATGCAAGTTGGTAATTGATGACTGGGCATTAGCTCCGAATTCTGGGGGAAGATGCAATGGAGCTATCATGGCATATATCATCTTTTCTCGGGGAGGAGAAGAAACAGTTGCACCTTCCTACCTATTAATCACATCTTCCATTAATCAGGATAACTCGCCATAATCGTGATTACAGTTGGGAATCAATTAATGTTCACCTTAAAATAAAGTGTAGAGAGGAAAGCAATTAACATAATAGAGTTAGAGCATCAAAATGACACAAATGTTATTGGCAATTATGAATCACATCTCACAGCTTTCTGGTTCTCTGCTCTTTCACAGAGAGGCTTACAGTAGAGGTGGAGATGCAGGAATCAGACCTTCCAGGTAAAAACATGAGTTCCAGCTCTCCTCATTACCACCCACAGACAGCAGCGAGCCGTGGGCCAGGCCACCTTCTGTCTCCACCTCCCAGTGCAGTTCCAGGCAAGGAGGCTCCAGAGTCGTAAGGGCCAGGCAGAAAGGAGGGAAGTTTCCCGGTCTGCTAAAGTGACTGATTTACTTCAGGCTTGGCCTCACTTTTGTTTCAAAAGCAGGTTCTGTGATCTTTCAGACAGGGATTATTTAGCTGTTCGTTTGATAGATTTCATCTGGGTGAAATTTATAATATCAAATAGATTTAACCTAACCTAAACAGAAAGGTGGCATTTAAATTTATATTGAGCTTTATAAGGAAGCACTTCTTGCATCTGTTTCTCTCTCTTTTTCTCTCTCTCTCACCATTCCTAAGAGTGAGACAAGATAGGGGTTATTATTTTCATTTTTAGGTGTAGAAAGCAAAGTCTAAATGAATGAATGACTTGCCAAAGTCACACATGAGTGAGAGGCAGGCTGGAACCCAGGTAGCCTGTCTCATCAGCAGGTCCTCTCCGTAAAAACAGTTTTCACACACCTGACCTGATGGTCCCTCGAGTTTGTATTCCAGCCCCATCAGCCTCCTGTTCTGGATGAACACACCTTGAGAGACATTCCAAGTGATAGTAAAAGAGCTGAGTTCAGTTAATCCCAGACCTTGAGCACACTTCAGCCAGAACTTGAATAAACCTCATAAAGAAAAAAGTGGACTTGAAGAATTCAAATTTGTTAGGAAGAGATCTGAGGGGTAACCAACTGACACCTTCATTTTTTAGATTAAGAGACCAGAGCCTGGGCTGGGATTGGGGGTCGTGATTTGGGTCGGTTCCCAGCATTGGACAGAAACCTCATAGCCTCGCCAGACAAGCGAAAAATTATAACCTAGGAGAAAATGAGGCGGCGATAACTAATAAGGAAATCTTAGCAGACCTCATCCAAATACTTTGAATATATTTGGTACATCCTTATGTGGTTGTTGATTCAAATGTTTTGGGCCACATCAGGCTTCTTGTCCATTTTAAGCACTATCGTAAGCACTTTTGCTGATTCCTTGTAGTTAATCTGATTTCTTTCTTAAGCTCTGAAAACTCCAGATCAGCAGTTCTTTGATCTGCTCTGTCTCCAAACATCTAGGTGTCTGTCCTCAGAACAACCACTCCAAGTAATCAGAAGCTTCGAAGAGCGAAGTTCCAGGGTTTAGACCTGGCCCCCTTTCTCTTTCTTCCCCAAGTAGGGCATACCCCTTGCCTCGAGGCTGAGCCCTGGGGCTGAGGGACAGTGTGGCACAACCCCCCTGTATCCTGGCAGGTGCTTCCTCCCTTCATCAGAGCCACGCCCAAGGTCTGATCTTGCTGGGTCCCCTGGGCAGAGAGCTCGCAACAGAGCAGCAAGGCACTTGTCCACAACATTGCTCTCACTCAGTCTTCATAAGGCCTTGAATGACTGTTTTGATTCAACTGCGAAGTAAACCAGAACATTGATGATCCACAGGCACTAAATTTTTAAACTTTTGCTTTTCCTTATTTAACCTATATCAAAGAGGAGAAATTATGTATAGAGGTATCCCAGGGTGAGGGATCCATAATCCTATCTACAGGCCCCCTTAGATCTGCTGTACTGATGAAGCTTCCCTTCTCTCAAGAGCAATGCCCAACTTCCTATCCATTAGGAGCTGGATCATCAAAGTCCTCCAGATCCACTAGATGGCAGTAGTCA
Source organism: Pipistrellus kuhlii (assembly GCF_014108245.1). Lineage (NCBI taxonomy): Eukaryota > Metazoa > Chordata > Mammalia > Chiroptera > Vespertilionidae > Pipistrellus > Pipistrellus kuhlii. The sequence continues at coordinate 62,676,060 of NW_023425595.1, read as the reverse complement.
GTTAACCATGTTGAGATTGGAAGCCTAGGATTCCCCCAGAGCAGCCAAGCTCTAGGATTTATAATCAAGTCCAGAATATCTAAATATAAAGACACCCTCTCTCCTCCCCTCCTCCATTCTCTAAAGAGAACTCTCACTCTTTAATTACTGTTTAAAATAACAGCTACTTTGGACTAGGCTATTTATGATACATGGCAGGACTATTGAAAAAAAAAAAAAAAAGAAAAAAAAAAAAGGCCCCAAAGCTATTGCAGTTTCTCAACTCCTCTGGCTGAGCCCAGATGAACTGGATTCAGAGGTTGGCTCCCACTGCAAGGAAAAGGGTGCTCCTGTGCCCCTTTCATGCCACAGCTCTGTAGATTTCAGGGCCTTCAGATCAGTGACCTCATCCAGACCAGGAACCCCAAACCACCACTTTCCACACAACCCTACTCTGCACCAAGCCCTAATATTAATTTATGGAACCACAGTTCGAACACAAAGTTGTTTTCTATTTTTTCTTCTGTAAACCCCCTACTGAAGAATGAGTTTGAACTGGAACCAAGCCTACATATTTCCTAGAACTACTGAACCGGAACATCAGAATTTTCTCTGAACTCCAGCTGAACTGAGCCTATATTTCATAGACCTGGTCACCTGGTGGAGACACTGTTCTTGAAAAGAACCTTATTTTAGGTGAAGCTCCCTCCAACTCCATCTGGCGCGTTTCAGAAAGTCTCACATCCAGGTCTCCTGGTCAGTGCCCCCAAGCCGCCCTTCCCATGGAGACACCCCAGTTTCTGCAGCTCGCTCCTTATTAGGCTATTTTCTGGTTGGTCACTTCTGTAGCAGCCAGAAAGTCTGGTGGTTGGATGTGAGATTTATGTCGGACACTTGGCTAGAATATAAATAGTGGTTGAGAGAAAGGGAATCTGCTCTGTGTCAGCAGTAATATGAGGCTGGGGCCTCCAGTGAGCTGCACTGGATGTTTATCCACTGCATCAAGTCACTACATCATCTGGCCTGTCTGACCGGCGGGCCTTTGCTGGAGAGCACCCAGCTCCCCGCCAGCTCTACAGTCTACTAGTATTTCTCAACCTGGGGCGCGGGGTGTCTCTTGGCTGCCTTTCTCCTCCTATCCCCCCTCCTCTAGGTAGAGGAGTGCTGAGCAGGGACCTCAGAATCAGATTTGATGAGCATTTATTTCCGGCTGTCTGCCAATCTTTTTTTGGTGGCCACTTCATTTAATCCACATAACAACCCCCGAGGTCTTTAGCAGTTGCTTCAGGTTTTATGAGATCTGAAGCTGGTGCAATTTAGGGGAAGGGGACTTTAAGAAAAAGAATCAAATATAGCATTAAATATAAAAGTGGATATTCATTTACTATGACACAAAATGAATCACACAGATACAGAATGACTGCGGCCTTGGCAATTCAGGTCTCTTTCTTCTGCTCACTTTAGGCAATATCCCGGAAATGCTGACACATGAGCAACTCTCCACTGGCATTCTAGCCTCCCCTTCCCCCAGGACGCTGCTCTCACAGGGCCATGAAGTGAGGGCCTGTGCTGAGCTTGTCAGCTTCCAGGTAGAGCTGCTCTGCGGGTTTGTCTATTTCACTCTGGTGACTCTGACTAAGACAGGTGAGCGAGGCCAGGCACAGCCTTAATAAGGTGTGAAGCTGAAATCTGGGATTGGAACCTTTCACTGCTCTGCACTGCCTCCAACCAGGGCTGCCAGACTGCTCTGGGGCATCAGTGGTCTAGCTTGAAGCCCACTCCAGGGCCACTTTTAGTCTGAGCCATAAATCCCACAATCCCCTTCCCTTGTCCTGAGGCCAAGGAGAAACCCTAAGAAAGGAGGAGGAGGTGGCCTTTTCTCCAGGAGGTGAACTTATTTTAACTCCTTTCCAAGGATGAGGCTCCTGTCTTTCCTGTTGACTCCTGCAACCTGAGGGCTGCCCATCCTCACCTTTTGGGAGTGGTTGTCTGTCTGAGGGCGGAGGCTATGTGAGGGGGGGGGGTCCCCAGGAAGGGGCTGTCGGGAGAAGAGGGGAGTGCACTTGGCCTTCTGGCCCTTGCTAGGCAGACCCACAGTGCTAAATATGTCTTTGTTATGGCCTTGTGTGTAGGCCCTCCTTTTGAAGGCCTTTCTCTTGTCTCTCACCTCTGAATGCCCTTCCTCTGAAGCCTGTTTTTGCAGTCCCTCCTCCCTCTCCCTATAAAACCTTTCTCTCTTTGCAAAGATCTATTGTTAGTCATTGGTGTCTTAGGGTGAATTTAAGTCATTTGGCTTCTTCCTTCAGGAAGAACTGTAATTCTACATTAAGGAACAAATGCTCCTTCAAAGGAGTGGGAGGCAGAGGAGTAGGTGAGGGATATAACTGAGTCAGTGGTAGGAATGTAGGGATTTCCCATATTTTTAAAATTATATCACAGACACACCTGTTATACTCTTATTATTATTATTATTATTATTATTAATTATTTGTAAGGAAAAGAAAGAAATTTTAAATGGATTAGGTGCTAGATGCTTTCAGAAATGGTGCTGTATTTAATCCTTGGAGCCATTCTGTGAGGGTCTAAATGACAAAGCTGGGGTTAGCCATATGCACAGACTCACACAAAGACAGAAGAAACTAGCTTTTGGTGAGGCCCACCTTGTACCTGGCACTCTGCTGTGCCTTTTCACAGTTGTCTCACTGAGTTGTATAGTACTGCCCAGGATGTATCAATCGCTCCATTTGTTAAAAATGAGAAAACTGAGGCTCAGAGTAGTGAAGTGACTTTCCCAGGTCCCTGGCAATTGGGAAATCACCTCGATGCAATGATAGCCTCCGCCCCCACCATGGGTGCATCAGCCTTCCCTGCTGATAGTATGGTAGGATCAGAATTGAGATTTGAGCAATACACAGAAGGTTCCTTGGGTCAAAGCATACATTTGCTCTCTGATAGGAGGAACACAGGGGCAAAAACAAGTATGCTTGGCCATAGCTGTAGCTTCCAGCCTTCTGAACAGCCAAGAATATTATTTGCATTGTTTTGCTCAGAGCAAATGTGGCCAAAATGAAACCATGTGGATATCAACCAATAGGTGGCTGATTTAGAAATGGCCCAGAGGTGGCACAATCATGACCTGTTTTTTACTTTCTATCTATAGTAACACTCTTATTTGCTTCATCATACATTTCATTTACTCAGTATATCTTGAGCCTGTCTTATAGGTTACTAACTTATTACTTATAATTACCATACCTTATGAATTTTGCATGTATCTTATAAGCTATTTACTTACTCATCATCAATACTAAACACAGCTTGTGTGTTTTGCTTATATCGTATAAACTACTTGCTTTCTTTCTATCTATGCTAGTTTTAGTTACATATGGCTGTGTAGCAAATTAAAAATTAAGTTAAAAACTAGGCAGTTTAGCCGAAACCAGTTTGGCTCAGTGGTAGAATGTCAGTCTGTAGACTGAAAGGTCCCAGGTTCGATTCCTGTCAAGGGCATGTGCCTTTGTTGCGGGCACATCCCCGGTAGGGGGTGTGCAAGAGGCAGCTGGTCAATGTTTCTCTCTCATCGACGTTTCTAGCTCTCTATCTCTCTCCCTTCTTCTCTGTAAGAAATCAATAAAATATATTTATATTAAAAAACTAGGCAGTTTAAAACAACAATACATATATTTTTTTATCCCTCACAGTTTTTGTGGGCCAGGAATTTGGGAACAGGTTGGCTGGGTGGTCCTGGCTCAGGGTATTTCATTAGGTTTTTGTTTTTTTTTTTAAATAAATATTTTATTAATATTTTACAGAGAGGAAGAGAGAGGGATAGAGAGTTAGAAATATTGATGAGAGACAATCATCAATCAGCTGCCTCTTGCACACCCCCTACTGGGGATGTGTCTGCAACCAAGGTACATGCTCTAGACTGGAATAGAACCCTGGGACCTTTCAGTTCACAGGCTGATACTCTATCCACTGAGCCAAACCAGTTTTGGTGCAGGGTGTCTCGTGAAGTTGCAGTCAAAATGTCACCCAGGGCTGTAATCATCTAAAAGCATATCTGGGATGGAGGATCCACATCCAAGATGCCATTTAAATGGCTTGCAGGTTGGTGCTAGCTGATGGCAGGGCCCTCGTGTCTCACCACATGAACTACTCTACTGAACTGCCCGAGTGTCCTCATGAATCGACAGCTGTTTTCTCCCAGAGCAAGTAACCTAAGAGGGAACAATATCTTTTATGGCCTAGCTTCAGAAGTCACACATCATTATTTCTGCGATATCCTATTGCTACACAGCACAGCCCTGCCCAGAACCTGAGGAGTCTCTACCAGGGAGCCAGGATTATTGGAGCCATCTTGGGGGTTGCTTTCTCAGTGAGATACTTGTAAGATTCATCTGTCAGATTATGATAATAGCACCCTTCAGTAATGATGATGATGATGATGATGATGAAGATGATGATGGTAAGCACCACTGAAGGGTGCTTCTCAAACAGGGGTGCCAGAAACAGGGGTGCCAGGCACAAGGTTCTTGGAACCTGGGAGGAGCCCTGGGTTAGCAGCAGAGCAGGAGGACAGATGCTCTCTTAGTTCTAACACAACCTCCTCCTGTAGAGGCTGCTTTCGTCCCCAGGAGATGAGAAATGTGATGCGACTGAACAGTATCTAGAAGGAGCCTTTTTTTTTTTTTAATTTTTTATTGTTTAAAGTATTACATATAGTATTACATATGCCTCCCTTTTCTCCCATTGACCTCTCCCCGGCCACCCTCATCCCCCCCCCCCCCCCCCCCCAGTGTTTGTGTCTATTGGTTATGCTTATATGCATACATGCAAGTCCTTTGGTTGATCTCTTACCTACCTCCCACCTTCCCTCTGAGGTTTAACCATCTGTTCAATGTTTCTCTGTCTCTGGGTCTATTTTTTGTTCATCACTTTATATTGTTCATTATATTCCACAAATGAGTGAGATCATGTGATATTTATCTTTCTCCGACTGGCTTATTTTGCTTAGCATAATGCTCTCTATGTCCATCCCTGCTATTGCAAATGGTAAAAGTTCCTTTTTTTTTTTTTTTTTTACAGCAGCATAATATTCCATTGGGTAGATGTACCATTTTAAACTTAAGACTTGAGATACCATAGTGCCTCTTGCATCCAGGCAAGTGACACAGTTTATATTTTAATCTGCCAGTCTCATAAATCCTGACCACCCACGGTGGTGTTTTCTTACCACCTTTTGTTCTGATATTGTCCTTAGTATTTGTCCACTTATGGTATTAAATTTGTTTCTAATGAATGGCATATCCTTTAGTAGGGCCTGAAGAAAGTTAATTACTGATTCATCCCTGATTTGTTCCAGAGCTTGTAGTAGTAGGTTTGTTAAGAAACAGCTGTTTTATTCTTAATGGTATGGGTGTTATGTGACCAGACACACAAAAAGGTTGTAGTCAAGTTGTGCCTGACTTTCCTAAGACCTTACTGGAATTTCTTATGACCGGATAAACTCTCCTATGGCTGTTCCAGGCTATTTCATGTTAGCACATTACAGATCTTCATGTGCGGCTACTTTTGGGTTGAGAAGCCCTTAGCTCCACTAGATTGGGATATGCATAAATCAGATTTTCATTTATTTATTAGTTCTTTTAAACCATCCTCCTTTTCCCCACAAAGGAAGGGGAGTAGAATTAGCCTTTTAGATGAGATTCATTTGAAGTCTTACCATTATCACCCTTCAATTCCTAGTATGGTTAATTAAGAAGAGCAGTGGCTTTTGGCACCTCATGGTTTCCTGGAGAAGGTTAATAGAATTAATACCTACCTTTCTTTAATCCCTAATATCATCTCCATAGTTGAGGAAATCATAGCTTGTTCACTCCAGCAATATATGACCATTGACTTAGTCAAGATTGTTATCTCTGTTTCTTTCCACCCCAACTATTGGCAACAGTATATCTTTACTGGTCATCTCAGCAATACATGTTCACTATACAGCCTGCCATCACCATATAGTGCAATGAGACCTTTCTCCTCTGGGTTTAACTCCTACCTTATCACAGGAATTTCCCAAGGAAGCATATAGATGTGTCCTCATCCAGGAACTGCTTGCCAGTCATCCCCCAAATGACAGACAGGGATATGGCTCCTCATCTAGTCTAAAGTTCAGTTCCCAGCATCACTGCCTGGGTGCTGAATTGTCAGTTGTCTGGCATGACACTTTTAGAACTTCAGGCAAAAGTCTCACTGCAGGTGCTTTTTTTCAAGTGGGAGGACAAGCACCTGCTCATGTTTTTATTTGGCGATCCATCTTCATTTCTGATATGAGCATCCACCAGGGTTTATGCCTGCCTTTTGTCTTCAAGTGGGTCTCAGACAACAATATTGTCTTGAGTTGATGCAGAGGTTAGCACAGTCAGCCCTGTTTTGATCTCCTATGACTCTGACTGTGCATTGCTCTGAAGCACCTTTTATTGCACTCATATTAGACACATATGCCTTATGGTAGGTTCCTCAAGGCTCTGGAAATAGTCCCTGGGTTTCTACTCAAGAAAACAGTTGCTATTTGTCTTTAGATACTCTCCTATCAAAAATTAACTTTTATCTACTTATAGAAATTTCTTTAAAATTGAGTAACTATGTGATGGCTATTGATCCCATTTACGTTTGCAAAGTATCAAAACGTAATGATTATATCCTATCTGGACTAAAACAATCTAGAACATGTCACAGATGATTCTAATTAGGTAAAGGTGGTATATCTGGTCCATAATGTTCTTGCATGGATATCTTCTGCTTCCACATAGTGGTGGTATACTATCTCTTGGCCATAAGTATGGTAGATTCAGGAGTGTTCTTAACTGCCCCTTACTTTTTTATTTTTTATTTTTTAATACATTTTTATTGATTTTTTTTGCAGAGAGGAAGGGAGAGGGATAGAAAGTTAGAAACATCGATGAGAGAGAAACATTGACCAGCCCGCAACCAAGGTACATGCCCTTGACTGGAATCAAGCCCAGGACTCTTCAGTCTGCAGGCTGACGCTCTATCCACTGAGCCAAACCGGTTTTGGCAACTGCCCCTTACTTTATAGATAAACTAGAGGCCTGGTGCATGAAATTCATGCATGGGTAGGGTCCCTAGGCCTGGCTGATCTGTGGGGTGAATAGCAGGGCAATATCCCTCCTCCCCACCCTCTGGCACCCACCTTGGCTGGCCTGGGAGCAGCTCCCTGGTGGTCACTGCACATCACAGTAACCAGTCATTCTACCTGTCATTTCAACATTCAGTTGATTTGCACATTAGACTTTTATTTTATATAAGATATGACTTGGTTCTTTGATGGTTCTGTGTGATACTCATAACTAAATTGAGAATAGAACAACTATGCATGTCCACCCCTGAGGAATTTCTGCATGAGTATACAAGAGTTCTGGTACCTCATTTTAGTAGAGTGCACTGGAGACTCTGTATATTGTCATTACCAAGGTTACTCACTTGTCCACATCTCCTGCTGAATGGATCTGGATTATGGATAATGGCCACATTCACTGGCCCTCTCAGAGGGGAGATATTTCTCATTAAGACCAAATTGGTTTGGCAGACGCACCTATGGAAAGATATTATGCTTATTGGAAAGGGTCAGTATTTGAATCTATTACGATGATAATCACCAGAAAGACTCATTTTCCTGTCCATGTTTTTTACATGATACCATGACTCAAGTTGTCTTATACCCAATCCCGACCCTTGTCTCCCAGAACAGGTGAACAGTGATAATTACTAGGGAATTCTACTACTGTATTATGCAAACACCTTTTCTTTTGTACCAGCTGCTAGTAATATGGGCCCTTTGAGAGTCCCTTTTGTGTGATTGCATCAGTTAGGTGTTGTTGGCCTGTGGGCTATATGGGACTCGTTTATACTGACCCTAGAAGATTTTTACTTTGGGTTAGACATTTATTTATTTATTTATTTAATTGGTTTGTTTGTTGTTAAGGCAGCCTAATCTGCCATTAGAGACATGAAATTTCAGCCCATGGAGCCCTCTTTTCTATCTGCAGTGACTAGAGCACTAATTCAAGTGATGCTTCTACCCAATCTTAAGTATAAAAAAGGGATATTAAGTGGACTTCCTACCTAGCCTACCACCTCCAGGTAATCAGCATCACTGACATGCAGGTGGCCATTCAGGAGCTACTGTGCCACCTTCTAGCTCCATGTCTTTCTCTTTTTGTATGTTTTATCTTGCCCATGCAGTAGAAGCTCTTCTTTATGGCTTAGTTTCTGTAGCCATTCATCTGGGCAGGATTTGGGTCAAAGAGTGTAAGATTGAACTTTTGTTTTCATGATCTGGTTATTGACCCCCATCAGTATCTACAGCTATGATATACTAGTAGCTTGTTGGTAGGAATTCAGATTTTTAAATCCTATATAATAAAAGGCTAATATGAAAATTGACTGAATGGTGGAACAACCGGTCACTATGATATGCACTGACCACCAGGGGGCATTTGCAGGAGCTTCCCCCTGGTGGTCAGTGAGCCCCCACGGCTGGTGAGTGCAGCAGTAGTAGGAGGAGCCTCTCCTGCCTCCGCGGCAGCACTAAGGATGTTGACCACCCACATAGGCCTGCTCCCCAGGGGTTTAAGCCAGCAATCAGACGTCCCCTGAAGACTCCCAGACTGTGAGTGGGCACAGGTTGGGCTGAGGGATCAACCCCTCCCCCAGTGCATGAATTTTATGCACCGGACCTCTAGTTGAGGTATAGTTGACCTACACTACTGTATTAGTTTCAGGTGTACAACATAGGGAGTCAACATTTGTATACATTGCAAAATGGTCACTATCCTAAGTCTAGTTACCATCTGTCAACTTATAAAAATCAATACAATATTATTGACTATATTCTCCATATTTTACATTACATCACCATGAGGTTTATTTTATAACTATAAGATATAAATTTATGTACTACTTAGTCCCCTTCACACATTCTCTCTAACACAATCCTCCTCACCTCAGGTAACTACCAATCTATTCTTTGTATCTATGATTCTGGGTTTTGCTTAGTTTAGTTATTTGTTTTGTGTTTTAGATTACAAATATTAATGAAGACATGCAGAATTTGTCTTTTTATGTCTGACTTATTCCACTTAGCATAATAACCTTAAGGTCCATTCATATTGTCACAAATGTCAAGATTTCTTTCTTTTTCTTTTTCTTTTTTTAAATATATTTTATTGATTTTTTACAGAGAGGAAGAGAGAGGGATAGAGAGATAGAAACATCGATGAGAGAGAATCATCGACCAGCTGCCTCTTGCACACCCCCTACTGGGGATGTGCTCGCAATCAAAGTACATGCCCTTGATCGGAATCGAACCTGGGACCTTTCAGTCCACAGGCCAAGGCTCTATCCACTGAGCCAAACCGGTTTCGGCACAAATGTCAAGATTTCATTAGTCTTCCCTTAAGGATGCCTCTCCACTTTCATTTTACACACTACTGAGAGTTCTCTTTCTTGTTTTTGAAAATGAATTTGTATATACTTATTTTTTCTACTATTTTTCAATTTTCTACTATTTTTACGAGTTAGTTAAGGGAGAAATCTTATCATGTGTTCAATCTACCATCATAAAATGACAGGAAGCCTAATTACCTTTTTCAAAATCAATTCTACTTCCTTTATTGTGTAGATCAATTTACCTCCCCATTCCCTGTTCAGCTCTGAGTTCACTTATATATGCAAAGACTCATTGATGTGCTCTGCTAAACAGTAAATTATATATTCCAACTCTCCTCTTTGGCAATCTTTTGAATAATTGGCAGAAGCTTTGAAATTTTATCTTTCCCTTTTTCTCACCTGTTAATCTCAATGAGAAAGAAGAGGCATATATAAAGATTTATACCCTCTCTGATATTATGTCTTCTTTTTTAAAAGGCAGATGTGATTATTTTAAGTAATAATTTTTTTCTTTATTACAATTATAAGTAACAGTTATGGAGTACTTATGCACCAAGAATTATATTAAGTAGATACCAACATTAGTTCACTTAAATCTTATAACATCTTGAATAGAGATGTTTCATGTATAGGTGTGAAACTGGAACTAGAAAAGTTTAACTACTTGCATAGGGTTTCCTTGCTATTGAAGGTCAGAGATGGAATTCAAACTCATGCTTATATGACCTTAGAATAACTTTTTTTGGGTTAAAGACCTGATAGCAAATATTTCAGGCTTTGATGGCCATATATGGTCTCTGTCACATATTCTCTCTCTTTTTCAAAATAACCCTTTTAAGATGTGAAAACTATTCTTAGCTGTTAGGCTATAAATAATGGCATGGGCCATATTTTAACTACAGGCCATAGTTTGTCAGCCACTGCTTTAGAGCATCTGTCTTCAATCACTGTAGCCAGCAGTAGATGGCCAGATGGAGCACAACCCCATCTTGCTTGTGCCCATACCAGCACCGTGAACACCAGGCACAGTGCAGCAAGCAATGATTTCAAGGCAGGCAAAACCGGTGCTCTTCAAATAACTAGAATGTTCCAGCTGATTTTCTATCCTGCTTACTGAAAAGGGAATAGGCTTTAGGATAGGAGCTTTTGTTTGCTTTTTCTTCATTTCCCACTGGTCACATTGGGTATTTAGGGCCCCAGGTGAAGAGGCAGTGAACTTTTGTCACTTTTCTCCTCCAAGACTTTAGGCAACAACTTTGCTTTCTCAGAGACATTGATTATTAGCCTTTTTGGGAAGAAGAAGGGAATGGAAAAGGTAATAATTAGAGTCACTTCCTCATTGCCCTCCACCAGTAGAGACCATTTGGTAGAGAGGTATTAGGCCGGAGCTTAGAGAGGGTGAAGGTCTAATGTAAGAAAGATCAACAATGGGATGAATTTGGTAGACCTTAAGGGTGTAGTGTGAATAAATAGGCAGGCTGATCCTGAGGAGGCCAGCTAGGATGACTGAGAGGAAGAGGATGCCACTAAATAATAGAAAACATGCAGGGAACCAAGTTTAGAAGTGGAGGTGTCAATCGCTGAACTGAATGAGTTAAGTTTGAGGCTACTGCAGTTTTCACATGGAAATGCCAGGCCAGCAATTTGAAACATAGGTTCAGAATGAATGAAAAGGTCAGACTAAAGTGTTTTGAATTTGGCCCAGGACAACTTATACCTATTGGAAAATTTTGTGGAGAGGTGTGTCTTCTCAAAAGCTCTGTTTAAAACTACTATTTTGGAGGAGGAAGAGGTAACATTTCCAATGATCCTGGCTATAACATGATGAGGGTGGGAGCTATGATGAGGGCATTAAGGTGAGAAAATGACATAGAGGTACTTTGCAAAAGGTATTTTGCAAAAACTTAGAAAAAAGTAGAGATAGTTTTCTTTTAAAGTAAGAATTTTGCCCAATGTTTTATTTAGAAAAATCTAATCCAATTATTTGAAAAATACAACAAATACCCATAATCTCTGCATATAGATTCACCACTCTCTAACATCTTTTGCCATATTTGCTTTTTTTCTCTTTCTCCTTTTAGAAAAATAACAATCTTCATAATAGATTGATCATACCTAACACGTCTAACAAATATACCACAGTTTTATCTAATATAAATGACCCATGTCCAATTTCCCCCTATTGTCCTAACAATCAGTATCTTTTATACCTGTTTTTTCATTTTTAAATCAATGGTCTAGCATTGCATTTAATTTATCATGTATTTATTCTTTAATTTAGAACAGTTTCCCTTCCTTGTTTAGTCTTTTATGACATTGACCTTCAGAGAATCTAGCCTACTAGTTGTGAAAGATACCTGATGATTTGGATTTGTCTGAATGGGTTCTCATGACTGAATTCAAGTGAGCGGGTTTTGGCTGGCGTAATGTACAGGTGGTCTCATCTCAGTGAGAGCACACCAGGAGGCACATAAAGCCAGTTTGAGCTATCATTGCTGCTGTTAGGTTGGATTCCTTGGTCAAATGGTGTCTACCAGATTTCTTCATTCTAAAGACACCTTTCCCCTTACATGTTGGTTGATCACTTTGAAACTGTTTGACTATCCTAATCTGCAAAACTATTCACTAAATGTTTTCTCAACCATTGATTATCCTTGCCTGATGCAATGATTTACATTGGTGTTTGAAAAATGGAGATTTTCTAGTTCTAGAATACTTTCTACATTTTCTAGCTGGCATACTTCTTTAAAAATAGAACTTTTCTTTCTCCAGCTTTCCTTTTTTTGTGTTATTATAGACTCATGAACTTAATAAAATGTTAAGTTCAATATGTTATAACATATTACTATCATTATTTTTTCAAATTGAGGTATAATTTCCATACAGTGCAATGTCTGTGTTAAATATGCAGTTCTATAAATTTTGACAAGCATATATACTCATATAACTCACATTCCTATTAAGATATAGAGCATTTTCATCACCACAGAAAGTTCCTCACGTCCCTTCCCAGTTAATTCCTGAAATCACTGAGACAATCACTTTCCCTTTTTCTTTTTAATACTAAAATGATTCCAAATGTGCATAATGAGAGCCCCTTTAAGCTGACTGCTGGGTGTTTTTGTCATACTTCTATCAGTTTGTTGTTGTTGTTTTAGAGAAAGATGAAGGGAGAGGGAGGAAGGGAAGAATAAAGAGAGAGGATAGAGGAGAGAGGAGAGGATAGAAGAAGAGAGGGGGGAGAGAGATTTGTTGTTGCACTTGTTTATGCATTCATTAGTTGTTTTTTGTATGTACCCTTCCCAGAGATCATACCCATAACCTTGGCATTTAGGGATAATGCTCTAACCAACTGAGCAACCCAGCTAGGGCTTCCATTAGATTTTGACCACATACTTGCTTTCTGGCACAGTGAGGTGCCTCAGACCTCTCAAATGAGGTATTTCTTAAGAAGCCTCTATTATTTTGTGTCAAATGGTATTTAGAAATCAATATTTGGTTGCCAGATGTATGAATTTCCTAGGGTTGCTATAGAAAAGTACCACAAATTGGGTGGCTTCCCCTAAGAGGTTTACTGTCTCACAGTTCTGGAGGCTGGAGGTAGAAGAGCCAAGTGTCGGCAGAGGCATGGTTGTTTGGGGGGTTCTAAGGAAGAACCCTTTCTTGCCTCTTCCTAGCTTCGGGGGTTGCCAGCAATCCTTGGCATTGCTCAGTTCAATTCATGCCTCTGCAATTATGAGACAACCTTCCCTCTGTGTGTCTGTGTATATTCACAGCTTTATATTCTTAAAAGGGTGTTAGTCATTGGATTTAGGGCTCATCCTAATCCAGTAGGATCTAATCTTAATTTGATTACATTTTCATAGACCAAATTTCTAAGTTAGGTCACATTCACAAGTATCTGGGATTAGCATTTCAGCATATTTTTGTTGGGGGGACACAAGCCAATTCACAGAACATAGAAACTAAGATGTCATTATTTCCCTGGGCTACTTCAGTGAACAGAGCTTGGTTTTAAAAATAATATTTATATATGATTCATACATTTTATACTGATATACTCAATTCCAACCCAATGTCACAGGTTCACTTCCTCCTCCTCTCCATTCTGTATTTGTATCCTGAATCCTGGCAAGTAAAATTTTCCTGCTCCTACAATGCAAACGAAATAGTATTAGAATTCAACATCAAAGCTCAATATTTCTGTGCAGTTCCTTTTGTACTTAGGGTATATTCCATTGAGGGTATTCAGTTCATGTATTATGTTCAAAGTTACTTGAATTACTTTTTTTTCTATATTATCATTTTGATATGTAATTAGGGTTATTTGTTTTTATTCAACTTTAGATATTTTCTTATTGACTTAGCTTGTTTAGAATATATAAATCATTAAGTTGCTTTCTTGTTGATTCAACTTATTTTTTAGGTACATAAAATGTTAACTTGTTAAAACTACAATATATAAAAAGCATACTCAGAATTGCCCCTCCCTTTTCTAATACTTTTACTTCATTCCGAATTATCCTCATTTAGGTAACCAATATCATTATTTTTTGGTTGAGCGTCCTGTATTTTGTTTTGTAAAAACATATATACTAGAGTCCCAGTGTACAAATTTGTGCATGGGTAGGGTTTGGCTGGCCCACCTTGATTGGGGCTGATTGGGGCTGGGTGGGCCGACGGGAGGGAATGAGGGAGATTGGTTGGCTGGAGGAGCTGCTGTGGGAGGTTGGCCAGGTGACCCCAATCGGGTCAGTTGGCCAGCCACAGTGCACATCATATGCACCGGTTGTTCCAGTCGTTCTAGTCACTTGGATTTATATATATAGATTTCCATTATTTCTTACATAAGAGACAGTATATCTCTTGCATATCTTGCAATTTTTTAAATTTTAGAACACATCAATCAGTCAATATCAGTTCATAGTCATCTTCCTCATTCCATCTTATGGTGGTATTATCCACCACCTGTGTGGTGGTGTTCATTATTTAATCAGACTCTGGTGGATGAACATTTAGATCATTTCTGTTAATTTTTGTTACAAATAATGCAACAACAACAACAACAATAACAACATCAACAAAACTAACCTTATAATTGTTTTCATTTTGTAATTGTTGGAAGAGTATCTTTAGAGTAAACTTTTGAAAATCAGACTTCTGAGTCAAAGGGCAAATGTTTTTGTAACTATATTAGCTATTGCCCAATTCCTTCAATGGGAGTTGTACCATTTTTTTCATTCCTATTTGCAGTGAATGGGAGTGGCTTTTCCCCTATTGCTTCACCAACAAAGTGCCTGTCAAATTTTTGATATTTTTGCTAATTTCTTAGGTGAGAAAATAGCTTAGTTTTAATTTCATTTCTTCATTATGAGTGAAATAAAACATTAAAAAAATCCTCACCTGAGGACATGTTCATTGGTTTGTAGGGAAGAGGAAGGGTGAAGTGTAAGAGGAAGAGAGAGAGAGAGAGAGAGAGAGAGAGAGAGAGAGAGAGAGAGAGAGAGAGAAGAGAGAGACATCAACCAGTTGCCTCCCATACACGCTAGGACCAGAGATCAAACCCAAAACCTAGGTATGTGCCCTGACCAAAAATGAATCCCGTGACCTTTTGGTGCCTGGGACAACACTCCAACCAACTCAGTCACAATGTCCAGGGAACTACCAAGTTTTAAAATATTTATTCTCAATATAAATCTATTAGTCATATTAGCCTTTTTTTCTGTTATCCATGTTGTAATTTTTGCTCCCTTTTATTACTTGATTTTAGACTTTACTTATGGTGTTTTTGTTATATGAATTTTTTTAATGCAGTTATATAATCAATTTATTGTAGCTGGGTCTCCAATGATAGTTAGAAAGCGTTTCCCTATGTTTAGTATCTGTAGGATTCTATCTTTATATTTAGATCATTTGTCCATTTGAAATTTATTTTACCAATAATATAAAGAGAGCAGCCAATTTTATTCATTTTATCAAAGGTACTTCAGCTATTCTAAAGCCATTTGTTAAAAAGTCCATTTTTTCCCCTCAGAGATTTGAAACATCAGCTTTATAACATCCTAAACTTCCAATATGTATTTGGGCTATCTTTCTATTTCAGAACATAGGCTTAAATTTTATTTTCTTTGATGTTAGAATCATAACCTTTCCTTCTTATCATTTCCATTTGCTTGATATAACTTGTCCATTAATTTATTTTTAGCATTTGAATCACTTCAATTTATATGTATCTTTTGTATTCATTCTATAACTGGGTTTTGCTTTTTGAGCCAACTTGAAAATTTCTTTTTTAAAATAGCTAAGTACATTTATAAGTATTAGTGTTTGGCCCCCACTTTGTTGTATGTTTTTTAATATTTACTCTAAGTATTATATTATGTGCTCTTTTCTCACTATTATCTGTTCTTTGCTTATTTTGTTTATATTTCATAATTCAATATTTGTATGGTTCCAGTACTTTATACTTTGTATGGCATTCATAATCCCCCCCTTTTTTTCCTTACTTGGGCATTTACTATTTGCTCATCAAGCTCAAGTGTAACTTTTGACATTTCTGTAGACAGGGATTAGGAAGGTTTACCAGAATTTCATTGGTTCAGGAGCACATGCTTATTGGAATATGAAATTCCATTTCTTTACTACATGGTTCCTGAGACAGAAAAGGGATTAAAGTGTATTTTGAGCTTGTGATTCTCTTGTTTCTATAAGACCATTATTTTCCCCTCCTTCTTCCTTCTCTTTCTTTACCACTTTGCCTCCAAATGGTCTTTTTTTTCTCCCTCAGAAGTAGCCCTGAACTGACTTTGGCTCCTTGCAATTCCTGGTCTTTTCCAATTGATTCCAGTGGAGCCAGCGCTCAGATCCACTGAGTCTCTAACACATTTTCATCATTTTCCTACCCTACAAGGTATTTTCTCTTCCTGGTCCCTGCACTCCTTGGTTCCCCACCCACCGCACCACCCTTGCTATTCTCTCCACTCTGGCATGCATTCTCCAGATGACTCTGCTGTTTTGCTTAATTTCCTGACTTGTGCACATTTTAAATTTTGGAGTATTCTTAACTTCTTACTTATGCTATAGTCTGGGGTTATGAGTGGTTTTACTTACTCTTGTCTTGATTTTTAATGTTTTTAGGATGTATGAATTGATTTGGATTTAACTAGATACTATAATCCTACCAGAACTTGGAGCCCCTGTAAGTTTTTAAATATAAAATAAATGTTAGAGATTATTTAGTAATCCAAATCCAGCTACTTACAACTGAGAAATTTCTAGTGGCAGCAGTCTTTCCAGGGCCACATAGGAGTAGATTCAAGATTATTACTATACTTCTCCATCCTTTAACAACAAAATACTCTTTCAAAACAGATACATTGCACTATGGGGAGAAATCCTCAAAGTCAGAAGTCTCAGGGGATTCTTACACACTTTTTTGTATCCCGAGAAGAAACACAGAATAGCAATTGCTGTCCTGAATTGCTAAAATTCCAACAGACATCCAAGGAAATATCTCTGTCATGGAGACATTCATCTCCATCTTTTTAACTCTAGTTGTGCATACAGAAAATGTTGAGTTTCTTAGGAATCTGATCTGAGCTAGCATTTTGTTTGCATAGGAAGTTAAGAGAAAGAAAATAAGAACACAGAACTTGTTCCTCTCTCTTCTCCCCAGAATCCTCAGGGGTTGTTTTATCACCAGCTTTCCATTTGCTTCTTATTCCTCTGACAAAGAAACATTGGGAATAGAACAAGAGTCAAGGCCCAAAGCAATGGCTGAGGTTCACTCATTTGGTTAAACAACAAAAATGGTGAACATATGATATGCTAGACACTCTGCTGGTTCTTGGGGAATATAGTGAGAGATAAAGCAAAATCAATGAGTCTATCATCTAATGGAACATGTTTGCACACATTATAAAACCAGTGTGGTAAGTGCTGTGTGATATATAAACAAGTAACAGTGTATGCCTTGCTACTGAGGTGTCATTTGAGTTGAGTTTTAAAGAATAAATAGGAGTTTTAAAGAACAGAAAAGATTCAGTCAAAGATATAACATATTTAGTGAATTGAAAGCAAATTAGAAATGGCTGGAAGATCAGGTTTGGCCATGTACCAGAGGCTAGATCTCAAAAGTCCCAGTGTAGTTCAGATTTTAACTTGAAAGCAGCAGGAAATGGTAAAGTATCTTAAAGTAGGTCAATGACAGGTTGAATTTTGTGTTTTAGAATGCAGGGTGGATTAGAAGGGGCATGCCTGGAAGCAGGGGAATGAATCAGGAGGCTACTGACATATAACTAAAAGATAATGAAGACTTGATGATTTTCTAGTTTTTTTCTTCACTTTTATGCACAATCACTGACTGTTAGAAGTTTATCAGACATCTTGACTCAACTTGCCCAAACCAAACTCATCATTTCCTCCCTTCTTCCTTAATATGCATTCCCTAGACTAGTCACTCAAGTCAGATATTAGGTGTTTCCTTCTTCTTCACTCCATATATCCAACAGTCACCTACTCTTAAAAATTCAAATATTTAAATATCCTTTTTCTTAATCCCAATTGTCACTGTTTTGGTGAGAATATGAAAGTAATGTAGAGTAAAAAAGCAATGGTGGGGTCAGTGAATTAGGTACCAATGAGGTCATAGAAATTCAGGAATGGGCATACCATAGTGTGTTAGAAAGGCAGGAGATTGTGGTCAGTGAATGTGATGTTTGAAGATTTTAATGGTGGTGCAGTTTTTGTTGAGGCTAAGGTCTTGATGTAGCCATGTGAATGAGGACTAAGAAGAGGGCAGGGACTTATTATTAGAGATAAGGAGCTTAAGAAAGTGAAAGACCATTGTATTAGATGTATCATCAATGTGAATATTAAGTCCCCAAGGAAAATGATAGTAGTAGCAGTAGTAGTTATAGTCATACTAGTAGAGAGATATCCAGGCACTAAAGTCATCAATAAATGAAGAGAAGTACCTAGGAGTAGGAGGTCATACTCATCCCTAGATGAAAATGATACCAAAGCTGCATATAGAAATATCATAATACCAAGATAGCCCCAATGACTTAATCAATCAGTGTCTAACTGCAGAGAAAGTTCTGCTTGTGAATTAAATCTTACCCTCTTGACGTTCCTATTTTTCTGGGTCCTCAACTCCTGTAGGTAACTAGACCCAACTCTGTTTTTCTATAGTTAAAAACTTCTAAGTGAGAAGGAATGTAGGCAATAGATGATACAGATATAGGTTCCCATTGTGGGTGTATTCTGGGTCATCTGAGAATGTCCCTGAACTAAATTTATTCTATTTGCTGTCTTCTCCCCAAGAATCTAGATAGCTAGTAGGAGATCCCAAAGATCAGTAAAATTTTTCTTCTGCCTCTCACTCTGTCATGGTTATTGAATCACAAGAAAATACTCTGAAACGTTCTTATCTCTTGGTGTCCTTTCCATTTTTTTGTGTTCTATTTCAACCTTCAAACATGTGTGCTTTACTCCTATGTCTATGTCTCCTCCGCGCCACCTCCCCACCCTCCCAATCTAAGAAGGCTAAAGGTTGAGTCCTAGCAACTCTTAGGTGTGTGTGTGTGTGTGTGTGTGTGTGTGTGTGTGTGTGTATGGCAGTAGGGGTAATAGTTGATGGTGGGATTTGAGTTGGGTAGTCAGGAGACCAGGTGACATAAAATAACTTAGGGAGAGGTTATAGTGGGAAGGATACCAGGCAGCATTGTAAGCTGACTGGAGGTGGGAGAAAATGTCACATACCAAAATAATAAAATATTAACAAAGACCTTCATTTACTTTACCATGTAGCCTGCTATTTACTCCTATGGGAGTAATTATTGAAACTGTGAATTCTAAAGAAGAAAATGCAGATAAATATGGAAGGGCTGAGAAATGAAGTATAAACCTTGAGAAAATCCCACATTTAGGGGTGAAAAGGAGGAGTATTAGTCAAAGAGTGTGAAAGAAAACCAGGATATTGTTTCTGAGGTCAACAAACTAGGAAAATAATTTTGAGGAGCAAAGATAGTGCCAACAGTGCCAAGGGATGATCTTGGGATTTGGTGGCCTGGGCAGGAACAGCTCTAGCAGAATGGATGCTTGGCAGTAGAGAGTCAGAAAGTGGATAAAGCAGATACAGGGTCAGTAATTGCCCCAAAAGTTGAGGAACTTGTCAATGTATAAAAGATGAAATGAGGTGATGTTAAAGAAATACATTAATCTGATGAAGGAGGGTTTCATTGCTTTTTTTTAATTTTTAAAAATTTTTTAATTAAAGCTAAGGAAAACCTGTGCCTATTTGTGTTTCATTCTCTTTCTCTGGGAATCAGGGGAAGTGTTAAGGAAAAGTGGAGTTTTGCAATAGAAGGAAATGTCAAAGTGTTCACCCCTACCTCCTCTATATCCTTGCTAAGGAGGATGTGAAAACACAGGGAGTTGAGCATGCTATCATTAATCCAGATTTTTTTTAGGGGCTATCGCTTGGAAACAAACAAATGCTAGCTTTCTAAAATTAACTTCTTTTTTAATTCTGCACTTCAGTATCTTAAGGGCAAATTTAATGGACTGCATGTTTGTGTCCCCTTCTCCCCTACCAATTCATCTGTTGAAACCCTAATCCCGGATGTGTAGATGGGATCTTTTGGGGGGAGGTGTGATAAAACAAATGATGATTAGGTCATGAAGGTGGAGCCTCCATGATGGAATTAATGCCCTTATAGGGAGAGGCTCAAGAGCTAACCAGCTCTCTCTGTGTCTTTCTGTCCCCCTGAAAGGGCAGGGCGGGGCGAGGATGAGCTCCCAACTCCGCCCCGTAGGGCGGAGTTATCCCTAGCCCTCAAAACCCCTGGACCGGGAGAAATTCGCTCTCTTCCGCCATGCTGCCGGCATGAGTGGGAGGAGCCCATTGCTAGCATGGTACAGGCTCTTTTGTTTATTGCATTGGACTCGGCTCCCTGGTGGTCCTTGGGGATCACGAAGTCTGGGCATAACAGACACCCCATGAGAGGAGACAGTGATAAGGTAGCCATCCACAAGTCAGAAAAAGGGCCCTCATCAAAAACTGAATTTTTCAGCATCATGATCCTGGACTCTCAGCCTGCAGAACTGTGGGAAATTAATGTTTGTTGTCTAAACCACCCAGTCAGTGGTGTTCTGTTACAGCAGCCAGAATGGACTAAGATAGAAAGGCATATTCTACCTGCTCTGCAGCCTCAGACAGCGAGGCTGCTGTTTCCCTTTCCCCTCCACATGAGTTTTTAAACTGTCTACCCTAGTGTTCCCAGATTATGATCAGCTTTTTGTTGACAGGCTGCACTGAGTGTTGGCTCATTCATGGGGAAACGGTTGGTTGTTTCCTGTTCTCCAGCCATGACAAATTGCTGACTGTTGGCATCACTGATGAAATAAGTAAGGTCTCTGCCATCACAGCTTCTATTACTTTTTAATATGAGTTACTTTAATAGAAAGACTTAAATGTTTCTTTCTATTGCTTTGCCTCAGCACTTCTGGGGTCATAAATTCTTCCCCCTCTTGTTTGCTATTACAGGCATATCAATTCTTTCTAGTTCTGTGAGCACTAAAATAGAAAGAAAACAAGATTGTGGCTTTATGCATTCTTAATTTAACTAAATCTCACCTTTGAAGTTGAGGGAAACCATGCTTGTGTCAGAATGGTGTGGCCACCAGGAGAGCCTTTGGAGAGTTGGGGTCAATGGAAACTTTGCAGGCAATTGCCTCCATCCTTATCTTCCGGGGCACCCAGCTGACTTTGTGTGTTCTCCTTATGAATTCAAATCAGGTTGTAAATCTTCTCTACTCTCCCTCTTGCTCTCTCTCTCCTTGAGAATATATAGAAATTGACTGGGATAGGTGAATTTGGGCTCTCAGCTTTGGAGGATTATTCATGCATTGTTTGTTTTATCCCCAGGGCTCCAGCATTAAATGTTCAGCTGATAGGCTGACAACAAAGAGAAGGGTTCCTCCATTCTTAAAAATCTTTCTTAAAGGCAATTCCCTTCCCTGCTTAGTTCCAGGGTCTCAAAGGCTGTTATTGAGGAAGTCCTTCCTTACCTCTAGTTCACATTCCACTCTTTAGAGTGAGCTTATTCCCTAGAAGTGGGGGGGAAAAAGTACAAGTTGGCAGAAGGCTCAAGAAAGAATGAAATAAATGTCCCTTTAGGCATTGCCCAGAGGCATGATTAACATCATTGCTCATCAGTATAAAATATATTCAATTATGAGGGATTAAGAGGCTTGGGAAAGCAAAATGCTAAAGCAGATGAAATATGAGATATCGGTGGAAGACAGTGCCACAGGACAGCGAGGCTGAGGCTGCCTTCAGGATAGAAGTGCTGGTCAGATGATGCTAGGGAAATGAAGCTACACACTACACTAAGGATAAATGTTTCCCAAATTATAGTTTGTGGAGAGGTTCTATACTGTTAGGAGGTTGTGTAGCTAAAGAGGTGCAATCTGCTTACTCTGGCTACATTCACCCTGGAGAAGAAAGTGCAAGATCTTTGTTTTCCTTATAGCACTGTTTGCTGAAATGAATCACTCAAAGGAGCTCCAATATGGGCTATTTATTGAGATGCTTCACAAGGGGGAACCACTTGAATATTCTCCAAGATCCTCTCCTGTGGAGTTATACAGCTCAGGCAGAGCGGAGACTGGGTTAAGCATGCTGGGTCTTTGCAGTAGGGGGTGAAGTAGGGCACTGAGTGGGTGGATGACAACCTGCCAAGCAAAAGGCAGAGAATCAGAAGGATGGAAAGAATCATGCTTCAGAATACAAAGTAGTAACCCTAGAACCAGGATCAGAAGTCCTACAGGCATGGGGTGGAAGACCAGCAACCAATCCATTAGCTGAATAAGTATATGTGGCACATTCTATGAGCCCAGCATTGTTACTCATGATGCCTTAGGGATGCGGAGAAAACCTAGGCTGAACCTAAAATTCCTAGGCTGGAGAATGTAGGAACTGGGTGAGGACTAACACTGGAGAAGCAGGGATGGAGGCTCTTAATCTTTCCATAAGGCAAGGAGCACTTTTAGATGATGCCAGAGCTGAATTTCCAGAAATAGAACGAGATACTCCAAGATAAGAGCAAGCTGTTGGCCAACAGTGTTGTGGTTAAGAAAAAGGCCTTTAGAGTTAGGAGGATCTGGGTTTGAACTCTGTTTCTTATGTGGCTTGAATGAGTTGCTTAACCTTCCTCTGCTCTTTGTCTTTACTCATAGAAAGGGAATCATAATTGCACCTCACTCATAAAGTTGTGATGAGAGTGATGTCCAGTGATGTATGAAGCTTCTCATACACTGTCCGGCATATGGCACAACTCAATGCATTTTTTTAAAAAACAAATATTATAATCATTTGAGATGGAGCTGAGAAATGTGAGCAGAGAATAAGAGAAATGGGAATTCAATGAGGTGATAGGAGCAAATGGCAGGGGTTTTGAAAAATCTTTCAAGCACATTATCTAGCTTGGGTCTGTTTGACTAAAACAGGAATATCATATTTCTCTGGCTGGAGTTTTCTGGAAATATAGTAATTGAGAAACCAAATCTGAGTGTTTTACCTTATGTGTTGGGATGGCTTAAGTTGGGTTCATGGTCAATGAGTAGGGATGAGAATAGGTCCAGAGACAGTGGTAGGTAGCATTGGCAGGGCAATCTGGTACTTGTCCCCATGATTGTGTAGAAAAAGTCCTGATAGACATCTAACTGGCCTTTCTGTTCCCTAAACAGAAATATTCTCTTTGGGCTGCTTTACAGAGGAAAGGCTGAAAGCAGCTTTGCAAATAATGTTCAAATGTATCTGTTTTCCCTCCTTACTTAGAAAGGACTCAGACTGCAAAATGAGAGTTACTCTTATTCATCCCAGGAGAATGGAAAGGTAGCTTTTCTTGCAAATCTGGACTCTCAACTTCTTCTGAACAAAGGCACTATGAGGGTATCACTTGTATCAGTTTGTAATCCATTAATTCGTTCATTCATTTGACAAAACTGCATTAAGATCCCTTCTGCGAAAAGCACTCTGGTAAACCTTGGGATTGAGCAAAGCAGCCTTAAAGAAACTCATAAGGGAACAAGCCAGATTAACAAACATCTGTAATCAAAGAAGAAGAGAGCAATAATAGAAGTAGGTGAAGAACTGATCCTCTCTGCTCCTGAGATGTGCAGTCAAACTACAGAGCAGGAATGGTGAAAAGAAACTGCAAAATGGAGCCAGCTCATTCTCTCTGAGATTTGGCATGGTATGGTCACATGATGACTCATAAGTACATCTATCCAAGGAAGTAGAACAAAATGCATAAAAGATAAATCATTGAGGTAATAAACATACAGCATCTTTCCTGATCCCCTAGTCTCCAGATCATTTAAACATCTAGATCTAGTACCAAAATTCAGAATGATTCTTTTCCAGATTTGTGTCACCTGAGCAGAGGTAATGTTGGAACCAGGGAGGAAGTGAGAGATGTACCCAATCTCATTTACATTCTGAGCCACTTCACCTAGATTCTAAATCCCTTAATACCTGGATCACTAGAGGCAAGCCCTTCCCTTGAAAACCAGTGGGCCCAGTAACACTGGTTAAAGTGGAAGGTTAGGGAGAGGAAAGAGATCAACCAAAGGACTTGTATGCATGCATATAAGCATAACCAATGGACACAAAACACTGGGAGGTGAGGGCATGTATAAGAGTGGGGTGGGGGGAAATGGTATGAATATGTACACATATAATACCTTAAAAATGGAAAAATAAATAAAAAATAATAAAGTGGAGCAGTCTGTCATAGGAGCTAAGAAATGGCAGCAGCAGCAGAATTCTTTCATCTTCTCCAGGAGAGGAAATTACACATACCCTTTAAAGCTATGCTACACTGTGTTAGGGTAACAACATAGCAAACTAATATGGGCAACAAAAAGCTCAAGCCAGAAAGTTGAGATAGATACCCTACCAAATAGGGGTATATAAATATCTGTTGAATAGATGAATGAATTGCATATACATGCATCATATTCTTCCATTCCAATATTTGATTCAGTTTCCATGAGTAGAGGCCAGATGCACACAGAGAGGTTTTCCAAATTGCCAGTCTTGATCTTTTCTTAATTGCTCCCAGGGGCTCTGTGAGTGATTCTGGTAGCTGGCATGAGCAACATGGCACTGTGCCCTGAGAGGACCAATGTACAACTTATATTGGCCTTAGGTCCAGGTACCCGCTATGCAGAGCCTACCATCCAGATGGTATAGGCTCAGATTCCAGTTCACTTAGAAAGGCCAGGTCCTGCCAACTCCATCTCCAAGGGGACAGTATGTACAGAACCCACATGCCAAACTACCCATGTCGTTGCCAACCAAAAGATGGTGAGTGGTCCTGTCCTGTTAGCCCCACCTAAAACAGACAGCAGATGGGAAACTGGGGCAGAGGGTGGAGAACAGCTGGATGACGTTTGCTGCATAATAGTTCTTGAGGGATTTGAAAATCATTGTTTAATTTTCCTTCCCGCCTTCTCATGTAGACAAATGTCCTATATCAGGAGTGTGGAAATCAGAATGTTTCATGGTTGAAATTTATCTTCACAGCTCTCAGCTTTGTTCTTCCTGACACATACACACACACACACACACACACACACACACACACACACACACTCACTCAAGAGTGTACACATAGAGACATACACATGTTCGCCTCCATCCACAGGGCAGTTCTGCTGACTGAGCCTTAAAACCCTAAAGCCTTGTTTCATTTATTATGTATTTAAGGCCTTGCCAGGGGCCCAGGGTACCTCCCTGAAGTCTCTTTTAAAAATTAAATCTGGCTCTTTGGGTTGCAGAAAATGGAATTCGAGATGCGGTGATTCCAGATATTTATGTCCCTCTGTCATTTGCTCAGTTGGTCTTCTGTAGCTGTGGTCTGTTAGGAATTACCCTCCCCCTCTCCCCCCGCAAAAAAAAAAAAAAAAAAAAAAAAAAAAAAAAAGCAGAACTACACATAGTAATAGGGTTTTTTCCCCCCTCTGTTTCTTTCCCTGGCTGTAAATAGCTGCTTGGAGGGAGGGAGCTCTGCCATAGGAGAGAGTCCAGGTCTGAGGAACTGTTGCCCAGGAGCTGGGGGCTAGGCCTGCCAGGAGGGAGGAGTGAGATGGGCGCCTGAAAAAGATGGAGCTGGATTGTGGTCCCCAAATTTCATCCAGAGAAGAGAAGAGTGGTTCTGCTGACACCCCTTTACAAGTAAGTGAAAAACCCACTTCTTTAGCTCCCAATTTGAAGGCCAGGTGTTCTCTGGCCTAGGCAATCCTTACCTTATTTGGAAACTTGGGGGACTCCTGATACTCTCAAGGTGATGACGTCATGGATCAGTCTTTTTTATAGGCAGAAGGGGCAGGTCCTTACTTGAGTGTGGGCTAACTCTCCTGTAGGTCCTAGAGATGTTAGCCTGCACCCAGGTATTGCCCTGCCCCTCCTGGCCTCAGTCCCGAGTGTCCTTTAGGTGCACAAAAGCTCATATCCATTTGTCTTTGACTCCCACTGACAGTGTCCCAGGGATCTTGCCTTGGGGGGTGTTTGCAGGGGTGTTTCTTGAAGTCTCTTTTGCAATAACTCCTCAGTCGGGGCAGGGATTTATTCTTCCTCACCAGAGAAGACAGAGTGAGGGGGCAAGACATTTCTTCTCTTTAAATCTGTGCCCTTTCCATTGAGAGGCACTCAGTCCAGCTCTCCACAATGTGGAAAACCCTCCCCAGGCTAACTCATCTGGTTCTGGTAGCTCAGCATAAAAATTAAAGCTGCCTCAGAGGCTCCCTGACCCTGATGCATCAAACTCTGGAGCGAGGCCAAACCTCCACTTAAAATGACAATCCCGCACAAAGTGGCACCATGACAAGTTAAATATATATAGATAGATATAGATATAATATGAAAATATGTATTTTCCCTGCTCTCACCATCAGACGCAGGCATGTTAAAGGTATTAACAGTTGGTGTTCCTCTGCAGAGGGATCCTCTAGTTGTATGCTTTGGAACCCAGACAGGAAGCATGAATCATGCTGCAATGCAAAATTAATCCAGACAAAATGAAACGATGTAGCTGAGGTATCTGGGATGAAAGGACAGGAGATCTATGCTGTCTCCTGCCCAAGTCTTCCGCACATCTGTGGGGGAGGAGAGGCCGTGTTTGA
The DNA here is from genome assembly GCF_014108245.1 of Pipistrellus kuhlii. Classification (NCBI taxonomy): domain Eukaryota; kingdom Metazoa; phylum Chordata; class Mammalia; order Chiroptera; family Vespertilionidae; genus Pipistrellus; species Pipistrellus kuhlii. The sequence goes on along the minus strand of NW_023425595.1, from coordinate 62,649,423 downwards.
AGGGAGGCTTGCTGTGGGGCCCAAGGGCTGCCTACTGAGCACAGTGAGTTGGCACATCCTTTCATTCTGAGGGGCATACCCGGGGAGGAAATTTCTGTGCAGTGGTCCAGTCTTTCAAAGGCTGTCCCTGAGCATCTGAGGCATGTGTGCATAGAAGGCACAGATGTGGCTCCCACCCTCCTCCTCCCTCAGGGCCTGCTCCAGATGTGTAATTGAGGGCAACTTAGAGATCTGCGGTCCTATGTACCTGTCCCCAGCAGAGCTCCTACTCTGCTGGGGGAATGGAAATTTCCCAGACTAGATTCTTTCTTGGAGGTGGGAAAGACAGAAACAGTTTTGCCCTTGTTTTCAGATTTTAATTTCCTAGAATCTGCCCCAAGGGTAATTTCGAAATCTTTTTTTGTTTGTTTTGTTTTCTTTCTAAAATTACCTTTCAGTTCAGACAGGAGAGAAAACATTTTTGCTTCTATTGTTTAAGGACAGAAACAATTTTTTCTACTCTTAAAATGTAGTGTTTCACTGCAAACTACTTGCACTGGCTCTTTGCAGTGTGATGTGAAATTCCCGGTACTGACAGACCCATGGATCAAATTTCTGGAGTCAAAGAGTAATTTGGTAACACGCTCTAGTGTTGCAACCACACTACAACTTTCTCTATCAGCTCGATCATTTACTTCTCTCTCTCCCTGTATTTTTTATTTTTAAGGTTCTGACGTCTGCCTTTTCAAAAACTTCTCAATTGAGATATAGCAATAAAGTGTACACTAATCTTACCTATTCAGCTCAGTAAATGCTTCCATGTAAATATGCCCAGCCAAGTTGTAGAACCGCCATGCCCTTCCCCCTTCCTCACTCAGGCATGACTCCATCTTTCATGTCTATCTCTGTAGGTGAGATTTATCTTTTCTAGACTTTCAAATGAATGAAATAATTTAGTACATACTCATTTGTGACTGCTTATTTTTATTCAACACTGTGTTTTTAAGATTTATCCATGTTGCATGTGTCAATAGGTTTTTTATTTTTTATTTTTTAAGTAGAGTTCTGATGCACAAAATTCATGCAAGGGGCTTGACCTTAGCATCCCTGGCTGCCTCTGCCCTCACAGCCCCGGCTTGGTCCAGAAGGTTGTCTGGATGGGTGTGTGGACGGTTGATTGTTCAGCTGTTTGGTCTAATTAGCATATTAGCTCTTTATTATATAGGATGCTCTATCATACTCCATTAGAGTGTTAACATAAGGAAACATTCAAACCTGTAGGGAATTTTTGTGAGTTTATTTGAGCCAGACTTTCAACAATTGCTGGGAGGGAGAATCTCAAAATATTAGGATAATGCTCCAGAGAATGATGGTTTTTCACCTATTTTTATAAATTACCATCAAATGAGGAGATGTAAGTGGGTTACATGAAATCCATTGGTGATAGATTAGGAAGGTGGGAGAAAGCAAAGTGGAGAAACTCTGGGATTGGGTAAAAAGTAAAATGATAGACACCTGCTTTTTTTTTTTTTTTTTTTTTTTTTTTTTTTTTTTTTTTTACATAGGTAGGCATAGTTAACCATCAACAATAACAATAACAATGAGGGAATTTGTGATCTGCACCCTGGCACCATTTATTGTGTCCTGAAGGGTTCAGAAAAAGGGAAATTACAAGTTACCCTGACATTCCACAGATATGTTATCTTAGATGTAAAAAGACAATAGGCTCTGTAAAGATCATAGTTGATCTTTGTCAGGGAAGATACTGACCAAAGGCTTGACTACTCCATATAAAGTGCTCTTTAATTAAAAGGTTTGATTTCAGACCACCCTTTGTGGTTACTTTAGGTCTATGATTTTGCCCTGAGTTAATTAGATTAGCATGTGACCCCTTTTTGTCCACAGAGGAATATGCAGAATTTATTCCCCCATCAATGAATATTTGAGTTGTTTCTAGTTTGGATTAAAATGAATAAAGCTGCTCTAAATATTCTTTTACTTTGTGTGTGTGTGTGTGTGTGTGTGTGTGTGTGTGTGTGTACATATACTCTCATTTCTTTTGGGAATACTTAAAAGTGAAATTGCTGATTCATAGGATATGTATTATATATGCAGATACTTCTGAACCCTATGTTCCAAAGTGGTTGTAACAATTGTCACCCCTACCAGCAATGCATAGACTTTTAGTATTATAGTTTCATATCCTCTCCAACGCTTGTTTCTCTCTCCCTCTGAACTTATATATGTTTAGGTATGAAGTTGCTACATGCCTGCTTAGTTGGAGTTCTTTCCCCCTTAACCACACATTAAATTCTTCAAAGTATACTATACAGGGATTAAGGTTACAAGCCCTTTGGGCTATATTAATGTTAAAATTGCAAGTCCCATGTCTTAAGAACCCTCTTAGTCCCAGGCAAACTGGGATGGTTGGTCACCTTAAATGAAAAGAAAGAGGCTTTGGAAAGATACCTGATTGGAATCCTAGTTCCACTAGCTGTGTGAAATCAGTCAAAGGAAAATGATGGTTAGGTATATGACAGAGCAAACATAGTAAAATATTAATGGTGCAATCTAGGTGTATTAACTGTATTTACATGTATTAATTTTGTAAAATTCTTTCAACTTTACTATGTTTGGAAATAATAAAATGCTGGGGGAAAAGATAAAATAGTATTGTGCTTGGCTTTAGACAATCAGAGCTCAAAACTCAGAGAAAATGATTTATTTTATTCCTAGAACAAATGACCTGTCATTATGATCTTCACATTGAAGCTGCCCCACTAGTTCCTCTGCTTTCTAAAAACGTTTTAGAAAAAGAGAGATAAAGGGGCAAGTAGCAAAAGTGAGGAGGCAAAGAAACATGTCCCAAATGAAAAAAACAGAACTCAGGAAAAATAACTAAATAAAATGGAGATAAGCACTTTATTAGATTCAGAGTTAAAAACACTGGTTATAAGGATGCTCTATTAACTTAGGGAAAGAGTAGCTGAATTTAGTGAGAACTTCAACAAAGAGATAGGAAGCATAAAAATGGGGAGAGAAAATATAAGAAAAAACCATTGCCCTGATGGGTCCAGAAAAATGGAAGAATACACTAAGTGAAATGAAGAATCATTTAATAGATGAACATGACAATCAAATCAGTGATTTTAAATATAAGGAAGCAAAAACACCCAGTCAGAACACAAAAAGAAAAAAAGAATTTAAAAAAATGAGGATAGTATAAGGTGTTTCTGAGACAACATCAAATGTAACAATATTCACATCATTGGTGTGCTGGAAGGAGAAGAGAGAGAGCCAGAAACTGAAAACCTATTTGAAAAAATGAAAACCTATTTGAAAAAACAACAGAATACTTCCCTAATGTGGTAAAAGAGACATATAAGTTCAGGAAGTGCAGATTCCCAAACAAGATGAACCCAAAGAAGTCCACATCAAGACACATCATAATTAAACTGCCAAAGGTTAAAGACAAAGAAAAAATCTTAGAAGTAACAAGACAAAAGCAGTTGGTTACCCACAACTGGTAAGACTGTCAGATGATTTCTCAAAAGAAACATTTCAGGCCAGAAGAGATTGGCAAAGTGGTGAAAAGCAAGAACCTACTAGTACAACCAAGATTACTCTACCCAGCAAAGCTATCTTTTAGATTCAAAGGACAAATCAAAGAGCTTCCTAGACAAGCAAAAGCTAAAGGAGTACATCACCACCAAACTAGTATTGCATGAAATGGTAAAGGGTATTCTTTAAGAAAAAGAAGGGTAAAAAAAGATTAAAAAATATGAACAGTAACATGGCATTAAATACACAACTATCAAAATTACATCTAAAAATAATAAACAAGCAAGCAGAATAGAAACAGACTCATAGTTACAAAGAACATTTTGAGGGTTGCAAAATGGGTGAAGGGATTGAGAAAAAGATGAAGGGATTCAGAAGTATAAATTGATTTTTACAGAATAGTCATGGGGATTTAAAGTATAGAATAGGGAATATAGTCAGTAATATTATAATGTATGTATGTCAGATAGGTATGCGATTTATTGGGATAACCACTTAGTAAATAATGTCTAATCACTGGGCTATACACCTGAAACCAATATAATAATGTACAGTGTGTGAACTGTAATGTAAAAATAAAATAAAAAGACTAAAAATAAGAAAAAATGAAGAGAACTAGTCTTCAAATTCCAGCAGTCACATTGCTTTGCTCAGAGTTTTCTTGTGAGCAGAGTAGAAAGCTTGGTGTCACCTTTCCCCAGGACCTCCCACTGGCCTCAGGTAGAACAGGCTAGACCATTATCCATGACCTGATACCTTCTTGAATCATATTCTCCAGCCTCTCTACTAACTTCGCTGTCATCCCTGGCAAAGCTGACTTACTTTTATCCTCTTTCAAAGCCATCTCTTGTTCCCATGGCAACTTACTGGGGGGTCTTCTATTACCATGGGAACATGGCTGCTGGGTTTAAATACACCTTATCATCACAGCATTAAAAAATATAGGGAGAGAGGGAGACTGGTTGTCAAGGAAACAGAATTCAGGGCTTCTCCATGAGAGATAGGCTAGAGAAAGGAAGTGCTACTCAGCATTTAGAAAGAAAGCCACACCTAGTCCTGATCCTGCTGCAATAGCGATGCACTCACTGTGCAGATTCTATGGTGTGTGTGTGTGTGTGTGTGTGTGTGTGTGTGTGTGTGTGTAATTATCTTTCTATCTTGACCATCTGAAGCACCTCATAGAAAGGCACCTTGGAGATTTCAGAGGTCTCAGAGAATGAGAGTATGGAAGTAACATTCTCTGTCTCTCTGTCTCTCTGTCTCTCTCTCTCTCTCTTTCTCTCTCTCTCTCTCTCCCAGACACACACACACACACACACACACACACACACACACACACACACTGAGCAGGTAGGTCACTGTAAGGTAACTTTCTTGTCATTAAGAGGCAACAGTTCCATGGTGAGCAACCCAGGAAAACCCAATCTAAAGAGAGACCCAAGATATAGAACAAAAGGGCACAGAAAGGGTTTACATGATGGGCAATATGATTCTCATCTATAAAAACAATGTATCTGTAAAAGGCCAGTTCTATTTCTTCTAGGTCAACTATTCTTTTTTGAGGCAAATGGGACACTCGGTCAGTCAGCCACCCTATCTGAGAAGTAGTTGATGAGTATTGGGGCATGGACTTTCCTAGTCACAGTGAGAGCTGCTGAGCAGAGGAGGGCATTCGGCCCTTCCCTTATGGAAGGAAGGAAAGACACAGCAGACTCCTAGGCTTCTAAGAACCCAAAGAACCCAGCACTGTGTATAGAGAAGCTTCGTCAGTATCTCTGCATACACACTGGAAGAAACAAAGATTCAGAAAAAACAACAAAAACAAATACCACCTAATTAACCTCTATGCCATTACTCCCAAGTGCCCAGGCCCTTATGTACACCTGGGGATTTATCTCTAGCAGCTTGGTGCCAGGAAGAAATATGAACAAACATTTCCCAGATTCAGCCAACAGTGCTTCTCCCTATTCAGCAGCTTCCAGTTCCCAGGGCCCTCAGGCTGTCATTGGTTGCTCAGGGACATTGTGGTGACATCCTGCCCAGCTGACTCCCCTTTTCTGGCCCAGAACCATAGCCCTGGCCCTTTCACCATGTCAGAGTTTGCCTCTTCTCCAACAGGCATGGGATAGAGAAAAGAGAAAGTACTCTTGTCTTAGAAAATTCTAGGCTTGAATTAAAGCCAAGCCACTTTCTAGATTTGTGACCTTGGAGAAATCTCTTATTTAAGTTCCTATTTCTAAAATAAGTTCATAAGATGATTCTAATGATTTAATGAGATCATTAACATAAAAGTGCTCAGCTCACTATGGGGACTGTGCACTGACAAGAATTGATTAACTTCTGAGACTATGTTCCCAATCTATAATAACAAGAAGCCTTAGACTATAGGGATGAGTGAGGGATGCTAGTCCAGGGCAGAGCCAGGATGTGGGCATTTCTGGTTGTGAGCTGATGGAGGCAGAGCTCACACCCTGAGGGCCCAGCACTGTGCTAGGCTCCTATTAATTAAGTTCAACTATGACTACTGAATGATATGCTAGGTGCTGTTGACTGGGACTTGTGGTGCCCTTCACATTGCTCCATAGGGGTGAGTGGCAGTGTTTCCATCATACCCACAAGGAAAGTCTCTTCAGCAGTGAGTGTCACAGTGCCCAGGTGCAGCCTGAGATGAGGCAGTGTGTGGAGCAGCAATGGGAAGGGACATGGGGGCTATGACTTGTGATTCTCCTCTTTGACTGACATGATTCATCATCTGGCTTCCAGGAGGGGACCTCTCTGCAGCTCTGACTCCATTGTCTTCAACTCACTCTCCACCCTGGCCACTGCTCTATTTTCTCCTCTTAACACTTGTCCATTGGCAGGCCAGCCTGGTAATAGCTTCAAGAAAGATAGATTATCAATCTCCCTTTAGAAAGGACCAATTATTCATAGCCTCACCTAGAATTCTCAGAAAGAAAAAAATGGCAAGAGGAGTGCTGCCTCTTGCTGTCACGGAACCAAGGTCACAGCGGGCTACATTCAAGCAAGGGCAGGATAGGGATGGAATGGCAATGAAGCAGAAGTTGGGTGCAAGATGGAGGCAACAGGGTGCAAGGGTGGGATCAGGAAATCACTAAGCCTCAGGCTCTGAACCAGGCTGTGTGTACCACCAGAGGCATGTGGCAGTGTGCCTGGGAAAAACCACAAGGTGCACACAAATTGTACTCTCTGCTAAGTAAATGAAATTCTTATTTTGTATAATAAAATGAACAAAGAAATATTTTGATGCAAAGTGTAATTTTTGCATGAATTGTTAAGAAAGCAATTACTTTTCTTGATGCTCAGTCATCTGGTCATGCTCCCAGAGCCTTTGAGGTATGACTGTTCTCGTCTGCCATGAGGCTATTTCACTCAATCATCTACCTTCCATTCATTTGTTCAACAAAGTGCGTGACAGCTAGGAGTCAGGCACAAGGGACGCAGGAGGGAGTAAAACACACATGAACCTTGATTTCAAAGCTTGTACTCTAGGGGAAATCTTTGAAAGTATTAATGAGCCAAAATTCTGTCATTGGTAGTTGAAGATTGGGCCACAGGAAATGGTGAGCTTCCTTCTCTGTCACCAAATCTGAAAGCAGAGATTAGATAAGCAGCAGTTGCTTGTTTAATGAATGGCTGAGTGGGGAATGGTGTGGCTGACATCTATGGTGCTTCCCAATCCCTGACTCTCTTCCCTGTGACCTCAGGACATGCAAGAGAGATACCTTTGTTCCTGGAGGGGGTTCTAGAGCTCCTTTCTTAGTCTCTTTTAGAGTCTCATGTTTTGATGCCTTGAAGTCAAACTAAACTTCCTCCTGAAGTCTGGGTGGTCAATCTCCAAGTCTTTCCACCATCCTGGTCTTCCTTGACCAACCAGGCACTGGAAATCTTATGAGTAAGGAATCTGGGGGGAAGGGGGAATAAAAAGGCCTGTCTGTTGGAAATAAAAAGAAAAAAGTAAACACTTCTCTTCTAGTCCTGTTTTGGTTGTGTCTGTGTTTGCTTCAAACATGGTGGAAGAGCCAGCAAGGGCAGTGGTTCCTCATCAGAAATGTATAGAAATCGAGCTCTGAAAGTCAGCATCCAAAATGGCTCAGCCCAGAAACATGAAGGAGAGAGATATTTTGCCTACGTGCTCTTCCCTCAAGCCAGGGTCACAGTGACTCTGTGCCTGTGCATAGCCAGTAGAAAAGGCAAGAAGGAAGGCCCTGAGCACTTGGGAGATTGAGTTGGGCATGAGACCGGAAGGCTCCAGATGGTCCAGGCCTTGTGAGATGACTATTCCCCTTGGTTCTCCTGGAGGTGTGTGTGTGTGTGTGTGTGTGTTTATTGCATTCACAGAGCAATCAATTTAGGCATGTTCACATACATTACACATTCAACTTTCACAACAATTCATTTATAGGAGGTGGCATTGTTATTTTAGAGTCAATAAAACTGAATTTCAGAGGTTAAAGAAAGTCTCTGGGTCTAGTAGGTCTAGGGCACCATGATGCCTCTCCTCTTTAGCTTCCACACAGTATGGCTTCAAAGAGATTCCCAGCTCCTTCCAGGTGGGAGAGGTACCTGCTCTTACAAGTTCCACTACCTGAGTGACTCACCATCAGACTCCGCTGAGAGCAGCTGCAGGCTCTAAGTGCTCCAGGTCCTGCTGTGTCCAGGAAATGAGATCAAGCTCATCCTACACCTTAAGTGAAAGCTGCTGCCCTCCAAGCAGTGGGCTCGCTACACTGTGGAGCTGCTTTCTATGCAGGCCTCTGGCGGGTGCTAGCTTCCCAGGCTACTATGTGGACACAGGCCACACTAAGGGATGGGGCAGGGCCAGAACCAGATCCCCCAACCATGACTTAGCAGAGAAGCATCCTCTTCCCAGCCCCGGCCCTAGCTCCGAGCACCACTGGCTTGGAAGCCTGCTCAGCACCAGGGAGATATTCCTTACTCTGGGCCTTTCCAGGTGATATACCACCCAGAAACAGGATGTTTAACACAGAAATGAGTCTTGGGGAGCTGGAGGAATAAACCTGTCTCTATGGCTCCATGTCTCATTCTGGCTACAGGGGAGGGATGTGCAGCAGGGTAAAGTGGGTCTCCAAGGGGGGCAGCTGAGTGAATGTGGCTGGCTCTGCAGAGAAATTAGTAGCATGTGCTTATGGGCTGAGAAGCTGGAGGGCTGGGAAGGTGTGTTGAGCTGCCTTCTTACCTGGAAGCCCAACAATCCTTCTATTATATATTTCTGGTGAAATCCCTGCCACCAGTGCCACAATGTTTCAGAAGCCCTGGCCCCATCCTGCGCATGTCAGCATGTGGACATGGAGCGAAGACCTCAGGGCCCCGGGAGCCCTGTGTTCCCACCCATGTGTCTCTCTGGCTCAGAAGCCAGGCAGAAATGGAGTGCCTTTGGCACTGGGACCTGGGTAAGCTTTGAGGCCACAGGGCAAGAGGAGAATATAGTTGTTCAGGACAAAAACAAACCAAATTTCATTGCTGTGAGAACTAGGGGATTGCATAGAGTTACATGTTCTTCTTGGATTTCCAGGACCCAACACTTGCCTCAGTTTCCCTCAAGTCCATTGCCACCCAATTCTGTTGAGGAGGATTCTCTTTATCCTGCCACCTTTCACAATGAACAGAATCACCCTGTCCCTGCTAATTAAATAACCACTTCTTTTTCCCCCCTTCATTTCCAACGGAGCAGATGGACAGGGGCGAGGGTGAGGGACCTCACTTGAGGCACTGGCCTCTGGCATGGAACATAATGGGCACCGAAAAGCTCAGTAACCAAAATCAATATTTTAACACCATGTTTTAAAAAATTAAAACCAATGCAAAATAATTATTCATGAATTAAATATCCAAATTTTAAATAAAGAAAGGATTAGTGTTAAAAATTTCCCCCTCACTTCAGGCTTCACTATGGCTCAGCGCAGCCCTGGAAATGGGTACTACTCAGTGTGCTTGGCATGGGGGGGCAGTCTAGTAAAAAGCAGGACAAACATGACCTGGACACCTTCCACTAGTGGAGCTTCTCATCTTAGTGAACCCAGGAAAAAAGGGTAAAGCATCACAGGTTGACAGCTGTGATGGGCAAGACAAGCAGAGTTTGGTGGAGGTGGCTCGGGAGGATAGTCAGACAAGCTTCTCTGGAGATCTGATGCTTCTGCCACAACCTGAAGAATGGGAAAGAGCCTGTGGTTCTGGGCTGCTTTGTGTCCCTTGAAATTTAATATCTTGAAGCCCTAACCTTCGGTATCCCAGAATGCCACTTTATTTGAAAATAGGGTTGTTGCAGATGTAATTAGTTTAGGTTGGGTGAGGTCATTCTGGAGTTCACTCAATCCAGTATGACTAGTGTCTTTATAAAGAGGAAGATTTGAACACAGACATGTACACATGGAGAACACCACGTGAAGAGAAAGGCAGAGACCAGGAGATGCTTTTACAAACTAAGAAACACAAAGATTTCCAGAAAACCACAGGAGTGAGGAGAGAAGCCTGGAACAGACCTTCCCTGGTGCTATTGGAGGGAGCCTGCCCCTGCTGATGCCTTGATCTAAGACTCCTAACCTCCAGAAAGCAAGACCATATGTTTCTATTCTTTAAGTCGCCCAGTCTGTGGAACTTGGTGTCATCAGCTCCAGGGAACCAATACATTAGCCAATGACAACAGATGTCCGGGGAAAGTGGATAATGTGAAAAGGCCTGAGGTAAATGAGGGCTCAACACATTAGGGAAGAAGGTGACTGTGCCCAGCACTGAGAGGGAACTCATTAGGTAGACAGGAGCCAGGTCATGTAGGACTTTCTGGATTAAGTCTGCATTTTATTCCTTGTATGAGGAGACCCTCTGCCTTTCCTATGGCCCCTCATTTCACAACATACCACTAATTCAAGGCTTTTCCAACACCAATGAGCTAAAATTCAGCTGAGTTTTGGTGTCAGCACAGGGTCTGGTGAGGTCATAGAAAGCAGAAAAGAAAGTGAGAATTTAAAGTGCCTCACTAAGTGCCTTTTGAATCTCCAGGGGGTTTGTTTGACAAGACCAGCCTTTGCCAACTTAGCAAGTAACTTGGTAACTACTGTCAATGATCAAGACATTTGGCCACTGATACTATCAAGGTAAAGCTTTCAGATGAGAATCTGGAAGTGGGGAACCAGGAAGTAGAGAAAAAGGTTGACATTGAGAAAAATCCCTAATGGAAAGTGGGTAAGAGGGCAAAGAAATATTGAAAATCTGATAAACTGGATTTTCTTCCTCCTTACACTCTCACACAAATCAAGCTGAATGGGAGATGGGAGTTGGCAGGAGAGTTTTCCCTGTCACATCAGCCACCAGGGAAGCTCTCCAGCCTCCTGCCCACTGGAATCCCATCCTCAACTGCAGTCCCAGGGCTTGTCCGGAGGCTCTGATGGGAGGCACTCACCAGGCTGCAGAGGTAGCAGGTGTATTCTTCAGGTACAAGGACAACATAATTTTCAAGCAAGGTGGTCAAATTGCTCCTAGGGCAACATAACCTTAAAGCTAGAGCCACACATGTGAACTTATCAGCAATCTTTGTCTTTGGCTGGGAGGTGACACCAATCAAGACATGATTCTACTGTCCAACGTAAGCTTATTTTTATTTATCTCTTCTTATACCTGCATCACCTATTATTCAGGTTCTTTCTTGTCATTAAAAAAAATGTAGGCCCGAAGCCAGTTTGGCTCAGTGGTAGAGCGTCGGTCTGCAGACTGAAGGGTCCCAGGTTCAATTCCGGTCAAGGGCGATACATTGGTTGCGGGCACATCCCTGGTAGGGAGTGTGCAAGAAGCAGCTGGTCGATGTTTCTCTCTCATCGATGTTTCTAGCTCTCTCCCTTCCTCTCTGTAAAATATCAATAAAATAAATATATTTAAAATGGTAGTCATTTAAAAAAATAAATTAATTTAAAAAAATTAAAAAATAAAAAAAACTGTAGGAACCGGGAGAAACATCCAAGAGTGGTAATTCATGTGTGAGCTCATCTCTCTTAGCACAGGGATCCTGATGGGAGATGGGCAGTGAGTTAAGAGGTCAGAGATCAGCTGGATGGAACCATGAGAGGATCCTTCATTCAGTCCCCAAAGTGTGGCAGGTGGAGCAGCATCACAGACAGAAGAATGTGGACACGAAATAAATAACACTACTGGTTCAGGGAGGAGTTTTGACTCCATTAAAGGGACAGGTAGTCTCTTCTATCTCTAAAATCAAACAGTTCTTTTCCCCAGCTCTTCTGTAGCAGACTGCTGCCTGGGATCCTAGAACCACAGCATTTATTTCTTCTCAGATAGATTGCAGATCTCCATCCTGGAAGCCCTGCCCTGCCTCTCTCTGAACATCGAATCCAGGGAGCTGTGCCCTTGGGGAGCCCCAGGAGTTGCAGGAGGTGTGTGTGCACAGTGGGGTGTGGACAGCAGCAGCCTTTTCTAATCTGCACGCAGGGGAACCTGAGACAGTGGATTTAAAACCTCCAGTGAAATTACCTTGTCTATTGACTAGTAAACCGGTGAAAGAGGAAAAGAACTGTAGATTTTCCTTAAGAAACAACCATTATTACTTCTTTTTCTCTTCTCCCAGTAAACAGTGCCCCAAATTGGAAGTGTCACATGTAATTTATTGTTCCACTTTAAATGTTTCTTGTAACTGTGAAGATTATACTTGGATTAGATGCCATTGTACTGAACTCCACTTGGGGTCCAAATTCTTTAGCAACAGTGTAATTTTGCAAGAACGAATGCATTGTTAGAAATCACATTTCTAGATCCTAGCCTGGAGTTCACATTTGGTTTTTAGCTCCACAACTAACTAGCAATGTGATCTTAGGCAAGTCACTTAATCTCTTTGATTCTTAGTTTATCTATAGTAAACTGGGAACATTAGGAGGAGCTGTTCTAATTTCTTATAGCAGTGATTGTCACCTTTTTTCTTTTCTTTTTTTTTTTTTTTTTTTTTTTTTTACCTCATGTCACATCTAAACTAATTATAAAATTTTATATATAGCAGACCAAAACATATATTTTTTGCCAAAAAGTAGGTAAATTTTGGGAAAAAAAATAGGTAAACTTTGATTAATCCACACTGGACAGCTATTGTGTTAGGACACCAATTGAAAATTGCTGACTTATAGGTTTAATGGGAACCAATAAGATTATTTTGTAAAAGTATACTGTGAACTTTACAACCCCTTCTAAAGGTAAATATCTGCAGTAATCCTGAGAAAGAACAAAGTTGGAGGGATCCATAATGCCAGATATCAAGCTATATTACAAAGCCATTGTGCTCAAAACTGCCTGGTACTGGCACAAAAACAGATATATAGACCAACTAGAGGCTCAGTGCACAAATTCATGCATGGGTGGGGTCCCTCGGCCTGGTCAGTGATTGAGGCCTACTTGGAGGCCAGCAGGGGGGAGGGGCTGTGGGAGGTTGGCCAGCGGGGGGTGGGGGGAAGGGATTGCAGTAGGTCTGCTGTTGGACCCCCTGATTGGGGCTAATGGGGGGAGGGGCAGTCGGCCAGGAGGAGGGGCCAAGGGAGGTTGACTGTGGGAATGCATTGACCACTAGGGAGAAGCTCCTGCATTGAGCCTCTGCCCCCTGGTGGTCAGTGCACGTCACAGCAACTGGTTGACCAATTGTTCTGGTGGTTCTGGTAATTTGGTCTTACCTGTCACTTAGGCTTTTGTATATATAGATGGAACAGAACAGAAAACCAGAAATCAACCCAAGCTATTAGGCTCAAATAATATTTGACAAAGAAAGCAAAAGCATACAATGGAGTCAAGATAGTATCTTCAATAAATGGTATTGGGAAAATTGGACAGATACATGAAAAAAGATGAAACTAGACCACCAACTTACACCATACACAAAAATAAACTCAAATGGATAAAGGACTTAAACACAAGATGGGTAACCATAAAAATCTTAGAAGAATTCATAGGCAGAGAAATATCAGACATGTGTGATAGCAATATCTTTACTGATACACTCCTGAGACAATGAAAACTAAGGAGAAAATAAACAAATGGGACTACATCAAAATAAAAAGCTTCTGCACAGCAAAAGAAACCATCAACAAAACAAGAGAGCCCAATGCATGGGAGAACATATTTGCCAATGTTATCTCCAATAAGAGTTTAATCTCCAAAATTTACAGGGAACTCATACAACTTAACAAAAGGAAGATAAGCAATCCAATAAACAAATGGGCAAAGAACCTAAATAGACACTATTTGAAGGGAAAAAAAATGTTAGCTTATTCTTGATTGAACATTGATCACAATTGGAGAAGCCACCGTAGGCCCTCTACTATGTGGGGTGGTGGTTTGAAAGCCAATCTGCTTTTGCTGATTCATCTGACTCTTTGTTTTCCACCATTAGATATGCCACACTCCACTGTAAGCTTGCTTTGTCTTACCTAGTCAACAGGGAAAGCAGTGCTGGCCTGCCCTCCTTTCAACTTTTGCATCATTTCACTTTTTAACTTTTTCCCAGTTGACAGGTAGAACTTTGTAATTTTGGTGATTATCTGGTTTATTGATGCTCTGCAACGAAGAGGACTCAAGCAATACATTCAGTGCCAAGTTAGATGTCCAGGGAAGCCTGTTTCTATTAGAAAGCACACCAGTGTCCATGAGTGTTTCCTGTGCATATGAAGATGCTGAGAGCTCACAAGAAGGGAAATGAGGCCATGGGTAGAATTGGAGGCACAGATTGCATCAGTGGACTCCTTCGTCTCCCTGTATAAGAATATCCTGAGGCTTATTATTCAGTTGTTGTTCAGGCTGTTGTTCAGTGATGATAAGAGAAGGAACACTGGGTTGGGAGGGACCTGTGAAATGTAATGAGAGAAAAAAAATGTATCTTATACACCAAGTAACAGGTACTTATAATACCAAGTAACAGGTCAGACACACTAGAGTCTGCTCCTGAATAAGATGCCAGCATGCCAGCCATGCCATGAATCTTTAAGTTAAACTTTTCACCCTCATGCACCTCTAGTGGGAGTGGACTTGGGGAGGCATTCTAGAATGCAATCAGGCATGATTTCATCAAATTAAGTATACACATACCCTCTGACCCAAGAATTTCAGTGCCAGCATACAAAGGAACATGTATACTTGCAACCAAATGATTTATGGTGAGGGTGAGAAGTTAAATGAAACCTGACCATCCATTCCTAGGAGAATGGAGAGGTAAAATGTTGTGGAAGTATACCATGAAGTCTCTGCAGCAGTTAGCAGGCATTGATTAGATGTAAACATAACATAAATGATTCTTAAAGCAGAGCTTGTGAAAAGGTAAGAAATAAGATAGATAGCACAACATTTACACAAATTAAAAATGCATGCCTACAAAACAATACCATTTTGCATTAATACATACAAATAAACATAAACATTGAACCATTAGAATGATTGATGGATATGGGGAGATGGCTCTGAGAATAAAAAATAATGAAAAATATAAAAAACAAGTGAGGGTCATTGAATGGAAAAATATAAAAAGTATTATTTATTCAATCCTCTGGTCCTGAGGTCCAAAATAAATGAATTAATAAAAAAATGAAATATCCTAAGTTTTTTAGTTAGTTTGGGCTGTGTAGTCTGTACATTCCTCAATGATCCAATGGGACATATACTAAAAGAAGAGGGTGTTTTGTTGAATTTAATAAAACAAAAGGAGAACAATTCTTTCTGCATGATCTCTCAACTGGGCCTTACATACATCCCTTTTGGTTCTCATGGTTGCTCAACAATTCTTATATTTTTTTTCTTGAATACTCCAACTCATGTCCCTCATGGCATCCTTTTTTAAAATTCTCTCTCTAAGCCTCCAACCTCAGTTATGTCTTCTCCCTTATTATCATCACATGAGCTCACCAACAATTTCCTGGAGATCAACATCACAGGTCCCATTTAGGACTCTTAATTACAAACAGTAGAAGCCAGCTTTGCTATCTTTAGCAAAACAAGAGGCTTATAAGGGTGTGGAATCCACAGTAGGCTGGATTCCACACCTTTATTGGGAAATAACCAGGACTTAAAGGGGATCTGAGGCTGGGCTTGAGAAGTGCTACTGGGTACTTCTGTGGCTGCTTCCTCTGACATTCCTGCTACCACCACAGGACACTGCTGGTGTACGGCCACTGACTGGTCATGAGTGACTGTGGTAGCCAGCCTGAAAAATGGCCGTGATGATCTTGACCTCCTTCTCACACCCTTGGTAGTCACGTCTGCACTGGCAGGACTTCCCTGTGTATCTAATGGGATCTTGTGGAGGTGACAGTGTGTGATGTCTGAGGATAGGTTATAAAAGATATGGCACTTCTTGTTTCTCTCTTTCTTAGATGATTTTTTCTGGGGGAAAACCAGCTGCCATGCCATAAGGTCATTCAAGAAGACCTATAGAAAGGTCCTTATAGAAAGGAACTAAGGCTTCCTACCAAGAGCCTGTGATGAACTGTAGTCCCTGCCAATAGTCTTTTGTGTGAGTCAACCGTCCTCCTTACCCTTAGGTGTCTGCAGGCCCACCCAGAATCTTGACTGAAATCTCATGAAAGATCTTAAGCCAGAACCACTCAGATGAATTCCTGACCGATAGAAACTGAGAGAACAACTATTGGCTGTTTCAAGCCACTGAGTTTTGAAGTGATTTGCTATTCAGCAATAGGTAATCAATATAACTCCTCTTCACTTTTGGGTCACAGTCACTACATTGAAAGACCATCTGCTTGACTGAGTGTGAGTCTGGGTGATACTGTGGCTTCCAGGGGCTAGAGGCATAGAGTGAGATGAAGAGAGGCTACTTCCCCTTTGCCTCACCTACCTGCACATGAAGGGCAGCCCCTAACTGGAAACATCACTGGTCTCGGCAGTCAAGATGAAGTAATATCTATTACCCTGCTGTATCTGAATTCTGGCAGCGTCTCTATTCTCCCAATCAGAATCTGCCAGAATCAATCTTCTCCCTCTTCCCTTCTTTCTTCTTCCTTCTCTTCAAAGACACCCTTGAATTCTACTTGGGCCCTTTCTCTCATTTCCCCCACTGGCCTCCTTTCTGGCTCACATGTTGAATGTTTACTTTGTATAAAGGATGTTCTCTTTGAGGGTGAGCATCCTGTTCTAGATTTTTTTTTCTCTAGTTTTTCTTCCCCAAGTATGTACAGTCTCCTTGGACCTGGGACTCTTTGCACAACTTTTCAGTGTTTTCTAGTGAACCCCTGGTAGCACAGACACCAGGATAGGAGAGTGTGGGGGTAGCAAGTGGGTCATGCCTGAACAACTACAACGCCAATGTGCATATGCTCCAGGGAGGTGGAGACAGTGGTCATGGTCAGCTGACTGCATACCTAACACAGGTGCCATGCTCACCTTCATCATTCTAAGCAACTCTGTAGAGAAAGGATTCTGAAACGTGGGTGGGACTACTAGAGCCCCCTATTTATATCACTAGCTAGGCTATTACTATAATAGATGGCAAACTTGTTGATGGAGGAACTGTGCCTTGTTGCCAATTATGTCCTAAAATAATGCCTCAAAAATGTTGAAAGAATAATTGAATAAACAAATGTATGTATGGAATGTATGGAAGATAGAAGCATGATTGAGGTGAGTTTCCCCAAACAAGCCCTTCAGAGGGAATAAGAATAAGACCCAATGGGGAAAATAAATTCTATGACAACAGAAGATGCCTAGAAGAAGAGCTGAGGAGGGTGAGTCCAGGGCCAGAAGTTGCTGGGATCAGGGGCTTCTGATCTTACCTCCGGGACGATTTGTTATTCTTCACAGCAGCCAAGAATTGACACAGACCTGTCACCAGAGCCTCACTATATGGCTGAGACAAGGTGGGGCAACAAAGAAGGAATGAGTGAAGACAGTGAGTTAATCTGCCTTCCAGGTACCGCTAATTCACTTTCCCCTTTTGGTTCACTACAGGGTGCTTCCTGCTCCTTGCAGCACAGACCATCTCTAACCTGTACCTGTCAGGAGCACTGGTTCAGGTACTGGCCTCCTGATTCTGAAGCTAGAGCTTTAGGTCTGAGGTTGTGACTAAGACTTAACTTACTTCCTAAGTTCTACTCCCAAGTGCTGGTTCCTGACTCTTCTCTGGGGTTGACTCCAGGATTCTCTTATTCAGGGAAGATGTTCTACCTTCGGGGAAATGGTCTTTCAGGTACCAACACACAAGGCAATTCTGTAGTTGTGGCATTCCTAAGAGTGAGTAGCATTTTGAAGCTCTGGATCTTTTTGTGATGCTGGCTGGTGACAGGGTCAGAAAGAACTTGAGCCTAGAGGTGGAAGGTGGAACTGGGAATGATCTGAACTTTCCCTTTCTTTTTATCAATTATTTTTTCTCTGTTGTATTTTTTTATTTGAGGTGGGGGCACATTCCACAGGTATTAAAACTGTGAGGGTGGGGGCTCCACCAACCATATCAGACAGAGGTAGGTGTGGTATGGTAGTGTTTGTAGAGGCACATTTATAATAAAATAAAAACTGTGACAATACAATCAATCTTTCTCCCCTCACTCCATTTCTTACCTCTTCTTCCTTACTACCCATTCCTTAATCTTATTGTCTGGGCTTCCTTACTACCGATTTCTTAATCTTATTGTCAGGGCTTCTCTCCTTACCATCAGGAATGCCATTCAATGTCTACCCTCCATGCAGAATGCCTTTTCTCAGCTCCTTACTCCTCTTCTCTCTGCAGTGCTGATATGGTGGATCTTGCTTTCCTGTGGTTTCTGTGGCAGTGTGTTCTCCTTCAGAATGTCTGACCACCCCTTCTGGGCTCCCTCCAACTTCTTTGATTGTCATTTTGCCTTTTAAATGCAAAATGCTCTGAAGTTTGGTTTTCTGCCATCTCATACTCTCAGAACCACCCACAACTACTGTTTTATTTATCACTCTATGTCTGGTTATCCAGTGGGCATCAAACATGGATATATTTGGGAAACAACAAGTCATTCAGTGTGGGTAGAACATTGAGGAGGAGGAGAAAGAGGAGGAGGAACAAGAAGTAGAGCAAGAGAATAAGAAGATAACAAGAGGTGAGGAAGTGCCATGCTCACCAGAGCTCAGATACCATTAACAGAATTCGCTCTCTGTGCAAGCAGGAAGTATTTTAATACAGGGAGTTGGGTGCTGCAAAATTATTGGTAGGACTGACAGTCAAATCTTAGAAGCACTCAGCTGCTGGCATGATCCAGAGCTGCCTCTCCAGTGCAGAAAGCTGTTAATCAGAAAACACCTCCCAAATTAGGAAGCTGCTGGCTGCAGAATGGCCATACCTCTGCCTCTCTTCCCCAAAGTGGATGCTCTGAGCCCTGCCTCTCTTCCTTTTTGACTCCGTTCTGAAACAAGGCTCATGCATGCTGCTCTGATTTTTTGGAATCTAAGTTGTTCCCAGAGTTCCACCTGAAGAAATTCTGGCAAGTTTATGATTGTATTTCCAACATCTGCTTTCTATATTATACCATTTGGGATAAATGCTGAGCAAGCCAGTCTACAGTCTCTACTTGCTGTGTGCCTTAGGCATGGTATTACAACTGGCAGGAATCCAAATGTATCTGACTGACTCAAAACACCATTGGCTTGTAATGAATGCCAAGGAAGGGCAGGGGTCAGGTTGGCTTCAGAGGCAGATGGCCTTGGAACTCCCTCTCCTCTATCTGCTCCCTCTGCTTTTCTCAATGTCAATTCCATCCTCTGCACTGAAAACTCATCTTCTCCAGGAGCCTGGAGATATAGCCTTACTGCTCCCAGGCACACACCTTTCTCTCTTCAACACGTCAGAGAAAGAGACTAGCTTTTCTTGGTTTTATTTGTAAAAATACTGAGAATAAACTGATTGTCCAGTTTGAGCCACATGCCCCTGGGTGCAGTGGAAGTAAGATTCTGATTGGCAGCCCCTTTGTAAACCTATTGGAGATGAGTGAGAAGCAGATAGCTAAAGAGGGGCTGGTAGTGTGGCATAACCATTGGAGAATGACCTGGGGCCAGGAGGCTGCCACAATGTGTGTCCACTACACTGTGATATGCTTGTTGTGTTTTAAGTCCTGAATGTCATAGAGAACTGACACAGAAACAGTAAAATGGTATGATAAAGTAATGTTTTTCATTGTCCAATTGCTCACAGGACTAAGTGAGATAATGAATTTAAAGTACCATATTTTTTGGACCATAAGACGCACTTTTTTCCCCCCAGAAGTGGGGGGGAAAAGTCCCTGCGTCTTATGGTCCAAATATAGCCTACACATATACTTTAAAAAAAAAAGTTTTTTTACTTGCCCGGCTCTGTGTGGTCTCTGTGTGCTTGCCCGGCTCTAAAATGGTTCTAAATGTTGCTGTTTACTTTACAGGGTTGATTACATGTGTTTATGACTGTGATGTTGGGTTTTAATGCACATAAAATATTTTAGGACACTATTTGTTTCAGAATCTTTTTTTCTTCATTTCCCTTCTCTAAAAACTGGTGCGTCTTATGGTCCGGAGCGTCTTATGGTCCGAAAAATACGGTATGTAGTTTAGCTGAAACTGGTTTGGCTCAGTGGTAGAGCGTCGGTCTGCAGACTGAAAGGTCCCGGGTTCGATTCCGGTCAAGGGCATGTACCTTGGTTGAGGGCACATCCCCTGTAGGAGGTGTGAAAGAGGCAACTGGTCAATGTTTCTCTCTCATCGACGTTTCTAGCTCTCTATCTCTCTCCCTTCCTCTCTGTAAAAAATAAATAAAATATATTTAAAAAAAAGTATGTAGTTTAGTACATGATACACAGAAGGTGCTTATCTTGGTTTGGATTCCCCTAGAAGTTGACTCTGAAACAAGGATTCATGTACAAGTCACTTACCTGGGGAGTGCAGGATTCCAGTAGGGGAGTAGAGAAGGGAAGGCAGACAGTAAAGGCTGCCTTGTCAATGCACTACCACAGTGGTTACCTGGAGCTGACACCCCTGAGGACACTCTTGGGGGCCCTACAAAACACATGCGTCAGAATTATCCCACCAGAGGGTCAAAGAAGTTCAGGCATTTATATAGCAACTCTGGAGAGTCACTGTACACTGCTCCTGGGGGTTATTCCTCGGCACTGCTCGCCTGCTGCACATGTGGGCCGGGAAGCCTTCCGTGGGTCCACAGGCAGTCTCAGTGCTAATTACATGTGAGCTCCTCTCCAGCTTAGCACTCTGTCTCCCTTCCATTAATTTAAAATTTCCTTGAATGTAGGAACCAACTCTTATGTATTCTCCATTTTTCCATGTAACCTACCTAGCACAATATTTCACATGTAGCTTTGTCTAATTACAATTATTCTTTGCTAAATTAATGACATTTCAGGGTATCTTTTCCCTAGTGATCTATTGATATTGCCTCTGTGTACCTTTGATTTTCTGGAGCAGAATGAATTTCATGCCATTATATTTTTATACATGAAGTATATAATTGAACATGATTTGATTTAAGATTATTATAATACTTCACATTCAATTGCATTCATAAATAAATAAGAAAGACTCCATGAGACTAGAGGTCCTGTATATATATCTCAACCTTATCGCTACAAGAAGTTATTTCTAAATTGGGGGAATTTGGAGATTCCTGGTGTGTAGATTCTTAGCTTCCTTGCCCAAATCAGCCTACCCATCTGCCAGAGATAATAACCTGCCCCCTGTGTGCTTAGCCTTATCCAATCTTTGAATCAATGAGAACTAGACTACACTGTATGGAGAACTCCCTTCCCCTATGGCAGTGGTTGGCAAACTCATTAGTCAACAGAGTCAAATATTAACAGTACTACAATTGAAATTTCTTTTGAGAGCCGAAAACTGACTTCTGCGCATGGGCCACGAAGTTTCAATTGCACTGTAAGTGCGTGCCTGCACGTGGTATTTTGTAGAAGAGACACACTCAAGGGGCCAAAGAGGCACATGTGGCTCATGAACCGCAGTTTGTCGACCACTGTCCTACGGGAAAGGGGAATATTCAAATCTAGGTCAGAATACCTATCTCCAAAAAAAAATTATCAGAGCTTTAGGCACTAGATAAGCAAACAGCTTTATCTCCTCCTTCCCACATCACTATGTGTAAAGCCAGTTTTCTTCTAGGATCCTTGTCTTGAAGACGAGTTCTGATCCCAGATCAGTAATCCTGGACCCTAATTTTAGTCACTTAATTTGGGGGACTTCTTTCCCCCTTGGTTGCCATGTTCTACTTTTGAGAACCCATCAGCTACCCTAACTCAGACAGAATTCATGTCATCATAACTATCTCCCCCAGGAATGGTCCCTGTCCAGCAGGCACTGGCACTGTGCTTACCCGTTCCCTTACAGGTAGGGACTGACCCCTTAGGAACTGATGATAGAGTTTACCACATCCTGTTATTTTGTGTGGTCACGGCTATTCCTGATCAGCCCACTCAGCCTTCAACTCTTGTCAGATTTTCCTAAACTCTCATTCCCCATGCCTCCCACCCTCCTAGTATTGGTCTTCCAACATGCTTGGAGCGGAAGGTCCACCAGTTAAGACCTTTTCTTTAGGACATTGTTAGAGTGGCTGTTTTGTTAACATTTCCTAGATTTCAGATTCCATCTTGCTTTTCTGACCTCTTGACCACTGGTTACTAATTCCATCTTTCTGCCTCCTTGTAAATGGGAAAACCCAAGAGTTAGGACTTGAAAATGAGCATCCGGCAGCGGGTTGTTAAGAGTGTCTGACATGAATGCCTTGTTTACACCATAGGGTATCCCGACCAGTGTTCGGCTCCAGATGGCCTCTACTGTGCCCCTATTGCTTCCCTGTCATAATTCTTGAGAAGTGCTACTTAGGGATGGAGAAGTTTCTCTGTGTCCTGGGATTCTGTGCCTTTCTTCACATCTCCTCCCTTGAAGCTTGCTTCCTCTCTTTCTCCGTTCCTCTCTCTGTCCATCCCTTCCTTCCTTTCTTCCCTTTTGAATGCTTTAATTTTCATGATCTTAGTACCTGTTGTATTTTTTGTTTGAATTTTCTATTCTATCTCTGAGCTAGATACAATACATTTATTATTATTTCCAAAGGAGTTGGATTACTTTGGTGCTTTCCTTTCTTTCCCAAAGGATAAATGCATATTTTGAAAAGCTTCCTAAGAATCACATGACATCCACCAAGGCCCAGAAAATGATTCCTTATGTGGATTCTTTGCAAAGTCACTATCACAGTCTTCAGAGCTTTGGTCAATAAATAGCAAACCTAGGAGATCTAGATATCAATCTCTGGGGTTGTCTACTTGATCTTGAAATGGTCCCACCAGTATCTTATGCTGAACCCAAGAAGGAAGAATGGAGGAAGAGCCATGCAATTTCCATTTAAATTGACAATATTTTCTCTGGAAACCCAGAGGCCTCTCTCCTTAGCTCCTGCTGTTTGCTTCCTTTCATACATCCTATTTGAGGATGGCATGATTATTCCCTAAACATTACTGCAGCTCTTTCAGCAGATTCTCTCTTCTAGGAATGTCACAAATGAATTACCATGCAGTGCTGGCATGAGGCCTCAGCCAGCAGGAGCTAATTATTTTAAAATTTCCAAGCAAATCAAATCAACGTTTTACAAATCATTGGCCAAGAATTTTGAGAAAGTTGTGCGGCATTCCTGTGCTGCAGTGTGTGTTTTTTACCTAAATGTGTATATATCAGGTCATTCTCCAGGCCTCACTAGCCCAAGGTTTTATTAGGACACCAGCTCACACCCATTTGCAGGAATCTAATTGGGTAATTTCACTTATCAAAACTGAAAATGGATGTTAGGTCAGATCAGATCATTACACTTCTTAATAAGGCAGCCCAGATGCCCCTTTGCCAGATGGATTGAGACACACCTATTTGTGACAACTCAATTACACTTGCCTAGAGTCAGGCTGTGTGTCAAGGAGGACATATGTTCAAGTGGCTGGATTAATGTACTCCACCCAAACCTGGTGTCTCCACTAAGAAGGAGCGTACTGAATGGGACATGGGAGGATGTATGTCATGGCTAGGATAATACATCAGCAATCAGAAAATGGGGAAACTTTGCCACATTTGATAAAATTCTTAACAAAATGGTCTGTGTATGGACGGAACAGACTGACTTCATTAGTTAGTGCATCCAATGGTTACTCAAATATATTAGCCTTAGGGATAATATAGTGAGCACAAGGACAAGGGACTCCAGGACCAGTGTTGTTGTGTTCCTGTGGACTCTCAGGATGTCTGCAGGTGGTGCTGTCCCAGATCAACTGCGGCTTTCAAGCAGCAAAACCTTTGAAATGGTATTTAGACAGTAACTCCAGGATTGCATGCCTCTTTCCGTCAGGTGTTTCTCCTGCTGTCTAATCCAAACGCTTTCTGGTAAAGTTTCACACTTTTTCTTATTATTAGGTTATCAAGAGAGATAGAGGTCCCTCTGTCACTAGTATCCACACCCACTGGAATTTTTCCTCACTAGGAAGTGCAGGGTCATTTGAGTGTTGAGGACCCCAACAGAAAAATGTTTTTAAAAGCTCGTAGTGAAAGTGTCTCGGAAATTATAGTATATACTTTTGTTGAAACAGTGCCATGTACTTTGATCTTGTGGATTTTATAAGAGGGTCTGATGTACATAATTGTGATTGTTTTTGCAGAATTCTCACTGTGGGACAGTCTGAATATGTTCTCATTTCCAGGCATACATCTCTGAATATGGACTATCATGTTGCCAGGGAAATCTACTCCTGTTCATCGAGATACTAATTTACATTAATTTTAGTTATTTCCTGGCCTACGAATAAAATGCATCATATTAATACTAAAACTTAAAAATTTCAGTCACCATATGTTTGAACCTAAAATGCATGAATTGATTCGATTTTCCTAACCCTAAGTGTCTCGAGGAATTTTCCGGAGATTGCCTTAAATGCATCAGGAATTAGTCTTGGATCTCCCTTGTGGTTAAACTAACCACCCAGCGCCCCTGACTTATTGGTGAGAGCAGTGGCTTATTCTCATTGTTCACACCATGGCTTCTTGTTCCAGATCCCTGTGACCTTAATGCTATAAAGCTGCAAGTTTGTCACTGCTACCTTAGAGCAGGTCACCTCTGAGTCACCCTGGGCAATGATGATTTTGGTGTTTTGTTTTATTTCTGAAGAAAGACTTCAGATTCCACTTCTCTCTACATTTTTTAAATATTGGTTTTGTGCCCTGACTGTGGTCTTCTAGTTCATGGGTTGACATTCAACCACTGAGCCATACTGGCCAGCCTACATTTTCTTTTACACTGAGGGCTCCTGTGGTGGGAGGCAGGCTCCAGGCTGTTGCTTGGGCCTCATTGTTAAGAGCTTCTTGGCTGGAGCCCTTTTCTCTGCCTTGAGCCCTTTCACTGCTATGTAGCCCAGGGGTGTCTACCTTGTTGGGCTGGGTTGACTGTCTGTGTTCTACCTTTGGGTGGCCCTCTAGGAAATTCACAGAAGGCAGAGGATGCTCTTGGTGTTCACAAGGCCATGGTAGGGCCACAGTCGATAGGAGGCAGACTGTTATACTCATTGGGGAGAGAGCTACAATTCAGACCAACGGCATGTGCCAGCTGGGTGGCTCGGATCCAGAAATGCTACCAACTTCTGTGAATCAGTCCTTTCATGTCACACACACTGGCCCTTTTCTCCCGGAGGGCACACGCTGCACCTCGGCTTGTGGGCTGGGCTGGGTTCCCACACAGCTGCAAGATGCATCTGGAGCCACCAACTCCCTTCTTTCCCCAATCCTGGCTCCCAATGACAGCCTCCTCTCCCTTGGGCCCCACCTTCGTTCTCCCTCCTGTGGAGGAACCCCCAGTGCGTTGGATGTCTGATGATCTATGACCTACAATAGATAAGGTACCGGTTGTTCCCCCACAAATTGAGAACCACTGCTGTAGAGCATAAGACCATCAGA
This sequence comes from Pipistrellus kuhlii, assembly GCF_014108245.1. NCBI lineage: Eukaryota > Metazoa > Chordata > Mammalia > Chiroptera > Vespertilionidae > Pipistrellus > Pipistrellus kuhlii. Next base: position 62,623,929 of record NW_023425595.1, on the reverse strand, counting down.
AAACACAGATACTTATATTATGATTCATTAACAGTAGCAAAATTACAGTTATGAAGTAGCAACAAAAATAATTTTATGGTTGGGGTCACCACAACATGAGGAACTGTATTAAAGGGTCACGGCATTAGGAAGGTTGAGAACCACTGGAATATTATGGTAAGAGTATAACTGAGAGGAAAGAGCATTAATTACCTCCACATGCCTGACATGCTGAGCCTCATCTCTGCTTCCAGAGCATCCTCACAGATCAAGGTTTTCTGTTATCTTCCATCATCTTATAGAAATAATTTGGTTTCTACAGGCTGCCCTTTCAGGTTTAAGATTATTATTGTTATTATTTTTGTTAATCCTCACCTGAGGATCTTTTTCCATTGATTTTTTTAGAGAGAGTGGAAGGGATAGGGAGAGACAGAGAGAGAAACATTGATGTGAGGGAGTCACATCAACTGGTTGTCTCCTATACACACCCAACCAGGGTCGAAGTACCTACAACTGAGGTATGTGTCCTTGACTGGAATTGACCCCAGGACCCCCCAGTCCATGGGCTTATGTTCTATCCACTGAGCCAAACTGACTAGGGCTTAAAGTTATTTTTTAAGGGCCACAGAGTGGTGCAAATAATATATTTTTGATATTTTTAAACTTTAAAAATGTTTAAAGCAGCTTTGTTGAGTTATAATTGACATATATTTTTAAGTTACAGACGTTTAAAGTATACAATTTGATAACTTTTGACATATGTGTATGTCCATGAAACCATAGCCACAAATGAAGATAATGAACATATCTATCACCCTTAAAAGTTACTTCTGCGCTCCTTTAAGCTCCTTTTTATTGTCTGACTTCTTTCATGAAGCATGGTTATTTTAAAATTCATCTGTCATTGTATGTGTTAAGAGTTCATTCCTTTCTATAGCAGAGTAATATTCCAATGTACAGATATGCCACACCTTATTTATTCAGTTACATTTTGAAGGATATTTGGGTTGTTTCTAGTTCCAGGTTATTACAAATAAAACTATTATGAATATTAATGTACAAGTCTTTGTATGGATACATGTTTTCATTTAAATTGGGTAAATATCTAAGAGTAGGATGGCTGGGTCATATGGTAGGTATATATTTATTTAAAAACAAAACAAAACACTGCAAAACTGTTTTCCAAAGTGATTATACCAGTTTACAACCAGACAAGTAATGATAGAGATTTCAATTACTGTGCATCTTTACGTTACCAACACTTAGTATCGTCAGTCTTTTTAATATTAGTCATCTTAACAGGCAGATAGTTGTTCTGGCTTTTATTTGCATTTTTCTAAGGCCATATTTAAAGGGTCCAAAAAAGATGACAAGCATCTTTTCACATCAATATTTGATATCTATATATGTTTTTTAATGAACTGTTCTTTTAACTCTTTTGTCATTTATTTGTTTATTTCTTTACTTAATTTTGAGAGATCTTTGTGTATTCTGGATACAAGTCCTTTATCAGATACTAGAGGTCTGGTGCACAACATTTGTGCACTGGGGGAGGAGGCACGAAGGCCCTCAGCCTGGCCTGCACCCTGTTGCAGTTTGGGAGCCCTCAGGGGATGTCCAACTGATGGCAGTTGGACATCTTTAGTCCTGCTGTGGAGGCAGCCATGAGCCTGGCTTGTGGCTGAGTGGCACTTCCCCTGTGGGAGTGCACTGACTACCAGGGGGCAACTCCTGCATTGAGCATCTGCCCCCTGATGGTCAGTTCGCATCATAGTGACAGGTCATTTCATTCCTTGATCAATCTGTATATTACCCTTTTATTATATAGGATGTGTTTTACAAATATTTTTCTCCCAATCTGTGGTTTATCCTTTTATTATCTTAACAGTCTTTTGTAAAACAGAAGTTTAAAATTTTTGATGGAGTCTAATTTATCTTTTTATTTTTATTTTATTTTTTATTTTTATTTTTATTATTTATTATTATTATTATTATTATTATTATTATTATTTTACCTATTTTGGATCCTGCTTTTGATGTCATAGTTAAGAAATATTTGCTTAACTCAAGATTATAAATGTTTTCACCTATGTTTTCTTTTTAAGTACTGTAGTTTCAGGTTTTATATGGAGACCTATGATCCATTTTGAGTTGATTTTACATGGTGGAAAGTATGGAATGAAGTTCTTTTGGGGGATGTGGGATATGAAGGCATACAATTATTTCATCATCTTTTGTTAAAAATATGTCCTTTTTCCACTGAATTGTCTTTTTACCTTTGTCAAAAGTTAAGTGACTATCTATATACATGTGTGTCTGTTTCTTGGTTGTTCTATTCAGTTTCATTGATCTGTTTATGTTCACACCAATACCAAACTGCCTTGAAATCAGGTAATGTTAGTTTTCACACTTTGTTTCACTTTTTCAAATATCATTTTGGCTATTCTAGGTCTCTTCCATCTTCATAAGAATTTTAGAATCAGCGTATTGGTAATTATCAGGATTGCATGAACCTGTAGATCAATTTGGAGAGAACTAACATCAGAGCAATATTGAGTTGTTTGACTAATGATCATGATATTATCTATCCATATACAATACTTATATGTTTAATTTCTCTAAACAGTGTATTATAGTTTTCAATGTACTGGTATTGTATATTTTTTGTTAGATTGTCTCTGAGCATTTTATACTTTTTAAAAAATATATATTTTATTGATTTTCTTACAGAGAGGAAGGGAGAGAGATAGAGAGCTAGAAACATCAATGAGAGAGAAACATCAACCAGCTACCTCTTGCACATCCCCTATCAGGGATGTGCCCCCAACCAATGTACATGCCTCTGGCCGGAATCGAACCTGGGACCTTTCAGTCTGCAGACCAATGCTCTACCGCTGAGCCAAACTAGTTTTGGCAGCATTTTACACTTTTATGCAAATGTTATCTTATAAAAATTTCAATAAATTCTAGTAGCTTGATGGAGAGCATTTTCCACAGTGTTTGTATAGATATCATATTATCTGCCAAAAACAAAACAAAAACAAACAAACAAGAACAACAATAAAACAAACAAACAAACAAAAAAAAAACACTACACAGTATTACCTCCATCTTCTCAGTTTGGGTACATTTTATTTATTTTTCTTTACTTAATGCAATAGCTAAAACTTCCAGTACAATGTTACATAGAAGTGGTAAGGGTAACTCTTCTTGCCTTGTTCCTGACCTAAAGAGGGTAAGAATTTAGCCTTTCAGCATCAAGTGGGTTGTTAGCTGTTAGTTTTTAATAATGTCATTATGGGTTAAAGAAATTTTCTTTTATTTCAAGTTTGCTATGACTTTTAAAAAAATCATGAATAAATGTTGGATTTTGTCAATTGCTGCATCTATTTAAATGATGACATAGAGAGGGATTTTTCTTTATTTGTTAATATAGTAAATTATTTTTATTTCAAATGTTAAACCAACCTTGCATTCCAGGGACAAACTTCACCTGGTCATGACACAGTATTATTTTATATCTTGTTGTATTTGGTTTACTAATTTGTTGGCAAATTTTGAATCTATGTTTATGAGGGACATCTATAATAAAAGGGTAATATGCTAATTAGACTGGACGTCTTCCAGATGCCATTCCAGATGTCCTTCCTAATGAAGCCAGGCCAGAGGGAAGCCAGCTGGGTCCTGGGTATCTGGGGGCAGCTAGAGGAGGGAAGCAGCCCAGGTCCCAGATGCTGGAGGGAAGCCAGTGCCAGCATCCAGGGAAAGGAAGGCTAGTCTTGCATGAATTTTCATGCATTGGGCCTCTAGTTGTTCTATAATTTCCATTTATCCTAATGTCTTTGTCTGATTTAGTTATGTTACTGTTGACTTAATAGAATGAATTGGAAGGTGTTCCCTTCTTTTTAATTTTCTAAAAGTGTTTGGTATAATTCATAGATAAAATCATCTGGACCTGTAGTTTTCTTAACTGAAATGGTTTTAATTGAAAATTTACTTATTTAATAAATATAAGGCTATTTCTTCTTGAGTGAGCTTTGGTAATTTGTATCTTTGAAGGAAATTGTTTAGTTCATGTAAGTTGGATTTATTGGCATAGAACTGTTTATAATTTTCTCTTAATATTTTTTAACATTTGTAGATTTGTATTAAATCTATTTCTTGCATTTCTGATATTATTCATTTGATTCTTGTCACTTTTCCCCACATCAGTTTGACTAGAGATATAATTGATTTTCTCTATTATTTTCCTGTTTTCTCGTTCATTGATTTCCACTTGTTATTTATCTCCTTTCTTATGTTTATTATAGGTTTTGTTTGTTCTTAGCCCCCCCCTACCCCCTAGTTTCTTAAGATGAAAGCTGAATCCATTGGTTTGAATTCTTTCTACTTTATGTGCTATAAATTTCACCCAAGCATGACTGAGCTGTGTTCCACAAATTTTAATAGGTTGTATGATTTTTCATTCAGTTCAATACAATTTTAATTTTCTTCTTTGACTCAATACATTATTTAATTTTAAAATATTTAGATATTTTCCTGAGATCATTTTTGTTATTTGATTTTAAATATATTATGTATAAAGAACATGTTTTGTATGATTTGAATTCTTTTATATTTATTAGGATTTGTTTAATGGATCAGATTATGATCTATTTTAATAAATGTTCTATATTTATTTGAAGAGATTGTGTATTTTGTTCTTGTTGAATGCAATGTTTTATAAATGTCAATTAGATCAAATTGGTTGATTGTGCTGTTCAAATATTCTGTACTCTTGCATGTTTTATTTATTATTTAGGAGTGGGCAGTGAAATCTTTAACTACAATTATAAATTGGTCTATTGGTTCTTACTGCTCTATCAGCTTTTGATTTATAGATTAGGAAACTTTTACTGGGTGCATAAGCATTTGGGATCATTTTGTCCTCCTCATGAACTGATTATCTTTTCTTTTTTTTGTCCTTGACAGTATTTTTTGCTCGGATTTTTAGTTTTCTAATTTCAGTAAAATCACAACCACTTTCCTTTGATTAGTATAAGCATTGATACCAATAATTAGTATTGATTAGAGAAATATTTTTTATACCTTTACTTTTGATCCCTTTGTTTTTTATAGTTAAAGTGTGTTCTGGCAGTATATATTTGGGCCTTATTTTTGTATCTACTCTGACAATATCTGCCTTTAAATTAAGTGTTTATCCAGGGGTTGGCAAACTTTTTCTATAAAGGACCAAATAGTAAATATTTTAGGCTTTGTGGGCCATGTTTGTATGATCTTTGCTGCTTCTGCTTCTGTGGCTGCATCTTCCTTCTCTCTTTTTAAATGACTAAAAATGCTAAGACCATGCTTAGTTCCAGAGCCCTACACAATCAGGCTGCAGGCCAGATTTGGCCCATGGATCTTCGTGTGCTGATAAGTCATATTCAATGTGATTATTAATATTGTTAGGTTAAAAATCTATTACCCTTCTATTTTTGTTTCTCCTTGTGCCATCTTTGTCATCTCTTTTCTCCCCATTTTATGCCTTCTTTTGGATAGAATATCTTTTGTAATTCCATTTGTTTCATTTTAGGCTTATTAGCTGTACATCAATGTTTTGTTATTTTAGTGCTTGCTTTAGGGTTCATAATATGTATCTTTAGTATATCACAGTCTACCTTCAAGTGATATAATAAACATCACATAATAGAAAAATCTTAAAGTAATTTACTTAAATTTCTTTCCTCTCGTTCTTTGGACTACTGTTGTCATACATCTTACTTTTACATATGTTTTAAATTTTACAACATTGTTATGATTTTTATTTAAACAGTCAATTATCTTTAAAGAGATATAAGTGATTAGAAAGAAATTTTGTGTATTTACCTTTGTAGCTACCACTTTTCGTGCTCTTCTTCCTTTTGTATGAATCAAGATTTGTATCTGGCAACATTGTTCTTCTACCTTAAGGACTTCCTTTAACATTGCTTACAGTACGAACTTGCTAATGATAAAATCTTCTAGCTTTGAATTTCCAAAAAAGTCCTTATTTTTATCTTTGTAGTATATGAAAAATGCTTTTAGTGGGTGAAGAATTCTAACCAACAGTTATGTTCTTTTACTGTTTTAGAGTTGTTGTTCCACTTTCTTCTTACTTGTGTTGATTCTGATGAAAAATATTATGTCATCTTTATTTTTATTTTTACATTTTGTATGTAAGGTATCTCTTTAATCCCTAGCTCCAGGTTATTTTTAAGACTTTAATACTGATTTTTAACAACTTGATCACAATGTACCTTGATGTATTTTTCTTTATGTTTGTTATGCTTGGGGTTTACTGAGCTTCTTGTATTTGTGGGTTTAAAGTTTTAATCAACTTTGGGAAAAAAGGCTATTATTTTTCCAAAATTTTTGTCTTTTGTCTCCCTACTTTAGGGTCTTCAGTAAAATGTATACTAACCTGTTTAAAATGGTTTTATAGATAATTTTATAGAATTATTTTTTCTCTATGTGTTTCATTTGGATAGTACCTATTTTTATATCTTTATGTTTACTATTTTTTCATTTTGCAATTTCTAATACACTGTTAATCCCATATAGTATAATTTTAACTTCAGATATCATTGTTTTTCTCTGTGGAAGGTTTATTTAGGTCTTTTTAATATATCTCATGTCACTACTTAACTTTTTGAACATATGGAAGTTACAAGAACTATTTTAATGTTCTTTTTGCTAGTTTAACATCTGTGTCTATTCTGGATGGTTTCAATCGATTGATTTTTCTCCTCATTATAGGTCATATTTTTCTACATCTTGCAAGGTCTATTAGTTTTTGCCAGACATTTTAAGTTGTACTTTGTTGAGTGCTGGCTGGATATTTATTTAATGTATTCTTATAAATATTCTTGATCTTTTTTTCTGGAACAAAATTTAGTTACTTTAAAATACTTTGCTCCATTTTACTCTTGCATTTAAGATTTATTAGGCATTACCACCAGAACTGTATTTAGTCTAGAATTAATTTTGCTAATTCTGGCATTTCTTATTTCATCTTTGCCAGAAGGAGAAGTCTTTTTTGACAGGTTTTTAATTTTAGGGAAACTGTTGAAGGCCTGGAGGAAAATTGTACCACCTATTGTGCCAGCATTCAGGAGTCAACTCTAAGTTAATATTTTACTTTTTTTTCCCCCTCTAGATAAATTTGTCTTCTAATATTTTCCTTCTCTAATAAATAGATAATATCCAGAAATAACCTAATCCTCACTCTTTTACAGAATTTTGCCTTCTCCTTTCTTTTACTTTGTATGTAGGATTTATATACTTTTAAAAATTTTGTCTGTTTTATTGATCCTGAGCAAGGGGTGGACTTAAGCAGTATTATAAGTGGACACGTTTTGAAAGATCCCATGTCCATCTGTTGCAGTTATTGTTGTGTAACATATTGCTTCAAAACAAAGTGGTTTTTAAAACTATATTATTATATTCATGGATTGTGCAAGTCAGGAATTCACACAAACACACAGCGGTGTTGGATTATCTTTTTTTCATGATGTCTGGCACCTGAGCCTGTAGTCTCATGATTGACTGTGCCTCAGTGGCGGAGGCTGGAGTCTCCTGGAGACATCCTCACGCATATATTTAACAGTTGGTACTGGTTGTCATCTGTAACCTTATATGGGGCTGTCAATCAAAGCATCTACAGATGGTCTTTCCCTGCAGTCTGGGCTTTCTTGTGGTGGCCTCAGAGTAGCTGGGCTTCTTATATCATGTCCCAGTTTAGTCAAAATGGACCACCTTTTATGATCTAGACTTAGAAGACACACATCATTGTTTCTATTTTACTATATTGGCTAAAACTTTTATAAGCCCATATAGATTCAAGGGGAGGGAATTAGGCTCCATCTCTTAATAGCATATTAGCAAGGTTACACTATAGAGATGAGATATTGTTGTGGTTATTTTTGAAAAATGTAATCTGCCACAGTCTGCCTCTGGCCACAAAAAATTCACATCCGCTTTCATATGCATTCAGTCATCCCCGTCCTCCAGCACCTTCGAAGTTTCATCCCCTGTTGCATCAGTTCAAAGTCTAAAATCAGGTCCAGCTGACAATGGGGCTTCTCTGTTGCAATTCTCCTAGTATAGTTCATCTTGCTCTAAATATCTATGAATTAGAGAAACCGATTATCTGTCCCCTCCTCTCCACTCATGCAGATGAGACAAGCATAAGATAATTGAAATAGTTCTTCCATTTGAAAAGAAGAAAAATGAAAGGCACCCAGAGTCATTGGACCACCAGCAGTTGAAAAATCCAGCCAAGCACACACTGTCAGCTCCTTAGTCCTGCTCCTTGGAGTCATCCTCCAGGACCCGTGATTTGCCTTCTGGGGGAGGCTCCCAGTTCCTTTCTACACAGTCTTTCATGTTTGCAACCAAGTAGCCTGTCAGCCTGCTTGGTGCCCATAAAGTTTAAGGATTCAAAAACTTCTGTTCATTTTTACGTTCTTTGTCTCTTTCTGCTTCTATAAGTCTTTTTAAAAATTTGGGTTTTCTTGTATGTTTCCATATTTCATCAGTTAAACTTTATACCCACAAATCTCTTTGACGTGAGCCTCTTTTTACCTTAGGATGTTTGGAAGCTGCTATGAGACAACATCCTTAAGAGTCTTAGAAACCCTGCTGTTTAACAGATATCTGTAAGGAATGCCCTTAAGATACTTGGAAGTTCTTCGTCTATTTGATAGTGTCTATGATACATCAGTTCTTATCTCTCTAGGGTCCTTAGAAAAGTTTCACAGTCACAGCCCTGACTCCGTACTTACCCTGAGATGTTTTTATTTCTGTTTCTGAGAATGTTCTTCTGTGAGTGAATGGAGAAGATAAATAATTTTTCTTCTCAAACTTAACAAGTCCTGGATCCTTTATATTTCCTCTAATTTTTATTTAAGACTGAATGGTTCCTTTTATATTTAGAAGGCTAAACAGTGCTAATTCCAATGTAACCCTGATATTTGAGGGCTAGTTATCTGAATCCATGCCAGCAAGCTCAGTGTACATTCTTAATAACCTATAATTAAGTCACTACCTCCTTCCCAGATACTGGTCTTGCAGAACCTGTTACTGTGAACAGTGCACTGTCCAGAGAGAGGGTTATTAATGCTGGCGCCAGGCCAGACCATCAGATATGGCCTGGAGACCCCCAGCACCTGGGGCCTTCTTGCAAGGCTCGAGAAAAGGACTGGAAGCATAATCCATATTTGCAGGACAAAGACCACAGGGAGATTTAAGGAAAGCCCATGCATGTTACTTCACTCGGATTTGGAAAGCTATTCCCTGAGTTTGCCAGTGTATTAAACAGTGTCCCTCCTCTTTTTCAAAAGCATTGCTTGGCTTTTCTTTGGTCTTCTGCAACAATATGGCTAAAGAAGCTCGGTTGGCACTTTGACATTTAAATCTCTTTAGCCAAATCTACCCATTCCTTAAGTTTATTTTTCCCCCCATGTCATTGCAAAAACAATTGCATTGCAAAACACAAACAAACAAAAAATAACCAATATTATAAACTTTCTGCTGCTACATAGCAAGTCATCTTTTTGTTTTCCAGTCTTGTCCTTTTTCTCAACAGCTCATCAAGGCTGTTTCATCCCTCCTGAGCAAAGCAGTCACAGTTCTGCCCAGATTCAAGGAGAGGAGAGTGGCGAGGTTTTAAAGATGACAAAGCAAGGTCACATAGCAGAAGAGCAAGGGAGACTGCAGCTGCCTTTGGAAGTACAGCCTGCCACTTCATCTGTAACAGTTTCAGTGCTGTGGGTTCACCACAGATACAAAATGCTCACAAGAAGACACCATCGTACAGTAGGATTGGTGATGTCTACTCCAATTTGGAGGTAGAAATCACGTGACTGGGTTTGTTCCTCCCTCATTTTCTAAGAATGCTGCTTATTATAAAATAGAGTACTAGTTGTACAGCTGGCAGAGGAGGAACACTGAATGGAAATGGCAAAAGGTAGAAGTACTGAGAGGTTTTAAAGTTGCCAAGATAAAGTAGGCTAGAACAGCCTTTTGTTTTTCTCTTTATTACTCTCTACCTCAAGAAGTCTGGGCCAATAAATGATAGATCCTTCATTATCAAACAGTCCTGTGAAATCTTTATCATCCCACATATTCACTTGATCCACTTTCATATTTCAAGGCTTATAGCAATATTTCATGAACATCCGTTTTGTGCTTGGTTTTGCGGCTATGAAAAATATGGTTCTTGACATAAATTAGCTCAGAGTGATGGGCAGAGAAAAACCTGTTAATAAATAATTTAAAAACACATGGTAATTTGAAAGGAAGATGTCATAAAAGGCAGTGAAGAACAGGGAGGGAAGCCAAAAAAGATTTAGGGTAGGTAGCCAGAGTATTGTTGATATATAAGATAATTCATGAAAACTAAAAATTAATTTTAACAGTATTGTTTGGAAGAACAAGTGCAAAGGCAGAGAGTTGTGAAAAGGCTCAGCTTGTTTGGAAAAGAATGAGATATTCGGTCTCTCTGGACCATAGGGATCCTAAGGAAGAGTGAGAATGAGGCTGGAGAAGGTTGGATTGAACCTTGTACACTACTTTATTTCATTTGGTGTTTATTTGATAGCAATTGAGAGACCAATAAAGGTCCTTAAGTAGAAAGTGACGAGAGAAAGACAACACTGATGGTGAAATGAGAGTAGAGGAAAAGACTTGGGAGTGCAAGAAGGCTTATGTAGTTGTTGTAATTATTCAGGAGAAAAGCAAGTCCTATGCAAAGAGTAACAGGAGGGTTTCAGGGAAGGGATCAGCTTCAGAGCGTGTCATGAAGCATTTGGAGACTGAATGAATGTGAGGGGCAAAATCATGCAGGTTTCTAGCTTGAAAGCTCAGTTAACAGTGACACCATTCATTGAAACAGAGGAGAGAGAGAGAGAGAGAGAGAGAGAGAGAGAGAGAGAGAGAGAGAGAGAGAGAGAGAGAGAGAGAGAGAGAGGAGAAGAAGAAGAAGAAGAAGAAGGAGGAGGAGGAGGAGGAGGAGGAGGAGGAGGAGGAGGAGAAGAAGAAGAAGAAGAAGAAGAAGAAGAAGAAGAAGAAGAAGAAGAAGAAGAAGAAGAAGAAGAAGAAGAAGTTGTTTGTAAGATCATAGGGTAGAAAAATGGAGTTGAGTTGAGTGCCTGTTAAGTATTTGGTGCCTTTGAAATATTCAAAAAGAGATGTTCTAGAAATATTTGGAAATATGGTTGCAGGATTTGGAAGAAGTTAATACTGAAAGGGAAGTTGAAATCATGGGCATTCTCATGTTTTAAATTATGCAAGTTTGGGGACTTGGGATTTGTTATTGTGCTAAAGTAGAGCATGACAACTATTTACAAGTCTTTGCTTAGTTTTAAAGTCTGGAACCTTTAATCATTTTTAAAACTTCCAATATTTCTTCCTGGAGAACACTCAGAGAGGCTTGGGGACCAGCCAGTGATGAGTCATAGAAGATTGGTGGATTGAAGCACAGACCCCTGGTGATTGTGCCTAACTCCACCACTGACGTACTAGTATTACTTAGTAAAAGTGTCCGCATTCACTTCCTAAGGGAAGAGATGGTTTATGTAAGAGATATATACACATTAAGGATAATAAAGAGATTTCAATAATAAAAGGAGAAAGTAATGTATTAGAATCCTTAAGATAAAAATAATAACTACCATTGAGCACAAAATGTACCTGTGAGTTTACTGACAAAGAAAGGAGATAAACATGATAGCTTTACCATTATCCCTTGAGTTACTCCTTTAATTAAATGTTTGGGAAGCATTTTTATCGGGAAGGACAATCTACTTCTTTAGTATTTATTTCAAGGAGCAACCTGAGGGATAATAATATTATATGAAGAGCATCTTAGAAACCTACCTTATAAAAGACCAAATATTATATATATTTTTTTACCTTGTTCTCTGAAAGAAACTAATCTCATAATGCTGTTCTATTTTTAGGAAGACATTTCTATGAAGAGCCAATGTGGTATAATTTACTGCTCTAAAATCATTTTGTTTGCCTCATATACAGAAAGGCCAATCCAATGATAGCAATAGGAAAGTGTAGTCCAGGGGCAGTGATCCTTGGAAAACAATACAGACTATTGGATAAAAATAAAATTCCAGAAAAAGTAGTTTCAGATTGTGTTTAGATGGAAGCTAAGAAAAATATGAGACAACAGTCCCTTTCCCATTCAGAAAGCAAGGTCTATGATCCTAAGCATTATCTGTTGGTTCAGTCTTCTTATAACTTTGTAGGAAAAAAGGAAAGGTTGTGAGAAGATTAATTGCTTGATACAGAAACAAGGAAAGGGCGTTTCCAGCAAGACTTTGTCAATCAAAAGTCTCTATGGACCAGGTTTCTGACCTGTGTGAAAGCACCATGGGAAGCCACAGGTATGTGCCAGCCACTCCTGAATTTTCATCCAGTGCCTAGATCCTTAACCAAAGCAAAGGAGACCTGGCTATGGAGTACATGTGTCAAATACGTCCTATCTCCTGTACCAAACTCAATTGACAGCTGCCTCCGCACTGTTTTGAGAAGGTTTCTGAGGCCCCACCTAAGAACAATAGAAAGGGCATCATTATTAAGTAGGAATATCTTCCAGAGATGTGGGATCAGAGTAATTAATATAATTGATTATCATATTTATATATTAATGGACATAAACACTATTAATTGATATAATTAATATGAACATATTTGTCATCCTTGATGTTGGCATAATAGCAAAGAGGTGTTAGCAACAATTGCATCACATGCAATTTCTAGCTACCGTGTTTCCCCGAAAATAAGACATCCTCCAAAAATAAGACCTAGCTCATGGAAAAATAAGACATCCCCTGAAAATAAGATCTAGCGCATCTTTGGGAGAAAAAATTAATATAAGACACTGTCTTATTTTTGGGGAAACAGGGTAGTAATCTTAATTGTGTTCCCAAAATTCATGTGTTGAAGCCCCAATCTCCACTGTGACTGTACTTGGAGATAGGATCTTTAAAAAAGTAATTAGCTCTAACTGGTTGGCTCAGTGGATAGAGCATTGGCCTCGGACTGAAGGGTCCCAAGTTCAATTCTGTTCATGGGCACATGTCCAGGTTGTGGGCTTGATACCTGTTGTGGGGTGTGCAGGAGGCAGCTGATCAATGATTCTCTCTCATTGTTGATGTTTCTATCTCCCTTTCCCTTTCTCTCTGAAATCAATAAAATACATTTTTTTAAAAAGAAAGTAATTAAGGTAAAAAAAAAAGTCATAAGTATAATCCTAATCTAATAGGATTGGTGTCCTTATAAAATGAAGGAGAAATACCAGAGGTCACTCTCTATGCAGAGAAAAGGCTGTGTAAGGACACAGCAAGAAGGTGGCAGTCTGCAAGCTGGGAAGAGAAGCACATGAGACACCAACTCTGGCAACTTGATGTTGCTTGGACTTCCAGCCTCCAGAATTGTGAGAAATAGATTTGTTGTTTAAGCCTCCGCATCTGTGGTATTCTGTTGAGGGAGCCCGAGGAGACAAATGCAGTACTGAGTCAAGCATTCAGGGATGATTTACAAATACAGAGAAAAGCAGAAAAGTAGAGTTGTAACTAACCCCAGAGTCCCTCCTCTCTAACTCCATCCATACTTTTTGAGCCAGATGAAAGCCATTGGATGAGCTGATTGCTATTAATTTGCCTGCTGGCTGTAACCCTAGTGTGTTACCCCGAAGGAACCATCTGTTGCTTCAGTGTACACACTTCTGGGTGATAAGACTTAAAATATGGGTTTTACAAACTCAAACCCTCTCAGTGTCCAGGCAGAAAAGGTAAATGAGCAAAGTCAAATACAGTGTGGCAAGGAGACTCAGAGAGGATTGTGGGGACCTGGGAAGTGAAGGTCATAGCCTAAACCCATTCAAAGTCACATTTTGAAAATCACATTGTATGTTTATATGTATGTGTTTGGAGAGAGAGAGAGAGAGAGAGAAAGAGAGCTGGGGGGGAGAAAGGAAAAGAAAGAGAGAGAGAGAGAGAGAGAGAGAGAGAGAGAGAGAGAGGGAGAGAGAGAGAGAGAGACAAAGGTCTGCACACAGATCTGTGGCTGAATTCAGCCAGCTGGCAACCACTTTGCTGTCTGAATGTAGGAAGCAGTGGCTGGTATGGCCAGAGACCAATGCCTCCCAGTGCATACTCAGCGATTGGAGTGAGGTGAGTGCTACAGGTGCCGGTGCTCTATGCAGCTGATGAAGAGGAACACCACCCAGCTTAATCACCAAATGAAAAACAGACAAAGGTGATGTTTACTATGAGTATTAAGGGGGTCAAACCATTGTCTTCTTCGGGGGAGGTCAGCAGGTTTTTGAGTGTCATAGGCAGAGCCAAGATGGTACCAAAGAAGCTACTTTGTATTTGTTCTGAAGGTTGACCAGATTTTCAATGGAAATTTCAAGCATTGTACCATCTAACATGAAATTGAGATGGTGTTGACTTGGAAGAGTTTGGGTTTCTGCTTTTATATTAATATTCCTGCTGAACGTACGTAATGTCGGCCAGGACTTGGTCTCTCTGGGCCCACCAGGATGAGCTGGCTGTGGAACTCTGCAAGTAATGAGATGAATTGCTCTGTTGAATGGGATATTCAATCATGTCCATCTGGATGCTGAAGAGCCTCTGCCGAATATGACTATTTGGATTTAGCACAATTGATATTGAGCTGTTCTTTCTGAGAGTAATTGGCCACCTGGTTCATGGCCATCCCTCTAATGTCAGGAAGACTGTGTCATCAGTGCATTAAAAGCTACTTGTCTTCCAGTCTGGCAGCCAGCATTCTGAGTACCTAAGAGCTGAATTACATTTTCTGTGGGTGTTGGTTACAAAACAGGAAAGCCCAGACCAGCCCTCCTCTAGGTCACCTAAGGTTAAAATTTGCTCACTTAGAGCTCCCTTCCTACTCAGTCCTTTAACTTAGCCCTGTGACCTTTGGGGAAGTGACAACCATCTCTTTTTCCTCGTGAACCAGGAAGGGAACATGTCAGCTGTGAGGGAAATATATCCATTAAATGTACACAAGCTGCCAGATTGAATCATGAAACAAAATGTGCTTCTGAATGTGGTGTTATTTTAAAGTCTGAACTTCAGAATTGCAGCAGATAAAAGTTTGTTTAAGTCTCAATTAGGAATTGTTTTCTGCAGTGTCAGTGGCATGGGACTTTTATGAGCTCTGCTATTGATTGAAATGATGCCCTCATTGGGTGTTAAGTGATCTTTTGATTCCCTCCCCATTAACATGCTAATGGGTAGGGGTACAGCCCCTCTCAGAGGCCACTGTTATTCCAAGGATGGAAGTGTCAGAAGGACTTCTCACTGTTCTCCCAAGAGGCTGGGAAGGAGGGGTGTCTGGGACTCTTCAATGGCTTCATTAGCATATTGTAGCTCAACTCCCAAGGGCGATAAATTTAAAGAACATGGAACACAATTAGGCAGATTTTTAAAAGGTTAAAAATGGTGGGCAGGTTCTGAGGATGTTTGGATCTCCATGTCAAGGGCATCTAAGTCAGCCCTGAGAACAGCTGGGGCCCAAAGGCCAGCTCCTCTGTGTGCACTGAATTTACATAAGCTTTGAAGATATTTTTAGCTTCCCTCACTCACTCTTCTTAATATTCTCCTGCTTCTCTGTCTCACAAAGGGGGAAGGCTGCAAGCACAGAATTTGGAGATTTTGGTTTTCAGATGTTCTGATGTTATTTTCTTTTCCAGATCCTCCCAGGGATAAGTAGAAACAGAAATTGACACAGAAGTCAAAGCTGTTGTACTTGAAACCCTTATGTATGGGTACCAGGGGGTGGTGGGGACACTCCTTTATGGTGTGACATCTGCTCACTCGGGATTGCTCATTTTAAAATGGAATTCGCTGAGATGATATGCATTTAAGTGCCTGCCATAGTAGTAACATTTTATGGTTCTCTTTTCTCCCTTCTCTCCTTCCCCATGTGAAATAGCCTAATTGGGACTCTGGTATCAAGGTTTTGGTGAAGGTCAAAGGAATTTTGGGAGAGTAAACATTCATTACTATTCATCATTCATTTATTCAACAAGCATTTGTTGAACAGGCATAGCATGCTAGGCATTGAGTTAGGTGGAATTCAAAGTGATAAAAGAATAAGACCTAGAACCTTTCTGTAGTCTGGGAGTTTAAGCTTATGTGTGTGAAAGTGTGTGTGTGTGTGTGTGTGTGTACATGCATATGCACAAGAGAGATTGTATAAGCTGTTGTCTCATCAAGGTAACAACTATTCAGATGACAAGGTAAGAGATGTTCATTCATATCTTCTGTCCATGTAGATCAAAAGAGAACCAGAGATTCCTAGGTTGAGAGAACAATTGCTTTTCCATAGGAGCTCCAGACATTGATACAGGTCTTACCTTGAGGAGCTGTGCAATCTTGGGCAAGTCACTGCACCCCATAAGCTGCAGGCTGCTGGTAATATGCAGTAGGCTGGCAACAGGACATAATAGGGGAGAGCATGCCCTGCACACATGTGCTCTTATTGTTTATTTTGTAGGTTGGATCAAATAAGATGATGGATAGAATTCTGCCCCAAGTTGTGAGCTATGAGCTCTAGATGAGATGGTCTCAAGCTTCTTATAGCTCTACCATTCAAGGATTCAAGGACATTAAACCTCCTGCCATTCTGTCCTTATGCTCTTCCCAGCAGGATTAGTCTGACATAGGCAATAATTACATGTGCCAAACAACATGACAGCACAAACCATAGGAAAGAGAGGGTGTTTTTCCCCCCTTATGACAATGAGTCACAGTCTATTTGAGAAAGTATTTGGTGAGACATCAAGTTATAAAGACAGGATAAACCTCTGATGGAATCCACCCTGGATTTAATTCCAGGATGGATCTAATCCAGAGCAGTCCTGTTTTTCCCATCTCTGCAAAAATGGTCTTGGACCCTCATCCCTGATGATTTCTCTTCCGGTGTCGATTTGACAACCAGTTTGTGAATCTTGCACTGGACACATGCCCATTGACATGGAAGACAGATGTGGGTGCTGACCAGCTGGAGAGGCTCCATTTCTTACCTGCATCAGCTCTCCACAAGGCCACGCTTAGGTTCTCTTCTTCCCTAACTTTGGAGTGTCAAGACTTCTAGGGTCCTGTGAGTAGGAGTTTTCCCTGGGAGCTTGGCCTCATGGCAGTTACAGCCCTCCTGATTTCTGACAACAGTGTGATATGAAGGTCACAGTCTGAAGATGGCAGGGATTTCCTCATGGTCCCCAAAGCCCTATTCACATCCTCATGACTCAGGAAATATGTCCATACAAGACAACCTTTGAGGATGCCCAGAGGGGTCAAGTAGGGGGCTGAATCTGTCCAATCTGTGCATTCATATGAGGTCTGCTAGCAAGGAGTACCTTTTTCTAATTTTCACAAGGGAGCCTTTTAGTATAGCCCTCTCTCACTCCCTCTCAGTAAGTGAGAATAGAATGAATTGTTTATAGAGAACCCAGAAACACCACTCCAAACTTCGTATTCCACAATTTTTTTTATTTTTTTTTAACCAGGCCCAAACTGGACAGGGAGCAGGAAGGAACTGAAAGGTCCACCAAAGCAGAGTGAATGATCAGGCAGCAGGGGACAAGGCTTACTCACTGGCCCCCTGCAGAGCTGTCCTAGCACTGATTCAAGACAGGGCAGCACTACAACACAGACACTATAATAGATACAGAGGCATGTACACACACACACACACACACACACACACACACACAGATAGACACATCAACACACTCAGAAAACACTCAGACACACACTCTCTGAGGCAGACACTGAGAAACACCACACAGATCTTCCACTAGTGACAAAGGACTTATTTCCCCAGCTGCTGGGGGTGCTACCAGAAGACAGCCCTCAGCCATCAGCCCTTGCTAGATGGCCTTGCCAAGGTCACATTTCCTTCCAGGGGCAACTTGAATCCAATGACTTAAGGCGGTGTCTCCTTGCCCCAGCTTGGAACAACATCAAGGGCCATCTCAGCTCTAAGGTAATGGCCGTGACAGTGTTACATAACCCTCATTCCATAAGCCCAGACTTGTTGACCTTGTTTTCCAAATGCCTTCATTCTTTTATTGTCCTCTAGCCACTCTTCCATCTTCTCCTTGAGCCTGTGTATGCCACCATAGCCTCAAGGCCCAGCAAAGCACCAGGCACTCAGTAGGTGCACACTAATTACATGTTGAATGCTTAAATGAATGGAGAAGCTGGATGGCTAAGCACCATGCCTGAACTGGATAGGAGGTTAGAATAAGTCACCTCAAGGTCCCTCCAAACCCAGACTATGATCCAACAATTTGGAGAATTAATGGGAACTTTATCCTAGAAAAGGAGGAAGATCTCTCCTCCACAAACATTCATTCACTTCCTTGCCTCAACTTGCTTCTCTTTTGCCCCTTCCCACTCATTCCTTCTTTCTGTCCCTGACCCTCAACCCACATATCTTGTGAATCTTTGGTCCTATTAACTGCACTCACACAAATCTCATGACTCTATCCCAGTCTTTCTGTTCCTACCTCCCTAATTCAACTCCTTCATAACAGTCTCTGAGGATTTGGGCCTCCAGGCTGCCCTGTCCTACCCATTCCCCGCGTTGCAGCAGAACCTTATCTCTAAAGGCAACACTACCCATCCCCCTCTCCTGCCCAACCCTTTTCCTCCCGGAGCACCGCACACATAACCCTTCAAGACCTTTCCAGTTTCCACTTACTAACACCCCACTTTTGTCCAGTCTCATTTCCACATTTCCACCATGATTTTCAGCATCTCCACCCTTTTTCATTTATGGTCCCTGTGTCCCAAAGGCCCTCTTTTAACTTCCTTGCCCACTTAGTTATTTCTACTTTTCTCCAGGATTCTGATCAGCATAGTCTCACCCAAACTCCAGGACAGACTCAGCTGCTCCACTTCTGTGCTTTCTGAACATGAACGTGCACTGCCTCCTTGTAGCATACCACTCTACTCTGCTGTGTTGTAAAAATTGATTCTCTTGTATCCTCTGCAGGTACAGTGTTTAATTTCTCTGTGTTCCTAGGCACCTGGCACAGTGTCTGGCATACAGTAGATTTTCAATAAATGTGGAACAAATGAATGAATGTTGTATGAATGCTTCTCCCTCATTACCACCTTTTTCAGTTCCTCAGTGTGGGACAGAACCTCATCAGTGGGATGGAGGCCTACAAAGTACTATGGAAGGGTGTGAGAAAACCACTGTGCTACCCTGAACTTTTTCTCAGTGATGGGAAAAAAAGAATACCTAAGAGAATCTCATTTCCCTTGACTAATTTCTTCCCCTTACCTCTGAAGACCTTGATAACTGCTTCCCTTACTGGTCTGTTTTCTTGGGATAGAGTTGTAGAGAGAGGGCATCCAGGCAATAGCCCATTAGAATTCCCACATTCCTCTCCCTTCCCTTTCTGCTCACTCCCCTCTTCTATTTCTAGACCAGTTGTTGAGTACTCAACTTCTGGCTTGCATGGGAATAATTCTGTCATCTGAATTTCTTTCTGATGAAAGAAATTTTTTCCTGATGACTGTAGATCATTTCAAATACGTTTTGAGCACAATTTGCAGTGCCCAGCGGTGAGCACATCACTGAATCATTATGAAGCATATCCCCACACTAGGCTTTCTGTGGAAGACCAAGTAAGCTTTCATTTCAGAAGCCACAAAACTTCCAAGATGTTTAGGTAGAATACTCTACCCTGGCTATGCAGATGTCCACTCTCAGAGAAACCCAGATGGCCTGGAACCCTGGCCTGACTCAGAGGCATGGATGGAAGTGCAAGGACTTATCTAGTCCATCATCCATTCCTATTCTTCCTCACTGTTCCATTCAAGGTTTTTTTTTATTTTGTTTTTTTGTTGGTTTTTTTTTTTGTCTTTTATCCTTTATATTCTATTAATTGGATTTTTACCTGTATCTAAACTAGATTCTTCATGCTGCAAGTGCTGTGTCTTCATATTTTTTTTTAAAAAAGCCACATAGGGCAGAACCTCTCATAAATAAAATCATGTGCTAGGAATTTAGATTCATGAATTCTCCATTTCCCTTCTTTTTGAGTCATGCTCTGTGAACTATTGTTACCCAGGACCATTTATTTTTGAAGGAATTAATTTGCTACCATGTATTACTGATTTAATACTCAGCAATCACTCCCAGGATCATTTGTTTTTTGAAGAAGGGAACAGAGGGTTAAAGAGCATGCTTACCTCAAAGGCTTCCATCCCTAGCAGTGGAACTGTAGACACTTACTTGCCTGAGATAATTTGGAGCAAAGTGGACTTATATGAACTCTACCTAGACCACCAGATCAAGATCTTAAAATGTCAGAGCCAGCAAAGAAAGTGGAGATTACCTAGTCCCTTATTTTCTTTTTGCAAATGATGAAACTGGGACCTAAAGAGGCTTTCACTTTGTCACTGGTAAAGTCAGTATTAAAATTCAGTCTGCTGTTTCCTACTCCAGCTCTCTTTCCACTATAATAATTAAGTTTTCCTGAGCACATTTTATGAGCAAAGTATCATTCTAAGCTCTTTACAGGGATGTATGAATTTATTCAACCTTGATAGTCTACTCTAGAGAGAGAGAGATGCTATTATTATCTTCATTTGCAGAAGAGGCAACTGAGTCCCTGAGAGACTAAGTTAATCCCTCGAGGACACAAGCTAGGAGGTGGCAGGGCTTCTGCTCTCACCCACTGCACTGTACTCACACAGCCTCAACTGTATTTTAAGGATGTCTTTGAAAGCCTGTTGTGGTATCAATTTTCCACTACTTTTCATCCTTTTTTAGGCATCGGTGCCTTCTCACTACTAAAAATACATTCCACATTACCCACCCTACCCCTGCATTAAAGACCACCAGACCTCATAGAAAACCCTCATTCCACTGTTCACTGACAGAGCTGCCTGCCCGCACCCCTCTCCTGTGGTTGGTTGTCATCAGGGCTGTTATTAAAGCCAGAAATAGAATCCTGAGCTCTTTAGTCCTCCTAGAGACTTCTCACCCAGGAAGTTCCCACATGTCTGTAATACCATAGCGCTCCCCTACTCCCAGGATGTCATCCCTACACCCCAGCTCGCTTCTTCCCTGAATCCCCACCTGCCCCAGGCAGGAGACACAGGGTCTCTTTGTGAAACCCTCATTCCCCAAATCTTAATTATGAGACTCATGAGAAATAAAATATTTCTCTGTTTGGGTCAAGAACTATTCTCTCCCATCTGCCACTGCCCTTCCCAAAGGGACAAATGATCTTGGCTACGAATGTTTAGCATAGCATCTTCCCAGTAGTGAGCTGGGGCATTCGCATGTTATACCTTCTCGCCCTACCCCCATCTTCATTTCATCATGAAACAGGAGCCAAGATCCTTCTGCTCTGAGAACCCCTCCCACACGCATGGCATTTCAGCTCAGCTGTGTTGTCTGTATGTGTTTGTGTATGTGTATATGTTTTTGAGTGTGTGTGTGGCCAGGGTGGAGACCTGTGGGTGGAATAGATTTGGACCATACTTGGTAACTTAATTTAAAATACACTAAGTTCCCAGGCACAAAATGGTGCTGGTCCCAGGTCCAAATAGGCCCACTGCCTCTCTTCCCACTTCCAGAATAGTAAGGGCCTGGGTGTGGTCCAAGCCTCAAGAAGGAGAAATGATGGGCAAGAGTCCAGGGCTATAATCTATACAAAAAAGCACATATTGGCTATGTCTTTCAGAAATGGGATTCAGAGAGGCAGAAAGGACTTGTTCGTCAACTTATTTTTTTCACTATGCAGACTTGTAGCATGTATAAAGTGCCACTTTGGTGCTAAGATCTATGCCAGGTATGACGCATATACATAAGGAAAAGGGGTCACAAAATCAATCATATTACAATTCAGATGTGAGGGGAAAATGAGCTCTGTTATCTACAGCTGACCTGGTCTATTTCCCCAGAGAGAGTGGGGAAGGGCAGAGAAAAGTAGCCAAGTATGCAATTCGGTTTGCTCAGCCAGTAAAGCAATAGTCCTTTTAGGAAATGCCAGTCCAGACAAAGGATGTTCAGGCTCTCATTTTGTTCATTTGCCTTGCTCCTCTCCCTCAGATAGAAGAGGGAAGGAGGGGAAACTTATGCAGCCTCAGGGCACAGGGTAAGTTTCAGGATTCTCCCCATCATTTGGTCTCCAGAACCATGCCCTTCTCCTCCTGGCTGGGCTTTGTCCTGCTGATGTACTTAGCCATATCTGTGTTTATGTAATCTACAATCTATCTCTTTCTTTGGATTGGGTCAGAGCCCATGTCTCCCCGCCTCCCTTGGCCAACTCACCACACCTGGGCTCTGCTGAGGCTATGGATTCCCATACAGAGCCTTGAGAGTCTACCCACAGCCTTCTCCCATGTCTGTACTGACCCCCTCCTCAGAGGACCCCTGGCTACTTCTAAGCCTGTCTCGGAATCATGATGGGTCAGGAAAGACCCACCTTAGGACTTTTTTTGCCTCTCCACCCTGGGGTCATTTCCAGCCTGCAAGGTAGCTTTCATATCCATAGTGTCCGATGTCAGTAAGCCCTTAAAAGGCCAGGATAGTGTCTATTTGTCTTTTTATCAGCAGATCTAATTCAGCACTAGGCATACAGTAAGAGCTCAATAAATGTTTATTGAATGAAGGAATAAATAAAGCATATTTGGCTGGGACATCGCATGATGAGGGCCACACAGCATCCTTTGGAGAAAATTCCCATCTCAGAGGGAGATGACAGATTTTTCCAGTATAACTGAACAAGGAGTTGACTATAAAAATAGGTAACTTTCTTTGAAAAAGTCCTATGAGTCAGGCATTATGCCAAGAGCTTACAAACACATTTCCTCAATTAAACTCCACACAGTCATTTGAGGTAAATGGATGCCTTTATACTTTTTGTCAGCATCATTTTATACAAGATGAAACAGGCATAGAGACACTAAGTAACTTGCCCAAGGTCACACGGCTTGAAGTGGCAGAGCTTGGCATTGAACTCTCCTCTTGGCCTAGAAGCCTCATAGGTGCCTGGGTAGAGGTGGTCCCAGAAATTTAGGAACACTTGGCACTTCAGGAAATCCTGATCTATGAATCCCAAGAAGCAGCAAGAGCCCAAGACCCAGTTTAGAAAGTAGAGACAAGTATAAATACAAAGAGGAACTTACGTAAAAGCCTAGTTCCCTGAGGCAGGTCAAATAATTAATGAGTTCCAGCAATTTCTGTCCCATGATCCAGGCCTGACCTGCATGCCTGTGTGTGTGTGTGTCCCTTTAAGTACAGCAGACTGGGAAGGCAGGATAATGGGTCCTTGAACATGGCTAATGCAGGATGGAAAAGCATTTTCTACTCTGGGGCTGGCGATGTAATTTTATACTAAATTTACTGTGGTTTATGTAATTCTTTTCATTCACACCAGAAGGAGTTTCTTGCTGCTTCCCTTTACAGAAAGTTAGACACCATATATCTTTGCAAAGTGGATTTTTAAAAATAAAATAGAGGAGAAAAGATTAAACCAGAGATGCTCCCGTCTTTCTTGCCTTCTGCCTGGACCAGTTTTCTGTGCTTCTTCCTTCCCAAATCGAGGTGGTAAATGTTACTGCAGTAGTTCTGGCTCTGAAAAGCCCATGCCTTCCAAGAAAGTGCTTTCAGGGAGGAATTCTGCCGCTCTCTTTCCTCTGGGGGTTGGGAGTGGCTAGAAGGATCAGAGTTATGGAGAGAGAGAGAAAGAGACAGAGACATAGACAGAGATAAAGATATGAGAGAATTGCCACATCCCTGACTTTTAGGAGAATAGGGCCAAATGACCAAAAGTCCCAACCTTTATCTCTATGAGTCCCTCCTCTTTTTCCACTCTGTCCCCTGAGCCACCTCTGATCCCTTCAAAGACCTTTGCCTGACAGCCAGTCTACCAAGTTCCCTTGTCTCCTGGAAGTATAAATCTCCTCCTGCTCCTCCAGGAAGGTCAGCCAGAGCTGCAGAGGAAAGGGGAAGAGGCGGGTCAAGCTGGGGCAGGAAGGAGGGAGGGCATCAAAGTCCTCAGGACTGCAGTCCCCAAACTGGGAGTACTGATCTTGAGTAAATTTAAAATAAAGTCACCTCTCAAATTTTACAAATCCCTGTAAGACCTTCCTCTTGCCTTTTTTCCAACCTCATCTCATGCCATCACTTACCACATGTAGGCACGGTAATGTTCTTTCTGCTTCTTTAACAAACCAAGATCTTTCCTGCCTTTATAGCAGCTGTCCCCTTTACCCAGAGTGCTCTGCTCCACCCTTCTTATTCACTTGGCACCTTCCCAAGCTTTAGGTGGAAATCTTACTAGTGCTGTCTTCTCTCAGTGAAGGCTCCCAGATCGCCCTTTCTAAACCAGGCCTCTTCTCTCTCACTCTCTTTTCCTCACCTTTTAAAGTTCCTTCATGGCACTCTGCAAAACAGGTTATGATGTCCTTTAGGTGTGACTGGCCTATTGTCTGATTCCCCCACTGGAATGTTCTCCAGTGGCAGAGACCATCTCTTTCTTGTTCCTGCTAAATCTGTGCCTACCACAGAGCTTATACTCAACAAACATTTATCATATGGATGACTGAATTCCAACTGTCTATTGCCCACATGGCTGCCTGGCCTACAGACTGTAAGCTCCTTGAAGGCAGGGTCTGTCTTTCCTCCCCGCACCCTTGGCACTTGGCACAGTGATTGGACTAGAGAAGACCTTCTACCCATTTGTGAATGAATGAAATGAATGAAACTGTCCTCCTCATTCCATGTCAGAGCCAATCTGCTTATAATGCCTGCAAAAGCCTAGGAAGAAAGAGCAGGCCAGGCAGGTAACAAGCCACTGGCGAGTGACTGAGTATCAGATGGATTATCTCCAGATGAGCTGGAAATAAAAGGACTATCAGAAACAGTCACAACCCACTGACTATTTCTCTAGTATTGAAATCATTGTTTTACAGCTGCTCACAGTCCCTTTCTGATGCCAGCTCTAGAGAGCTGAGGAATTTGTGAGGGTGTTTTTTCATGATCATTGTTGGAAAGGACTCTGCCTAGCCCAGTTTTGCATCCCTCTTAGTCCCTCAGCATCTCTAGTGAAAGGAACACTCTGACCCAAGAGGTAGAGACTCCAGCATGGCACAACTCCAGGATTTAACCAAGACCTGCCCCGCAGAATCCAAAACGTCCTTCCTGTGACTTTACTACTCATCAAGGCTGTCCCACTTGGGGCCACCTTCTAAGGATGGTTCTATAGACACATGAGATAGTTATTGGGCCTTTCTGTGGCCCAGCCAATTGTTTTATACCAGTGACTTGTCCCTGTTCTTTGCTCACTGCTGTTCATCCCTTCTTTCCCAGGTGGCCCCAGGACTCAGCCTGCTCTCTTCTCTCTGAGAGGACTCTGCCCACTTTAGCTGGCATGCTCTTGCTCCAAACTCAGTCATTAGAGAGTGGAGACCCAGTCCCTCAAATTCCTTCATTATGTTAGAGACATCTTCCCCATCCTCAGGGTTAGGGAGGAAAGGATGATTTATTCTGTTTTCTTAACCAGGGTGACCAAGAAACCAAAAATAGTGAGGTTGTAGTCATGATCCCTTGCCAAGATGGTACCTGGGAGCTTCATGAGCACCCACTTTCACTATCTTGAGGATGGGGTTTGTAACATTTCCCTTTCTTCTAACTCTTCCCTTTTAGGCTCCTCACCATGGAAGAGGTGCCATTATCTGTGCCCCAGTCTCAGGTGGGCAGTCTGCTCTAAACTGAGGAGCAGGCACTCATGGCTTTCATCTCTAATGAATGGCCCCACTGAGGGGTGCTCCTCATAACCCCCACTCTCCTCTGAGAAGAGGTTAGCAGCTTAGTCCCCAAACTATTCTCTTAAGAAATGGTCTCAAGTCCCTTCTCCTGCCCAGGATAGTTTCCTTTGGGTCAGTCTCTAACATATCAGTGTCAGGAATCATGACTGGATTTGATGCTATGAAATAGCAATATGATGGCAGATTAGGCCAGCTATAGAGGAATACCCATCTCCTTCCCTCAAACAATCTTTTATCTTTGTAGGTTTCAATAGTCAGCTCAGTATGCTTTAACAAAATACCATAGATGGTGTGGCTTAAACAACAGGCATTTATTTCTCACAGTTCTGGAGGCTGGGAAGTCCAAGACTAAGGTGCCAGCCAATTCCGTTCCTGTGAAGGCCTTCCGTTCCTGGCTTGCAGGTGGCTGTCTTCTTGCTGTTTTTAGATGGTGGGGGTTTGGAGGGGAAGAGAGGAAAAGAGAGAGAGGGAAAAATCTTCTTGTAAGGTCTTTAAAAAATATGTATAATAGCATTAATATAATCTTGATGACCCTGGCTTCATGACCATAATTTACCTAATAACCTTCCAAAGGCCCCATCTCCAATATCATCACATTGGAGGGTGGTTAAGGCTTTAACATATGAATTTGAGGGGAATGCAATTCAATTCATAAAGGTTCCCCCCTCTAAATATATATATATATATATATATATATATATATATATATATATATATACACACACACATACACATACACACACACACACACACACACACACACACACATAAATGAAGCAAAGAAGAGTTTTGTTATTAGGGGAGTGCCCCCAAATCTTAATGCAATCTTCAGCAGAGCTAAGCCAGTATAGTGGAAGGTCCAGGACAGGGACGCATTGGGGCTGCCCCCAAAGTCTGCCAGTTGCTATGCCTTCACAATGGTCACATTTGAGTCTCAAGTCTTCATCTCCAGTGGGAGAAATGGCAGATCCAACCTTGCCCACAGCATCAGGAGAAAAGGAACAAAGAGACAGCAGAAGAGAATGTCCAATGTGGAATAGAATGGTCTTGCCTCCTAGCCCAGGTCTGGTCATGCCAGGTTAGGGGTCCTGGGACTTAAACCAATCAGGTGAAAAAACAGAGGAGGAAGAAAATCAGAGACACAGACCCTGGAAGCTGGCCTGGTCAAGGGGCAAGACCACACATGTATTCCTGAACATATTAATTCTTTTGAAATTTCACCCCTTTAAAACATGACTTAATTTAGTGCCCTTGAATCTGACCAATCCAAGTTGGGGTTAGGTCCGAGTGACCTGTGTTGTTTCTGGAACCCCAAACTCTATATCCATGTAAAAGGGTTTTACTTGGTGCTGCACACACAGATTTTAGATTTTGTCATTTTTACCCACTTCACATAAATGGCATGTTAAACATGGAATTATGCAACTCGAGATTGCTTTAGATCTCCCTGCAGCTGCATTACACTCCTGGGTTATTCTGAGTTTATGTATTTCCCACCAAACCCCCAATTAGTTGTCCCATGAACTGCTTTCAAGTCAGCTCTTTCCACCCTAAAATGGTATAAATGATCCTTTGTATCTGTATTTGGGACTTTACATTTATTTCTACTGAAGGTTATCGGGTTGATTTTGGCCCCTGATTCAAACCCATTAAAATGATTCCGAGTTGTACTTTGCTGCACAACACATGAACTATTTCTGCTTTTACGGAGATTTTCTCTGCAGTGTCTCAAGAGCTGCTGTTCAAACTAAAAATGTCCTACTTAGCATTCATCCAGCTGCCTCCTTCACTTCTTCCAAAACAGAGCTCAAAGCGAAACTCTCCCAGGAAGGCTTCCAAGATTCAAAGGGGGCAGGAATCAAGCGCTTTCCTTCTAGGGCCAGGGGGAAATTCCTGAGCTCAGGCTCTGAGTGCCTGGGGCTACTCACGATTTCAAAGCGGAAGCTCCCTCCTTAGAAGTAAAGAGCACAGAATATGGAACCACCTAATGTTGAACGTGCTGCTTCTGTGGAGCAAGGCCAGTGCCTTCACCAGGTGCCTGTAGAAGCCAGGCTCCCCAGTAGCCTGCAAGGCCCGTAACCTCTTCCAGAGAGAGAAAAAGAAGTCTCCAAGAGCCATCTTTGTGATTGCCCAACCCCCTGCCCACTTACTGAAGTTATAGCTGAAACCAAAGAGCAGCTGGAATATTCTGGCTTGAGAAAGGCAGGTGAGTTTGGAGGTCAAGTACTCAAAGCTCTGGGCCCAAACACTGGCTCTGCCACTTGTTCATGGGTCAGCCCTGGGCAAGTGTTTCTGTAGAATGAGGCCCTTTATAGCTCCTCCTTCTAACGGATAAAAATGAAATAAAACCAGTGAAGCACCCCTTCTGGGATCTATCCCACAGGACATGCTCAATACATGATATGCCCATCACTGTTTATTGTCACTCTCTTCTTGGCTCGTCTCTGATTAGAAACATATGGGAAGTATCAGTTATTGGCACCAATTTCCCACTTGCGAGCATGCCGGCCACAGTGTTTATTTAAAACAGAAGTTTTATTAAAAGCACTAAAGATCAATAAGCATTATGCTCTGAAAGAAAGCAGCGAATTAGTGATGTTCACGGATCTGCCTTTCAGTGTCTCTAAGTGATTGCGTGAAAGTCGCCCAGTTTCAGTTATTTACTGCTACATAAAAACAGCCTAAATTTAGTGGCTTAAACAGCAAAGATTTACTATATCTCCCTGATTCTGCGGGCTGGCCAGGATCAGCTGGGCAGGTCTACTCCGCATGGTATTGGCCAGGGTCATTCCTGTAGCTACCTTTGGGTGGTGGTGGGGGTCGGGTGAGCTGGAGCACCCTTGCTGGCTTCACTTCCACCTTGTGCTTCAGCTGGGCTGGCTGGGCCCTCTTGCTCTCTGTATGGCCTCTCCTTATTGGGTGGCTTAGTGTGACTGTCATCACATGGCACGGGGTCCCAGGATGGTGAAAGCAGGAGCTGCCAGGTTTTCTAAGGCCCTGGACTGGGAGTCATGCAGCATCACTTCCATTGCATTCTGTTGGTCAAGGAAGTCAGAGGGCAAGCCTAGTTTAAAGTGAAAGAAATAGACTACTTCCTGATGGGAAGAGCAGCTCTCCTGTCCAGAGATGGGAGGCATTTTTGTAAGCAACTTGCCACACACACTTGCTCCAGTTTCTATTCCAGCCCTTTCATATGGACCATGCAAGTCAGTGCTCCCTAGAGGAGTCCCTCCACCAGCCATGGGCTGGCTGGCTGCCTCCTCCCAATCGCACTGACTTTTTCCTGCTCATGTTCTTTGGTCTTCCCAGCACGATTTGCTTCTTCACCATGGCTCTTCCCAGACTCTCCTTGGGCTGAGAGTAAGGTCAGTTATTCCTTCCAATCATATTTCCCAAGTTAGTAGTTTTTCAACATATTTTAGAGGAAATATGTTCACCTAACCGCTCTTAAAACCATGGTGGAATGACATTAGATCGAGATGAAAAATATACAGAAGATAGCACCTGTTTCTGTATATTTTGATCTTCTCTTGTGGAAAAAATCTACATATATCCAGCAATGAGATGCAGGTAAAGGACCCTTTCCTCTTCTTGGGACCCCGCCTCTGTGCCCTGACCCCGGGCAGACAAAATTGCAGACAAGAAGGAAAACAATGTGTATCCTCATAGCCCAGAACCTGGCCAAGTGCTCCAGTGCCTCACCTCTGGTGTGGAGAGAAGCTAAACCCATTCCTCCTCCCAAGTAAGTTGGCTGCCACTTCTCCATTGAAGTCTACAGTGCCTGTCTCCTACTTGTTTCCCACTGAAAAGATTGCTCAATAATCCTTTGGGTCTAATGATAACAATAATGTTTATTAATTGTTACTAATCTAAACTAATAAAAGAGAAAGATGCAAGTTGACCATACCTTTGTGATGCCCACCAGCCAATCAGGAGTGAGAATGCAAATTAACACAACAAAGCTGGTGGGTTAATTTGCATACACAGGTGCAGAGCATCTGGGGGCAGAATGCACCAACCCAGCTGTTCTGGGCCTCTGGGCAGCATGGGAAGGAAGGCCCATTCTTGAAAGAATCTTCATGCATCAAGCCTCTAGTAATACATAATTTTAATAATTTAAATATAATGATGATGATGATAAAAAGTGAATATTAAAACAATAGTGCTTATTGAGCACTTTCCAAGTGCCAGACACTGTGCAAAGTGCTTGCTAAAGAATATTAATTAAAGCTCACACATTCTTAGTAATTTGCCAAGGTGAAATCATTCACAGCCAGGAAATGGCCAAACTTGGCTTCCAACACAGAGGCAATGCCCTCTTCATCAGACTAAACTGGGGATTCACATCATCCAGAAGTCCTCTCACTGGAGCCAAATGCCACTCCCATGCCTGATAAAACAGGACTCTCAGCAGCTGCTAGCATCAGCACACCCAGGACTTTGCCTAGTCCCATAGGCATCACATGAGGGAAGCTCTGGCCCCAGGTTCTAATGAAACACAGTAATTTCCTTGGGAGAAAGTTTGGAGAGAGGGGTACAGCAGAGGGAGAGGGGAACACTGACAGCAGGCAGGCAGAATGCCTTGGAGATAGGTCATCAATCAGGGTTCTTGAGAGGGACAGAACCAGGAGGCTATTTATAAAAAGGGTTGGCTCATGTGATTATAAAAGCTGAGAAGTCCCATGACTTGCCATCTGCAAGCAGAGATCTAGGGAAGCCAGTGGGGTAATTCAGTCTGAGCCTGGAGTCCTATAAACCAGTGCAAATCCCAGCCTGCTGGCCAGAGAAGGTGAGCTATGTCCCAGCTCAAACAGTGAGGCAGGACAAAAGGGGCAGATTCTTCCTTCCTCCATTCTTTGCTCCATTCAGGCCTCAGTGGTCTGGATGGTGCCCTCCCATGCTGGGGAGGGCAGTCTGCTTTATGGAGTCTACCCATTCAAATGCTAACCTCATAAGGAAACATTCTCACAGACACAGCCAGAAATAATGTTGATGTGGGCACCCCACAGCCAATCAAGTAGACACACACAATTAACCATCATACACAGGGACTCTGGGCACATTTTGCAGGAACTGCTGCCTCCTAGAGCTCCCTTTGGCTCCTCTTAGCAGCATCCTTCCCTGCAGTGGGAAGAGAAGGCATTTTCCAGTGTCTACATAGAAGCTTCAAGCATTTTCTTTGTCAGCTTCCCCAGAGCTCCCAGTTGCTGTGTCTTTAGGGCACTTCCTGGGCTGGCACCCTGGGTCTGGCTGTAAGGAAGCCATCATTTTAATTAGCCTCATCCACCACACCGCATCTCACAAACACCAGAGCCTTCTCTGTAAGTCTGATCCTGGCTTCTCAGGAAGCTGCTATGACAATAAATCGTGTTTAGCCCAATCCCTAGCCCAGCCACTCTGACATGGCTAGTTTTACATCTAATTTGCATGGCAAGCTACTCTTTTGCCTGGGTGCACCTTGACTCAACATTTTCATATTATAGTCTCTTTGTTCTTTGGGCATCATTTAGTCTAAAATAACAAATCAATGAATGTCAACCCAGAAGGCAATCTCCCTGGGCTTCCTAGGGTTTGTGTCCCCAGTCTTCTATCCTTTTGTTTCTTAACTACAAAACAATAACACATACATAGAAAATGACTTCTAAAACAAAAATGTACAGCTTAATTATCACCAAGCAAACATCCATAAGAATCATCAACCAAATAAGAAGGAAACAGCATCCCAGAAGCCTCCTCAGGCCTCCTCCAAATCACCTCTCTTCTGTGCCCCCAGAGGACCACTAGCCATACTTTTATGGTAATCACTTTCATTTCTTTAGTTTTATCACCTAATCAAGCACCTCCTAATTCTATAGTTTGTATAGTAAAAAATGAAATCATACTGAATACTTTCTGCATCAAGTTTGTTTTGATCAATGTTATGTTGATGAGATTCATATGCATTGTAACTGGCGTTCACTTATTTTCATTGTTGTATCAATTTCTTTTGTATGAGATACCACAAGTTATTTAACAATTCTCCTAGTGATGGACATTTGGGTTGTTTCTAGTTTGGGGCTATTACAAGCAACACTATGATCACCATTGTTGGGCACATCTCTTGGTTCCCGGGCTGAACTGCTGAGTCATAATGCAAGTGTATGTTCAGCTCTAGTAGATATGTCAAACTGTTCTCCCAGAGGTTGTAACAGTGCTACTGCCATGAGTACTGTCAGAGGATCCCCTTGTGTCACTCTTTGCTAATGGTCATTTGCTTTACTTTTAGCCATGCTGGGCAGTGTTCTGTGTAACTATAATTTGGTTTGCTTATTTTTCCATTTCATTGATTACTAGTAGTGAGGTTGACAGCTTCTTCATATTTATTGGGCAATTGAATATTTCTTTCTGTGACATTCTTATTGGTGATTCTTGCCTATTTTTTCATAAAGTTGTCCCTCTTTTCCTTCTGGATTTGTAAGACATCTTTTTATGTCTTTGTCATGTGTGTTGTGAAATATTTTTCCATATATATTTGTTTTTTTAATTAATTTTCTTAATAGTGTCTTTTGATGAACAGAAGTTCTTAATTTAATGTGATACAATTCATCAGTCTTTCCTTTGTCCTTAGTGCCTTTTCTGTGTCTTGTTCTAGTAAGATGTCTTTTTCTACCACAGGTCATGAAAATATTTTCTTTCAGAAGCCTTAGATAGTTGACTCTTAACCAACATTGGTTTGAACTGCACAGGTGCATTTATTAAAGCATTTTCCCCCCAAAATTTATTTTAAAACTTTTTGGAGATTTCCTTTCTATTGTGAAGCAATCATATTTATATACCAGGTTATCATAAAGTAATCATATTGTTGCATCTTCATTATCAATGCAAAAATTAGTATGCCAGTACATAAGTATGAATTTCTTTTTCACATTATCTTTCCATTTTTGATGCACTCTGTTAGTAATACATATAACATCTACAGTGCTTTGTATCATATAATGTAATATTGATGTAGATATTGAGTGACAGATGATTCATCTTATAAACAGTTGACTTAAACTTAACAGTATGGAGAAATATAGTAAAGTAACTATAAATGTATTTTCTCTTTTTATGATTTTCATAACAACATTTTCTTTTCTTTAGCTTACTTTATTGTAAAAAAACAGTAATACATATAACATACAAAATAGGTGTTAATCAACTCTTTATGTTCAGTAAGGCTCCTGGTCAGCAGTTAGCTATTAGTAGTTAAGATTTTAGGGACCTAAAAGTGATTTGTGGATTTTTGGCTGTTTGTGGGTTAGCACTCTTAGCCCTCATGTTGTTCAAGAGTTTTTATCTTTTATATGTAAGATACATCTTTTATATTCACCTGATAATGCTTTGTATATATACACAGTGTGATGTAAGATCAAGTTTAAAATGTTTGCCCATATTCAATTGATATGGTAAATTATCCCTTGAAAAAAGTCTTTTGTCTTTGTCAAAAGTTAAATGTCACTCTATTTGTGGATCTGTTTTGGGGTTAGAGAGCTATTCTGTTTCATTGGTTTATTTTATTTTCCTTGAACCAATTTGTCACTGGTGTGGTTTTACTAGTATAAATCTTGCTTTATGTTCCCACCCATTCTTTTATTTTCTACAGGTGTCTTGGTCTTTTCTATTTCCTATGCATTTTGAAATCAATTTGTCAAGATTAATGCACATACACACACAAAAAAACCCACTCGTGTATAATTTTGATTTGAATTCCATGATTCTTCACCTAAATTTGGAAACAACGAACATCTGTATAAAGTTGCATCTTCCAGTTCATGAGCATGGTTGACCTTCTATCCTTCTATTTATTTATTTAGGTCTCTTTTTATTTCCTTCAATAATATTTTCAGAGCATCTAAATATATAAAAGGCTAAAATGCAGTGTCCTTTCAGGAGCTGACCAGGAGACCAGGAGTTCAATTGCTTGTTATGATACGTGCTGATCTCCATGGGGTAGCATGGAATGAAGAAGGCCCTGGCCAGCAGCTGGAAGGTCCTGATCATCTCTGATCATCGGCCAGGCTTAGGTACCCTACCCATGCATGAATTTCATTCACCAGGACTCTAGTTCTACTTAAAGGCCTTGCACACATTCATTAGATTTATTCCTATATTTAAATCTTTTAACAAATTTTTAATGGAAATCTACAACTTTTTCCTAACCACTTCCTTTTGCTAGATAGGAAGCAATTGACTTTTGTATATCAACTTTGTATCTGTAAACTTACTTGAATCTGTAAACTGGTAAGAATTTGTAGGTTCTTTTTTTCCTTGCCTCACTTTTCTGCTAGGACCTTCAGTTGACATTGGCTTGGAGTGCTTTATGCTGATTAGTTGTGTTGTTCAAATCTTTCACACTCTATTTCAGAAGGAAAGCTTTCAATATTACATCATTAAATATGATATTTGTTATGAGCTTGTTGTAGATTGACTTTTATTAGGCTAATGGATTCTCTTCTATTCCTACTTTGCTGAATGAGTTTTGTTTACTTATTTTAATGACAAATGGATATTGAATTTTATTGCTTATTCTTTATTAAGATGATTATATAAATACTAGAGGCCCAGTGTATTAAATTCGTACATGGGGGGGGGGGTGTCTGGTGGTGTTCCTCAGCCCAGCCTGCACCCTCTCCAATCTGGGGCCCCTTGAGGGATGTTTGGGACCGGGCCTAAATGGGCAGTCAGACATCCCTCCCCCAATCCAGGACTCCTGGCTCCCAACTGCTCGCCTGCCTGCCTTCCTGATTGCCCCTAACTGCTTCTGTATGCCAGCCTGATCACTTCCTAACCACTCAGCTGCCAGCCTGATTTATGTCTAACTGCTCTCCTGCCATCCTGTTTGTCCCTAACTTCCCTCCCCTGCAAGCCTGGTCCCCCCACCTGCTCTCACCTGCAGGTTTAGGTCCCTCCCAACTGCCCTTCCCTGCAGGCCTGGTCACCCCCAACTTCCCTCCTCTGCCAGTCTGGTCACCCCTAACTGCCCTCCCTTGCAGTCCTGGTCCCTTCCAACTACCTTCTCCTGCTGGCCATCTTGTGGTGACCACATGGGGGTAGCCATCTTGTGTGTTGGAGTGATGGTCAATCTGCATATTACTCTTTTATTAGATAGGATAGAGGCCTGGTGCATGGGTGCGGGCTGACTAGTTTGCCCGGAAGTGTGTCCTGGATCAGGGTGGGAGTTCCCTTAGGTGTAGGGAGGCCTGGGCAAGGGGCCTGTGGTGGTGGTTTGTAGGCCAGCCACACCCCCTGTGACCCAAGGGAAGGCCCTGGTGTCAGGAATTTATTTACCTTCTACAATTGAAACTTTGTAGCCTGGAGCAAAGCCAAGCCTTCTGTTTGCTCCGTGGCTGCTGCCATTTCTGTTTAGATTTCTTTTCCTTCTATTATATAATAGAAACTTTGTAACCTTAATTGGAGGCCTAGGACAGCAAGGGCAGGTGGAAAGCTTGGCTTCCTCTGTTGCCAAGGAAACCCAAGCCTCCCTCCTGCTCTCTGTGGCCACAGTCATCTTGTTTGGGATTAATTTGCATATCCACTCTGATTGGCTTGTGGGTATAGCGGAGGTATGATCAATTTGCATATTACTCTTTTATTAGATAAGATTCACTTTTGTTCTGTTAGTGTGAATTTTATTGAAGTTTGAATGTTAAATTAACCTTACTTTCCTGGCATAGATCCCATTTGATCTGATGCACTATCTTTTTATACATTAGCCAATATTTTGTTTAGGAATTTTTTGTCTGTGTTCTGAGTGTGATTGGCCTACAGTTGTTCTTTTTTTTATCGTGTTCTTGTCAAATTTGGAATTAAGTTTAGGTTGGCCTCATGAAACAAGCTGGGAAGCATGGCCTCTCTTTATGCTCTGAAAGAATCTGCATGGGATTAGTTTTTTTGTTTGTTTGTTTGTTTTTGTTTTTTTCTTCTTTAAACATTTGACAGTATTCATCATTGAAGCTACTTGGGTCAGGGAACATTTTCTTTGGAGGATATTTTTAAATTACATGTTATATAATTATATTTTAAATTTCTTTTTCTTGCATGAATTTTGGTAAGTTGTGTTTTCCCCTGTTAATTTGTCCATTTCATCAAATTTTCACACTTAGTGAAATTTAGGAATAAAGCTAACTAATCATAGTATCCCCTTAACATCATCTCTTTAATGTTTTGTGATATATCAGCATTTCATCTTCATTTTTAAGATTGGTACTTTCTCTCTCTCTCTCTCTCTCTCTCTCTCTCTCTCTCTCTCTCTCTCTCTTTTAAATCAGCTTTGTCAAAGATTTATCAAGTTTATAACTATTCTCAAAGAACAAACTTTTGACTCTATTTATCCTCTCCATTTTAATTTTGTTTCTATTTCTTTTATTCTACTCCTATCTTTATTATTTTCTTCCTCTCATTTTTTTTCTTTATGTTTAAAACTCACTCCCTTAAAAGCCAAAAGGATATATCTCTAATGGAGAGAGTAAGAATAGCACAGTGGTAAAGATATATGATATATGTAGGGTGTCCCAAAAAAAATGTACACACACATTTTGAATAATATAAAAGCAATATTTATTAAAATACATTTCATTTTCAAAGTTGAGCTATCAGCTGTTAAAGCGTACATAATTTTAGCTGGGATTAGAGGCCGATGCACGAATTTCCTGCAGGGGGCGTGGCCCTCGCAGCTGCGGCAGGCTGTCTGGAAGGACTTCTAAAAGATCGGTCGGCTGTCCGGTCTAATTAGCATATTATGCTTTTATTATTATAGATATATATTCAGAAGCAGAAAGGGAACTAACATGTCTCACATGTATTTCATACTAGTTTGTGCCAGACAATTTACATTTGTACCTCATCCACCCATGTGGAGCAGGTATTTATGGTGAAGTGAATAAGACAAGGAACCCTGGAGTCTGATGCCCTCCACCACTCAGTGAGGAACATTGGCAGGTGTGTATCCTCTGTGGGCTTTGGTTTCCTCATTAAAATAACAATTGAGCTGAGTTCATAGCCTCGCTGTGAGGATTAAATACGATAATACATGTGCTGCATCTCAGTAGGGAGAACATAGTTCATCCTTTATTTGGTTTGGTGGGTGGGGCATGAGTGGCTAGGGTAGAGGGGGAAAGGATGCAGGGGATTTGGGGGCCTAAAGGAATTAGTGCTGCAAGCAGTGCTGGGTCCTGGCGGTTGACACTTCAGAAGTAATGAGTGGACTGTCAATATTTCAAATCAAAAGTGATTTGGGTAACATTTAATAGCATTTTTCCTTTTTAAAATATCTGCTCGTTAAATAAATTATATGTGTGTCAGTCCCACAGAAGCTTCATCTGGAATTTGTACTTATTTTGTTTCTGTAATCATTTGAAATGTTAGTAGCTTGAGACTGTGTACCAATTCCAATTTTATTTTATTGATTTTTTACAGAGAGGAAGAGAGAGGGATAGAGAGTTAGAAACATCAATGAGAGAGAATTATCCATCGGTTGCCTCTTTCACGCCCCCTACCAGGGATGTGCCCGCAACCAATGTACATGCCCTTGACCGGAATAGAACCTGGGACCCTTCAGTCCACAGACCGACGCTCTACCACTGAGCCAAACCAGTTTCCCAATTCCAATTTTAGAACTTCTATCAGTTTGTTCCAACTTAATACTCCCATGCTCCTCTCTCCACCTGGGATGCAGGGCCATGGTGATGAGCAGCTGAGGCCCTGCAGTGAGAGCTGGGCACATCACCTGGCTTTGATGAACTTTTAATAAAGAAGTTTGCATTGATTTCAGAAAAAAGGAAGGGGAGGAAGAGAGAGAGAAAAACATCAATGAGAGAGAAACATCATTGTTTAACGCCCCCTACTGGGATCGAGCAGCCATTGAACCGTGACCTCCTGGTTCATGGGACAATGCTCACCCAACATTGGCTGGGCTAGCTTTGATGAACTTTTAACAAATGGTCTCTATTTTTATTTATTTAGCCAGAAAGATATCATGATAATAGAGAGATAATTGAAGACTAAGTCTGGGATCCTAAGAAAGAATCTAGGAGAGCCTAGGGTTGCAAGTTTACTAGAATTAGGGAGTGGAAAGGTTTTCTCAGGGTCAGAAGCAAAATGGGATAGATGTGTAAGACCCTGGAGACCCTGGAGGCCAAAAGAGGAAACAGTGATAAAGACCAAGACTGAATTTCCTGTCAGCCAGGATTTGGGGAGCAGGAGGCAGTGGAAGCAGATTTAAAGAGAACAGAACAGTGTGAATATCTTGTGCACCTAAACTTGTGGAGTAAGATTCACCCCCTCACAACACTGATTCCAACATATGGTGTTATTGTGTGTAAGGAAGGAAAAAATAAATCCAGAAGTGATGAATTTCAGAGAGGATGATGAATTTCAGTTTCAAAGTGATGAATTTCAGTTTCAAAGCAGAAGAGGTGAGAAAGGCAATCCTTTACAAATAACTCTGTCACACGTGGTCTTGTGGCCTCAGCTTTGGGTAGTCAGGGCCCTTGGAGGAGCACATTTCCCCCCCTCACAAGACACTGAGCTCCAAACTACTACTGTGAGTCCAGTCTCTAGGCTTACTTGGGGAATCTCCCCCAACCCAACTGTTCCGGGCTCTCCCTGGTATCTAACTAATTATACTAGGACCTAGGTGGACAAACACACCCACCGCCCAGACTCTCCAGGGCAGGGGTTGAGCCTAGGGGCTCAAATAACAATGTACCAAGGAGAAACTGAAAGCCTGAAGGAGGGCAGCCGCGGAAGAGGACAGCGGGGGATGCAAGAGAGGACTCACCAGAAGTAGTGAGGCTTTTGTAGGAAAGGAGAAACACTGTGTTTGGAGAGAGGAACAGAAAGGGACCAAGAAGTTTCCTGCCTACTTGGGAAATGCAGTGAGGGCTGTCGACAGAGATGAGAACTGACCTGTGGCCTGAAAAACCAGGTAAACCACAGTTGATTTAGTAACAGATGCCTTTCACTGAGCATCCCCTGGGTCCCAGGTCCTGGGGACCACAGAGATAGCACCTTTGCCTGGGGAGGTCACTTCTATTTAATGGCCAACTGGCAAGTTGACAAAAAAAAATTGACGAAGGCATGGAAGGAGTGCCCTCAGTGCTGGGCTCAGCTGGAGGGCCCTGGATGATGCTGTGGGTTGGGAAGGGACCCTGGGCACCACTGGCTCTCCTCTAAAGCAGGTTCAGATTTCCTGCTGGACAGAAAGAGATAAATGATGTCTAGAGGTAGACACTCCTTTTCATAGATGAGACTTTGTTACAACTCTGAGGGATCCAGGTGCCTCAACTGCTCTACAGACTTGAGTGCCTGTGCTAATTTCTCCAGGTTCCTCTTCCACTTCTGACCTTGAACTCGATATTTTATCAGCACCAAACTGACCATAGTTTCCCACCTACACTATGCCATTTAAAAAAATATATATTTTATTGATTTTTTACAGAGAGGGAGGAAGAAGGATAGAGAGTTAGAAACATCAATGAGAGTGAAACATTGATCAACTGCCTCCTGCACACCCCTTACTGGGGATGTGCCCACAACCAAAGAACATGCCCTTGACTAGAATCAAACCTGGGACCCTTCTGTCCACTGGGCCAAACCAGTTTCTGCAACACTATGTCATTTTTAATTAATTAGTTAGATCATTTTTTTTTTCCTGTTCTCATTACCTGGAATTCTCTTCTCTTCTTTCTATTCTAGTGTTTTATTTCAGCTCAGAAGTTGCCTATTTAAAACTTAAACAGTTAAGTTTTTTGCTCTTTGAGTTCTACTCCTTTGCCTTAAATTAAATTTAAACTAATTATCCATCTATAAGCTGAAATCTCTTTGCCCCTTAAAATCAAAGTGAAGTTAATTTTTCCTTGCATTCCATTATTTGTAGGAAGATAGCACCATTCACAAGATATTTTCTAATTCTTGGAGGAGTGAAAACAAAAATTAGTTGTGATATTATCATTATTCTAGATTTAGGTATCAACATCCCCTTAATTATGCTACTTATGTTTATGCTCATCTGGTGCATAAAATTTCCAGTTTATAGATGTTGGTGTTCCCCCCCCCCCCCCCACTTAGAACTCAGCACCTGTCCAAGACCTCCAAAAGATATAAGACGTGAAGCCTTGAAAAGATCAATCTAATTTACAGGGACAGTGAATCAGTTGTCTAGGGCCAGGGTGGTGGGGTTTGTCTGGAAAGAGTTGCAAGAGACTCTACAACAATAAAAGTAATCTGTACATTCATTGTGGTAATGGTTACCCAGACATATAAATTTATCAAAACTAAATTTTCTACTATGTATTGAGCACTGTGCCAACTCTTCTGGATATAAAAGTTAAATGGAGCATAGTTCTTGCCTTCCAGAGGTTCACAGAAGAGTGTGGGAGACAGCCTGATAAACAGACCTTCATAGCAGTAAAACTCATGCTATAATAGAGACATAGAGACCACTGGATGTTTTGTGTGCAGTGCTTAAATCTATCTAAAAAGTTAGGGAAATATTACTCCCCAGAAGAGTTTATTTAAAGATAAAATCCTATGTAATAAAAGAGTAATATGCAAATTAACCATCACTCTGCTATACCTATAAGCCATACCCACAAACCACTCCCAACAGAAATGGCTGTCATCACAAAGCAAGCAGGAGGCCTGGCTTTGCTCCAGGCTACAAAGTTTCAGGGCAAACCAGATGGCTCCCACCCATGCACCAGGCCTCTATCCTATCTAATAAAAGAGTACTATACAGATTGACCATCACTCCAACACACAAGATGGCTGCCCCCATATGGTCAAAGATCCTGCCCCCATGTGGACACAAGATGGCCAGCAGGGGAGGGCAGTTGGGATGGACTAGGCCTGCAAGGGAGGGCAGTTGGGGAGGGACCTAGGCCTGCAGGGGAGAGCTGTTGGGGGTGGGGGGGAGACCAGGCCTACAGGGGAGGGCAGTTAGGGGCAAACAGGCTGGCAGGGGAGCAGTTAGGCATTAATCAGGCTGGCAAGGGAGTGGTTAGGAGGTGATCAGGCTGGCAGGCAGAAGCAGTTAGGGGCAATCAGGAAGGCAGGCAGGCGAGCAGTTGGGAGCCAGCAGTCCTGGATTGGGGGAGGGATGTCTGACTGCCCATTTAGGCCTGGGCATTTGGAATTTGGGGTGGGTCCTCCACCCTGCACATTGATGAATTCACCAATCTGGAAGCTCTCTGAATCCCATTATTCAGGAGTTTTATGGAGGTTCCATTATGTAGGCATGATTCATTCGTCATTGGTGATTGAACTCTATCTGCAGTCTGTCTCCCCTTCCCAGAGTTTGGAGGTAGGGGTGGGGTCATAAGTTCCAACCCTATAATTACTTGGTTGGTTCCTCTGGTAACCAACTACTATCTTGAAGCTATCTAGAGATTTCAGCCATAATACTTTCATTAACATACAAAAAGACACCCATCACTCTGTGAGGGTCTTAGAAATCTTTTAAGGGACCAGAGACTAAGTCCAAATATTATAACAAAAGATACTCTTATCATTCAGGAAATTACCAAGGTTTTAGGAACTCTATGCCAGGTCTGGCTCCAGAGATCAAACATATACTTCTGATTATGTCACAGTTGGGCATATGGCCCAGGTCTGCCCAATCATAGTACCTCATCCCCCTGAGTCAAGGGATGGGGGCATGAGATCCCAGCAGCATCAATTGGTATCTATCCCAAGAGTTTATTTGCAAAGAGAAGCTCTCTCTTCCTCCAGGGTTCCCAAGCCAGCATGACAAAAGCCTGGAGCTGTTTGTGGGCACAGAGACCCTGAAGAAAGCCTGCTGTATCAGGAAAGAAGAAAGCCAACATGTAGAGCACAGCTGAGCTTAAGCCTCCAGAAGGAAAGAATTATGATGATACATTTTGAGTCTCTGGGCCTGAGGCCTACTCCATTCTCTCTTCCCAGTTATCCCACTCAACCACATTTCTTTCTTCCTCTCATCTACCTTTAGCTGGCAATTTTTATTCAATTTATGGCAAGGTGGTGACATTTAATAGCCCTTTCTTAGATTCTGCAAATAATTCTCATTTGGTGCTCATAGACCTGAATAGGCCAATACATATTTATTGTTATTGTAAGAAACATTCGAATCTGTAAATAATTTTTGTGAGTTTAGTTGAGCCAAACTGTTGACAATTGCCTGGAAGCAGAATGCACTGAGACAATTTCTCTGGAGAATGGCAAATTTTTAACCTATTTTTATAAATTATCATCAAAGGGGGAGATGTAAGTAGGTTACATGAAATTCATTAGTGATAAACCTATGGGAGGTGGAAAAAAGCAAAGGGGGTAGGGGAGAATGAGATTAGATAAAAAGTAAAATGAAGTCACATGCTTCTTTTGCACAGATGGGTACAGAATAGTTAACAGTCAACAATAACATGAAAACAATAACAACGAGGGAATTTGTGGTTTCACTCTGGTGCATTGGTTGTGCCCTGAGGATTGTGCATTTGTTGTGCCCTTCTGGAAAAAGGGAAGTTACAAGTTACCCTGACATTTCAAAGGTATGTTATCATAGATGCAAAAAGACAATCGGCTCAGTTAAGATCAAAGTTGATCTTTGTCAGAGAAGATGCTGGCTTAGGGCATGACTGCCCACTATAAACTGCTTTTTAATTTAAAAAGTTTTAATTTCAGACCATCCTTTGTAGTTACTTTAGGTCTCTGAGTTTGCAAGGCCACCATGCAGGCCTTCCCTGAGTTACTCACGTTAGCGCTATGGCCCCTTTTCATCCACACTTTTTTTTTTTTTTTTTTTTTTTTTTTTTTTTTTTTGAGAAATCAATATACATTTGTATGCCAAGGCCAAATTTTGAACTTTTCTTTCAACATCAGATATGGATTTTGGCTATGCTAAGCAATGAAACTAAGATGTAATCACTTATGTTTGCTTTCCTTTATATCTAAAGTTGTTTGATAGACAGCTTCTGGATAAAGCAATCTTTCTGGGCATGTTTTCTCAGTATCCTTATATCTCACTACTGAATCTCTATGTGGATGTGGTGGTTGCTCTCATATTTCCACCAGCCTGGGAACATATGCCAATCACAGTTAACTGGGTACAGAAGGCAGGGAGATTCCAGTTAGCTTCCCAACAGTGAGTTCTTCTGACCAGTCAACTCAATCATCCATTTATTAATCGGCTGATTTTTGAGAAGAGACCCAGAGACAGCACTGGGTGTTGGGGATATAAGTTAGACATATAACTGTCCTCACTAAGTTTACGGCCGAGTGGACGAAGCAGACAGTGTGGCCTGTGCTGGCCTGGAGGAAGTACTGCATGCTCAGGAGAACATAAAAGAAGCACCTAATTCAGTTTAATGTGTAACAGACAAATTAAATCATGAACAATGAATGGGAGTTGGCCAGACAAATGTGCCTGAGTTGGGGGGAGATGGAGGAAGTAGTGGAGGGGACAGATAACAGTTAACAGGTAAGAGTTTTTGGCAGAATAAATGGGAGGTCTAAAGCTAAGGAAAACCTTTAGGAAATAGAGAATCTCATTCTGGCTGAAGTTTTCAGCATGAGGGGACAGAAATGGAGCTGCTGTGGCCCATTGCTATTCAATGAGCAGCTATGCAGCCATTTCTGGCACCAAGCTTGGGAAGTCCCCACCTTCTCCAGCCTAAGTGTCCTCTATGGGGGTGCAGGAGCCTTTCCTTGCTAGTGGAGCACCACATACTAAATAAAACATCAATGTCTTTATCTCAATACTGTCCAATCTATAGCCTCAACTCTCTCTCCCTGCTGGAAGGTTTACTTGTTCACCTATTTGAAATGGATACTGAGGACAAAAAGGTAAAAGGACGTTGCCAGGGAAATTAGCAAGTTATGAACAGTCTGTTTCTGGGAGAAAAATGTCTCCCCCACTTTGGCAATAACAATGATAACTCAATGAGAGTGTTAGGCTGATGTGCCAAAGGTACAGGTCTGGTGCTTATTTGAGACACGAGGTCTTGGGATTAGACATTCTTGGGTTACATCCACACTTGTGCTCTGATTGGCTGTGTGGTTATGGGTGACTTTCTGATTCTCTTGTTGTTTTCAGGTCATGGTGAGATGGGCCTACATGGAGACTGCAACATCAGTTATGGTACCTAACACACAGTAGGTGTCCAATAAATGATAGATAGTATTTTGTATGATATGTAGTAATGCACTGTATAAGGAGATTTTGGTTAACCATAGACTGCATGACTATGGTCGTATACAATTATAATGGAGCTGGAAAATTCCTATTGCCTAGTGACATTGGGCCATTGAGAAGTCATTACCACGTGTTTGTATTTTAAGCTAAATATTATAACAAAAGCATTGGAAATTTAAAAAATGAAAATTTTATGAAGTCATAAAGTTACAGCAAGCTAAGATTAGTTTATTATTGAATAAAGAAAATATGTTTGTTTTTTAAATTGAGTGCCATCTAAGTGTACAGTGTTTCAAAGTTTATAGTATCTTTGGGTAATGTGATAGGTCTTCACCTTCACTCACCACTCACTCACTGATTCACCCAGAGTAGCCCCCAGTGCTCCAAGCTCCATTCATAGTAAGTGTCCTACACAGGCACACCATTTTTTATCTTTCACACTGTATCTTTATTGTACTTTTTCTATGCTTAGATACAAAAATATTTTACCACTGTGATTCAATTGCCTACAGTATTCTACAGAGACATGTTTTGTAGTCCCAGAGCAATAGACTACTAGTATACTATATAGGTTAGGTGTGTAGTAGGCTATGCCATGTAGGTTAGTGTAAGAACCCTCTGTGATGTTTACACAATGATGAAATTGCCTAATGACTTGTTTCTCAAAATGTATCCCTGTCATTAAGTGACACATGACTGTAGAGAACTTCAGGTTGTTGTGAGCATTAAATT
This sequence comes from Pipistrellus kuhlii, assembly GCF_014108245.1. Taxonomy (NCBI): domain Eukaryota; kingdom Metazoa; phylum Chordata; class Mammalia; order Chiroptera; family Vespertilionidae; genus Pipistrellus; species Pipistrellus kuhlii. The sequence goes on along the minus strand of NW_023425595.1, from coordinate 62,579,163 downwards.
ATTCAATGCATGTAAAACGTTTGGCCCATTAGAGGGTCAAATGTTAACTATTAAAATTATTTTTATTATTAGAAGCCTGGTGCACAAAATTCATGCATGGGGGGGGGGGAGGTGTCCCTCAGCCCAGCCTGCACCCTCTTCAATCTGGGACCCTTCGAGGAATGTCTGACTGCCTGTTTAGGTCTGATCCCTGACAGACGAATATCCCTCTTACAATCTAGGACTGCTGGCTCCCAACTGCTCACCTGCCTGCCTTCCTAATTCCCCCTAAAGGCTTCTGCCTGCCAGTCTGATCATCCCCTAACCACTCCCCTGCCAGCCTGATTGATTCCTAACTGCTCCCCTGCCAACCTGTTTGCTCCCAACTGCCCTTCCCTGCAGGCCCAATCACCTCCTACTTCCCTCCTCTGCCGGCTTGGTCACTTCTAACTGCCCTCCCCTGCAGCTTGATTGCCTCCAACTGCCCTCCCTTGCAGGCCTGGTCCCTATCAACTGTCCTCCCCTGCTGGCTATCTTGTGTCCACATGGAGGCAGGATCTTTGACCACATGGGAAGCCATCTTGTGTGTTGGAGTGATGGTCAGTCTGCATATTACTCTTTTATTAGTTAGGATAGAGGCCTGGTGCATGGGAGGGGGCCAACTGGTTTACACAGGGTATCCTTTGAGGTGTGGGATGGCCTGGGCAAGGGGCCTGTGATGGTTTACAAGTCAGCCACAGCCCCTGGCAACCCAAGCAGAGGCCGTGGTATCTGGGGTTTACTTATTATCTCCACAATTGAAACTTTGTAGCCTAGAGTGGAGCCAAGCCTTCTTCTTGTTCTGTGGTGGCAGCTATTTCTGTTGGGACTTATGGATCTTCCATAATTGAAACTTTGTAGCCTATAGTGGAGGCCGAGGCCGGCAAGGGCAGGTGGAAAGCTTGGCTTCCTCCATTGCTGGAGAAACCCAAGCCTCCCTCATGCTCTCTGTGGCTGTAGTTATCTTGTTGGGTTTATTTGCATATGTGCTCCTGATTGGCTGGTGAGTTTGGCCTGTGGCATGGCTTATGGGTATAGTGGAGTGATGGTTAATTTACATATTACTCTTTTCTTAGATAGGATTGTTATCAGAAATGGAGCTGTGTATAGAGAATTCCTGAAGTCTCCAATCTTACTGTAAAAACACAGAGAAGGGAAACAGACTTCAGCAAGGCAGGGATAATAGATTCATAGCAGGTGCCAACTGACCGAGTTGGTAGTAGCTGCCAGGAATGTGTATCCAAGGCCATCTCTGGCTCAGCAGGAAAGAGCACTATGATCAATGAGTGATGTCCATCTTGGTGGCAGAGGGGTCATGCCAGCATATATGCTATGCATTAGCCTTCCATGGACAGAAACATCATTTTAGACATGATTTGGGAGCCTGTTACAAAGGGCTAGGTCTAACGTTGTCCAAGCATGCCAATCCCCACTTTCTCCATGTTTTACTCCCAGCACATCATTGAGACATGGCCAGAGCCCAGCCCCAGCTGCTTTTTTCTTCAGACACGTTGGCTGGCATAAATTGAGACCTGTAAATCTACCATGTAGATGACTCAGGCTAGGTGCCCAGATCAGGTTCCATGAGCGACAAGAAGAGAGGGAGTTGCTTAGTGACATGAGACAAAGGGTATCTTTGATTCATTGCCCAGCTCCAGCCTCAAGTCCATTGCCAGCAGTAACTAACGGCTGCAAATGGACAATATAACTCCTTTAAAAATGTCACTTTGCTGTAAATGTAAATGTTTAACATTTGAACATGAATGCTGACTCCTAAATTGTGCTGGGTGGCTTTATTTCATTCCTTTTGAAAATATTTGTCCTTCCATGGTGAGAGATTTCAACGAATGATTTGCATCCTATGCTTGTTAAATGGTGCCATCTCTTGCCCCAGATAGGGCAGCAAAAGAGCTTAGATTTTCAGGAGACTTTCTACCTTGCCTGATAATTCAGATATACAGTGTAGTTCAATTCCTGGCCACTGTTCAGAGGTGCTATGAGCCCTGGACATAGAAGATTACATTTTATTTCAAATTATCTTGGAGTTCAAAATATAAGATTGTGTTGTTGAAGGTCAAGTAAGGCCAAAACAGCAGTAAAGAATATTCGTTGGGAGCTCTCTCCTTTAGAACTGCTCATTGCTTAATTCTGCTGATGTATCTGGAACTAAGAAGCTCCAGGTAAATTAACAGTGTGGGGAATTGTTCTTGGGACTGATGCTTTTCTTCATAAGACCGTTCTAATGAAGTTATCCAGTAGCAATTCTTGGCCCCATGCTGATTGGCTTTTGGACAAAGTTGGATCTAGAATCACAAGCAAGTATAACTTGAGACATCTGGCAGGCTCAGAGTCAGGTGAGTAAAATAACTGGGTCACAAGAACCACTATGCATGGGTTTGTGTTTCACCTTAATTTTACCCAACTTCAGTTTCCTCTCTAGAGCATATTGCTTGCTGAACTTTTTTTTTTTTGGAGTCTTCTTTAAAAAACACATTTTCATTGTGTTTTAGAGAGAGAGGAAGAGAGAGCGAACATTGATGTGAGAGTGAAACTTTGTCTGCCTCCTGCACACCCTCTACCAGAGATGGAGCCCACAACCAGACTAAGAATCAAACCAGCAACCTTTCGCATTGGACAACACCCAACCAACTGAGCCACACCGCCAGGGCTCTTTAAAGTCTCCATTCCAGTACAACAGGTTTCTTTAATTAATTAATCAAGTAATGAGTTATAGACAAACCTAACTTGGTCCAGGAGATTAGGTCTCATGTTCCAGTGAAAGCATTTTATGACCTTGGACCAGTCTTAACTTTTATGTACATGATGTTCTTTCTTTCTCTTTCTCTTTCTTTCTTCCTTCCTTCCTTCCTTCCTTCCTTCCTTCCTTCCTTCCTTCCTTCCTTCCTTCCTTCCTTCCTTCCATTTTCTTTCTTTCTTTCTTTCTTTCTTTCTTTCTTTCTTTCTTTCTTTCTTTCTTTCTTTCTTTCTTTCTTCTTTCTTTCTTTCTTTCTGTGATCCAACTTATTTTTTCATGAAGCTTTTTATTTAAAAAAATGTATTTAAGAAAGGAAGAGAGAGAGAGAGAGAGAGAGAGAGAGAGAGAGAGAGAGAAAGAGAGAGAGAGAGACAGAGATGAGAATCATTGATCGGTTGCTTCCTGCACGCCCCTACTGGGGATCAAGCCAACAACCCAATCATGTGCCCTTGACTGGATTTGAACCCAGAACCCTTCAGTCCACAGGCCAATATGCTATCCACTGAGCCAAACTGGCCAGGGTTGTGATGTTCTTCTTAACAAATTCCTTGAAAGTAACTAGGGTAAAAGGTAGTTACCTTTATTTATTTATTTATTTATTTATTTATTTAAAAATATATAATTAAATTTTTTTAATTAAATTATTATCTGTGAACATATTTTACCCCCTCCCATACTTACTCTCCCTCCCTAGAGTTTTATGTCCATTGGTTGTACTTGTATGCATGTATATAAGTCCTTCGGTTGATCTCTTATCTCCCCCAGATCTCCCTACCCTCCCCACTGTAATTTGACAGTCTGCTTGTTGCTTTACTGTCTCTATATCTATCTTTCAGTTCATCAGTTTATAATGTTCCATAAATGAGTGAGGTCATGTGGTGTTTCTCTTTCATTGACTGGCTTATTTCACTCAGCATGATGTTCTCCAATTCCATCCAGGTTGCTGCAAATGATGAGAATTCCTTCTTTTTTATGGCAGCATAGTATTCCATTGTGTAGATGTACCATAGTTTTTGGATCCAATCATTTGCTGATGGGCACCTAGGCTGTTTCCAAATCCTAGCTATTGTAGATTGTGCTGCTATGAACATAGGGGTGCATATATCCTTTCTGATTGGTGTTTCTAGTTTCTTGGGATATATTCCTAGGAGTGGGATTACTGGGTCAAATGGGAGTTCCATTTTCAGTTTTTTGAGGAAACTCCACACTGTTCTCCACAGTGGTTGCACCAGTCTGCATTCCCACCAGCAATGCACTAGGGTTCCTTTTTCTCTGCAACCTCTCCAACACTTGTCGTTTGTTGATTTGTTGATGTTGGCCATTCTGACAGGTGTAAGATGGTACCGCATTGTTGTTTTCATTTGCATCTCTCAAGGTAGTTACCTTTAATTTATCAATTAGAAACGAGGATCAGACAATTTATAACTTTTTATAAAACATTGAGTCAGTGATAAAGCCAAGATAAAAATTCTGCTTTTTGATTCCCAGTTTAATTTTTGTAACTCTTTACAACATTAAATAGTTGCTCTCATGCCATGAGCCCTGATGATGCCCATGTGATTATCAGGGCCAGCACTAGAGAAGCCTAGGGCATTTGCAAGACTCTGAGTAGTTATCTCGTCAAATTTTGTGCCCTGGGTGCCTTGCTTACTTCACCATTATCTCAGCCCCAGTGAACCCACATGTAAGCCTGAATGAAAGGATAATACTCAAGGCAAGAATTTTGCAATTGGGATCAAAGATTTCATTTTCTCCAGGCCTAATACCTAAATATCAGGACTAACTTGGAATAAAAAGATGGATAGAAATTGCTTTTTCAAGAAAGTCAAAAATAGCAAAGAAATATGCATTAAATACTGACTCAGGTTGAGTCCAGGTTGTTAAGTCTCCACCTTTCCTAACATTGTAGCTGATCACATTTGTCAGCAGCTCTTAATCCTCTTTGAAGATGGATGGGACAGAGGACTGGTTGGCTCCTGCATGTTTGGACATTTTTAATCAGTGTTATAAAGCCAGCCGAAATCATCTTAGACACACGTGGGAATTTATTGTATGAATATTAAAAAAGTATTAGACAAGTAAAGAAGAAAGGCACCTCAAGAACCATTGAATTAGGGACCTAAATGACCCCAGGGGTATCCCATCTCTAGTCTCCACTCTGTCTTTGCTTTTGTGATAAAGAGATTTCTTCTGTAGTGAAGGAAAGATAATCACGGAGAGTTTTCAAGCTTCACATCCCTGATCCTACCATCAATAAAAGAATAGTCTTCACCTTTTATATTCAGTTTTTAAAATTCCAGGGAAGCATTCTGATTGGCTTAGCTTGGTCAGATGCTTATTGTTATATCAATTAATAGGCTTACTAGAGTTAGGGGCATGTAGAAACAGCAAAGTTTCTGGTGCCATCTTATCTATAAAAGCTCTCATAGAGAATGGAGATCCTTGTGAACTGGGCAACAAAACCAACAGTACTCTCTATGGCCATATATCAAAATTAGCAATAATGCAGGGTTGGACAGTCTACTTTGTGGCAGCCCAGCAAATTAAGACTTGCAAAGTTAATGTAGGTGAAGGGGGTTACCTATGAGAAACATTACATATTTTGTAGTGTTTTATGAAAGCTTCTATATTATTCCCCTTGATACCTGTAAATCACTGGGACACTTCAAGAGGAACCGAAGTCTGCTGAGTCAAGCACACTCATCAAATGGCCATAACAACCCTTGTTCATGAACTCCAAAATACTTCATCAGAGAGGTAACATAAATCTCTGACCTTTTTCTATGGATGATGTGAAATTCAGCAATTCAACTGGGAATTTCTTGGCTCTAAAACTGAGAGTCTGCTAAGGATATCCCCTCAAGCTTTCAACCTCCCCAACAAAGTGACAGCACTTTGTCTTAGTGCCAGCAAAACCCTTCATTCCATAAGCTGAAGTTCTCTATCCTCCTTTCAAGGAAAATGACAACCAGAAGCTTCACAGGGCACTTCCAGGTCAGATTTTTACTCCTGCTTGTCTTAGGTAACTTTTTCACTAAAACCAGAGGGTCAAAGAAAACAGAAATGCCCTCTAAAAATCAGGCTCCTGGAGTTCAGTGGGTGGGAAGGCACAAACTTCCTTTCTGAAGAACGTGTTCAATAAACCCAAAGGAGAAATATTAGAGGTAGTATAATTTGCTGGAAATAGCACATTTTTTTCAAAAAAGTTATTTAAATTTAAAATCAGAAATACTTGAGTAAGAGATAAATTCACCTATAATTCCTCTTCAATAGTCTGTTTGCTGGAAATAGCACAATTTTTTATAAAACTTATTTAAATTTAAAAGCAGAAATACTTGAGTAAGAGATAAATTCACCTATAATTCCTCCTCAATAGTACTGTTTTAGTGTTGGCTTTTGGGGTCTTTCATGTAAATAGTTGTGCATGGCATGCATGTGATCCATTTAATAGTGACAGGAAATGACTGTTCTATTATGCTGATAAGCTCCTGCTACCAGAGAGATGTTTATGGCATTATGCATAATACTTAATGGACAGCCATCTTCAGATTGCAACTTGATAAGGAAGTTTAGATATTTCCTTCATCTGGGAACACCTATGGAGACCACAGGAAATACAGATACATAAGCAGTGTGTGGGATAGAGAAAAGCCATCTCAGGATTAACAAATAAAATGGGCAACCAGAATTTTACAAATCATTTTGTAGAGAAACCAAGTCTTCCAAGTAAACCAGCTGGTTCTTAGAGACTACTTGAAAATGGCTTAAGCAGACTAGAAATTTCTCTAAAAAGAAATGAGGCTTTCTTTCCTAACTGGTTTGGCTCAGTGGATAGAGCATTGGCTTGTGGACTGAAGGGTCCCAGGCTCAATTCTAGTCAAGGGCATGCAGGCACATCTCCATTTGGGAGAGAGGCGCCATTCAGGAGGCAGCTGATTGATGTTTCTCATGGATGTTTCTAACTCTCTAACCCTCTCCATTCCTCTCTGTAAAAAAAAAAAAGTCAATAAAATATATTTTTTAAAAATAAAGAAATTAGGGTTCTGCAGGAAGCATGTGATATGTGGAGAAGGATCTACAGTAACATAGAAACTGTTTAGATAGAGCCTGTTCCATTACAAACACTAATGTTTTAAAGATTTAGAGACTTGTAGTTTTGTAGTGTGTATATATATCTATCATAAGCAATTTGGTTTGGAGACTCATAATTCCCTTTAGAGTCTTAATAAAGTACTTTGTTAAAGAATCCTTCTGACATTATCATATACCTAATTCAGGTGACCCCTCTTAGGGCATTAAAACCAAGTAAACTGCAGTGTGAACTACACCCATCCTGACTTCATTCTAATGTGGTGGCTACATGTTATGTTCTGAAGGACTAAGCAAAGAGTACAGAGAGGAACACTTACCACTTGCTTTTGGAAATATTTACCTGAAGCTTTAAAAATCAGTTGTGCTAAAATCTCAGACACCTCAGTGCCTATATTTCTTTGCATCATTAATTTCCATCCTATACTTACTGATAAAATGTGAGAGGAGAACAGGAAAATATAAATTTGTATATAGATATAGATATATGCATAAATACATGTATAACTATATGAATAACACCAGCTATGGAGAGAATATCAATCAAGAATTATAATCATTTGATGTCAGACCTGTCTCCAATCAGATATCAATAAATGGAATATATGTTGAGTCTAGAATGTCTAAGATGGCTTCTTCACTTCCATGACTGGTAATATATACAGTTATATAATTTATATGTATATGTGGTTATACATGCATAATCGATGTAATTTACCTAACCAATTAATGCAATTACATTTAATGTAATTTACAGAACAATTTCCATCTTCTTAGGTACTTGCATTGGATTTTATTTTCTTGTTGTTTTCATTGAAATAAAACCAATACTTTTTAATATTTAGGTCTCTATTTATTTAGAATTGTTCTCTAGAAACTCATTTCCTAAGATAGAGATTTGGATTTGCTAAGTAAACCATGTGATCTGGTCAAGTTATTTTACTTCCTTTGGTCTATAAGTTAGAAGCTTTGAGATTTATGATCCTTTTAGATCTAAAATGCTTTGATGTCAGGGGAGTATCAGCAGGGCTGCCATGTTGCACAATGCTAGGACACCACTAAAAGCACAGGTTCCTCCTGGAGCTGTACAGTGCACAGCCAAAAAGATATGTGCCATAGCCCTGAATATGAGGCCTTTTCTTCATAAAAGTTCTCCCATGTAATGTCCACCACATCACTGACACACTGGATTTTATTACAAATTGATAATATCACCCTTTTAGGATAAGTTACTGATTTACTGATGTTTTTCCAGGCCCTGCCTTTTTTTTTTCTTCTTTTTCTTCTTTTTCTGCTAGCTAATCATGTTTCAGATAAGAATGTCTGGGGCCTTACTCATTGCCTTTCCTTCCTCCTGAACACAACCTCCCTTTCCCACTTTAAGATATACTAATGTTCTTGGAAAGGCCTCCGGGACAACACAGACCTAAAGCAATGCCTCTTAAGCTTGAAGAAATCACGGGAGAGCAGTTTAAAAGACAGATTTATGGGTTGTTAATCCTGAGATTTTGAATCAATAGGTCTGGGGTATAGCTTCAGAAACTGCATTTCCCCAAGCTCCAGCTGTTGATGACACTGTCAACGATGATCATGCATTTTTAGAAGAAGTGGTCTAAAGAAATTTTGATCAGTAGGAGTGACCTTTTGAATTCAATTTCTGCTTCTTTTATTTCTTGCTGGTCCCCTTCCTTCATTGACCTTGAGGTTGGCCGTGCATTTAAAATGTCTCTGTGGAGTAGGAGCACAGCATTTCCCTGCTCGAGGTCAACTTTGCTTAAAGATTTCAAATATGCATAATGGTATCCACCCCCTCACAACCGGAGGGATCCCTCCTGGTGGACTCACTCTAGCTCTCCAGCTGTCAGTGCTTTTGGCTAATGGCTCCTTGTCGGGGCAGTTTCCTGAGGTTCCTGTTAATCATGTAATTTAAAAAGAGTCAAAGCCCCCATGACAGCAGTTTTAAAACTATTTGCTTCTGGTTTTATTAAATTATATTTTGCATGGGAGACGGAATAAGCACATTGAATGTTGAAGAAACGCCCTGGAGACAATGAGCTAGTGTCCCCGGGTGGCCCCTATTGCTCTCTGTCTCTGCTGGAGCGTCCACTCTTCCCCTCTTATGGCTGTTTATGGTCTATTCCAAATACCACCAGAGCAAATACGGATTCCTTCCTAGTCTAAAGCTAGGTTGGGAAACTTCCTTATTCAGGTGTTATACCCATTATCTATTGCCTAGTTTGTTCCCCATTTCATTCCCTTTCCCTGTCCCAAGGAGAATCCTGATTTTATTTTTATTTTCACTCTCTTCCATTCAGTCATATGCCTTAAGGAAGACTGGCCCCACTCTCAGGTCCAGGCCTGATTATTCTAAGCCAATCATAGTGGTCTTATTTACCATATTTGCTATTGGCATAAATATTATCATATAACACAATTCTGGCCAACAAGACTTGAAAGAAATCCGCTGGAGGGCTTTTGGGAATGATTTTCTCTCATAATAGGGACACAGAGGAAGAGAGATCTCTTCTCTCTTCACATGTTGAGGTGTCTGATGTAATACCTGAAATGCTGTAACTCTCTTGTGACCACAAGAGAAGCTGGTCTGAGGAAATAGATGACATACTAAAAATGGAAGAATATCAACAAATAGAAGAACTTAGGTCCTTGAACCACTGACTCCTCCTACCTTGGACTTCCTTTTGGATAGGAATAATATTTTATTGCTTGTCACTTTGGATCATGAATCTCTGCCCCTTGTAATTGAAGGCTATGTGTGTTTGTTTTTTTTTTTAAAGAGAAAAACATTTATTAACATACAAGAAAACAAAATAGGTTTTAAAAAGTCATATGCCATAGGCAAGAGCTTTAGAGTTCAGATTTCTGATTCAAACTCTAAAGGCAGAAATTGGCACAATTCATAGCACAAGTAACTCCGCTTGGTGTTCCTCAGCCTTCCAGACCACAGGCCCAAAAAGAGACCGGGTGGCACAGTGCCATTCTGGAGGCTGCAGTTCCTACTTCTTCCTGCCCAGCCTTGCTCTTGAGCACCCTTCCACCCTGGCAAAGGTGTAGGCTGTAACGGTGACTCTAGCCGTCATGGACCCTGCCTGGCCCCTGCAGCCTGAAGAATGTTCTTCACTGATCTTAAAGGGAAGTCCGTCTTTCCTTTGAAAGCTCTATAAACATTTAAAGACTTGCTGTAACTTGTTACTTTCTCTGATTGACTGAAGAAAAGCAACTGCTCTCCTTTTCTGATGAAATTTGAGCTCATATCATCCGAAGTAGAATCTGGATATAGAGTTGAATCTACATGAGAGGAGGAATCTCAGTGTTTCACATCTCTGATTTGAGTCACCAGAGTCTCCTCTCTCTCTGACCTGGCTGTCACTACCACCAAGGCCTGGGCAGGATTGTGTGGCTGCCCCTCTAATAAAGGCAGGACGCATTCCACATTACCTCAGGCCCTGAGATATTGGGTTAGAACATAAAGCTCAAGAATAACAATAAGGGCCGGGACCAGTTTGGCTCAGTGGATAGAGCGTCGGCCTGCAGACTGAAAGGTCCTGGGTTTGATTCCGGGCAAGGGCATGTACCTTGGTTGCGGGCGCATCCTCAGTGGGGGGTGTGCAAGAGGCAGCTGATCGATGATTCTCTCTCATCGATGTTTCTAACTCTCTATCTCTCTCTTCCTCTCTGTGAAAAATCAATAAAATATATTAAAAAAAAGAATAACAATAAGGAATAATAATAACATGGCACTAGGAAAACAGTTTGTAAGGCATAGTTTACTCATCTCCAGTTCTTCATAGATCAGCAGAATACACGTATGTACACTCAAAATTATAGTGTCATAGCCTTCTAGTGTCCAGTGAACTTAACCAAAGGACTTTGGAACTTGTTTGTTTTTGGTATCTAAGCACCAGTAGTGGGCACAATATGAGTTCTTCCCCAGAAGCCTTTCCTACTAGATTCCCCACCTGCACCACCTACAGTAAGAAGAAGAGTTTGGTTCAAAACCCTCCAAATGTTTCTAAATCAAGACTGCAATAGGGCTATGAATAAAACAACATAGAAACAGAAAGAACAAAAGAGCATGATGATAGTAACGAAAAGAAAGGAGTATGAACATTTTAGGTCTGTAAATTTATATGATATAAGTACATACTCAAAAAAGAAAAACTGCTGTTCAAATATTACAGAAGTTAAAAATTGTCAACATTAGAAAATATCAAAAATTTTGTATTAATAGATTAGAAGAGCAGAAATATATATTTATCTCAGTAAGTACAGAAAATGAAGCATTCTTGAAAGTTCAAAGTAAATTATGATTTTAAAACTTTAGCAAACCAGAAATAAAATGGAATTTTTATTTGCATACTGTTAATCTAGTGAATGCTATCTGCCAAAACCTAAAGCAAATATTATACTTACTTTAAACATTTTAAAACATTATCATTAAAGTCAAGATGTTCACTATTCAGCATTGCACTGATTGTCTTAATTCAATAAGGCAAGAAAATGAAACAAGATATAAGATTTGGAATTGATGAGAGAAAATTTCATTATTTACAGATGATATGATCTTTTATATATAAAATTCATATGATTCTACTCTGCTGATATATCAAAACTGCATGTGTTTGGAGATCAATCTGCTAGAGCGCCTTAAACTTACTTGTGAATATATTTTAAAAGGAGGACATTTACTTTTAACAATGTTCCTAGTTTTAAGATACCCTTACATTCCTTTTATCAGCTGTTTGAGATACATAAGGGATGTCATAGTGAATCAGTTATCGCCAAGGTGGTTGATAAAATCAACCGACTATGACAGAGGAAAACTTTAAGGAAACAAGCATTTCCTTACAACAAATATTCTTACAAATTTAGTTTTCATAATAAGCATATTTCAGCTTCAGAATTATAAGCTAATAGTCCCTAGAATAAATAAAAACAAATATTTAAATATTATAGAAATATTTTAGTTTTCTTAGAAAATAGATTTAGAGAGAAATTCAACTTTATTCTAGGTACAGATTTAACTTAAATTGTAATGTAACCAGTTTGTAAATATTCATGAACATTTCCCTTATTACCTAGGAATATGTAATATCTAGCTGAATATTTGTCTTTTGAAAACACATAAATTAACATTCTATTTTTCAAACTTTCTACTTAATTGCCAATCAGGACATGTACTTTTTATATTGCAGTATTATTTCTAACCATGGCTGAATTAAAGAATGGAACTTAAAATTTATGTTTACACACATCTGATAAATCATTAAACTAATAACAGTTAAATTAGTTTTTTAGTTAAAACATTAATATACAGAGATTAATACAATTTCTATACAGTATATTAATGACTAATCAATAAAATAGTGAAAAGATAACAAACAGAACAATCTCTTTCTCAATAGCAAAACAACTATAAAGTTACCTAGAAATAAGTATAAGAAAATTTGTAGGTCTTATGGAGAAATATTTATAATTGTTATTGAAGAACAAAGAAAAAAAGGTTTGAGTAAAAGAAGAAATATAGTACTGTTACTTATGGGTCATATTGTACCTCTCAAAAATTATGCTGTACTAGTAAACTATGAGTAAGATCACCAACAAACTTACATTATAAATAGGGATAATTTGTGACAACAAAAACATCAAAGGGGACTGGATAAAGAACTATATTTGCAAAGGAGATGGATATTGGATGCATTCGAAAGAAAAAGGACTACTGTATATATGAAACTTTCTTTTTCACAAACCTAATGGTAACACACATAAAAACCCAGAACTGAATGCAAAACTTGAAAAAAAAAAAAAAACAGATGAAAAAAGTATAGAATACTACCAAACAAAAACAAGACAGAAATACAAAGGAAAAGAACAAATGGAAGCACAGAGCTACTAGAAAACAAAAGATAAACTGGCCATAGGAAATCCTCATACATTAATAATTACCCTAATTTAAATGGGCTGAATTCACCAATAGAAAGTCACAGAGTAGCAGATTGGATCAAAACACAAAATCCAAGCATATGCTGCCTTCCAGAGATATATTTGAACTACAAAGACAAAGACAGACTCAAAGTGAAAGTGGAAAATGATTCTCCAAGAAATAGCATCCACAGTAAAGCAAGTGTAGTCATATTTGACAAAATAGATTTCAAGATAAAAAAGGTAACAAGACACAAAGATGGGCATTTTATAATAATAAAGAGGACATGTCAACAAGAAGACATGACATTTCTCAAATAATTTGTGCAAGGGGGTTTGTGTCCCTCGGCCCAGCCTGAACTCTCTCCAATCTGGGACCCTTTGAGGGATATCCGACTGCCCGTTTGGGCCTGATCCTACTGTTTATGTGTGCCATGAGATGAAAATATTTTATAAATTTGGTCTTAGAAAATATTTTATGAATTTGACCCCAAAGACAATGGAGGTAAAGGCAAAAATAAATGAATTGGACTAAAAAGCTCTTCCATAATAAAAGAAACTACCAACAAAACAAAAAGGCTACCAATTGAATGGGAGAAGATATTTACAAACCATAGTTCCGACAAGTGATTAGTATCCAAAATATATATAAAGAACTAATAAAACTCGAAATCAAGCAAACAATTCAGTTAAAAAATGGGTAGAGTTTAGTTTGTTGATTAAATTTCACATATGAAAGAAATCATATGGTACTTGTTTTCTCTGATTGGCTTATTTCACTGTTGTCCAGGTCCTTCCACGCTATTACAAAGAGTACAATTTTCTTCCTTTTTATGGAAGAGTCGTATTCCATTGTGTAAATGTACAATAGCTGTTTTATTCACTCATCTTATGGACACTTGGACTGCTTCCAAACCTTGGCTATTATAAATAATGGTGCAATAAGCATAGGGAGCATATGTTCTTTCTAATTACTGTTTCTGCTTTGGAGGGAGGATAAATCCCCAGAAGTGGTAGAGGCAGACTCATAGATAGAGAGGATGCAGATAGCTCTAGTATGTGTGTGGGGAGCATTGGGGGTTTTGGTGGAAGGATTGAAGAAAATAAAAAGAAAAGGAAAAAGAGAAGGAATTCATGGACAAGGACGATAGTTTAATGATTATTGGTGAGAGGGGTTGGAGAGATGTGGTAGAGAGAATAGATGGTAGAAAATATAAAATAAAGAAAATCATTTAAAAAATGGGCAGTATTCCCAAAGAGATACTTCTCCCAAGAAGACATAGGGATGACCAACAGATATATAAAAATATGCTCAATTTCATTAGCCATTAGGGAAATGCAAATCAAAACTACAATGAGATACCACTACACACTTCTTAAAATGGCTATTATCAACAAGAAAAGCAATAATAAGTATTGGACAGGCTTTGAAGAAAAAAAGGAACCCTCATTCACTGCTGGTGGGAATGTAAAGTGGTATAGCAACTGTGTTCATTGTTCTTCTCCTTTTCTGTCTGACTTATTTCACTTAGCAATGATACCCTCAAGATCCATCCTTGTCACAAATTGCAATCCCATATAATAAAGAGGTAATATGCAAACTGACCATTATTTCCTCACACAAGATGGCCACTCAATGTGGTTACAAGATGTCCACCACAAGATGGCCAGCAGGGGAGGGCAGTTGGGGGCAATTGGGTTGGCAGGGGAGTAGTTAGGCATCAATTAGGCTGCCAGGGAACTGGTTAGGGGGCAATCAGGCAGGCAGGCAGGTGAGTGGTTGGAGTCCCAGATTGTGAGAGGGATGTTTGACTGCCAGTTTAAGCCCGGTCCCAAACCAGCAGTCAGACATCCCCTGTGGGGTCCCAGATTGGAGAGGGTGCAAGCTGAGGGACATCCACGACCCCCTGGCATGAATTTCATGCACCGAGCCTCTAATATTTTATAATTTTTTATGACTGGATAGTATTCCATTGTACATATGTGTCATATCTTCTTTATCCAATCATTCATTGAAGGACACTTAGGTTGTTTCCATGTGTTGGCTATTATGAATAATGCTGCAAAGAACATAAGTGTACATATATCTTTATGAATAAGTGTTATCAAAATTTTCAGCTAGACACCCAGAAGTTAAATTGCAGAGTCATTTGGTAATTTTAGTCTTAATTTTTTAGGAACCTCCATATTGTTCTTCATAGAGGCTTTTTACATTCTCTGTAGATGTTAGTTTGAAACAGATTATGACATTTATATAGTTTTAAGAATAGCCATATATATATAAAACTAGACAAGTAAAAAAATATAACCTAATAGAAAACCATAAACTCCTGTATATATAGATACTTGACATATAATAGATGTGAAGTTTATTAATAAATAAAGAATAAGTGATTTAGTTCTGTAAGTGAAGGTGAGACAATTGATTATACCTAATAAAAGCCATACATTTAACCTAAAATATATAATTGAAAGCCATTTGGAGGAAAGATGGTATATTATTTTTAGGAACTTGAATGGGATGGGATTTCTTAATACACACACACACACACACACACACACACACACACACACACACACCATTTTTAAAGGACAGATAAATTTAACATAACATTTTCTCCTCTATGTCAAAGACATTACAAAAATTAAAATTATGAACAGTCAGGAGAAACTATCTACAATGCATAATAGAGGAATGGCATCCAACATATATAAATAATTTTTACAAATTAATAAAATAACACAATTTTAAAAATCATTGTAGGACTGGAATATACAACTTACAAAAGAAATATATGCATTGAGGCTAAAATCAATATTAATTAGGAAAATCTGAATTTAAAAGAATACCATTCCACTACCAGATTAGGATAATTTTAATTATGATGATATTAAACAATAGGGGCCTTAGTGCATGAATTTGTGCACCTTGAAAGGAACTGTGGGCCACAAGGCTGAAGTGGGCACTGGGGTGGTCTCGGCTCATCCTCTGTAATCCTGCCAGGCCCTGCCCATTGCAACCCCCAGCTCCCTGTCTGCTGGCAACCCTGCCACAGTATCCAGGCACTGATGGCACTGGCCCCACTTGCACCCACTGATGGCATGGAGCTCTTGGGGCCAGTGCCAGCAGCCAGTGCAGGGCTGGCACCATCAATGGGTGTGAGTGACAGCTGCTGCCCAAATCATCCCTCAGGAAGAGGGGGAGGAGGAGAAGCCCTCAGAAGCAATCGGGGCTGGCAGCTGCCACTTGCACTCACTGATGATGCTGAATGATTAGAGCTGGTGCTGGGCAGTGGCTCCAGCACTGGCAGCAGGTGCAAGAGTCAGGCAGGACCGTGGTGTGTAGGAGTGAAGAATTTTCAATAACCACTAGAGACTTACCCTGATGACAGTGACTGGCGCTCTGCCTTGGTCTGTTGCGTCTGCTCACATACTCCACCATCCCACCATGGCCAACACCCATTATGTTCTGCACTCTGCCACCTGCTGTCAACACCTGCCATGTTCCGCAATCACCTGGTTATCAGCATACGTCATAGTGACCGGTTGTTCAGTTGTTTGGTTGTTCCGAAGTTTGGTCTATTTGCATATTAGGGTTTTATATATATAGATTAGGAGTCAGTGTGGTGTATTATTTTTCTATTATTGCCATAACCAGTTACTGCAAATTTAGTGATTTACACCAATCCAAATGTATTATTTTATAGTTCTAGAGGGAAAAAGTTTAATATGGGTCTCACTGGGCTACAGTCAAGGCATCGGGAGTTTCAAGGGAGGTAGGTTTTGGGGGCATGTTCCAGCTCCTGGGACCTCTCACTGATCTTGGCATTTCAGAACGATTGATACCAACAGTACCAACAGTTTCTCATGTTGCCATCTCTCTCAGACCACAGCCAGGAGAGATTCTCTGCTTTTAAGAATTCCTGTGATTAGCCGAAACCGGTTTGGCTCAGTGGATAGAGCGTCGGCCTGTGGACTGAGGGGTCCCAGGTTCGATTCCGGTCAAGGACATGTACCTTGGTTGCAGGCACATCCCCGATAAGGGATGTGCAAGAGGCAGCTGATCGATGATTCTCTCTCATCGATGTTTCTAGCTCTCTCTTTCTCCTCCTCTCTGTAAAAAATCAATAAAATATACTTAAAGAAAAAAAAGAATTCCTCTGATTAGATCGAGTCCACCTGGATAATTCAGGCTACCTCCCCATCTCAGAGTGTTAGTTAATTACCAACCTAAATTGGATCTGCAACCTTATTTCGTTTTTACTGCAGCATCTGTGTGTGTGTGTGTGTGTGTGTGTGTGTGTGTGTACCCAATCAAAAGAATAAATGTATCCATCACAGCAAGTTTTCTTGTGCTCTTTTCTTTAAACTTTATTGTTGAAAGTATTACATATGCCCTCTTTTATACCTATTGACCTCTTTTAGCCTGCACCCCAAACTCCCCCACCCCTTGTGCTCTTTTGTAATGCCTTTCTCCACCCCTCCACTATACCCGTGTTTTGCAAACTGCTGCTCTCGAGCCACATGTGGCTCTTTTGCCCCTTGAGTGTGGCTCTTCCACAAAATACCAAGGCCTGGGCGAGTCTATTTTGAAGAAGTGGTGTTAGAAGAAGTTTAAGTTTTAAAAAATTGGCTCTCAAAAGAAATGTTAATCCTTGTCCACTGATATTTAGCTCTGTTGACTAATAAGTTTGCCAACCACTGCACTAGACAATCACTGGTCTACTTCCAGTCACTGTAGATTAGTCTGCATTTTCTAGAATTTTATAGTAATGGAATTATACAGTATGTAAGCTTTGTTTAACTTTTTTCATAGAGAATTATTTTGTGATTCATCAAGTTTTGTGAAGCAATAGCTCATTTTTTTTTTTATTCGCAATTTCTCATAGAATATCACAATTCAGTTCTGCATTATTGTGTTGATGGGCAGTTGGGTTGTCTCCAGTTTGGGGGCCATTACAAACAAAGCTTATATGATCATTCGTATGCAAGTCTCTATGTGGACATAAGCTTTAATTTCTCTGGGATAGATACTTAGCAGTAAAATGACTGGGTCATATGGCAGATATATGGTTAATTTTCTAAGGGATCTTTAGTTTCCCAAAGTAATTGTGTGATTTTACATTTGCAACAGGGACCCTCCAAACAGTTGGTATCATGGCATGGTCACTCTTTTTAGCCATTCAAATAGATGTGTACCTCATTGTTGTTTTAATTTGCACTTCCTTAATGACTAGTGCTATTGACTTGAATCCTTTTAAATCTATCAAAATTTGTTTTATGGTCCAGAATATAGTCTGTCTCAGTAAATGTTCCATGTCCACTTGACAGGTGTGTGTACTCTGCATTTATTAGTTGGAGTGTTCTATAAACTTAGTTAGGTTGAGGTGCCTGACAGTATTATATAACTTTTCTATATCCTCATAGATTTTATGTCTATTTATTCTCTCAATTATTGAGAAAGGTATTGAGATTTCTCATTATAAGTGCCTACAATTCTTTCAGTTTTTCATTCACGTAGAATTCTGTTAGCAGGTGCATAGATGTTAAATTTTGTCCTCTATATGAGTCAACCCATTAGTAATTATAAAATGACCTTTTTATTAATCCTTGTTAGTATTCTTTGCAGCAAATTCTACTTTGATATTAACAGTTATTTCATTTCTCTTTTGGTTAGTGTTCACACATATTTTCATGAAATAATAATGAATAAATAATAGGCTATTTTAAACCAATTTTTTTCTCATAATATTTAAAGTCAGTTTCTAGTAGGCAGCATATTATTAGGTGTTGCTTATTTTTTATTCAATCAGACTATCTTTGCCCTTTAATTAAAGTTTTTAGAACTTATTTAATGTGATTCCATACAGTTAGGTTTAAAACTACCATCTTGCTATTTTTTTATTTTTATTTATCATATCTATTCCCTGTTTTCTTTTTTCTATTTTTAAATTCTTCTTTTAACTTAATTGAGCATTTATTTTTATTATTCCATATCCTCTCGTTTATTGGCTTTTTATTCATAACAATTTGTTTTATTACTGTAGTGTTTACTCTAAGGTTTATAGTGCATACTTTTAGCTTACTTTAGTACAGCTTCAAGTGATAGTATACTGCTTTACATATGGCCTCAGAACCTTCCAATACTATATTTATACTTATCCCCTTTTGAACTTGGGGCTGTATATATTATAAACTCCACACTATATTATTTTCACTGTTTTCATTGCTGCTGTATTTACAAAGGTCACTTATCTTTTAAAGAAATTTTTATAATAAGAAAATATATACTATATCCTATATGTTGTTGTTGTTTTTTATCTCAACAATAACAACAACAGTGAAAAAACTTCAAGATAATACGATATAACATCCCCCTCCCTTGGGAAGTTCGCTCTGCAGACCTGAGAGCCCAGCACCTTGTGAGGGAGGTGTTTTTTCAGAGAAGTGCATTTGTTAGGCAGGAGTGGAGATTTGCCAAAGAGTTGGAATCTGGTGCCTTGTTTTGAAGGAGCGTTTTCTTGGAACCTGTTTGTTTTGTTTTGCGGTGTATATAATTAAAAAGGGAACACCATTGAATAAAGATACTATTTATGTCTCAACGACAAATATAAATTGTTCTTGTGCACCAAGAGCCTCTGTAAGATTTAAGCTGTGTTTGGAGAGGCTGATGGAAATGGGCGGAGAGCTCTCCTTGGCATTGCCACTGAGTACAGGTGAGACAGGAGTTTGGGGAGCACAGAAGTCAGGAGAGAAGCCATTGCATGCATGACAAGGAGGTTCCAATAGAGAATGGAGCAGCAGGAGGATTGAGAGCTGTTTGAGGATTAGTAGGTGGCAACAGGAGAGCACTTCATGCTTTCAGAAGTGCTCCCCTCCCTTCAGCTCATAGGGAGACAGATTTCAGGCAACACTCTCAACAGAGGGGGCAAGAAATGCCCCGAAAGAGGAGCGGGAACCCAGAGAAATAGGGCTTTGTAACCTCATCACAGGTCATTTGAGTTGCGGCATTCCCAAAGGGAGAAGGAGGGAAGGCCTTATCAAATGACACTAAATATTATTTTTATTCCTATTTTCAAGCTACAGTGCAAAGTCTTATGCTGAGGTTGATGGTGTCTAATTAGACAATGTGAGCCTGAGGCTACACTTAATGCCAATCCCTAACAACTGGCATCATTTTCGTGACACGCAGAAAC
This sequence comes from Pipistrellus kuhlii, assembly GCF_014108245.1. Lineage (NCBI taxonomy): Eukaryota > Metazoa > Chordata > Mammalia > Chiroptera > Vespertilionidae > Pipistrellus > Pipistrellus kuhlii. The sequence goes on along the minus strand of NW_023425595.1, from coordinate 62,559,165 downwards.
CACCAGCGGGTGAGAAGAGTTATTTTTAAAAGCTGTCCCGCAGTTTCAGGAACTGAGATCATTGAAATTGCAATGAACTAACTAACTCCATCTCTATTGATTGAGTACCCTACTATCACCCATTTCTGGGAAGCATTATAACTTTATGGTAAAGAAAATGTTTGAACACTTGGTAAAATACATACCATGAGCTGACTCTGCAGTATTTTGCCAAGAAGGTGTCACAAGCCAGTAAATGTACAGTTTTGGGGTAAAAGGAACACATGCCATCTTGTCCCTCAGAGTCGTTGCCAGCACTTCCCAACAATGATCTGAGAAAAATGACCATTGTGTCAAGAGAGAGTTGTAAGTAGAAGAAGCCACACAATCCCATGAGGTCCACTCTCCTCTCCTCAGTGAGATGCCTCACCTGCCCAGCCATACCAGGTGGGAATGACCACAGGGCCATCAGGGTTTCTCTGTCTCTGCTCTCTCAATCGTGGGAATTACAATCCTCCTTTATATACCTCCTCCAATGGCTCTGGGAGTCCACAGAGCATGTCCCGCTGGTCTAACAAGATTTTTACAAAATGGACCTTTGGGCCCCATGTAGTGGGTCAGACAATCTCCTCTTCCCTTCATCTCTAGCTGCTGCTGGAGTTCACGGTGCCCGCCAGGCTGAAGGCCGCTCCTGCAGCTGCCACTGACTGCCAGTGCTGCCAAGCCCTCTCCCAGCCACCACAGGCCTTTTAAAGCTGTGTTTCATGGTCACCACCATCACCCCATCATCATCCCAGCTTCCTCTTTTGCAGCAGGCTCCATACACAAAGCTCAGGCCTGCACTCAGTATCCTTCTGACAGCTGATTTCAAGAGGGTCATTTCCCCATGACCCTACTTCCTTCAGAGTGATGTTTTCCTAAAGGAGAACCTCAGAGTTCCTCATAGGAGAACACTGGTAACACTGAGAATTCTGCAAGGTGCCCAGATGTGCTCCCATCCTGAGCAGAATGCAATTTAACATCACATTCAAATGTTCAATTGTTAAATCCTTTAAGAAGAAAGGATACTCAGTGGAGGAGGGTGGGGTGGTGAAGAATGATGGTTTGCCTTGGCAGGAAAACATTGAAGCCAGAGGACAGGACTGGGCTGGGGTGGGAAACGAGAGGACCACTGGGTGAGGAAGCTAACAGGGCTGACGTTAGAGGGCAAATTATAGGGTTTCGTAGCCTCATACCTCTATCTTCTTCCCCTTCTCTTTCCTCCACCTACCAAAGCATTTCTTCACTAAGCCCAAGTCAGACTGGCCCTCACACCGCCTCTGTCTCCTTCACACTCCTTCCAATCGGAGCTCCCTGTTCCTGGGACTCCCAGGAGATTGGCATCCTGGAAGAAACCTAGTTGATTAATTCCCTCTCCAGTGTTCATAAAAGCCCTAAAATATTTCTCCGTGGTATGTGTGGGGATTTCAGCCAGCAGCAGACCCAAGGAGCCAGTTTTTGCTGGTGGTGCTTCTGCAAAAGCTCCAGAGCAGGTGTGTGGGACTCTGATCTGCCAAGTGGGTCCGTCCCCCGAAGGTCCCAGCCTGGACTCTCCCAGAGGCCTGCTCCCCATGATTGCACAAAACTGACCATACTCTCAATGAAAAGCCCATAAATATTGTTATTTGTTCCCATAATAATACCTCATACATTCTAAGTGCTTTGAAAATATGCAGAAATAAAACAGCAGGTTTAGGGGAAGAAATGATTCTTTGACATTAAAATTTATTTTCCTATTAGCTGCTTATAATAATCTCTTGAAAAACTTCCTTGCTGAGTCAGCCACATCACCTGTTGCACCCTGTAGAATGCTGTGCTCAGTGCTGAACCTGCCTGGGTTGGTACTGTTGACCAAAGGGTTGGGCAGAACTTGGGGGCCTGGAAAAACAGAGCATTCATTCTGCCTCTTGATGGCCATAATGCTTTTATTTTTAGAAGTAGTATTTTATTATATTTTAAACCCTCACTGAGGATAAATGTGTGTGTTTATAAATACATATTTAGAGGAAGATAAAGAAAAATCTATGTAAAAGAGAAACAGCAATCAATTGCCTTCTGTATACACCCTGACCAGGGATTGAACCCACAACCTTTTTGGTGTACAGGGATGATGCTCCAATCAACTGAGCCCCCCTTTCACTGCAGTCCCTTGTTCTCAGCTCAAAACTCTCACAATGTTTTGGTGAGAGGTACCATACTACTTGGGGAGTAATCACAGGGCTGACTACATAATTTCTGGGGCCCAAAGAAAAATAAAAGTATGGGGCTCCTTGTTCAAAAAAAAAATTAAGAGGAAAATACTGTCAATATAAAATATTTTGTAATGTAAATTTTTAAAACATAAAAGTGTTCGCCCAACCTGTTATTGTGTTTTATCTGCTAATCAAGGTTGCACTCCCTCGATCACGGGTACCCTCAGGCAAGTGCAGAACTTCAAAGATTCCTGGGGCCCCACTTGGCAGAAACTGGGCATTGCTGGCATGTATGGCACTTAGTCCTACAGTTGAGCAGTAGATTGAAGACTTTAGTAAGAGATAGGAAAAAAGATTGATCAGGAAATAAATGAAGGTATGGTTAGACCTCCAGACAGTTGTGGAGTAACATTGAAGGTTGTTCATGTCTTCTGTGGAGGTGTTTCTCCTCACCCAGAATGAACTTCAGCCTTATTCCAGAACTGACTTTGAAGTAACCAAGCCCCAAATAACTAAGCCAGTAGAGAATCAAACCATGTGACTATCACAATTATGTTTTACTCTTTACTTTCATACACATGATCATAATTAGTCTTATTAACACTATAGTAGAGTTAGTAGAGAAGATATTACCATCAGACTAATTTTGTAGATGAAGATACTGAAACTCAGAGAGGACCAGTGATCTTCCCAAAGCTCCAAGGGGAGCAATAGTACTCAATATTAGCACTCAGTCCTATAGCTTGGATTATAGTGCCTCCTCTTTCATGGAGCCTTGTAGCATCCCTTGTCCTATGGGATAAAAGTCACTTTATGGCTAGGGCCTTTCCCTGTGTTTCTTGTATCATTGAACACAAGGCTTTCACCGATAATTTCTATTTTTGGCCCCAAACTGAAAGGAGTATTCTCTTCTTGCATGGATTTGAGGCCTGAGGCGTCTTCTCTTATGCTGATTTCCCAAGTGGGGCCATAGCTTCTTCCCAATGCCCTCGGGTGCCCTTTTCTAGCCATGTGCTCCTCAGGCCAGCCTTTCCCTGTCCATGGTCCTGGAGTAGGCCCTACCAAATTGGGTTCCTGAGAGTTCCTGCTCATCATTCCTCTGCTCATAAATATTCCTCTCTCAGGCTCCTGCTTGCCATGAGCCCTATTCCTAACCTTCAAAGTTACTGAGTTGGCCTACCCTTACACATTCAAGCAGAAGACAGAGCAGGAACCTGTCTGAGATTTACACTAGGAATTGAGGTTAGAGCCCCTGGTCCACAGGTGACTGTTGCATTATGGGATCTCCTCACCTAATAAAACTTGCAGATCAAAAACCAGACAGAATATCAGCCAGGTTTTATGATAGAATACAGAAAAAGCAGTCTACACAAAATGTGTCTTTAATTGCTTTATGGGATCAGGAGGGGAATATAAAGAAGGAAGCTAAAGCCCAGTTTATCATGGAGTGGAAGAAAGTGGGTGGAGAAGTTCCCCATTAATCAGAGTCTGGTGGGAAGCTAAGAAAGCTGGGGTTGTAGCTTATTGCTGCCCTAATGGTGAATGGGATAGAGAGAATCATGCAGCAAAAGTGTGAGAGCTTTGTGTGTGTGTGTGTGTTTGTGTGTGTGCTCTCACTCTCACTGGCATGCATATGTGTGTGTTTTCAAGCAAATGATTGATGCTGCCTTTGCATTTCTTGAGCAAGGGCTGGCATCTCAGGCATCTAAATGCTCCTTTTAACTCTTCAAGTGTCTCTTCCATGGCATTTGTGAGAATAATAAGAGAGGTTGATGTTTCAAGATGAATTTCCCAGTTGGCAGGAGATTCTGCTCCATTCAGTTACCCAGGGATCCAGGTTCTTTCCATTTTGTTTGTCTAGCATCTTCTAAAGCAGTGGTTCCTAAAGTTGGCTATACATTGCGTCCAATATCATTCAACTTTGATAACCACTTTTGTGGGGTATTGTCCTATCTACACAGTTAAAGTCAGACCACAAACAGGTACACACAGGCTGGGAAATTGCACAGGTAGCTTCCACTGACATTCTACTGGTGAGAATTTGGTCATAAAAGATAAACCCTTAATTATCATGCTGTGTGAAAAGTGCTTTGATCCTACCAGAACCCAAAAGAAGGGTGTTTAAGTCAGCTGTGGGACATCATAGAAGCCTTCTTAGAGGCCTATGCATGACTTTGGACTGGCTTGATTTGTTTTCCTGTGTAATATCTAGCCTTGATCTCTTCATACAACAATCGGAATTAGTAACTGAAATTACCATAGAGAGTTGCTGTGGAGATTATGAAAAAAAAGTCTTGCAAAGTACTTAGCACAATGCCTACCCAGATTGGACTGAATGACTCTCAGTTGCTGTCATTGTGATTTTCTAAGGTAAGCAAGGCCTGTGGTGATTGGGAGCCTTTGTGGAGCTGAGACACAACCAGCCCTGGGGCTGGATTTTGCTTCTTCCCTTTGGTTAGTTAGTGAGTTTGATGTAAGCTACCTGATACAGCTACCTGGCAAAAGCTGCTGCTGCAGCTGGTGTGTGTGTGTGTGTGTGTGTGTGTGTGTGTGTGTGTGTGTTGGAGTATGGAAATTTGTGGGGGTAGCAGAACCCAACCTTTTCTTGCCTAGCTCTGAGGAGAGCATGAACCCTCCCAAAGGGGAATGGAATGGATGGGGGGTTGAGCTGCTCTCAGCTCTACAGCAGATACAGCTGAAGTCAGATGACATTTTCCAGCTCTGACAATTGTGCCTCTGTGTTTCCTAAGATATGCCTGTGTTGCTGTTCTCTCCCAACTTTTCAGTTCCAGGATCTATCTAGGATCTTTCTCCACTAAAATGAAAAATTTAAAAATCAAGATAGCACATGACCTGAAGAGGTGGAAGACTCAGATAAATAGGGGCAAAGTTCAGGGATCACTGAACTTTAAGGGTGGAAACAGGAACCCTGGGAACTTCTCAGAACCTGGACAGAATCACAGATCAGATCCACCCTTTGGAGTAGATAGGGATGCCTGAATTTATGGCTTGAACAACTATGTAGATAGAAGTGTCATATGGAAGGGTCTACAGGTGTCAATTCCCAGAGAAGTAACTGAAAGAATATGGTTCACCTCAGCTTATACTGCCATGCCAGGGTGCTTCTCCCCAGGTCCAGACAGACCTAATTTTGGTGTTCTTTTTCTTGATCTTGAAATACTTTCAGAGGCAGTGAGAGACCCCAGCTCCTCAGACCCTGCTATCACCTCTGACAGATAAGATGCTTTCTCTTCTCTCTTCTTCCTCCCCAACAGAAGTGCCTGCATAACTCTAATTGTCATTGTGCTGGTAATAGCCACAGATGCATTAGCAGCTTCCTCTCCTAGGCTCTCTCCCTCTCTCCAGCACATGCCTGTAATCCCTTTTCAGAGACTTGTCTTCAAAGATTCACAAACCAAAGGAGAAGAGATTTGGGGGTCGGGTGAGGAGATAGTTCATCTCCTTCTGTCACAACACTCTCAAACTAAATGAAGCAATATCAATTGTGTTTCCTCTCACCATCTGTGGTCACAGCAGCCAGCTCTGCAAGGAGGGAAAGCAAAGGAGAAAGGCAGAAGGAATGAAGCTTGGCAAGAGCAAGGCTGAGCTGGGCAAGGGCCACCTGTGTGCCTGCTGTGAGCTTCTCATTTATGCACAATCGGGACAATCTTCTCAGATTTTCCAGCCTAGGGATCACATCTTTCTTGTGAAACGACCTTTGTGAGAAATTTCTGTTTGGCGGGGAGGGAGTTGTGTATAAAGACACAAGACCTCGTGGAGCTTAGTCTGATGGGGAAGGCAAGGTTTGACCATAGACATGAAAGTCAAGTGCCCAGTTTTATGGCAGCATGGGGTGGAGGGGCTACACCAGGCAAAAGGTCAGAGGATTGTCCCTAAAGTAAGTGACAACCAAGCTAAGGCTTGAGGATGAGGCCAAAGGAAGCCCACTAGGCAGAAGTACATGTTTGAAAAGCTACCTTGAATGCATTGGGATGGACTTGGTTGGCAGACTGAAGGTGAGAGAACAGGTAGGGCTTAACACAGCAATCTAGGCAAGAGATGATCATGCCTTGGAGCAGAGGGCTGGCCATGGGCCAGATAGAAGACAGAAAGGTAAGAGGCTGTTGCAAAGTTGAAGTATTAGGACTTGGAGAGTGTGGCTATTCAGAGTAAGAGAGGGATGCCTGAATTTATAGCTTGGACAACTGTGTAGCTAGAAGAGTCATTCTTTGAGTCAAATGTCACACTGTGGGGAAGGTTTGGGTATGAAGACAGTTGCAGGTCATAGACAAAGTTTTCAATTTGGGCAACACTAAGACTAAGGCCAATCCAGTGGAGTTAGTCAGTAGGAAGTTAGTTGAACACAAGCCAAGACCACTTGGCTGGTTCAGAAGGCAGATGCAGGGCCAGTTCATGTGTATCTGGGAATTTGTGATGCTGTTCTAGATTTTCTTGCCTCTCCCTAACCTCCCAAGTCAGATCAGGTGGCTCTCCTGGCATTCTCAGACCTCCCTCATTCCCCTGCCATAGGCCCACCTCATGTGCTGGAAGTTTGGGTTTGATGTCTGTTTCCCTTTCTAGATTGCTCCATGCAGGCAAGGACCATGTCTGTCTTGTTTGCTGTATCACCATCACCTGTCATATCAGGTTCTTACTAATGAGTTTCTGCATGAACAAATGTGAGAATGAATGATCTTGTCAATGGGTGTACATCTCAGAGGGACAGAAATTATGTCGAAGCTATCATTATCTTATCTCTACCCTGCACATCTTAAAGAGTGTTCTAATAGTCTTTGTCTCCATTCCTACCAGTCTTCACCTGTTTTCTACTCAGCAGTCAAAGAGATATTTTTTAAATAAATGGGGTCATGTGACTCCACCACTCAGAACTCTTCAAGGCTTTTCCCAGCCTTGAGCATCAAAACAAAACTTCTTCACAAAGCACACCAGGTCTGCATACTCTGGCTTCTACCTACCTCTGCAATCTTGGGCCAGGCCACCTGTCCCTCACTCACCTGTCTCCCATCTTCCTATAAAACAATCTCCCTCTCTGTTTGCTGGGTTCTTCTTTTAGGTCTTTGCTGGTCTCACATTCTAAATTAGACACTCCCCTCCTTTATTTTCTCTCCTGGTCCTCTGTTCTTTTCCTTCATAGGCCATCAGAGAGGTGAATATAGCCTATGTCTGTTTACTTGTTTAAAGTCAGTTCATCTCCTGCACTGCTAGCTCCCTGCCAGCCTGACATCCATGAAAGTGTCTGGCTCATACTCACTAAGTGTTCAAAGGATGAATGGATGAATGAATAAATGAACATGTCAGTTTTAGTGTAGAGAGGGAAAGTGCCCAGGTTAGTTGTGTTGTAGAAGGGAGAGAGAGGCCTTACCAGTTCAGGTACATTAAGGAGTTAGAGGCTTTTCCATCACCCATTCAGTCCTGCAGTCAACCTCAATGCACTTGAACATTCATGAAGTGCCTACATGTGCTTGGGGCTGTGCTAGACAGTGATGACCCAACAGGGAAAAAGCACAGGAGGTCCCTAACCCTGAAGTTTATATTCTAATGTCTAAAAGAGAAAGACAGATATTAAACAAGTAAGCAAAATTGTTGAAGGTTTGGGTTAACATACAGAAGAAAATAAATGGGATTGGAGCTGAAGAGGTTGGCTCAGGATTGTTGGGGTTGAAGTCTTGTGGGCTGAGGTGTTGAGGGCCTGTGCTAAATGAGCTTGGGAAGCTGCTCTCTCTTCTGCTCTTGGCCCCTTCCCTTAGCCTGGGTCTGACAGATCCCCCCATGGAGCAGCGTGTGGACAGAAGGTGGAGCACTGCTGACTCTGGAATATGGGCTTCCAACAGTTTTATTTATGGACACCCTAAAAAAGAGAAGAACACTATACTGATCCATTGCATATTTTTAAGTTGACATCTACATCTTTTTTGTACATTTAAATAATTTTATAAGGTGTATTTTCAGGTTATTATAAATATTACTGTTTTATAATAAAACTAGAAGCCCATGCACTAATTGGTGCACCTTGAAAGGAACTGTGTGCTGAAAGGCTATGGTGGCACAGGGGCGGCTCTAAGCCTATCCTCTGTGCCCCCACCTGGCCCCTCTTGTCGTGGCCCCCATCCCCTGTCTGCCAGCAGCTCTGTTACTGCCGCTGCTTCCACATGCTGACAGTGCTGGCCCCACACTTACACCTACTGATGGTGTGGAGCCATTGGGGCCAATACTAGCAGCAGATGTGAGTGGGCTGGCACCATCAGTGGGTGTGAGCAGTTGCTGCTGCCCTGATTACTCCTCAGGAGCAAGGGGAAGTGGAGAAACTCTCAGAGGCAATTAGGGCTGGCAGCTGCTGCTCATACCTGCTGACAGTGCTTAGTGATTGGGGGTCGGCACTGGGAGCCAGCAGCAGGGGCGAGTGGTGCTGGTGCTGGCACAGGTACAAACTCCAGGAAGGACCATGGCACATGGGAGCAAAGAATTTTCAGTAACCACCAGGGGTTCGCCCCAATGACAGCAACTGGCTTCTTTGCTCACCTGCTCCACCATTCTGCCACAGCCAATACCCACCATGTTCTGCATGAGCCCCCTGGTGGTCAGCACTGGTTGTTCAGTTGTTCTGTAGTTTAGTCTATTTGCATATTAGCCTTTTATTATATAGGATGGCTACAACACTTTCAAAAGTGTCAGAAGGAAACTAGGCCCCATAGCGTTTGATACTTATCCTTATCTACTAGAAACAGCAATGCCAGAAAGTCAAGCCTCCTTAACAGGCAGGGATTTCCCTTGATTTCCTTTTCTCCCAGAGCTCCAGGTCACTTCCTCACAGAATTTTTCTATATCATTAAATATTCTATGCTTTAAAGACTTTCATTGATTAGCTTATCAGATATACAGGGAATCCCCCCAAAATATATACACACTTTCAGTGAATATAAAGATGGTTTTATTAACATATAGCTCATTTCAAAATTTAAAAGAATCTACAGAAATTAGTAATTTTTGTTGTCAGTGCTAGTTTTCAAACTGGTGACCATTCTGGCCCAGGCCTGCTGATAACTCGAAGCCATGGAACTACAAACATCAGAATTATTTTGTTTGGTATTTGTGCACCTTCAAGTTGTTGACTGTTGCAGTTTTGTGCTGTAAACTTTATCTTTAATGCATAAAAAGTCTAGTGGCACTTTAGGATAAATTTTCTTTGTTCAAAACTTAGTCTGGCTTCACTCATTATTACAAATCAGTTAAATCTGAAAAGGAGTGAAAATGGAGTTATCAGCTGTTAAAGTCTATATACATTATTTTAGGACACTATATATGTGTGTGTGTGTGTGCCTGTGTATTATATACACATACTAATTTTTAAAAACTTTTGTAACCATAAGGCTGTAAATGGTATTTTCTTCTTAAATAGTAGTATAATAATTAGTATTATATAATTGATCAAAACAATATACATAGATGAAAACTTTAGTGAAAATATTAAATATGCAAAGAAAAATATTTTGGAAAAATTATCTCTTAATGAGACACATGGGGTTCCTTTTGAAAATTAATTTACATGTGCATGGATGAATATTAATTATTGCCACAACATTAGTAACAGGAGAGACAGTGTTAAGTGACTAGCAAATGGAAAGCTTACCTAGCATATTTATTCATGATTGTTATTATGAGCTATGAGCAGTATTTACAATAGGACCCACAATATACTTCCACTAATCTGAATCTCATTAACTTATAGTAGAAATGAATAAATAAACAGAGAAGTGGCTGACAAGAAGGAGACTGTGCCCAAGTGAAAATGAATATGGATCCATCTGTAGTATGTGTGCCTAGGACTCAAAGGTGTAATACTGACAGCTGGGCCTAACTGTGGAAGCCTGCACCTTCTCCTCCTTGCAGCCACAAAAATATTCAGCTGAGTCCTGAATGAGCCATGGGCCACTCACCAGCTTCTCTCTTGTTATTCAGAACGATGAGAATGAGGACTGTGTGCTTCACAGAAGACTGGTATTTCCCAGCTAGCTTTTTAGAAACTTTGAACATTCTAATTCTAAGCCATATGATTTGTGACCTGGCTGATGGAAATCAAGCTGCCTTGAAATTTCTCATGGATGCTCTCGCTGCTCATAGCTCCTGGGCTTATCCCAAGATGGAAGATTTTTATACAATAAAATTCATCATCCCTATCAGCCCATGGGTTCAGAACAACCCAACAGGCTCTTCCTTATCTGTCTATATTCAACTGGTTGCTTTGATGCGCACTGACCACCAGGGGTTACACCCTCAGCGCAGGAGCTGTCCCCTGGTGGTCAGTGTGCTCCTACAGGGGAAGCACCACTCCACCTACCAATGTGTGCCAGACACTGGGTTCATGGCTGTTGAGTGCAGCTGCAGCAGTGCCAACCTCTCCCGTGGACACTCTCCCTGTGCGCCCCTTCCCCATCTGGATTAGAACAGGCATCAGGACTGACTGGGCATGAGTCTGCAGACACCTCTCAGTCATGGGTGCCCCTAGAATGGGTGTATTGCCCTAGGACAGGTGTGCAGACCATAGTGGAGTGGCAGCAAACCTATTGGGTGGCAGATGGGGACAACAGGTGCAGTGGTCCCGGATGACTGGGAGCGGCACTCCTACCAGGTTGTCTACCACTTCACACCCTACTACATTTACTGTCAATTTTGGTCCAATCCCCACAGGTCATGCAGAGGGACCCCACTGGTGCACGAATCCATACACTGGGCCTTGTCTTTAATTAAAAGCATGTGAAATGTAAGGGAAGAAGAGAACACTCCAAAAGTTTATGGCACCTGAATTAAAGAGGTTCATGGACACCAACTGGGCAGGTATTGCTGTTGTTCACACCTCTGCTTCACAGTCCTATCTGGAGAAGGTGAAAATCTAAGGACACATTTTTGGTGTCCCCTGAAATGAAGGCTTGGGGACATAGTTCATTTGAAAGGAGTGAGACAGCAATGTCCTTGCATCAGGAGATACTCGTAGCACTGAAAAATTCTTGGCTTCACTCCACAATCCTTGGATCACACCTTTGGGTCCCCTGTCCAGTTCCCTGGAACATGGGGGCTGCTGGAGCAGCTATAGTGGCTCCATCCTGGCCCACCAAGCACTGCCCTGGGGGCAGCTCAGATAAGCTCCCTATGGACAAGTTCTCTCTGCTCTGAAAATCAGCCCACAGGACCCAGCCTAGACACTGTACCCACACACTCCTTGAAAGTCCCTTTGTGCTTTAAGTTTCTAAGTATGGTAGCTTTCTGGTTTTTGCACTAAACCCTGACTGACATATTGATATTTTGAGTTGTCTCTTTTCTTGATGGTATGGAGGGTTGTTGTTTTTTTTAACTTTTGCACAAATTGTGGATAATAATAATATTTAGAACAAGCAAACGGAATGCTTTTCTTTTGTGAAAGGAGAGAAAGGTAATGGTCAAAGGGGTGAGGGAAGGTGGAAGCAGAATGACATCTCAACAGGAGCATGTTCCAGGCAACCATCTTTGGAGAGTGTGTTGGATGTGGCCCCGGTAGATACTGATTCCCTTCAGTGGAGCATGCTCACTACCCCTTTTGAAAATCTTCGAGCTCTTCTAGGTGTACCCTAAATTGGAGACTTGATGCTCTTTAACAACTGGCTAGAAGTTATCAGGGAAAAACAAAGACTTGGCTGTCAGCCATGAACCCTCCAGTGTGCATTGGTGGGTTAATGCAGTTTCTGAGAACAAATGGTTATGATTGACTTGAGGAGGTTGGAGGAAGGCAGGAGCGAGGGGAGAGTTTGGCTATGCAGATAGAACATAGAGAAATCAGAGGGTGACAAGTTCTAATGCAGTTCTCATCCGAATTGGATTTAATTACTTAATTAGTTAACTGCAATGTTTAATGTCCATCCAGTGCCCAGCACGTAGCAGCACTCCATGAATATTTGTACAACAAATGGATGAACAGTTCCAGAGGTGGGGGAGACATTGAATTCTGTGAGGCCAGTTCCACCTATTTCAAAACAGCCTTTAGAAGACATTGAGGAGAGACAGGCTAGTCTCCTGGGAATGCTGGCGGTAGAGCCAGGAGGTCAGTCCCAGGCTGGCTTGTGGCTGTGCAGCTCTGAAGAGTTGCTTCACTTCACAGACCTTTTTCCTTTCAACTGAGGAAAAGGAGATGGCAAAGGTATGCGGATGATGGCACTGTTGTGAAGAGTAAATGAAGCCACGTAGGTGGAAGAAACACTTAGTACACTGGAAGGCACAATGTATATAATGTCTTGTTCAAACTATGTACCTGATTGTATATGCTTTTAAATATATATGCTATTCAAAGTTAGAATGTATTGATATATAACTGTTTGAACAGAGTTTTGTTTTTATAAGAGAGAGCAAAATTGAGCATCAAGGCAATTCTGCATCTCCACTGAAACAAGCACAAGCACAAGATAGCTGAAATGAGAGCAAGAAGGAACAAGGTAGAGTAGTTCCCCTTGACCATGGGGGACAGGTCCCCAGGCCCCAGTGGATGCCAGAAACCAGGGAAAGTATTGAACCCTGTGTATACTATGCTTTTCCTACACATACGAGCCTTCACAGGAAGCACTTTACAGCCTCTGGCACATCCGAACTGCAAGAGTCACTTGCATTTTTATTTTATTTATTTATTTATTTATTTTTATATATACATTTTATTGATTTTTTTACCGAGAAGAAGGGAGAGGGATAGAGAGCTAGAAACATCGATGAGAGAGAAACATCAACCAGCTGCCTCTTGCACAGCCCCCACCAGGAATGTGCCCGAAACCAAGGTACATGCCCTTGACCAGAATCGAACCTGGGACCCTTCAGTCTGCAGACCGATGCTCTATCCACTGAGCCAAACCAGTTTTGGCAACTCTTGCATTTTAAAATAAGGATTACTTGAGCACAAGCACTTAATGCCATGGCAGTGGATCTGATCACGGAGATGGTCACAAAGTGACTGAAGGGCGGGGACCTATGCAGGGTGCACAGCTGGACGGAGGGATCAGTTACTCCCAGGAGGAATGGAGCAGCACACTACTCAGAAAGGCACTGGATTTAATTCTCAGGAGTTGTTTATTTCTGGAATTCTCCATTTAATATTTTCAGAACATGGTGGCCGTGAGTAATTGAAACCATGGCAAGTGAACCCATGGATAGGGGACTACTGTACAGCAAAAGTAAACTCTTGACATGGATGCTATAACACCTGGGGCAGTTACTGCAGTCTGCTGGACCTCTCTCCCAAAAGTCAGACATCTGCCAGGTGCAGGAGAGTGAACTGGAGGGCTCCTCAGTGGTGATTTTATTCTCAGGCTTTCCTGGCACTTCCCTGTGGGAGCAGGGAGAGGCCTCTGATCTGTCTGACAAGCTTTCACAGAGCAAGGGGGAGTAGCAGTCCCCAGTGTGTGCACATCACCTGGCCCACCAGTGAAAGACGGACAGGCAGATGGAGAGACAGACAGGCAGCAGGCACCTGTCATTTCAGCTTGTTTGCATCTTCAGAAACCAACTGAGAGTCAGGTTAAAATTAGACGGTACTAAAGGCAGTTGGAGTTGAGGAAATTAGTTGAATACTTCCTGGGTAATTGTCAGTGAGGATGTGAAGGGCGGGCTGTAATCTGAGAGAAGCTGATAATAAACAACACAGGGAGCCAGAGATAAACACCCAGCTCCTCTCTTTCTCCTGCCTCTCAAAGGCTCCTTCACGTGGCTGTGTCTGTCTTTCGCCCCCTCTCTTCCATTTTCTTCTGAGGATGGAAGCAAAGGTGACCACTGGTGTTCACTCGCTTATGACATGAAAGAGTCCTCTCCCAGGACAGATCCTTGGTATTCACTGCTGGTCTGAGCTCTGCGAGGCTCTGAGCTGGGTCAGGGGACCCAGAGTAGCACTTACCCTTGGGGTGTGGAACAGGGGTGGTAATATGCACATATGTAACTATAAGTCTGAATGGAGAGTGGTCAAAGGGACAAAAACAAAATGCCATGGAAGCCAGAGGGGAAAGCATTCAGAGAAACTGCCAACCGGAGATGCCCTCTGAACTGGACCTGGGAAGTGAGGTGGTTTAGATATCATAGTTTTAAATATAACACAGGATGGAGGCTCAGTTGCATAAAGTGGAAACAAGCCTAGAACTTAGGAGGAAAGCTAAGCCACCGGGGCCCTGAGTGCCCAGCTAAGACGTGATAAGCTTCGGGACGGATCTCTGGCAGCAGGGTCTGGGCTGGCTTGGAGGAGAAGACAGGTTTGGAGGAGAGAGCTGATGTGGCTTGGAGTGGGGCAGAGGGGCTAGAGACAGGATGTCCTGTCCAAGGACATGGCAGACTGTCTTGGCTACCGGAACATTCTGCCACCTTCAGCAACCACAGGAGCCTGACTGCCCGCCGCATCGAGTGTCTACCTCTCAGCCAGCCTCCCAGCCTCCCATGTTCATGTCCAACCTCCCTTCACTTCTGGCTCTGTACTTACACTTCTGAACACAGTTCCCTGGGTCCAGCGTGCGTGGTATGGTCTCACCTCCATGTGCTGGAGGTGACAACTCCTCCATCTCTGGTCCTGCCGGGTCTCTACCACCAGTGTCACGTCCTCCATGATTCTCCAGAGAAAGGAATAGAGAATATGCACATGTGCGAGGTGGGGGAAGAGGGGATTAAAAAGCCAGGTTCCTGCCAGTGGAACAGGACCCTAAGGGCAAGACGGCTGTTTGCTTCCACTTCTTCTTCTTCTTTTTTTTAAAATATATTTTATTGATTTTTCTACAGAGAGGAAGGGAGAGAGATAGAGAGTTAGAAACATCAATGAGAGAGTCATTGATCAGCTGCCTCTTGCACACCCCCTACTGGGGATATGCCCGCAACCAAGGCACATGCCCTTGACCGGAATCGAACCCGGGGCCCTTCAGTCCCCAAGCTGACGCTCTATCCACTGAGCCAAACCGGTTCCGGCTGTTTCCACTTCTCCCTGCCTGTGCCCCTCCCCTCGTGCCCCCCCCCCCCCCCCGCCGCCCCCGCCAGCCCAGTCCACCCCGATTAGATTGTTTTTAATGTGATCATCACCTTTGGGTTTCAGCAGATGATAAAGAGACAGAAAGATGTACCAATTCTCCTGGCCCCTGAGAAGGCTGCTGAGGGAGGGTGATGGATTTGTTTAGGTAGTGATGTGTTTTTAGGAGAAGACAGAGGAGCCAGGAGAAAGGAGGGAAAAGGACAGCGAAGGGAGAAGAGGTAGTAGAGAGACACAGAGCACCTCCCCTGAGGATGGGGGCTCCGGTACTCTAGACGGGGGTCCACTCGCTCTTAGTGAGCAGAGGGCAGGCACTGGGCCAGCAGCAGCTCCCAAGAGGCCTTGGGAAGCAAGACGTGACTCGCTTTCATGATTGGCAGACATTACTCTGGGAGGGTTCCAGTGGAGGGAATGCTCTGTGGAACCTGCTTCCCTGAAAGGTCAATGAGTTCAATGGAGCTGGGGACGGGGGAGCGGGGGTTGTCAAGGGAGCTCAGGCTTCAAATAAGGAGAAATCAGCTGCACCGGAGGAGGCTGGCTTGGAGGGGCAAAAGTCTGGGAGACACCTCCTGTCCACCTGCCAGGAGAGCAGGCACCTGGCACAGCAGCATCTGCAGAGCAGAAAAGCATGGGGTGGGTGGGTGGGGGAGTAGCCATTTAGCCCTCTCTGCAGAACTGCTAAGACTAAGTGTCTGATAAGGGTCTTCTCTCCCCTTCCAGCCACCCTGGGATCTATGCAGGGAGCAGGTGGCTGGTTAGAAACCCGTTCAGAGGAGCTTGGAGGGGAGGGCAGCCTCCCACTGTGGGGCTGAACCAGAGGCTAAGGTTTATGTAGCCAAGGAGACTTAGGTTCCTTAGAAATACCAGGACATAAATGCACAGAGATTATGGAGGTTGGGAGGAGGGTAGGGTGGGGAGAGCAGCGCTGGGAATGCTTCCACAGAGTGGCTTCAGAACCACCAGACTTCTGGGCTGTAAGGGCTGCGGTGGAGCGTGGCAGAGAGTGGGCACCGGTGGTCTGCTGCACGAGTGAGGGTTCTTCTTGTGTCCTCTCCATATTTCTAAAACTTCTTCTTTTTTTAAATATATTTTTATTGATTTCAGAAAGAAAGGAAGAGGGAGAGAGATAGAAACATCAATGATGAGAGAGAATCATGGATTGGCTGCCTTCTGCACATCTCCCACTGGAGATCGATCCTGCAACTGGGGCATGTGTCCTTTTCCAGAATCGAACCCGGGACCCCTCAGTCCACAGGCCGACTCTCTACCCACCAAGCTAAACTGGCCAGGGCTCCTAAATCTTCTTGACAACATCAGCCCCAGGGCCCTCTCTGGATGGAGAAGGAGAACAATGGCCTTGTGGAAGGGGGTCTTCCACAGGCCTGCTCCTCGGTCATCCTCACAGTGCAGGACGCTCCAGACCAGGGTGGGCTGAAGTTAACTTATGACCCTGGGAGGGTGTGGGCCATGCTCTGAATAAAAGGTCTGGGCTTGGGGCTGAGAGGTGCACTCAGCCGGAGAAACAGAGGAACAAGGCAGGAGTGCCCCATAGGCAGGAGGTTAGGAAAAGAATTGGAAAACAGGGATACAGGAAAATAGAGAAAGCCATCCTTTCCTTCAAGACACTTTAGTACCATCTGCCAGAAAAATACTATAATAAAGATATATCTGTTATTGCTGCGTATGTGGACGGCGCCTCTGGAGCTGTGGAGACAGGTCAGCAAACAGAAACTTCAGAGTGCCTGTCTCTCTGTGAGGTGGCACATGTTCCCCTTGGCCACCTCTTCAAGAATCTTCAGGGGGAAAATTACACTACTTTGACAGCTTCTGGAGTTAGATCATTTTTCTTTTTAACTGGACCTTGCAGGAAACCGAGCATGGGGATACATCAATAGGTGTGGATATGTGTGGGTGTACTCACGGGTCACACAATAGCAGGATGTCCCCAGGTCAGTGGCCACTTGGCTTCTGTGTCACGGCGACCATCTCAAGATTCAGCTTCTCTCAGGGAGGCCACAGGGCGATGGGTGCTTCTGGGTGCTACAGGATCTCTTGTCCATGATTTCAAGGTCTGAAGCTAAATCATAGGGAACGGAAGTCACGATGAACTGAAGCTCTCATGCCACCTGGAAATGCTGGTTTGGACCCAGCCTGCCAAAACAGGGGTAGAGAATCTGAATTTGAGAACCAAAACAAGGATGGGAGAGTCTCAAAACCAGAGAAGCTGCAAACCAGGTGCGTGTGGAAGATCCTGGAGCCGCCTGCTGGTCCTGCAGCCATCTCTGAGTAACCCCGCATGGCACAGGTGGCCTGGGCTCATTTAAAGAGGCTGTTCAAGCCGAAACCAGTTTGGCTCAATGGATAGTGTCAGTCTGCGGACTGAAAGGTCCCAGGTTCAATTCCAGTCAAGGGCATGAACATTGGTTATGGCCACATCCCTGGTAGGGGGTGTGCAGGAGGCAGCTGGTCAATGATTATCTATCATCTATGTTTCTAACTCTCTATCCCTGTCCTTTCTTCTCTGTAAAAAATCAATAAAATATATTTTTAAAAATAAAATAAATAAAGAGGCTGTGCAAGGACAAACACGCGTAGGAGAGCAGCAGGGCTGTGCGTGGCCCCTCGCCCCGAGAGGCCTACTCGCGGCCACAGGACTGCTGGGAGGATGGGTTGGGCAGGCTGCTCTGGGAGGGATGTGCTGGGGAAAGGCAGCAGTGCTCAAAGTCACTGGGAGCCTCCTTCTGCTGGAGGCTGGCTTAACTCATGTCCCTGAGGCTCTCTGACCTTTCACTCTTGGCCCCTGCGTGAGGCCAGGGAGAGGAGGCCACTGGGGACTCTGCAGCTCACCTGCTGGCTAAGCAGGATTATCGTGGCATCATAAATCCAGGACTGGGAATGTTTATGAGGCTCTCGGAAGCTGCTGGAACAATATCACTTAGGAAACGTTTATGCTCACCAGGCGAAGGCAATCCTTCCCCCCTTTATTTATGAGGCATGCTGGGTAGTTAAAAGAGAGCTGAGGAGAGGGAAGGTTAGGAAAAGATCACCCTTAAGTAATCCAGCTTGGTGCAGCCACCATCTGGGCTGTTGCGCTGGAGAGGGTCCCCATATGGTCAGGCAGCTTATGGGCAGCGCATAGGTCCAGGGGCCAAGGAAGCAATGCTCAGGAAACCTAAATGGACTCACACAGATGTGATCTGGACTCCTGGGGGCAGGAACCCTGTCTCATTCATCCGTGGGTCCCTGGTACCCAGCACAGTGCCTGGCATACAGAGAGCCACTGAATGCCTGTTGTTGAATAAACTCACCCACCCATTGGGTTTTGTGAGTGAAGCAGAGTCTATCTTTATGACTTAAAAAAAAAAAAAAAAAAAAAAAAAAGACATTTACTGTCAATTTCTGCTTAGGGCTTTACTTGTGCTGTTAAGCTTCCATTTCATGCAAAGAAGGTTTAGGCAGAGAACGCTGTAGCTTCCTTCTAGCTGGCAAACTGGGGCCGGACTAGGGCTGCTTGTGGCTCTGGTCTCAGTGCCCAAAAGGAGTGTGAGCACAGCTCTGGCCAATGGACCAGTTAGCTCTGCAGCGTTCGCTGAGCTCCGCCACCCTGTTGGGGATTCTGAAACTGCAGGCAGAGAGAGGGCAGAGAGAGGGCAGAGCGGGAGCTGGCCCTGTCTGAGCTGCCTCATCTCCCTGGATTCTGGGTAAGTTCCCAGCGACTGTGCTGCTGTCCAAGTGCATCTGTGGTCGTTCTGTGAGAGTCAGGGTCTCTCTCTCAAGCAGCCCCACCTGAGGAGCTTCAGTTGCATGGCCCTGGGTAGGAGCCCCTAGCCTCTGCGTAAGAGGGCAGGTCCCACCAGGGCCTGTGGTTTCAGAAGGAAGCTGAGGCAGTGCCCCCTCTCTGTTATTCAGAAACCCCTGGAGCCGCAGACCAACTTTCTGATGGGCTTGTTGTCTGCTTTCACGTGTCGTCGCAGGATGAAAAAGCTGTGAGACCTTTGGCTCATCTCATCCAACCTTCCTCCTGGAGCCAGTGTATCTTCATCACTCCAGCGTTAGAGACGGGTCGAGTCAGCAGGCGCTTTGCATCAGATTTTAGTGGCTCTAAGTATCCTGCCCCATGGGCTTGCCACACCATCTGAAACTCTATCATGTGAGACTGAACCCTCTGAGGTAATGTTTTGCATCCCCAGGAATCCTCTGAATGTTTAATAACCCCACCACAGTACCATATAAACTCTTATTAGCCATTAATGCTCCAAGCCTTCTCAGCAGCTGGGCCTCCCACATGCCTGCAGCCCCATAACAACATGTCACTCACATACTTCCCTGGCTCACAGCACCCACGCTGCTCTCTGCCTCCACCAGCTCTGCCCTTTGCTTCCCAAAGAAGTCTGAGTATTTCCGGCTCCTGATCTCCTGTTGGCTTTTTCTGTGCCTCACATCTGTGATCCATGCTTCCATGTTTTCTCAGCCACCATTCAGAAGTTCTCAGACTTCCCACAGGCGCTCTAGACCAGCCTGATAACCAGCAGGCTGCTCACCTGGGATGGTGCACTCCCAGATGCTCCCCACGTGGGCCAGGCCCTGGAAGGGGCAGGCGAGCCCAGAGCCCTTGCCCGGGATGGAGGAGCTGGGTTCTGCAGGAAGAGGGGAGAACCCAGGGGAAGACCCGGCTGAGCAAAAAGCCCTGTCAGACTGGCTTCAGGCTGTTCCTGGGCTTGAGCACTGAGCACTGGGTGGACCGGGCAGGGGAGGAATTGAAAGTGAACTTCAAGGGCAATGTCACTCTCCACAGCATTGCTCACGAGCAGCCCATCCTATGGTTCTGCTGGCTCACAGGGGGCTCCTGTTTACTAGTGAATCCCAGGACAGTCCTGAATCAACAGGGTTACAGCTGGAAGGGCCATTTCTCTTGCAAGGCAGAGAGGTAAAGGGCTTTGACCCAGGTCACAAAGCCTTTGAGGGGCCATGCTGGAGGCTGCCCTCAGTGCCCCTGCTGTCATTGCTTCCCTGCTTGTCCCCCTCACCAGCTTCATTGCCAGGATGTAATTCACGTGAATAGCAGCCCACAGTGGCTCTAAGATGCGGCAATGGCTGTACCTGGGCTGCCTACTCAGACAGCACCCAGAAAAATTTTAACTTGCTGCTTGTAATTAGTCTTGCCCTGATGGTTAGCTTTATGAATAAGTGAGGTAGGGCCCCTCAGCATTTCATGTTAAGTTCCTTCACACAATTGAAATTAAGAAAAAACAAACAGTAAAGTGTTGGTGGAGTAGAATTTGCTATAAGGGGCAGATTTTCTTATTTGTAATTAAATTATAATTGATAAATATCATATTAGTTGCAGGTGTACAACATAGTGGTTCGATATTTATATCCCTAATGAGGCAATCATCACACTAAGGCTAGTAACCATCTGTTACCATACGAAGTTATTACAATATTATCGACTCTATCACATCCCTTAATGTATTTATTTTAAATACAGTTCTTTAAAACTGATTTTAGTGAGAGCGGAAGGAAGGGGGAAAGAGAGAAACATCAAAGAGAGAGACATAGCAATCTGCTGCCTCCTGCAGACCCCCTACTGGGCATGTGCCTTGACGGAAATGAAGCCAGTAACCTCTTGATGCATGGGACTATGCTCAACCAATTGAGCCACACAGGCCAGGCAAGTGGTATTTGTTATAATTAGAAGTCTGCACCTCTCTGGGGTGAGTTGGGGAAGATGGGAAGGGAGGGAGAGTAGACTGGGAAGGTGGTATTTATTCAAAGGGAGACACAGAAAACAGCTGTAGGGGAAGGGACTACTGAAGAAAACGGGAAGTCTTTCATCACATCATTAAGCTCAGGAGCAGCACCATGGGAGATCGCAGAGGCCCTCACACATTCTAAGCAAAAACAAATTTTCAGAAGCTTTTACATTTGGGTCTCTTCTGAGGAGCCTGTGGTGTGTGAGTCTGCATACTAGCAATTAGGAATGAAAATTGAAGGTGAAAGAGAAAAATAGTATGATTGATGAATTCTATTTGGTCAATCTACTTATCTTATATGTATTCAATATTGAGCAGCTACAGACAGACACTGAGAAATATCCCCAACATGGTATCATCCCAAATGCCCCAAAGAGACCTTTCTGGTGGATGCCAGAGTGATGAGCAGAGGCAGTGGGAGAAGAGACTCAGAACCAAGGTCAAGCCAGGTCAGGGACAATCATAGCCTCTTTTTATCTCTCCATTCCCACCAGCCCATCCTTAGAAGAGAGATTGGTGTTAACACCAGCCCTACAGGGTCAATATATCTGAATATTCTTTGTAATTGGCTGTAATGAAGCTTTGTATTGTGTGTACAGTATATTTTCAAATGTCAGAGTTCAGTTCATTTCAACTAATCCTTTTCAGTGTTCTAATAAAATACTATTTGAAAATTATAAAGAAAAGCTATCCCTGGGAAATAAACCAGGTTTTTATTCCACTTGCAAGGCAGTGTTCAAACAGCACCTACTCCCCTGAACATGCTTCACGCATTTATGGCAAATGTAATTTACCTCTGGTTCTTTGTAAAAGCTCTGATGTTTTTTAAAGACCAGCCTGAAGGAGGATTGAGACCAGGAACCAGGGGCAGAGGCATTAACTCCAATGAGGGAGTGGTGGTCTTAAGCCTGAATCCTGAGGCCCGTTGTCCCCAGCTGGCTTAGAGACTCAACCAACATGTGCGCTGAACTCTGAGGTCAAATGGGGTGACTGTGGCCTGAATTATGAAGGATTAAAACAACTCAGACCATCATTTCTGGTTTATTACCCAGACTTGTGTTTTCTGTGGAAGGGTTGATGGCTTTGGTTTATGGGAACCAATTAATGTGTGACAGATTCCTGGAGGCACTGAAAACTCATTCTCATGTCCTCTCTCTCAACATCCACCATCTCTCTCCATCTCCATCTCCCCTCCCCCTCTCCCTTCCTCCTCCTCTCTCTCTCTCTCTCTCTCTCTCTCTCTCTCTCTCTCTCTCTCACACACACACACACACACACACACACATGTGCACACATGACACAAATATCCTTTCTCTGTCATAACAATTGGACCATTACAGACTAGGTGAGGTCAAAGCAAACACATGGCATAAGTGGGGGAAGGATTTCTAAAGGACAGACTCCTCAGCTGCTTGAGCCATCTGCAGCCTGTCAGAGCTGAGAGAATCCTTGGAAACCGTCGAGGTGAGCAATTGCCTTGTATAGCCATAGAAGTGGAGCCCTGACGATGCAAGTTAGTAACACAGGTTTCTGTAACTTTCTAATTCTCCCTGAAGCCCAAGCCACTCCATCTGAAACCTAACACTATATTCACCTGCTATTATTTGTACCTGTTCTCTGCCCACTCCTGAGGAAGGCCACTATGCCCACCTGTTTTACTCAGCCCAGGCCAAACTTTTCCCTAAAGGACACGCAGAGCTGAAAACAGTCATAGATAAGAGCGGTGTCTTTACAAGTTGCCTCACTGAGGGTCATCTGGTCCTTCACATTGCTGATGAGAAAAACTGAAATCGGAAACGGTGACATGATTTGAAAGGAATCTCACAGACAGCTAGAGAAAGCCATGTGGAAATGGGCATCCCTTTTCTTGCACCCTTGATCTTTCTACTCCAAGTGTCCTGCCCCACCTCCCATTGGGATCGCAACTCCATTGTAGGCTCATTATCCTGAGGGCAGAGCTCCTGGTTCCAGCCCACAGGGGTTAATAAAGGAAGCAAGGCATATGGAGGACTACATGACCAGCAGTCCTTGAGCCCCAACCCCAAATCTCTATCCCTTCTGCTGAGCATCTCCCCCAGGCAGCAGAGGAAAGTCACCGTGAGGTCACTGCATTCCTGAGGGATAAAGAGCATCTTTGTCCATGCCTGCCAGGCCTCTGGCTCTCGCTGACTCAGGCTGGTGGCCTGCAGCCCAGCATTCTCTACCCGCTGAAAAATGAGCATTCTTCAATCTCAGGACACACATAGTTGTGGAAAAATAAGTAGTTACAGACCCACAGAAGCATGTATACACACACACACACACACACACACACACACCTTACCTCTAGGAACAAACACTACAGAAAAAACATGCCTGGCATGCAGCTCAACTGTATCTCAAAAAGATTCTCAAATCTTTTCTGCTGCCTCCATGTTCCACATTTCAGGGTTCGATAATCTCTAATATCCTTCTCTGGGAATAATAAGATCTATCTTGACTGCCTGTTGTATGAATGAGAGAAAGATATAAAACCCTTAAACATTAGTGTCTATGAAATGTAATTCTGGCTATTACATTGCTTGTTAGGGAGTCCACATTCACATCTCCATTCTCTACAGCCTACTTCCTATCCAGAGACATGGGAGTAGCCCCCTCCACTGACCCATGATGGGGAAAGGGGTGACATCAGGAGGCATATGACTTAATATAGGGAAACTGAAGGCTCACCTGTAGAAATTCAGAAATGGAGCCAAGAGCAAAATTAAGCATCCTAGGTGGCCAGGGATGTAACCTGCAAATTCAAGGATTATGGGCCACCATGCTGTGAGTATGTACTGGGGAGCACAGAAAGCAAGTCTGAGGAGACCAGCAGAGATGCACAGCGAAGGCAGGTGGGGCATCTGGCAGCACCCAGCTTCAATCTTTCCTAGCTGTCACCAGGCAACCCTGTAGCCTAACAATGCCCTTGCTTTTCTTAAACTAGCTTGAGTTAGTTTCTCTTCCTCTCAACCAGTTAGCACGCCCTAGAATAATGATTATGATGATGGTAATGATACCACTACAGTGATGGTTACAGGGGACTTCTGATCAGTGTGGGTTTGAACTTATACATGGATTAACAACACCATTAGCCTTCCATATACCTGGGTTGGTTTCACATCCACAGATTCAACCAACCTTGGATCAATAACAGATTTTTCTGTCAGCCGTTGAGAAGTCACAAATACTGATGCCCATTTTGAATAAGAGACTTGTGCATCCTTGAATTTTGGTGTCCAGGAGGGGGCCTGAAACCTCTCCCACTGAGAATCCCAAGGGATGACTGTAGTTAAGTTTTGGGGGAGTCAAAAGTCATGTGTGGCTTTCTAACTCAGTAGGGTCGGTGCCCTTAATCCCTCTATTGTTCAAGAGTCGACTGTATATGCACATGAAGACAAATTTTATCTTTGATTTCTGTTTTCCCAAAGCTACTTAAGAATGTGGCTTTGTGTTTCTCTCCAAGGGAGAGTGATGCCACCTATACCAGGGCAATTGGCCAACCTTCGCCTAGGCCAGTGGTTGACAAACTGTGGCTCTCGAGCCACATGCGGCTCTTTGGCCCCTTGAGTGTGGCTCTTCCACAAAATGCCACGGCCTAAGCGAGTCTATTATGAAGAAGTGGCATTGGAAGAAGTTTAAGTTTAAAAAATTTGGCTCTCAAAAGAAATTTCAATTGTTGTGCTGTTAATATTTGGCTCTGTTGACTAATGAGTTTGCCGACCACTAGCCTAGGCCACTGTCATTAGTCATGAGGAAGAAGGTGGAGTGGGAATGAGGACAAAGACACCTGCCTGATTCTTTTCTCTCTGCCTGAAGTTGGCTTTGGAGCATACCTGGCTTACTGAAAACTGCATAGTCCTCTGGAGCTCTACCATTTACCTTGGGCAAATAACCTTTCAGAAACATTTAAATAACACAATTACTGTGAACACTTGTAAACAAAGCACCATATATAAAGCTCAAGGAGTGGTAGCTATTATTGTTAGGCTCCCCTCCTTGCAAGCAATAGCCAGAGCTCTGGGACTTGCTTTCAGGGTTCCTTTAACATCTACCCCTTTCCAGTAGAAGAGAAGGGCCCTTAAGAGGCAGAAGAACACAGAAATTCCCCTCCCTAGGTCTGGTACCCTGCCTTCCTTGACTGAGGGGGCTGGATGGCCCTGCAGCCTTGGGAGGCCCCTGTATGACTCTGTCTAAACCACCATTGGCCAGTGTGCTACTTCCTCTATCTTTGGGCAACTGCATTTACTGGCAGTCAGCATTTTATTAGGTACTCTAGGAAGACAGACAAACTAAAAATAGAAGACAAATTTCTTCTACCCTCATGAAGCTTATAATAGCCTAGTGGGCATGGCTCAGTGGTCGAACTATGAACCAGGAGGTCACAGTTCAATTCCTAGTCAGGGCACATGCCCTGGATGCAGGCTCCATCCCTAGTATGGGGCATGCAGGAAGCAGCTGGTCCTCTCTCATCACTAATGTTTCTATCTCTCTTCCTTCCTCTCTGGAATCAATAAACATATATTTTTTAGAAAGAAAAATAAAAGGGTAATATGCAAATTAACCCTAATGGCAGAATGACCGGGAACAACCGGTCACTATGATGCGCACTGACCACCAGGGGGCATACGCTTAATGCAGGAGCTTCCCCCTGGTGGTCAGTGCACTCCCACAGGGGGAGCTCCACTCAGCCACAAGCCAGGCTGACAGTTGTAAGCACAGTGGAAGTGGCAGTGGCTAAAGATGTCCGACTGCAGCTTAGGCAACAGTCGAACATCCCCCAAAAGTTAATCTGGCAAGTGTACATTTCTGAGGGATCCGGAATTACGAGAGGGTGCAGGCCAGGTTGAGGGACTCCCCCCTCCTACAAAGTGCATACATTTTCATGCACCAGGCCTGTAGTTTTTTATAAAGCAACATGCACACCAGTTAATGTGGCACAAATGAAATGCCTGCCTACTATGAGGTTTGTGAGGAGATGGGTGAGCAAATTTACAAGCTCTGAGCCAAGGTCCAAAGATGATGGAGGAGGAGCTCCAAATGATGATGGGGAAATTGGGAGGGAAGAAACAAGAGTTCAGAACTTACAATGTTCTTTGCCGGTCAATTAGTTATATGAGAGAGGAGACACTTAAGCCTGGAGAAGCGTGGGCAGAGGGTGAGCATGTAAGGCTGCTGCTGTAGGCTCTTGAGCCAGCTGAGGTGTTAGAATCACGTGAATGAATAAGCTCTGAATAGAGTTTCCGAACTCGGCTGCACACTGGAACCACCTGGGAGCCTTAAAAATCCTGAAGGATGCCGGGCCCACGCCCAGAGATTCTCATTTCATTGGCCTGGGTGCCGCCTGGGAATTAATTTAAATTCTCCCCAGATGACTCTAAAGTGCAGCCAAGGCAGAGAGCCTCTGCTGCACAGCACTGAGATCCATGGGGGGGGGGGGGGGGGGGGGGCGCGGGGCGGCCCTTCGCGTGTGCTCTGGTGATGAGAATGAGCTGAGTGTGGAAAGTTGGGAGGTTCGGGGCCATGGGTGAAGGAGATGTTCTTCCCTGGAGTCTGAGTTCACCCGTGGAAGTGACCTAAGCCCAGGCATCCTTCTATCGCCTTCTGTGCTGCCACACACTGCAGACCCCCCAGGCTGATGCTCACCCGGTCAGTGCCCGAAGGAAAACTTCCGGAGCCCACGGCCTGACAGACCACTCATTGTGAGGAAAGGAAGGTCAAGCTCAGCTGAGTGGGCGGCGCTAGCCTGTGCTGGCTCTCACCACAAAGGGAGTGTTGGTTGCTGCACATTTCCAATGTTCTGCCTACAGCTTTTCCTCATTGATGCTGCTCTCACTGACCAACCTCTTGGCACAGAGCGGGAGGGGGTGTGAAAGGAGAAGCAGGAGCAAGAGTCATTTCGCTGCTTCAAGCCCAAGGGAGCTCTGGGAATCTCTCTGACTCTAATTCATTTTGTTATTTGGAACCAATAACAATAAAAACTTACATTTATATAGTATTTACTATGTGCCAAAGTCTGTTCTAAGCACTCTACAAATATTAACTCATTTAATTTTCACAGCACCCTTATGAGTTAGGTACCATTACGACCTCCACTTTATGGATGACAAAAGGGAGGCACATGGCAAGTAAGCAAGTTGCCTAAGAGTGTGCAGACCAGACAGCATAAAATGGATTCACAGTCAGAGCCTCTTTATAACCTTAATATGCAAACTTCATTAAGAGACAAGACACTCGAAACAGTTAATATCTACAAGAAACCTTGGATAAAGTGTCAAATAGCCACAGTGTAGGATGAGCATCAGCAGCCAGAGTAATGGGCCAGGGGAACTCCCTGGAGGTGGCAGTGCTGGCACTGGTCCAGGAGAGGCAGACCTGACTAGAAGGCCCTTCTACCACGTGGAGCTGCCATGGAACCCGCACGGAGCCATGCAGTGAACACTATGTGCATTGGCTCCAGGGCTGTGCGTGGGGCCCGAGGACTACAGTAAGGAGGTCAAGTCTGGTGATGAGATTCAGAGCTGGGAGTCGCTCCATGACTGTGGCGTTAGGGATGCCCTTAAATGCTGGGAGAGCTGATGGAAGCAGGCAGCCCAGTGGGTGGTCCAGAGTGGGGCAGCAAGAATGGAGAGGACTCTGACCCCTGATTTGTTCCCATTTCCAAACAAGTTCTGGTTTGCCTCAGAGCCTACAGGACCATGCTTTTGTTTCTTCTCTCTTTCTACTTAAAGAACCCACAGTTCAAAGTTGGGGTATACCTAGTCTGTTGATCAGCCTGACAATGGTCATGAAATGGAACCCCCAGTTGGCACTGGGCTGAGCTCCCCAGAAAGTTCCATAGGCCAGAGAGGGGAAGCCACCTGCGGGTTCTGAACTTCACCCCAAACTGTGTGGCTGCGTCCCCAGCCCGCTTTCAGAAAGATAAATACTCATTTTTTTTTTTTTTTGAGAGATACAAACCCTTTTCTGTGGAGTTTGCATAATATGAACCTTCCCGTGCTCCGGAGGCAAAAGATGGGGGAGAAAAGATCCATGACTGAGCTTGAAGCATTAAAATAAAAAAAAAATGGATTTCAATAAAACATGATATAAAACCAAAAAATAACTAAATGGAACTGAAAGCAAATGACATAAAACTCCAGCCCGAGATGCTCATTGTGATTCTGGAAACGTGATTCTGGCAACTGCTCAGCTGTCAGCATTCGGAGTGTTCTTCCTCCTCTGTGAATTGCTCTCTGATGATGTATGACAGCTTTCAGGTTTCACACAGCTTCCGGTGGCCCTGCAAACCTCAGGGGCCCAAGCTGGACAAGCATCCAGTCCTCCCAAGGGAGATCCAAGTGGAGGTCGGGTCCAGTTTGTCCTCAACCTTCTGCTCCCTCAGTAAGGAGCACAGCACCTCATCCAGGCTCCTGTCCAAGGCCCTCTTTCCCAGTGAAAAAGTGAAACAGAAGCCGTGGTTCCAGCCCAGAGAAGGTCCTGGGGAAAGAACAGCTGAGGGTGTCCCAGGTCACATCAGCTCTGAGTCACTGAGTTATAAGACAGTCAGTCAGGTGAGGGCAGGTGTGTCCCAAAGAGGCAGAGAACTCAGAGAGCCACTACACATGCAGCCTGGGTCCTCTCCCACCAGGATGTGTTTCGCAGGGAAAATCCAGATCCTGGAAACCTTGGGACCTGGGATCGGACATGCTTCTCTCCATTTGTTTTCCTACAGAATTCTCAAGTCCTGGTTGGACATCGTCATCATCTTCTGGAACACTCTGCTCCTGCCTCTCCCGGAAACCAGCCAGCACCTGCCAGGCCTACCAGCTGCCTCACTTCTGACTCTCAGGATTGAAGGAGGTTGGAGTTAGATGATCCTGTCAGTACTCTTCCCATCCTCAGAGTCTGTATTTGCAACTCAGAATTTCTTAATATTACATGTTGCCTCCTGAAGTTAGGTATATTAGAAAGATTTTGGGGGTCTTATATATGTTATCTTCTTTAATTCTCATTCTAAACCTGAGAGTTAGGCATTAACAACCCCATTTTTACATATGAGGAAACTGAGGCTTAGAGAACCTGAAGGAAGATAGATGGTGAGATGGTGCAGTGGTTAGAAGCATGGGCCAGTTTATGAACCTGACTTTACATCCCATCTCTGCTTCTTCTGGCAGCGAAGATTTGAGAAAATGACATAAGGAATAATGAGATGGTACCATAGCTAAAGCAATTAACACAGTAAGCGCTTAGTAAATGGTGGCTACTGATGGTGGTTATTCTTGTAGTAAGGAACTTGCCCAGGATCATACAATACAACCACCCAGAGGCTGAAGTGGGATTTAAGCTCAATCTCTCCATCTTCAAAGATATGACCTTTTCATTGTTACATCCCATTCAAGAGTGTGAATCAGTGAGGGATGAAAAAAAGCATGCATTGATCATCAACAAGTACCAGATATTGGGCTGGGCATGTTACAGAGGCAAGTGCCATTATTATCCCCATTGTATAGAGGTGGAGACTGAGGCAGTAAGATACTGCCCTCATTCAGCTTGTAAGTGACAAAGCCAGAATATAATCCCCAAATTCTCTGACTCCAACATCATACTGTGAACTTCTCTGCACACATTGCATTTTAGCTAGGACACTCTGCCTCTGCTAAGTGGAAATACTCAGAAGTTCAGGCATTAGGATTTCTTCACATGTGCTGCCCCCCAGCAGGGTGGAAGCTGACTAGGAGGTAAAGATTCTGGTGGCTCTGCCAGATTCTGCCCTCCTTGTGAGAATGTTGCCCATTTCAGAAGCCAGTTTGCTCCTTGAAATCCCCCAGCTCACTCAGCCCCTCCAGACAGGGATGACAGTGACAGGCTTGTCCTTCAGAGCTCGGGATCTCTGCTACAATAGATAACCGAGTGGCTGACTTCCCGGATCTTGGACCTCCATCTGAGCCCATCTGAGAATGAAGAGATAAGGTCATGAGTCTTAACTTGAGAGATTGCTCAGCAGGGAACCTGGAGGTAGATATTGGACTGGTGGGGGAGGGGGCAATGGGACTCGCTATGTTGGGAAAACACTGTGTCAGAATCCTATTATTCCCCAAGTGATAGCATTGGGTATATGGCATAGCTGTGTATGGTGTGATATTACAATACAGATCCAACTGCTCAGATATTCCAGACAGGGGACCGATTTCTCCCTCCAGGAGCACAGAGCCACCTGCCACCAGCCACACTTTGCCAAGAAAGAAATCCACCCTTTCTACTGATCTGGTGAAGATGGTGGTCTCAAGCTGCCTGGCCCAGGGCAGAGGAGATCCTCTAAGGAGAGCTGAGGTGTGGCTCCTGCCAGTGCCACTGAGGCGCCTGGCTTGTACATGAGAAATGCCATCCATGTCAAAAGAAGCTCTTTGAAGTCTCAGCTTTCATCTCTCCATGCGCCCTCACCAGAAGTGACAGGGAAGGACAACATGTGATGTGTTCAGCACCTGGGAGGCACATTTCCAAGCACAATAGCTGTGCCAGGCAGTGGGCCTTCCCCAGAAGACATGAAAGGGGGAAAAGGGAAACCAAAGAAAAAAGAAAAGCATCTGCCTCAAGATAACCAGGCCATTAGAGGAGGGCTTTGCAGGTGGTTCTTGGGCCACAAAGGAAGCCTGGGCTCTGTGTGGTGCCTAGATTGCGAGCTGAGGGTGTTTGCAGATACCAATCAGCCAAGACACACAGAAAGTTCTTTTGAGAAATTTTCATTGGGTGAAAGCCTATGAGAACTTTCAGAATATAAGAAAAATATCTATTAATAGCTGAGTACTGATATCCTATATAATAAAAGGCTAACATGCAAATCAACTGAATGGTGGAATGACTGGTTGCTATGACACTCACTGACCACAAGGAGCAGATGCTCAGCACAGGAGCTGCCCCCTGGTGGTTAGTGCACCGCTCAGCCAGAATCTGGGCTCAGGGCTGGCGAGCACAGTGGCGGTGGTAGGAGCCTCTCCCGCTAGGAAGCAGTGCTAAGAATGTCCCACTGCAGGTTTAGGCCTGTTCCCCATGGGGAGGAGGCCTTAGCCATCAGTCAGACATCCCCTGAGGACTTCTGGGCTGAGGGACCCCTCCCCCCAAGTACACAAATTTTTTGTACTGGGTCTTTAATATATATATATATATATATATATATATATATATATATATATATATATATATATATATATATATATATATATATTATATATATATATATTTCCCAAGGGAGTTACATTGAATAGATAATGCTAGGTGGAAATTAGCTTTTTTCATATGTCCTGTCTCCACAGGCTGGAAACTGAGTTATAGCGCCAAGTCTTCCTATCTCGATAGGAAAGTAGAAAGTATAACAGAGGAACCTGCTGCATCACAGGAGCTTAATAAACATGAGACTAATGATTGAATGAACAAGTGAGGAAATTGTCAAAGGGAACCTCAACTCCTCATGGTGATGGATAGCAGGTTCAGACAGCCCTCTCTGTGCCTGTCGTTCTTGGGGTTGCCCTGGAGTCCCACCTGGCTAGTGGAGCAGGGGCTCCAAAGACAGCAGGGCCAGCGTGGAAGGAGCGATGCTGTCCCCTCCCCAGCTCTGAGAAGAGAGAGTGCAGCCACCTGGGCTTGGCTACCACTGATTTTATTTAAAACAGTCCAGCCCTCCATGGGTGGCTTAGTCTGTTGGAGCACTGCTCACCTCCCCACCTCTGTACACCAAAACAGTTGCAGGTTCAATTCCCAGTTGGAGCACAAACGGGAAGCAGCTTATCAATGTTTCTCTCGCACATTGATGTTTCTCTCTACCCACCCCCCTGCTGCTTCCTTGCTTCCTCTCTCTAAAATCAATAAACATATCCTCAGGTGAACATTTAAAAAACAATGTTTAAAAAAATAGTCCAGCCTCAGACTGGGACCTCCGTGAGCAGAACTCCCACGTCCCCTTGCTGGCCATTTATGTGGAGCCCTGGGCTGGGCTGGCTCTGAGGACTGTGTGTGAGTGAGCATTGCATTGCACTGGGTCTGAGAGGCCTGGAGGATGACAGGAGTGGGCACGTGTGGAGGAACCATCTCCCTTCCCTCTGTTGTGTCTCATCCTCACCCTGCGGCTCCACCTGCCCCTCTACTCTGCAGTCTTACCCATGGCCTCTCCTCTGGACTTCTCCCTATTTAATTCTCTAAACCTCGTTACCCACAACCTCCCCAACTTTACCACCAGATCAGCTCAGAGGAGCTGTTTTTTGGCTACAGTTCTTCTTCCTTTTGAGTATTAATTTCCCTGAACACTTGTCCTATTAATCTCTTTAACAGCAAAGTGAAGACAATGATTTCAGGGAGGTAAGGGATGATAAAGAGTGGACGATTCCCATTTAGTACACAGTACCCAGAACGCCTAGATAAAAGTCGTCCTTGTCAATAATGTATTAGGTGGGAATGTGCTTCCGGAGAGTCAAGCTCGGGACTGTTCTTTCACTGACCTAAAGGCACCCATCTCTGCTGGTGCTGCTGCGTTTACGCTTTCAAGCTCCATGAGAGTGCGGGTCACTGGGCAGGGCGGGTCTTTCCCTCTGGAACGCACGGAGCTCCAGCCCTGCCCCTCTGCGGAGGAGTCTGCCTTCTCTCCACTGCCTGCTTTCTCTTTTTTCTTCCCCTCCTACGGTTTCCACCTTCTTTGGTTCCTCCATCTGCCTTCCCTCTGCATGGCCTCTCCCCTTGTCTCCTGACCGCCTTAGCCCTTTTCACCAGGCAGGACTAGAGTACAAGACTGGTTTTCATTTCACAGCCCACCTTGTTTATTTATCTACACTAAGATGCCTCTCTGGCATCTCCCACTCATCCTTGTTTATTCTCTTCCCCACCAACAAGGAGGTATTGTTCCCACAGAATAATGGGGTCACTGGGAACAGAGGTCAGGAGGCCCATGCCAGGTCAGTGAGTAGAACTGGCACAGAATGCAAGAATCCTGGCCTTCATGACTCTTCCTTGGCCATGACAGCTCCTCCCTCTTTCTTGCCTCACCCATCCCTCCACTAGCCAGCCTTCCCAGTGGCTGGAGGTTATGTCAGGAGATGCCTGTTACTTTCACTTAAACTGCTGGAAAACAAATCAGTTTCACTAAAAAAGAGATGTTGACAGGAAGCCAGGAAGACTGGGTCAACAACCTTAATTGCTCTAACCTTTAGTTGAGATATTGTTAGCTGAAGCAGAATCTACCTTGTTTGTCCCGTGAAAGTTTCTGTTATTTCCTGCCTAAGGGCTACATGTAAATTTCTGTTTATATTGCCTAAGATGTTTTCCCCAAAGCCTCAATAAAAGGGGATGGCAGGGCCAGAGCAGGTAGTAGTTCTCCCACTAGAGTTGGACTACCGCCTGGCCCCCCATATTGCCAAGTTGAATTTCTATTATGTGTGTGGCCCTTCTCCAGAACCTGAACCCTGAATTGGAACTCTTTCTACGCGGGTCGTGAAAGAGAGTCCTATATAAACCACAAGAGAATCCAGTAATTCTACTCCGAGGTGTACACTGAAAAGAGCCTAAGCCAGACTCAAACAGATACTTGCACATGCATGTTCACAGCAGCCAAAAGATGGAAACAACCCAAGCGTCCATGGATGTACAAAATGAGGTATTGGTGAGCCATGAAAAGGTATAAAATTTGATGAACCTTGGATGAACTTTGAAACATCATTCTAAGTAACATAACCAGACAAAAAAGGCAAATACTACATGATTCCATTTTGTGAGGTTGCTAGACTAGGCAAACTCATAGAGACAGAAAGTAGACCATGCTGCCAGGGGTGGAAAGAGGAGGAGCTGGGAACTCAGGGCTTACTGGGCACAGAGTTTCTATGTGGGGTGATGAAAAAGTTCAGTGATGGACAGTGGTAAGTCACACAATATTATGAATGTACTTAATGCCAACAAGTTATACAAAAAGTTGTTAAAATGGTGAAATTTCATGTTCTTGCATATTTCATTACATGAAAAAGTTTAAAACAGAATAGCAGGAAAGGGGGGATTAAAACATTTTTTAAAAAGTACTTTTAACCTTTTTTGACTATGGAACACACTACATATTCAGAAAATCATACAAAACAGATACTGTACATCATGATGATTTATCACAAAGCAAACTTACCAGGTCAGAGAGAACCTCGCCAGCATAGAAGCCTGACCTTCCTCCTCCTCCAACTTCTCCCTCTCTCCTACCTTGTAAAGGTAATGATGTCCTTTTGTGGGACTCACTTCCTTGTTTTGTTTTAGAGTTTTACTGTAATTTAGTCTTGCCTATTGTTTTACCTTTATATAAATGAAATCACGAACACTTTTGTAGTGTCTTACATGCACCATTTATTTGAGATTCATAATGCATTTGCTTAAAGCTGTAGTTTGTTTTCATTGCTCTTCAATATTCCATCGTGTGAATCTAATACAATTCATGTGTGTAAGGTACTGTCGATGGGTATGTGGTTGGTTTCATTTGGGGCTATCGTGCTCTGAACATACTTGGCCATGGTTTCTCATACATGAGAAAGAGTTTCTAAGTTGAAGGGTGTGGTGGTTGCTGGGGCATAAGCTATTAAAATTTGGGAGAGAATGCCAAACTGTTTCCCAAAATGGTGAGACCAATTTACATGTCTACCAATAATGAAGGAGAGAAAACTATTTTTGGACTGCTTGCTTATAGGCCAGGAACTATGGGGAGAAAGGAAGAAAAACACTCAGAGAGGGAACAGGTATTAAGACAGATCCTGGAATTGCTCATTAAGATTCCCAGGGACCTTTTCTCTCATCCTCTCCACTCACCTGTCTCCAGCCCTGGGGATTTGCTTTAAGGCCACCATCCCTGACTCTCACAGAGGCCTGTTTTGTGGCTGTGCACCCATAGGTGCACACAGCAGGCAAACCTGGCAGGTTAAGTCCCCTTTCACCCTCTCACACCTTCTTGTGACCCATCCTAACCCTGAGCTCTTGACTGGTTGGTATATACTCAGACTCTTGTCTTCAGTCCTGACAAATGTACACCCAGAAAGTTCCTAAAGGATCAGGCTTAAGTCACCTTACAGAAACCCTGCCTGAAGCTACACACTTCTTATTTTCCTGCCTTCCCTGTCCTACTTCCCTAATCTCCTTGCAGTTTCTCCTGAGAGCCCTTCCTTAATAAATCATTTGCAAAGAATCATTTCAAAATCTGCTTCTGGAGAACCCAACCTAAAAAGATACCCTTACATATGAAAACCCACATGTATGATCTCAGATCAACCTTTCCTTTCTAGGAGCCTCTGTTTACTCCACTCTAATTATATAGGAATTGCTTTACTAATTGCAAAGATCCAAAATTCCATCCTACATAATTAAAGAATAACATGCAAATTAACCATCACTCCACTACACCCATAAGTCACCCCCACCAGCCAATCAGAGCGAGTATGCAAATAAACCCAACCAAGATGGATACAGCCATAGAGAGCAGGAGAGAGGCTTAGGTTTCCCAGGCAACAGAAGTCAAGCTTTCTGCCTCCCTAGCTGGCCTAGGCCTCCACTCAAGGCTACAAAGTTTCATTTATAGAAGGTAAACAAATCCAAACAGAAATGGCAGCAGCCATGGAGCAAGCAGGAGGCTTGGCTCTACTCCAGGCTACAAAGTTTCAATTGTAAAAGGTAAATATATCCTAGATACCAGAGCCTCCACTTGGGTAGACAGGGGACAGGGGATGTGCAGGCCTGTAAACCACCACAGGCCCTTCACTCAGGCCATCCCATGTCCCAAGGGAACCCCTACCCTGATCCAGGACACCCTTCAGGGCAAACCAGCTGGCCCCCACCCATGCACCAGGCCTCTATCCTATCTAATAAAAGAGTAATATGCAGATTGACCATCACTCCAACACACAAGATGGATGCCGCTTGTGGTCAAAGATCCTGCCCCCATGTGGACACAAGATGGCCACCACAAGATGGCCAGCAAGAGAGGGCAGTTGGGAGGGACAAGGCCTGTAAGGGAGGGCAGTGGAGAGAGTCCAAGCCTGCAAGTGAGGGCAGTTGGAGGCAATCAACCCTGCAGGGGAGGGCAGTTAGGGGTTACCAGGCTGGCAGAGGAGGGAAGTTGGGGCAAACAGGCTGGCAAGGGAATAGTTAGACATCAATCAGGCTGGCAGGGGAGCGATTAGGGGGTGATCAAACTGGAAGACAGAAGTGGTTAGGGGCAATCAGGAAGGCAGACAGGCAAGCAAATGGGAGCCAGCAGTCCTGGATTGTCCTGGGATCCCTCGAGGGGCCCCAGATTGGAGAGGGTGCAGGATGGGCTGAGGGACACCCCTCCTCTGCCCCCATGCACAAATTTGGTGCACCAGGCCACTAGTTATTGAATAAAACTATGATGATATGGATATCTCAAACCCCCCATTCCGCCTCCCCCCTAATTTGGTGCCACTGAAAAAGAACAGAGGAAGTCCAAACAAGATCCCAGATTATCAGAAAGTTTCCCCTCGGATGGTGCAGGAGGTGTTAAGCAAATCAATGCTATAAGGAAAAAAATGGAAGTAGACTCATGGAAGTAAACTCAGGTAGGCTAATGGGAAAAGTTTAGTGTGTGGATATGTATGGCAGATGTGAGCTATTATGTCATAAAACCAGATCGTGATGCTGACAGGAGTTACTGTGAGGACGACTACACTTTCCGGATCCTTTGCCCAACACCTGAATGCCATTTGCATAGCAATTACATGGATAAAGCGCTTTTACACAGCCAATCACCTCTCATCTTACAATGGCCCTTGAAAGTAGTGTGTTCGTGCCTCTCATACTCTGGAAGAAAATGAATGATCACATATGTTAAGAAACTTACTCAAGGTCGTAGAGCCAGGAAGTGAAAGAGTTGAGTCTAAAACCTGTCTCATGACTCTAGGTTTCAAAGAAAGGGGAAGAGGTGGGAAGACCACTGCATAGCACGGGGAAACACTTCTTGAAAGCTTATTATTTAATATATGTCAAGGCCTTCATCGCCTTGTTTAGGCCCCACAAGATATGCCATTATTAAGATCATTTACAAACAAGGGAAGTGGGTTACAGAAAGGCTTAGTCACTGACTAAGGCCCATGGCTGGCCAGTAGAAGAGCTGAATTTCAAACCCTCTACGTATGCCCCACTGCAAACCAAGATCAGAGGCTCAGTTCAGAGGAATTTATGAGAGTGCTTGGGCCCAGAACAGACAAAATTTTTTGGTGCAGGGGTGGGGAACATCTGGCCTGCGGGCTATTGCAATCATTTGGTCTGGCCTTGCCAAGGCATTAGGGGTGAGTTAGCTAAATGTTTGACTAAATATATCAGGCTAATTTTGAGTTGATAATTTTGTATGGCTTGTGAATGATGTTATAAATATCCAAATGGCCCACATAGTGGGACAAGGTTTGGGCCAAAGCCAAAGGGATAACAAGTAAATTTTAGTGACCTTGCAGTGACCTTGCAGATAGCAGTTTCAAACCAAAGTCAAAGGTATTTACATAGGACTCAGGAAATACCTTCCCACACCCCTGCACACACACATGTGTAATGTCCTGGAACACTGAAAGGAAGAACAAACCTCTGCTTAAGCTGGCAAAATGAGTAATAGGGGGTGAAAAAAAAGGTGGATGAGCAAGATTGAACAAAGACTCTAAAGGCTTTGTCTACAGGGGCCTCCTGACTGGAAAGAGGGTGAGTGACATGAGTGACAAATAAATGCTTTCAAGATGGGCCAGGTGAACTGAAAATGGTAAAACCTGGTACTCATCATTAGATAATCTGCATTTATGTGTACTGTAAACACTAGTAACAAAGATATGACTGCAAATGGCTTCATGTGACTTGCTGCTGGAGTGGTGGTATCAGAGGACCTCTGAAGAGAAGTGAGAGCTCCCAACCTGGCTGTGGGAGAGAAGACTGCCCTTGTCTCCACCAGGCAAGGGAGGCAGGAGAGCCAGGCATGCAGGACACAAAGCCAGCCTCACAAATTCATGAACCCCACTGTTGGCTAGTCAGAAAACATTAAGTCTCTACTATATGCCAGATACTCTGTTAGCTCTGGAACTATGAGTCAACAAGTCAGGTATGGCTTCTACTTCCACAGAGCTGAGTCTGGCAGAGGAGTTGGAGAGTGAGCCAGCAACTATTGGGGTATATAAAGTGGAGAGGACACTGGGATGGGGACTCCTAGAAGGGCACCTAAACCAGTCTTTGAGTCAAGGAAGACTTCCTGAAGAGGATAATATCTAAATTGAGATCAGAAAGAGGAGAAGGAATGGGCTGGTGAATTGGGGAGCAGAAACATATGGAGGTAAGAGCTCCCATGACATACTGGGAGAATTAAGAGTTTGGGTGTGAGTGACACATAGGGAGTGAAGTGGAAGGAGGTGAGAAATGAGGGTGGAGAGCAGGAAGAAGCCAGACTACAGAGGACTTTAAATGCCAAGGTAAAGAACTGATGCAGACTAACTTTAATTCCCCACTAAATTTACTTGTTGAAGTTTTAACCCCGAGTATCTCAGAATGTGACTAAATTTGGAGAAAGGGTCTATGAAGAGGTCATTAATGTTAAACAGGGCCATATAGGTGGGTCCTAATCCAATCTTCCTGGTTTCCTTATAAAAAGAGGAAATTGGGGCATACAGAGAGAGACCAAAGATGCCCGGGCACAGAAAACATCCTGTGAGGACACAACAAGACAGTGGCCGACCACCTGAAGCCAAAAAGAGAGGCCTAAGAAGAAACCTAACCTTCTGGCATTATGATCTTGGACTTCTCTGTTGACTACTTTACTGAGTCTTCCAGTCCATGAACATGGTTTCTTCATTTGTTTAGACCTTTTTATAAAAAAAATATATATTTTTACCAGTGTTTTATAGTTAGCATGAGTCC
This sequence comes from Pipistrellus kuhlii, assembly GCF_014108245.1. Classification (NCBI taxonomy): domain Eukaryota; kingdom Metazoa; phylum Chordata; class Mammalia; order Chiroptera; family Vespertilionidae; genus Pipistrellus; species Pipistrellus kuhlii. The sequence goes on along the minus strand of NW_023425595.1, from coordinate 62,520,268 downwards.
TGTATATGATTTGTTAGATTTATACCCAAACATTCCATTTTTGTGCAACTGTAAATAGCATTGTATTTTTAATTTTAGTTTTTACATGTTCATTGTTCTTTTATAGAAATACAATTAGTTGTTGTACATTTATTTTGTGACCTGTGATCTTGCTGGAATCACTTATTACTTCTAGGAATTTTTCCCCATATTCCTTGGGAGTTTTCTACATAAACAGTCATGTCATCTGCAAAGGGGATCAGTTTATTTTTCCCTTTCTGATCTGTATGCCTTTATTTTTTATTGAAACCTGGACATTTGCGATATTATGTGATGAGATTCGGGATCTTATTGAAACCTTGTTTTAACTGGTTTCCTCTGACAAAGATTGGCAGAGAAAGGGTTGGTGCTGCCTCTTTACAGCCAAATGTAATTCAAGTTGCCACTCCCATCTCTTGACTGTAGTAGGCCCACATTTCTGCTGAACAGGGCAGGAGTTCAGGCTCCCCAGGACCTCTATTGATATCACCCAGGCTGTTTACCGCTCCCACATGGCCTCTACTGACACCACTGGGCTGGGGTGGCCTCATTACCTCTGGATGGTCCTCCAGTAGCTGTCCTCTGGGAGAGAGGGGCACCTTGTTCTGGGGGCGTGGTGGGACTGCAATACAGCTCCCTATGTGGTATTCACTGATACTGCAGCAGGAAGAGAGCAAATGAAGTCCTCTCTCTTGATTGGGCCTTCTCTGACTCCACCTCAGCAAGGGGCTAGAGCTCTACGACAGCCCAGGAGGTGGATGGTGGATGGCCAGGCTCCCAACTCAGCCTTTGAGGATGTGTTGAGTGTTTGGTTAAAATTGAGTGTTTATTGTTGAAAACTTTTGTCTCATTAGACTGCCCTTTTCCTGATCTTTTGGCTGGAGAGAGCAAGTCTTTGTTGTTATTTTTTTTTTTGCCTGTTTGTTTGTTTGTTTGTTTTGTTGGGTTGCCAAATTTTCTGTTCTAAGCCTGGGATACAAAGGGTCAAAGGCAAAGCCAGGAAACTCACCTCTGTATTCTCCCTTGGGTTCCAATGTCCCTACCTAGTCTGCTTCTTCTCTTTGCCTTTCAGAGTCTTCTTGAGGTTTTGTCTGTCTATTGACCAGGGTTTTTTAGTGTACTTAATGGAAGCAATAAGGAAAAGTATATATCTATTTCATCTTCCTGGAAGGAGAAAGCACTCCTGTCTTCTAAGGCCACCAGAACTGATATCCAGTTACTGAGCATGAACACAGTGCAGGCTTCCTCCTCATTCAGCCGTCTCACTAGATCCCCATATGGCCGGCCACAGGCCTGGCTGAGGGAGGGCTCTGGGCTTCTCCTCAGGCAGCAGCCTGTGCCCTCTGGCTCTGCTTGTCTTCAATCCTGGGCACATCACCTTCGTTGTTCAATGGCTTGTGCTGGCCTGCCAGACCTGGTGACAAATAAGCTTACAACAGTCAGATCTACCATATCATCCCTTGATGTCCCTGTGGTCAGGCATCCCCCTTCTAAAGACCTAATATCACACCAGGAGTTCTTTCTCAAAAGGCATGTGCTGCAGGTGGCATGGCATCGCTCCAGAACCCTGGGGCCTGAGTTGTGATCCTCCCACCTGAACTTGCCACAGTCACCACGTGGTATCACAGAAATGTTGGCGGGACTGTGGGGCCCAAATGCTCAGGCTGCCTGGACCAGCGGCAGAGGCCTTTCCTGCTCTGGGCCTCGGCCTTTTGTGTCACTGGGTATCTGGGCCAGAGCAGGGGCCCTCGGTTGAGAATATGCTGCTCCCGGAGCTGAAGGGCTCAGCAGGTGTTTTTATTGCATTATTAGGATAGGAGGTCAAAAGATCAATCATTTCCTTTCATTTAAAGGAAATGCCCCAGCACTGAACCTCTGACACTGTTAGGGGTTTGGCAGGCATCTGGGGCTTCCCAGCATTTACCTTGCTCTTTAGAGCACGTGCTGTGCAGAAGCCTCCACGGCTTCCGTAGAAAGGCCAGGGCCTTAGCCAAAGCATCTCTGTGCAGTGGGGCCAGACCTTGAAGGACTGAGGCCAGGAGGTTGGCTGCTGACCGGCTCCATGTAGGTGGGCTGCTAGTTCCATCTTAAAAGGAGCTCCGGGTGGCCCAGGGTGGTGGCTACCACCCATGTGTATCTCATTGAGTCGTAGGACAGCACCCATCACCATCGGATGCCCCCATTTACCAGGTGCGGAGGCTTTCGCAGTTAAGTAAATTTACCTGAGGTTACGTGGCTAGTGAGCAGTGGAGTCCACATCTTGTCCACTATAGAGAGCACCCGGGACAGTCTGGCTCATGCATGTGCTGGCTGAATGGAAGCTCATTTTTCTTATCATTTGCGGGGCCTACTGAACCATTCCACAGAACAGTGCTGAGATCTGCCTGGCACTTTGCGCAGGAAGAGCTGGTTTTGCTTGCAGATAAGGCACCGCAGAATCACAGCAGGTCTGAGGCGTGGGAAGTGCCCCCTGGAGGCTCCTTACCCAGTCTGGCACACCTGGGCTTGGGGTTTAGCCCCAGAGCAAATGCATGGTCTCTGTATTTTCTATTTTCCACCAGGCGAACATTCTTTATCCACAGAAGAATAAGCAAGAAAGGGCTTTGTCTCTGCAGGGGGCGGCCCAGGCTTTCAGCCCAGGACCTAAGGAGGCTTGAGGCTCTGCAGGGCCCTCCTCTTCCTCTTGGTGAGGAAGGTCCTGGGCATTCATGCTGCCTTTCCTGGCGCCAGGCAGGACCCAGTACCCAGGACCCTGCAGACAGAGAGAGTGTCTCTGTAGCCCAGCCATCTGGCCCCTCCCGCCCGCCGGCTCCTCCTTCGGGCCACCAGCCTGCCTGCCCGCTCCTAGCTGTCTTTCACCCAGTTCCTTCGGAGATGCAGGCATTTTTCTTTCCTGAAGGGACCAGCCCCTCCGTCTGTCTGCCGCCTCCCTGGGTCGATAAGACAGGATAAGACAGGGGCCGCTCAGCCAGGCCTGGAGTCAGCTAAGCAGATCAGAGGCTCCAGAGCAACCGTCATGATGTCACTGGGCTCAGCCCCCCACCCCCCACCACCCCCCATTAGGAGAGGCGGGAGGCCCCTGGCTCCTGTCCCAGAACTGCCTTGCTGTCTGCGCCCTGACCACAAGGTCCAGCCGGGTTTCATCAGCACATATTTACGTAGAGTTCACTGTTTGTCAGGCATCAGGCACAACATCTTATAAGCACTGCCTCTGTCTTCATAACACCCCAGTGAAGGCAGTGCTGCCCAAATCTCTGTTTCATGGATAGAGTCACATTAATGATGTCAGAGTTTAGTGTGCCATGCACTGTTCTCAGCTATCAGTGTGTATTGCATATTTATGAGCATGTTATATATCATATGACATATTAATACATCATATCTAATATAACCTGTATTGATATATCTATATATGATTAATCCGCTCAATCCTCATAAGAGCCCAGTGAGGGACATACTACTATGATTTCCATTCTTGTGCGAGGAAACTGGGATATGGAGATCCATAACATGCCTAAGGCCGCAGAGCAAGTCCACACGGAAACATCTGCTTTGGAGTCACCTGTTTACCACTATGCCTGTCACTGTGCATTTTCCCTACCTTGTCAGAGCCCCGCCCACTTGGGCTTGGGTATTGGAACCCTGGGTAGCCTGACTCCACAGCCAGTACTCTTACCAGCTAACACACTACTACCTTTCATTTGGACAAGGTGCTTGAACTTACAGCAGAGAAATCAAGCCAGAAGAGGCAGAGAAGAAATATTTTGCCATTGGGGCCTATCCCAGCAGCCCCTGCTCTCTTTACCCCAGGCTCTGGGCTGGGAAAAGACCCCAGCAACCCCAAGCCAACCCTATGCATAACCCAGGGTTGAAAGGAAACCCAGCTACAGGCTGATGAGATTGGCATTAACACCTAAAATCCCTCCCACAGACAAGAAACCAACAATTTGAGAATTGCAGGAAGCGAGACTGAATTGTCACTGGTAGGATGGCATGGGATGGCATGGCATGGGATGGGATGGGATGGGAAAGGAGGGGAGGGAAGGGGATAGAATGGGAAGGGATGGGAGGGGAAGGGTGAGGACAGGGAGAGGGGATGGAAGGAGGGTTAGGAGGGGATGGGAGGGGAGGGGAGAGGAGAGGAGGAGAGGGAATAGGAAGGATGGGATGCGATGGGATGGGAGGAGGGAGGGGATGGGATGGGATGAGATGAGATGGGAGGGAGGGGAATGGAGGGGACGGAGAGTGGACCTCTGCCCTCTCTGTAGTGCGCTGGTCCCTCTGGGCTATTATCTGACTTCCAGGAGGCAGTCAGCATTGAGACACATCGGTCCTGCTCACCAGATAGAACAGTCAGTCTCCCTGCCCAGAGAGGCTGGCGGTCACTGTCAGAAACTCTCCAATGTAACTCTGACTGCCAAAATAAATGCTTAGGGAGCATACCTTGTCCTGCTCTGGGTGCTCCATTAAGCAAGTGAAATAGAAGCATTCCATTTTTTCCTTGTGAATAACTGCATAATAACAGTAATATTTCCTGAGCAAAAATGTTCAAGAAGCACATCTGAATGACAGACCATGCCACATGACAGACAGCTGTGAACAATGTCCACACATTTTAGGTGGCCTTGGTGTCCTGCCTGACTCCCTCATTCCTGATCTGACTGGCTCTCGGTCTTCTCAGCACTTCCCTCGCCCTACTCCACAGACTCGGGCTTCATTGGTGGCACTGGTGGTTCAGGTCTCAGGAAGAGCCAGTTGCCTACAGACACTGATCTCTTACTGGTTCCCAAGCCAGGCACTGGCTGCCACGCTGCAGGGAATTCTAGTGAGGCTCAGCTGGAGGCAGCCTTCGTCCAAAACTGACCTTGTGCTCTGATGAGTGGGGGAAGCATGGCCCGGGCACTGGGTACCAGTGTCTTCCTGTCCACTCCTGGTCTTCTCGCTCCTCCAGCCCTCAGGTAAATGCCAAGCTCTTGGCTCTTGCTGGGCGGTCTAACCTCTTTTCAGTTCTGGCCTCTGGGTCAGCAAATTCCTTTGCTCTGGGCTTGCCTTCCTGGGTCCTGGCTTCCTGCTTGTCCTGACCTGTGGTTGGTGCCTCAGTCTACCTGGCTCTCTGGGGCCTCATGCTACCTCACATGCGGTGACTGTGACAGGAAGCAGCACAAGCTCCAGGATCCCAGAATCCTTGGAGCAAATGCTCGCAACAATAACCCCTCCTTCCTATACACATAAACCTCAGGCTCATTAACAAGATTTCCCCAGATACTTTCTTTTTAGTTGTTGGAGAAGAGGTTACACACAGAAACACTTAAACACTTAGACTTACCCACTCAGACTTATATACATAACCATATACACTTAAACATATACACACATTCATGTACTCATACACAGACTGACATATAGGGATACATACATAAAAACACATCCACAAAAACAGCCACTTATATGCATATATTCACAAAGATTGACACCACACATGCAGGCATGCGCATACACACACACACACACACACACACACACACATGCACGTACTTTCATAAATGCATGCACATCAGTAATTAAAACCAAATGAAGATATAGGCATCTATACCAATGAATCAGTTTTTAACAAGTGAATGAAGAGGCAGAGATCTGACCTACATGAGCCACATGAGTGACTAAAGAAACACCCAGCCCTCCAATGCCCAAGCCAGGAGCCCTGGGATAGGGGATATCAAGCTTCTACCCCAACCAAGGCATGAAGCTCAGATGGAGTGACAAGAAAGTGTCGCCACTGACTTTGTCTGGTCCCTCACACCGAGGCTAGTGGAGAAGGGTCTGCCCGGAGCCTCCTCCCCACAGTAGCTTGTGTTCAGCTCGCCCTAACTTACTTAACAATGCCTTTTTCACATAACTTCATTATAGCAGATTCTTACAATTGTTCTATTTTACTGTTAGTTATTGCTATTAATCTCTTACAGTGTCTAATTTATAAATTAAACTTTTCATAGGTATGTACATCCAGGAAAAAACAGCAAATGTGGGATTTGGTACTCTCTGTGGTTTCAGGCACCCACTGGGTAGTCTTGGAACACATCCTTGAGGAAAAGGAGGGACTAATCTACAAGAAATCCCCTCTTGATATTTGCCCAGAACGTTTCCTGTTTTTCTTTCATTCTCAAACTCTGCGGCAGATTTCCCAGGAGCCCTGGCCTGCCCACCAGACTGCCCTCCACCCCCTACAATATGTTGACTGTTTGGAGTTGGGGGTATTTGTTCCCCACCAAGACTGCTGCCTCCCAGCCTTGCTGGAAACCAGGCTGTGAGTCAACAGAAAGAGAAGAAGGCTCCACTGCCGCTCAGCTCCTGCCTCCTCCCCCTGCTCAGATGCAGCAGCATCACCACCCTCTCAGGTTTGCTGCCTCTGCCCCGGACAAGTGACGTAGGCTGTGTCCCAGCTTTAGGTGGGCTAGCTTATCCCAGTCCCTCACCTAACTCTCCCAGCAGCCCTGTGGGCTGAGAATTCTTATCCTTTTCTTGTAGAATGACAACCCCAGGCTTTGGAAAGCCTAAGTCCACGTGGCCAGTAAGAGGCAACGTTCAAGCATACTACCTCTGCCTGGCCCTTTGTGTCCTGTTGGGCGAAAGCAGGGATTCAAATGTAGGGTGGTGTGTGTGAGTCTGCCTGAACCAGGGAATGCAGGCACCGTGTCCACACAGGGCCAATGGAAGCCTGTTTCCTCCTCAGTGAGCTGGGCCGGCCATGTGGACTGCCCCGCAGGCCTGTTATAAGTCTGTGAGGGCTGCGGGGCAGCAGGGCTGCCTAACTCAGTTGTGCAATCCGCAGCCTGAACCAAGAGGTCAGGTCTGGGGGGGCTGAACTCCAGCCCAGGATCCTCTGGCTAAACTGCATGGCACCAAAGGGGTGTCTCTTTCTAATGCACACGAGGCTCAGTGGAGGCTGGGACAGTCCCGGTTCAGAAACATGTGCCTTGGGAAGCTTATAGGGAGAGAAGTCTGTAATCAAAGCTGTCGGGCGTTCCAAGCAACCAGCAGAGCAACCAGTCCTGCTCCCACCCAGGTGCTCCCATCCCCTGGACAGACATGTGCAGAGAGGACTCATTCGAGGCTGGCTCATGTCCGTGAGTTTTCACATTGAGTGGGGAACAAGGAAGGAAGGGCTGATTGGCACATTATTTTGAGGACTACATTTTAATTTTTAAAACTTGTTTCCATTGAGAATCCTCCTTTCATGGAGAGGGTTAGAAGAGAGCCACCAGCTGTCACTGTCTCTCTGAGCAGCCCCAGGGAGCAGGATTGGGGTGGGAATGATAGCAATGGGGTGCAGACTGCAATGGAGGAGCTTTTCTTGGGGGCGCTTTTCCATGGCATGACCAGGATGAGCATGTACAAAGGCTGACAGCACTGCCTGTTCGTAGCAAGCCCTCTGCCTGGGAAACCGGTGGCGACAGCCTCCGGTGGAGGAGGAGGACCCAGGCTTTGGCAGGAGCCTATGCACCTGCCCCGTATGAGGACTTGAGAGAAGCTTGTGTTTCTCTAAGTCTGAGAGAAGGAGAGAGCCTGGGAGGAGGCTGCCCAGATAGCTAGAGGCAAGCGCCAACCCTGAGTCAGGTGTATGGTTGGGGTGAGGGACGATTCCGAGTGCTGGACGTCCAGAGGACATTTTAAGAAAGGGGATACTTGGTGTACAATTTGAAGCTGTTTGGATGTTATGATATAGACCTCTACTCTGATACATCCTTCTTGCCAACATCTGCAGGTAACTCTCAAATTGCCTGATGGAAACAGTGTTTTTTCCAGCATTATTGAGGTATAATTGGAAAATAAAACTGTAAGATCTTTAAGTGAATTTAAAAATCTGATGAAAAGAATAAGAATAAAATGATGAATATAATAGAATCAGGGGCATAGGAAGGGAGTGAACTGATAATTCTTGGGGGCAAATAGGTGTGGGAAGAGACTGGACAAAAATTGTACACCTATGGATGAGGACAGTTGGGGGGGGGGGTAAGAGCAGAGGGTAGGGTGGAAACTGGGTGGAGGGGAGCTATGAGGGGAAAAAGAGGAACAATTGTAATAATATGAACAATAAAGATTTATTTCAAAAAAGATCTTTAAGTAAAAAACATAATGATTTGATATATGTATGCATTGTGAAGGGATTGTAACACAAACAGGATCTAGGCAAACCTCTGAGCGTGCTTCCTGCTTCACAAGCAGTTGCTGCCCCTCATGCTTCACAGCAGATGCCTGGGAGGTGTGGTTGACTTTCCTGGGCAGCATTTTTCAAGCCACAGGCTGTACCACATTCTCCCTCTTCCTGGCAAGGGCCAGGAATTTGGGGGTCAATTCTCCAGCTCAGCCATTACTAGAAACCTTTTAGGTTTAAACTGCTGACAGATAAGCTAACCATGTTTCCCCACCTTCTTGCATGCCTGTGCTCCCATGCATTTTTTTTGTGAAACTGATTAACTTCTCCTCTCGAGGGGGCGGGGGAGAGGGAGGGGAGGACAAGGTTCTGAATTCCAGTGCTGAGAGTTTGGGAAGTGGCCAGCTCTGGGGCTGAGGGCTGGGGCAGCATGCACGCCTGACCTCAGAAGCCCGGACGGTTTGGAGGCAGCAGCTGGGGCAGGGCACTGACCCCGGATGCCCCTCCAACTCCAACATCCAGCCCTGGCCCGGCTCTGCAGTTACTGCCCAGAATGCTGCACTTTGAGTGGGCAGCCAGCGAGTCCTGCCGGAGGCAGTTTGCACATTGACTAATCTTTTCAGCCTAAGGCAACTCAGGTGGGTTTTCATAGAAAGCCTGCTGGTAGACATTATGAAGTTCTGCCCAGGGACCTGGGTTCCAGAAGCTTCCAAAGCCAGCCAAGGGGAAGGAATGATTTGGAGGTGGCTCCTTTAGGAGAAGGAAAGGCCTCTCTGTTAGGTGGTAAACACTAGGAAAGGGTGAAGCGGGAACTAATTAGAGAAGGAGATGGGGGACAGAGAGAAGAAAGAGGCCTTTGAGAGCCCTGGGCCAGCAGGTCAGAGGCTCCAGTCCAGAAGAGATCAGCCATTTTCTTTGTCGCTGACGGAGTGAGGGTTGCCCTCCTAGGGCAGTAGAGATGTGACATCCCCTCCCAGCATACGCTTTGTTGAGAGCCAGCTGGCCAGGGGCCGGGATCCTCAGGACACCTGTCCAGCCCACAGTCCCTCAGCAGTTCAGGCGTCAGTGCCAGGATGCCAGCGCCTGGGAGGTCCAGAGCGGCTGTGGTTGGGGTTCTCTAGAGGACGGCCTGCGGGCTATGGCCCGATGTCACTGCTCCCAGAGCACATCTAGGACGAGGCAAGTTACACCAGCCCAAGGCCCACATGCTCAGCAATCCCGCTTCTGGGCGTACATCCAAAGGGAATGAAATCAGAGTCTCAGAGATGTCTGCATTCCCCTGTTTATTGCAGCATTATTCACAATAACCAAGGTATGGACACAAGCTAAGTGTCAATTGATGGATAAGTGAATGAAGAAATTTGACATCTATGAATATATTATGAATATTATTCAGCCTTTGCATCCACATGGATGAACCTGGAGGACATTATGTTAAGTAATAAAAGCCAGACACAGAAAGACAAACACTACATGATCTCACTTATAGGTTCATCCTAAAAAGTCAAATTCATAGCAGCAGAGAGTACAGCAGTCATTACCAGGGGAGGGCAGGAGGGCGGGGAGGACATGAGGAGATGTTGGTCACAGAGTTTAACAAGGTTTCAGAATGAGGCAGGATGAATGCAGTCTGAAACATATTGTACAGCAGTAAGAATAGTTAGCAGTACTGCAGTGCATGCTCAAAATTTGCCAAGAGAATCTTAATTGTTCTCACCACACACACACATGCACAAACACACACAATGGTAACTGTGAGATGATAGCTGTTAATTGCTTGATTGGGTAATCATATCCTATCTAATAAAGACATAATATGCAAATTGACCATCATTCCATGACAAAGATGGCAGTGCCCACAGCCAATAAGGAGGCAATATGCAAATTGACATGACAAAGATGGTGTCTGCCCTGCCCCAGCATCTCTGGGCCTCTGGGCAGCATGTTTGCGCAGGCACGGAGCAACCTGGGCAGGACAGGATGTCTGCTATGAGTGGGGAAGTGGGGGATGGAGGGAGCTACAGGAGGACAACAGGGCCAGAGTAAAGGCCTAGGTCTGGGGTGCCAGAGGGAAGCCAGTGCCAGCAGCCAGGGGAAGAAAAGCCTATTCTTACACGAATCTTCATGTATTGGGTCTCTAGTATACACACACACACACACATACACACACACACACACACTGAGTGGCCATATTACTATGATCTCTGAACACATAATAATCTGGCCACTCAGTGTATATCCTATTTAATAAAAGAGTAATATGCAGATTTACCATCACTCCAACACACAAAATGGCTGCCCCCCTGTGGACACAAGATGGCCACCGCAAGATGGCCAGCAGGGGAGGGCAGTTGAGAGGGACTGAGCCTGAAAGGGAGGGCAGTTGTGAATGATCTGGCCAGCAGAGAAGGGCAGTTGGGAGGGACCAGGCCTACAAGGGAGTGCAGTTAGGGGTGACCAAGCCAGCAGAGGAGGGAAGTTGAGGGTGACCAGGCCTGCAAAGAAGGGCAATTGGGAGAGACCCAGGCCTGCAGGGGAGAGCAGTTGGGAGGGACCAGGCCTGCAGGGGAGGGCAGTTAGGGACAATCAGGCTGGCAGGGGAGCAGTTAGGCATCAATCAGACTGGCAAGGGAGTGGTTAGGGGGTGATCAGGCTGGCAGGCAGAAACTGGTTAGGGGCAATAAGAAAGTCAGGCAGGCCAGCAGTTGGCAGCCAGCAGTCCTGGATTATGAGCTCCAATCTGGAACCCCTTAACGGATGTCCTACTGCCTGTTTAGTCCCAATCCCACCTGTGGGATTGTGCCTAAATGGCAGTAAGACATCCCTCGAGAGGTTCCAGATTGGAGAGGGTACAAGCTGGGTTTAGGGACAACTGCCCCCCGCCCCCATGCATGTGTTTTGTGCCTCTAGTCCTATATAATAAAAGGCTAATATGCAAATTGCCCCCTCAATCAGGAGTTTGACCAGCAGGCAGATCAGCCAACCACCCATGTCCCTCCCCCCTGGCCAAGCTGATCAGACCCCATCCTTGCATGAATTTATGCACCGGGCCTCTAATATACATACATTTTACACTGTAAACCCATAAATATCTTTAATTTTATTTTTAAAAAATTAAAAAAGTTTAAAAAAATAACAAATAAAAACAAAACTAAGGCAAAAACCAGTGTCCCACAACCCTTAGCTCGGAGCAAGCCGTAGTCTGATTAGCCTTGGCCAGGCTTCCTCTCACTTGGGCACAAGTCCCAGAAAATGCAGAAAGACTCTCCTGGGCCACCCCTCAGAAGCAGGCACTTCCTGGACCCCCTAAACTGTAGACTAGGATCTGAACCTTCCCTGGATGGTGCTGTATTCACTCCAGACCCTTGATAGAAAAGCAAAGGCATGGCCATCTTTGTGACACAGTATCATACCTGCAGGTTTGGGCCACATCCAGGACCAAAACTCCAAGGGTGGTTTTTTGTTGTTGTTGTTTTATTTTTTTTTCTCCTGCCACCCACTTAGCTCCATCTGTACTCCTGGGACAAGGCCCCAAGACTAAGCCCAGCCATGGTCTCACCCACACACATTCGTTATAATTCAAAAAGACATATTTGAAGTGAAAACCTTCCTGATTCAACTACAGGCATTTTCAAAGCACATTCAGCCAGGCAGGCGCTAAGCTGCCTCCTAATTGCTCCAAAGGAATGTGTTCAAGCTCCAGGCCCATCAACACCTTCTGTAATCTTTGCTTTCAGCCCAGGCTGTGGATACAACCCAATTCTCAGTTCCTTTAGGGAGCTCTATGCCACATGTATTTGCATTTGTTCATTTCTTGCACCAAATTAATGACACTTTCCTGAAGCAGAGACATGACTCAACCCCAGGAAAGCAGCCAGAGGTTTTCAGAGCCACAGGATTATTTTGCTGGTGTTCTTCTCCAGCGTGACCTGGGTCAGAGACAAAGGTGCTCCAGCTCTCTTTTTACTTTTTAAGAGGCGGGGGTTGAGGAGTGGGGAGGAAGTGGGGGAGAGGGGATAAAAACTATCTCATTTTGCCCTCAGAGAGCCTTCATAGTTGTCAGGTGCAAAGAGACCCATGTGACTGTCCCTCAACCCACTCACAGTGCTGGCTTTGGCAATAGGTCCCTGGGGAAACTCAGGCTGGCTGAGGAGAAAGGGTGCTGGGAACGCTGACTTCAGAGTCAGAGAGACCAGCTCTGTCATAAGCTGGGTGACTTGGGAAAATGTCTCACCTTCTCTGAGCCCCAGCTCCTGATCCACGAAGTAGGGTAGGGCTGCTGTAGGATTGGATGCCTTGGTGGCCCAAAGCACATCTCTGAGGTGTTTGGGGTAAGGGTGGGTCAGCTCTGTAGGAGCTTTCACCACTCAGTTCTATTGCATGACATGTTTGTCTCTGAATGAGAAAGTCTGAGGAGCATTGAGAGGGAGGGAAGAGGAGAAGAGTCGGGTAGAAAGAGCAGGCTTGGCTAGAGTTGTAACTATTGGACTCTTGTGCTGCTGGTTGGCTCATCTGTTTAGTACCAGAGTGCAGGCGCTTTCTTTCTTCCCTCAGTGGCTGGCCCTTTGGCGGCTGGTGGGAAGGGAGGAGGCCTGATAGAGGATGGGGTCAGGTACAGTTTGAGAAAGGCCTGGTAGGAGGATCCTTTTCTGCTTGGGCCCTGGAGAGGATGGCTGGCCTGACAGTTCAGAAGCCATGTTAGAGGGGCAGGAGGAAAGGCCGGACTCTCCATCCTCAGAAGCCATCTCTGCTAATTCCCAAAGGCCCACTAAGATGACAAAACCCACAACCATCTGGGGACACGTGGATTCCTGGGGCTCGTGGCTAATATGGGACAATGGACATCAGGATGGTGGGCTCAGAGGAGAGACAAAGTATCCTCTGAAGTATGTTCTGTTCTCAGGTGATGCCTTAAAAAGGAAGGGACGTGTTGCAGTACATTCGGGCCTGCCGAGCACACCTTGTCATGAATGTGGCTCTCACCCTTCCTACAGCAAGTGTGTCACACTCGCTCGTGGGGACTCATCCAGAAGGTGTTAAGTCAGAGAAGACCTGGGTCCAAGGCATGGGCCCTCCTCCACCCACTGAGCCCTGTAGTTCCCTCCCCTGCCCTCGGCAGGGTCCTTCCCATCTCCTGTGGCTGAGACTACAGACAGAGTGCAGGTATTTCCCCTGGAAAGTTCTAGGACCATTATGATCAGCACTCTGAAAGCCCACCCAATGGCCCGCCAAGTAGATGCAGTTTAAAAATAGTTCCTTGCAGCTCCTGTTGACAGTAATTTGTGGAATTAAGGTGGTGTCAGAGACAGTTTTATGACAGCGAGAGTGTTGTCCCTGGCGATTGTGTTTCCTGAATGATGAGGGGATAACTCACCACCAGACGGTCCATTAGTCTGCATCTCCCTCCCCCGAGCCAAACAAAGCAGACCCCACTTTTCTTTGAGACAGGCCTCATTTTCAGAACTGACAAAACCGTTCTCACTGAACCCAAAGATCAAAATGTGTGTTCAACCAGAATGAAGAACGACACTGACAGGGACTCAACTCTGTCTTCAACTGAGCTCCCTGCTCCTAAAAAGTGCCCCTGGGTCATAGCCATGAGGCCCTTTCCAAGTCCCCAAGGGGCCACTGTCAGGACTTCCCTCAGTCAGCTTATACCCTCCTGAGCCTCTGAATCAATTAGGGCTTTTCAGACCTGCCTGGCCCAAAGAAGCCCTAACTAGCTTCAGGAAGGGGGAAATCTAGAGGCTTGCAGAACGAGAAAGTCCAAGGTTAGGGCTGGCTTTCAGCACAGGGTGATATAGGGGCTCAGATGATGATGTCATAAGAACTTGATCTCTTCGCCTCTCAACAGGATTTATGATCTGGAGTGCTGGCTTTATTCTCAGGTGTGTGACTGCCACAGTTTTAGATTTTGTCCCATCTTAACTCCAAACCCACAGGTGAAGGAAGTTTATCTTTTTTGTACAAAAGTCCTGATTTATTCAGATTTTTTAAAATTCTGGCTTATGTTGTGGGCCTACCTCTGAACCAGAGAGCGCAGACAGAAGTAGGTGATGCAGACTGGGGGCTCTGAGGGCGACATCTGGGGGGCTCTGAAATTGGAGGGTGTGGTGTGTGTTTTTTGGGTTTATTGGGGGACATGCAGTATAAACCTCAGCACCGGAGTTCATTTTTCGCACACAGTGGGATGCTCAGGGCAGCACAGGGAGAGCGAAGAACCCAGGCTCCTCCCGAATCTTGCTGTGCCTGCACTGTGTGGCTTCATCCTCAAGGCTCTGAAAATCGCTGCTCTACAATTCATTCAGCACTTCCCAGGCATGAAGAAGAGAAAAAGGCTAGTGCCTGCTAGGTCTGTGTTGTATCAGGAAAACAACCTTCCCTCAAATTTCTCCTATATCTCGTCTGCTAAACCGAGATCATCTGAGCTCTCCCACACACAGGACAGTCTATGCAGGTGAGTATCTCTACTCACAAGCAAAACTGGGATTCTGATCATTGAGAGAAGAGGAGAATGGATATCAGGGATGTCAAATAGCAATGCCAGCCATAGTTACCTGTTACACAGCTCCAAACAAACAAAAGTACATTAAGGCATCTATAAGCCATTGGGGCCAGTAGTCCTTTCCCAACCAAGGACCTCCTTCTTAGTCCCTGCTTCTAAGGAGAAGAGCCAGCTTCTGGTTGGTGCTCGGGACTAAGCAGCCCTGGGTTATGTGCAGAAGTGTCACTCAGCACCCTATTCTGCATCTATGAAGGTATCATAGCCATTCTGGACAGATGATTTTGTCTTTAAGTCCAGAAAATCACAGCACAGGCAGTTGGTTGTTAAATATTTTTAAAAGAAGGTTTTATAATGTGGAACACATTTTTAAATTATTCTGGAATTGTAATTCTGGAGATTGGTGTTGGAAAAACTTATATGCGCATCCTTTTGCATATGGAGATATGCTGAGTGTCAATACAAATCCTTTGCATTTGAACTGTGTTCTCACATTCTTAGTCCTGAGAACCTTGTTAAAGTCCAAGTATCAGCAGAAGTCCTCAGGGATCATCTTGGGAAGAGTTGCTGAGTGGGCTGCCTAAGACTAATGGGGGAATTTGGTTGCTTTGGGCTTCCAGAGCCAGAGAAGCCTTCCACATGGCAGAATGTAGACTAGCCACTTCTGCCACATGTGGTCTTAGGAAACAGCAGCACAAGCAAAGCAGAGTTGTTTCAAGTTGTTTTAAAGGCTTTGAACTATGGTAGGTTTTTTTTTGTTTTGTTTTTTTTCTACTTCAGAGACTCAGTAGGTCATAGAATGTGGTCATCTGACCCAAACCCTTCGTTTTTCATTGGTTCTTTGTCCAAATGTTTTTATGTAACCTCATCATATAAGAAACCTCATCATCTAGATAAACCAATGTGTCCCACAATTCCCTGTGTATTTAGAGATTTAAATCACAAACCTAGCCAAGATTTGAATGAAGAGGATGGTTTGGGGAGAAGGGAAGAGGAAGGGGCCTGAAGCATATTGTTCCTCTGATCATATCTCTTTGTTGATTGGATTTTTCTTTTCATTTTCTTTTTCTTGTTTTAATTTTTATTTCAGTTTTTTTACTTTAATTTAAATTTTTTAAAAAAAGAAAAAATGCAAATTAGTTCAAAGAATTTCCATCTATTCTTCACCCAAATTCTATGTATGGTGACATTTTACCACATTTGCTGTCAATAGATAGATAAATTGTTATATACATTATTTTGCTCAACCTTTTGGGTGTAAGTTTCAAATGTGATGATACTTTATACTTTCAAAGTGTATTTTTTTAAAATATATTTTATTGTTTTTTTACAGAGAGAAAGGGAGAGAGATAGAGAGCTAGAAATGTCGATGAGAGAGAAACATCGACCAGCTGCCTCCTGTACACCCCCTACCGGGGATGTGCCCACAACCAATGTACATGCCCTTGACCGGAATCAAACCCAGGACCTTTCAGTCTGCAGACCGACGCTCTACCACTGAGCCAAACCGGCTTAGGCTCAAAGTGTATTTTTTAAGAATAAGGAAATTATCTAACATTAACAATACAATAATCAAAATTAAGAAGTTTTCATTGGAGCAATGCTATTAGGTAATTTACAGGTTTTATTCAAATGTCCTTATTATTCTTTTAGTGATCTGTTTGGTTAAATAAAATCCTGGATCACGTATACATTCAGTTGTCATATGTCTCTTACTGGCCTTGAATCTGGAACAGTTCTTAAATCCTTTCTTATCTTTCTTGACCTTGACAATTTTGATCAATACAGGAGAGTTATTTTGTAGAATTTCTAATTAAAATTTCAGACTATTAAAATTCTATCCTTAGCATAAAAGAGAGAAATGCTGTGACTTCCTTTTTACAATTAATGCTAATGAGTCCAATCACCATAGGATTCCCAGCCATCACAAGTGGAAGACTTAAAAGGTGCTAAATCTGATTTCCAGTTTTGGGGAAATGGGCCTACATTTACCAGTGGTTGAGTAGAGCTCCAATCCTTTCAAGAGATGTGATCTATGGGAGAGAAGGAGTATTGACTTCCCCGGAGACCTAGAATATTGCTCATGTGCAACAACCAAATATGGACCTTTTTTCATCATGGTTGGTTGTCACAAATGAAGGATTGTTTTGTTTGTTATTCACTCAAAACTAATTAAAACCAAGGTTAGCAGGGCATCTGCCAGCAACCGACATCTTCCCTCTCACCTTCTCCTCCCATCACCAGTTGACATGAATCATTGGCTTTTAGTACATTAGGCAAATTTGCTATAATTTTAGAGAGGGGAAGGAGCAAGGGGCCGATGGAACCACCCAGGCGCTACACTATTGCCTTCCTGTAAGTCACACAGACTCCAAGAAAGGCACTTAAATTGCCTTTATTGATTTGTTAGCCTCTAATAGATCATCTCGCACTGAGTAAAGGACAGGACCCTCAAAGAGAGTTCTTTCTCCTCCAACCCTCACCATGGGCATTGACTTAGTGAAAAGGATATATATATTGGAGTGAATTAAATGCACACATCAATTCTCCAAAAGATGCAACTGAGAAGGGCCCGGAAGGTCTGTTTCCACCTCCAACTGCTCCAAACTAGACCTCCTGACCCACAGTTATGTGTAGAGAAGTGACTCTCAGGATTCTAATTGCCTCCCATATGGGACTGTGAACATGCTGTGACTTTGCATCTACTCCCCTGGACCAGCTCCAGTTCTTTTTTTTTTTTTTTTAAATATTTTTTATTGATTTTTCACAGAGAGGAAGAGAGAGGGATAGAGAGTTAGAAACATCGATGAGAGAGAATCATCAATCAGCTGCCTCTTGCACACCCCCTAC
The DNA here is from genome assembly GCF_014108245.1 of Pipistrellus kuhlii. Lineage (NCBI taxonomy): Eukaryota > Metazoa > Chordata > Mammalia > Chiroptera > Vespertilionidae > Pipistrellus > Pipistrellus kuhlii. The sequence goes on along the minus strand of NW_023425595.1, from coordinate 62,502,746 downwards.
TGGGGATGTGCCCGCAACCAAGGTACATGCCCTTGACCGGAATCGAACCTGGGACCTTTCAGTCCGCAGGCCGACGCTCTATCCACTGAGCCAAACCGGTTCCGGCAAGCTCCAGTTCTTATGTGCCTTGGAAAAGGAATGAAGTACAATGCAGCCATGTTATAGGATCCCACTTGGAAGGCAGCCAACCAATAATTGCCTTGCACCAATCCTTAACTCACATTATACATTCAATAAAAATTTAAAAAACTGACTAGTGCAGAAATATCACTATATCCTTTGCAAGATGGAACCTTGGGGCTCAAAATGCTTATAGAGACAGAGAAGGAAATAATCAACAGACAACACAATGTGGTAAGCTCTGTAGTAGCACTTATACAATATATGCAAAGGACAATGAAGTTTTGGGAGGTAGGGATGGAGGGAGTGCTGGTGTAGTCTTCAGCTATGCCAAGAGGGTGGGTTCCAGTGGACAAACTGAGGATGGCACTTGCAGTCCACAAGGTTTGACACTGAACTAGGTACAGCCTTGTTTTGGTCCACATGATTGTGTTTGTGCTGGATGCATCTTCCTCGTCTAGACTGTAAACACCATGAAGGCAGGAACTTTGTCTTAAGTTTGGGAATTCCTCACAGCACTCAACTAGAGGCTAATCACACAGAAAGATCTCAAGGAATCCTTGGAGGATAATTAAATCCAGCAGCTTATACAGCTGTGAGGAACATCTGGCCAGTACTGAATGAGTTGATGCATGTGTGAGGACTTGGAAGGAGCCTGGTGGGGGTGTCAGGTGAAGTTCTGTGGGTCAGAGTAAGTGTCAATGCTATTACCTACGTATCCCTTTAGTACAACATATATCAAATGCCCTTACAATAAAAACACTTTTGTGGCCTCAAGGATATCCAAGATTCAGTTATATTATTTTTCTAGCAACTTTTAAAAAAATATATTTTATTGATTTTTTTTACAGAGAAGAAGGGAGAGAGTTAGAAACATTGATGAGAGAGAAACATCCATCAGCTGCCTCCTGCACGCCCCCTACTGGGGATGTGCCCACAACCAAGGTAAGTGCCCTTGACGTGGGGTGTGTGTGTGTGTGGGGGGGGGGGATCAAACTTGGGACTTTTCAGTCCGCAAGCCAATGCTCTATCCACTGAACCAAACTGGTTTAGGCTTCTAGCAACTTTTGCTACAGAAATTTCCAACACAACACAATTATTCAGACAGTGTCTTGGAATTCAATGTTCACTATTAAAAATTAATCTAGAGTAAAAACTGACACAAATCTCATTAGTTATAAATGGGAATATGTTTAAAGGTCTGCAGTGCAAATAAGCTCTCTGTTTAGTTAGGAAGGGTAGGTGTTAGGGAGAAAAGAAGGAGAAGGATTGGGGGAAGGTATAAGAAGGAAGAGAGGGGCAGGGATGAGAGATGGAGTAGGAATGGGGAAGGATGGATCCCTGCAAGGATTTCCTTTGTTTGTTTTCACTTCCTTCAAAGAGGCCTTGTGCTATTAGGGAAGCTTGGCTCAGCCTTATGGGCTTGCCTTCCTGCTACCATTTTTATGTTTTATCTCAATGGCTACCAAGCAAGTGGGGCCTAGAGAAGACAGAGGGGCAAATGGTAGAGGCCAGAGCATTTCTAGTGCAGGAGTCCAGGAAACAAACCCCTCTAGAAGCTATAACTGGGGGCCAGGGCTTCCTCCTTCACACCTGGATAGAGAAGGCTGTGATGGGTTCACAAAGGCTGGGGGGCAGGCCCCTAGCACACCCAGGACCAGGGCATTGTTAGGTTACCACTGCCACTTGCATATGGAGATGATGGGCTAAGCAAGTCTGCCAAAGAGGAAAAGAGTTGGACTTGGGTTGGGACAGAGGAACAGTGGGCATGCTGGTGTGTGTGGCTTCGTGCAGGCAGCTAGGTGAGAATTCAAAGCAGAGAAAGCACCTCAGGATTTTCAAGTGTCTTCTTTTGTCTCCAAGAATGAATAGGGAGAAGCCCAGACTGAGGTGGAAATAGCTCACATCCTCCTCATCCCTGTCTGGCTGGAGTTTGTGAAAGGCTGGGGGGAAAAGTCATATTTGAAAATAGAATTTATTTTGAGCCAGTGATGATGGCAGGAGGCTCAGCTCTGGGGACAGAAGGCAACTTTCCAGAATAAAAACCGTCTTATCATTCCTTTTAAAAAATTACTTCCTACTGTGTCTCCAAAGCAAACTACCCCTTGATACTTTATTATAGCCAAAAGCGAGATGCAGACCAGACCAATCATTTTTTAAGGGGAGGAGGTTTCCCAGGAAGTGACGATGAGGCAAAGGCAGAAGATGGGATGCCCAGGGAGAACTGAACCGGAGCCTGGGACTGGCTCCGCCCTCTATGGGGGCATGATCCTGGCATAAGGTTTAACCTAATGGGCAGTTTCCTCATCTCCACCTTTGGGCCAGGTCAGCTGGCCAGGCCAACCTTTGAGGGTTGTTACGAAGATAAAATCAGGAGACATCTGTGAAGTCACTTTGAAAACTGAAGCACCATACACATGCAAGGCGCTGGTATTAAGGAGCTGACTAAAGCCTCTCAAGGCAGAGGAAGCTGTGAGTGGGAATCAGAAACACTCCCCCTTACCACGAAGCCACCGGGTGAGAGCGAAGGACTAGCTGCTGGGCTGGCAGAGCTTGTGTGGAGAAAACACGGTGTCATCAGAAGAAACCACACAAACAGAACTCATGGCATCGTGCAGAGCCCGCTCCCACCCACCACCAGCCAGCCTCCCCAGCCACACTAGGCCTCACGGAGGCCCGAGGGCAGAGAGCATGAACTGATTTTACAGGGAGGTAAACTGAGGCTTGAACAGGAAAAGCCCTTCCTTATGGTCACACTGAAGCTTGACCAGACCAGCACCAAGTTATCCCTCCCTTATGATCGGTCTCCAGCCCCCAAAGCCCACAGCCTGGAAGGTCACTGCCCCAGCCGGCTGCTGTGAGCCACCACTCTAATGCACAGGGTGCCTCAGCCAGCAGCCTCCTGGTCCAGGGGGCCCAGCCCTTGTTCCTGAGGCCTGCTTACCCCTCTCAAGGCTGAGAGCCCTTCGGCAGAGCAGCTTTGGCGCATCCCTACCTGCTGGCTGTTCGGACCCTGTGAGCACAATGAAAAACCCCTTCACTATTGGAGGGTCTAGGAAACCCCACCGCCCGAGCTGGAGAAATCTGAGCATTCTGGTGGATTAGGTGTTCCCGTGTCCTTCCCTCATTCCCAGCAAGACTCTGAGAAAGGCCTGGATTAGGGGCATTAATAGACCACTGCTGAGCACACAGGGCGCTGGGCCATTTGTCCCCTCCCCAGAGATGCCCATACCCTGCAGAGCCTGAGGCAGCCTGACTGAAGCCAGCCTGAACTTTCATCCTGCCCTCGGCTGTGTCACCACACTGCTGTCCCCTCTCCACCGTGGCCCAGATGCAAATGAGACTCATTGGGGTACAGGTCCTCCCAGAATGCGTGCTCACCCCCACTGCCCACTAAGGGCCACTGAGCCCCAGCGGCTTCTGCAGCTCCCTGCAACGCCGCCACCCTCCCCAGTTACGAACGCTCTGGGTGCTTTTGTACTAGGAGGGCTGAGCTGACTGGTTGCACAGAAGCCATGTGGCCTGTAAAAATGAAGATTGTTGCTCTCTCTGTTTTTTATCAAAGAAGTTCATCACTCCCACATTATATAATTATCTGATTGAAGTCTAACAATTGCACTGTGTACTCAGTATTGTTATCCCTGCTTAGAGGGGAGAAGCTGAAAATCAGCGTTTTAGTAACTTGCCCCGAGACACACAGCTGGCAAGTGGCAGAGCTGGCAGGGAAGCCTGGGTGTCTGCTTCAAAGCCCCGTTTTCTCAGACACACAATTCTGCTCACCTGTTGGGGGGGGGGAAGGTGCGGGGAGTGGCTGAGCAGTGGGTAGGGTGCCAGCGGGCAGGGTGGTGAGAGGACTCCTCCTTCTCCAATGGGTGAGCAGCTTCAGAACCACACTTTTATTCCCAGCCTTTCCCTCGGGCCCAGATCACAAGGAGCTGCTCTTACCCAGCTCCAGCCAGCAGCTTGTAAATAAACCTGTAACTCAGAAGAGCCAGGCCAGCCTAGAGCAGCCCCTGGCCAGGCCAGCCAGGGTTGCCATGACGACAGAGTCATTTCCATTACAAACCCTGCAACAGGCTTCCAGAAGGTGATTAATGGCTGAACTCTGGGGGCTAGAAATGGGGTATATAAATGGGGTGTATGTGTTGAGGGGGGTGAAAGAATAATCCTTTTAGTCTGGTGCAAAGCTTGAGCCATTTACTGCCCCACCCCTGGCCCCCTTGGGGAGGTTGAAGTGAATTTTCTAATTGGGGTGCAAATGCTCCAACAGTCCATCCCTGTTACCCTAAATCCTAAAATCCACCCCCAAAAGAACATTGTAAAGATTTCCCTCCAGCCTCGCACTAAGGCAGCCAAACCCAAGGGGGTCCAGGGCAGACAAAAGAAAACAGGAGCAGCCATGGGAAGGAGTATCTGTCTACAAACTGGCTCATTCTTACTGGGTGAATGGCACCCACTCACTGCAAGGAAAAGGCACAAAAACAAATTCAGCAAAGCCAGAAGCAGGTAGGAGAAGGCGGGGATCCCACCTCCTTTGAGTCCAGAGAAAAGCCTTTTCTGCAGACTCAGGGAGAGGGGTAGAAAGGGGTGGGCCACCTGCCAACGTGGGCTCTGCTGTGGATGCCAATACAGGCACCTTAGGAGGCTCAGATGTCCCCAGGTCCCTCTCCCACCACCAATGGGTGAGGGCTGATGGCCTGCCAAGTGGGGTGACCTGCATTTTACACCCCAGCCTTTGGGTATCTGTTGCAGGGCCATTCTGGACCATTCTCTGCTGACCCGAGGGGCTCTGACTGCCCAGTCATTGTTTGTGTTTGTGGCTGAGTCACTCCTCCTGGAGGTCCCGGGAGCCATCTGGCACTGCTGTCAGGGGTCCCAGTGCCTGGCTCATAACCCTTTCGTTCTTGTTGCTGAGCCCGGTGTGACTCTGAGGTTGAAATGGCAAGTTTCTGTGAGAGGAAAGAGAAGGCCTGTGTGAGCGTGGGCTTTGGAACGAGCCCAGGAAGAGGCCCTGCCCCTCTGCTCTCCTGCGCTCCTATGGGAAAGCAAAACCAGGGAAATCCATGCCCCCTCCCGCCGGGCACTCCTGCCACCTCCCACTCTACCCCTAGGCCTTTGCTGGTGGCCCGCAGCAAGGCCAAGACCCACAACTCTCTCAGCAAATGTCCTTAGACAAGAACCTTAGTTCTCAGACTTGTTTCTATCAATATACAAAATGTAATTACTTTTCCTTTTTTTTCCTTTTTTCAATCCTCACCCAAGAATATGTTTGTGTTTGTTTGTTTGTTTGTGTGTGTGTGTGTGTGTGTGTGTGTATGTTTTGTCTTTTTTTTAGAGAGAGAAGAAGGGAGAAGCATTAACATGAGAAAGAAACATCAGTCATACTGTGTGCACCCCGACCAGGGGTCGAACTCACAGCCTAGGTATGTTCCCTGACCAGAAATTAAACCCACAACCTCTTGGTGTAGGCGGACAGAACTCCAAACAGCTGAGCCTTTGGCTAGAACTATAAGGAAAATGATGTTTAATATAAGCACCTGTAAGGTTTGAGGTGCAGGAAACTGAAGTCAGAGACTACCAAGACATATTAAAGGAAAGTTTATTCCCCAGAAATAAGCGGGACCCATTACAGAGATGGATAAATCAGAATTATTAAAGGAGTGGGGAGAGGAGAAAGGACCCAGTCGGGCTGCCTTCACAGATGGAGATGGAGAGAGCAGCATGTGGAAGGTCGGGGGCGTCTTTTGAGGGGAGGAACAGGAAAGGTTAGACCCAGGGCAGGACAGGAAGGGGTGGGCTCCAGGGCACTTTGGCACATGCTGATTGGTAGTTCAATGTCTAGGGAATGTCTCTGTGGCAGATGCCGGTAATATCATAACTCTGCCCAACAAATGGGGGGAGGGAGGATCTCACAGCACCCATTTTGTGTCAGGAGATTAACTTGAGGTACTTCCTAGGCTCCCACTTTTCACTTTATGGGGACCTGCATCTATTTGGGGACCTGGTGCCCTCGGAATGGGGGTGGATAATGAGTCCATCCGCGGTGTCCTCTCTGGCCACGTTGGCATCACCTCTTCTGATGCCTGGGCTGCAGCCCTCCAGTCAGTTGGTCACTGCTGAGGCATCCTCGTTCCACCACAGAGCCTCTCCAGGTTGGTGCGCTTTTCTGGGCCACATGCCACAGCTCTCAGCTGCACCATGTTTCCTGCTTCGTGGGGACCCTGGGGAGCTGGGCTAGGCAACCTGGAATTCTGGAAATTCCTATTTCCTTCTCCGTGGGAGAGGGACACAATTCCCTCACTCCCCTGCTCTCTGGACTTCTCACCTCTGCACTCAGCGGGAGTGCGGGCCAGGAGCACACCCTCACCAGGAACTAACTCGCACTTCCATGATGCTCCTCCCTCAACGGACTCTTCTGGATGCACCTACATTCCAGGGGGTCCCAACACACAGGGATGATGGCTTGCTTCAACTCTTCTAGTTTTATTCTGGCTTCTCTTTGTCCTGCTTTGAGGGGCTTTTGGAGCAAAATATATTGATTGGCTTCCGGATTTACTCGGACTCCCTCAGTGTTTTACTTGCCACCTCCCAGAAGGGGCAAGGACGAGAAAGATGTGAGACATGTCTGGGTAAACGCATCAGCCAATATTCTGAAATATTATCCCGCTACACCACATGTGTCAAACACAAGGCCCGCGGGCCAAATCCGTCCCGCCAGGCCTTGCAATGTGGCCCGCACCGCGCTGTCATCACTGCACTCTGCTGCGTTTCCATCACAATGACAGTTTATGACTGTTCAGTAAACCATTCGGCCCGCGATTTAGGCTGGATTTTAGATTTTGGCCCCTTCTCTGATTGAGTTCGACACCCCTACGACACGATCCCTGATGTGTGCGGTCTCCTGGTCCTGAAGGCATAGCTTTAGCGTTGTTGCAGGCCCATCACTTCCTCACTCGGTGAAAGTCAGAAGTCACCCAGGATTCCTCCACATTCCCAGCTAGCTTATGTTCCCTGAGTTACCTTAGGTTCAAAGCAGTGGGTCCTCTGAATTTTACCCAAGGCCCACCTGCTGTCCACACCTCCTGCTCCTTATAACACATCAACCACAATGTGGAATTCAGTCCCTGCACAGGACTTAGGGAAGCCTAATCATCCACACTGTGTGTGTGTGTGTGTGTGTGTGTGTGTATGTGTCCGATTTTACATAAAGAAGGGTGTTATTGAGCAGCCCCTCCTCCCAAAAAAATACCCACGAAGGCTGTGAGCATCCCTATTCTCTGAGCATCCTCTTCAAGCCGGCCCCCTACCTCCTCTGCCCCTTCTCACTCTCATTCTGCCTTCCTTCTCCCACTGGCTGGCGTGTCCTCTTGAACTCTAAATGCTTCTCACTCTCCCCGCAGGGCCATCTCTCTCTTAGGCTCCTACCTACATCAGCCCCTGACCTGCCTCTCTTCCTGCCCCTCTGCTCCACACCCAGCACTGTCTGCAGCTGGGCCTGATATACAGGACCTGCCTTTCTTAGGATATCATGGCTGTAAAGCACAGTTTTTTTCTTCTTCTCCTCCTCCTCTTCTTCCTCTTCTTCCTCTTCTTCCTCCTCTTCCTCCTCTTCCTCTTCCTCCTCTTGCTTCTTCTTCTTTTTAACAAAATAACAGAACACCTATCTGTCATGGCTGTTAGACACAAGAAGAGAGAAGACTTCTCCTGACATCCCCATGGAAACCAGTAGGAAACACTGCCTAGGGCCACAATCCCTCCTCAGCCCATGAAGAGTCCCTCTCTGAGGGCCACCGGGTCCAAGCCTGTCTTGCCTGCCATGCAGCGTGTGTCTGCAGGGCAAATGAGTTGGTGTTAATATCAGTGTATGTAGCAAATGGTTAGGAAGCAAATAACGTGTGCAAAACTGAATGCAAGGGTTTCCAAAGAGCCCAGGGAGCCCTTGGATTCCATGGATAATCGAGAAGGCTCCCCCTGTCCAAGGTGTCTTTCTGGAAAACCAGCTGACCTGGGGCTTGAGCAGCCAGCGGCAGCACCATGGTGGACCATGGTGAGCTCCCTGCCTCTCACTCACCTGGTCCCTGTGGTCTCGGTCCCTGTCCTCACACATCCCTCCAGGGCCTGCATCAGGGCCCTCTCTCCCAGCCTCTCTGGAACCCTCCCCTGTGCCCAGCCAGCCCTGTACTGAGTTCTCTCTCCCCCAGGCCCTGTTCGCAGCTGGGAGCCTATAAACTGCTCTAACGTGATAATGGATGGTAATCAGTTAATGTGTTATCCTTCTCTGCTAAGGGTTGCGTCTGGCAGGGTGTTTCTCAAGAAAAACTTTCTTCACAACAAAATGACTGGGTCTGGGGGAACTTCAGCACCTGTGTCTGGCGGCCTAAAGGAATATATTTGTGGCAAGAGGTTTTGATTCCTCAGAACACGCCACTGTCCCCTCTCTTCGCACAGGAAGCAAAACAAGAGGCATCTGAGGACACTTCTGGGAGACGCCGAGATGAGAGTGACACCTGCAGCAGAGAGAAGGGAGAGATGCCTCCGGGGAGACACCAGCTCCCCAGAATAGAAAGGGGCTGGGCAAGGAACCCCCGTGGAAGAGAACTGACATTTCTGGGCCATGAAGGAGCCACCCCTGCACCTAGGAGGCAGGCAGCTCCGCAGCAGAGGCTGTGTTCAGGGGCAACATCACATTCAGAGGACTGTTTCCATGGGGCTGACTGCCAGCCACGGTGGTTGGGGTTGGGGGGAGGAATTAGAGAAGCAGTGGGAGCAGTGGGGAGGCAGGCTGCTGGATTGGAGAGCCATGAGGAGGGAGGAGCAATGGGGAGGCAGGCTATTGGATTGGAGAGCCATGAGGGGGCTCGGAGGAGCAGAGGGAGAGGGGGGAAGGCAGGCTTCTGGATAGAAGAGCCATGAGGGGGCTCGGAGAAGCAGTGGGAGAGGCGGGGAGGCAGGCTGCTGGACTGGAGAGCTGCCACAGGCCTGGAGAACCCACCCAGCAGCCGGGTTGCCTGAGCAGCCACATCTGCTGGCCAGTCACAGGTGTCCTCCCTCAGAGCTGGCTGCACTGCAGGCAAGCAAGCCACACCGCCCCCACTCCAGGGCTGGCATTAGTAATGATTAGTGTGTGGATGCTGCTTCTTAGCCTGACCCCACCAACCTCTGTGCCTCCAGCAGGACCTGCCATCTCGCTCCTCAGCCATATTCCCAACGCAGCAAAGCTGTCCTCCCACTCCTTTGCACGGCTCTGCCTTGCTTCCAGGGAGAAGCCAGGTTCCCAGGGCTCAGCCACCACCCTATGTCACACCGGGCCACCCACATGGAGTCCTCTCCTTTCTAGAGGATTCTAAACAAGCAACTGCCCACAGCAGAGTGGTCTCTGCTGCCAAGACTCAGCTGGCATGCACACAGCACAGTCCTGGTTGCATCTCAAAATAAATTCCACTTCCATAACATAATTCTGAGAGACGCAGGCTGGCCATGTTGGCAGGGGCAGCAGGGAGGGCGGCCACCGCTGAGGGGCCAGGACCTGCCAGGCTGCTGCTGTGGGGACATCCTGTGCCCCTGGCTCCTGGGCTCAGCTCAGTCTCACAGGTGGAGCACCATGTAGTGGGCACGCCTCCTCCAGCGGCCAGGCCATCCACGTTCACAGTGCCTCCATGCCAGCCTTAGACACTCATGCAAATGGACCAGCCCAACTCTTCCCCAGAACCTGAGGGGCCTTGGGAGGGGGAAGCCTTGATGGAAGCTGCGCCTCACTGAGAAGGCCTTCGATCGAAACCCTCCATGCACAAGCAGGTGCACACCGAGGCAGCAGCTGTCACCTTGACCTGTGAACTTCTCATGGTCAAAGCCTAGGGTTTCCATGTGACCCCACAGTGCCAAGCTGGGGAGGGCTCCAGATCTAACGAGGTCTAGGTGGTTGCAGAGGGGAAATGGATGCCAACAGGTGAAAGTTACAGGTAGGTGGTTTGCACCTCCATGGAAAGAACCTTCAACCAGGCGGCTCTGTCTAAAGACGATGGGCTATCCTGGGAGCGAATGAGGTCACTGTCCCCCAGGCGCTTAAGCTGCTGCTCCGAAAGGCCCTGGAGGAACCGGAACAGTCGCCAACCCGGCCCCCTTGGGTGGCCGGTGAGCTGGCTCTAATGGCTGTTTGAAGGCACAGTCAGGTAGACGTCTTCTGATTGGAGGGCTGGGTATTGATTGAGCATTGTTACCCTACTTAGAATCACCACATCTGGTTGGGAGGGGAGGAAAGGTGAATTCACATTTATTGAAAATCCATTATGTGCTGGACACATTATCTTTCATCTCCACAAGTATATGAGGCAGGGCTTACTATTCCTGGTTTACTGTGAGAAAAACAGCTCTCAGAGATGCTCAGAACCTTGACCAAAGTCACTGTGTGTCCGCAGGCAGCACAGCAGGCTGAGGTGAGTCTGCACTATGCCCCCTACTTCTGAAGAAGCCAACATTGCCCCCTCCCAGGCCACCCTCCTGGAGCCCAGCTTCCTCTTTGCTCCATGGAGAGGGGACTTGGCATCAGCATGTCTGCCCAGCAGGGATCCATCACACAAGCAGATGCATCAGGTAGAATTTGGGTGTGGCTGTGTGAGGCACCCATGCCAGGACAGCCTCTGCCTGGTAAGGAAGTGTCCAGTCCCGGCACGAAAGTAGGGCGCGGGCAGGCTGTAAAGGAGTCTGTGTACTTTTCACTGCTGCTGCCACAGGGAGAGGCGTGATGTCAGGTGTCAGGAAAGCTGCCGCTCTGGCAGTTTGCAGGCAGAATGCAGGATTGTTTACAGCAGCCGCACATCCCGAGGGGCCTCTGAGACCCAGCAGTGCAGCAGTGGCCCCTGCAGGGAAGCACCGGTGTGAAGGTGACGCGGACTGTGGTAGTCCTGGGAAGGGAGCACCAGCACCGTTTAAGGTGGGAGAGCCCACGGTGGGAACAAGGAGCCAGCAGATTACGGCAAGGGGCATAGCTACCTGCCTGGCTTAGGTCACTGTCAGAAATGTGGCTCTGCACAGGACAAGCACTCCTGCCTGGAGTAACCTGGACACTGTCTTTAGTTGACCTTGCTCTCTTTCCACTCACTTTCTCCTCATGGGGAAACTGAGTGAAGCCAGGGCTGAGAAAGACCCGAGTCAGCTCTGAGCTCGACTATTGCAGCACAAGTCTGGTAAAAGCTGGTACCTGAGGCTCTCTTTGCTCCTGGCTTTATTGAAAGGAAACCCAAAGGGGCAAAGAGAGGCCTGCCCTTCCCAGAAGGCTCAGAGAAGTGGCCAAAGTTGGCAGGCAGGGAGAGCAGCAGGGCCCAGATCAGGCAAGTCTGCAGGTCCCGCCATGAGACCTGGCTTCTCTAGCCCGATCTTTGATTGCTAGGACCTGCCTGGGCCGCTAAGAGCAACTGCAGTTGCTCCCTCAGCGCCTGTCTGAGCTCCTGCCCACCTGCCATGGGCCTGTGTGCCTCTTCCTGGTTCAGCCTTTCTTTGCTCGCTGTTCATGGAAGGTGAAGCAAGAGGGGCTAAAGGAGGGAACCCCGAGCCTGAACTAAAAATGCATCCATTCTAGCAGCTGCTCAGAAATCAAATGCCTTTCATATTTGCTGCTTAGGAAATGGTTAAAGCCCAGAGTCAGGAGGACGTGCCTGACAATGGCTCCCAGCAGTGACCTGGAAGGGAGAGGGTGGGGATGCCCGGAAAGGCCCTGACAGCAAGTAGCACCTCGTCTGCACAGCAGCTGCTCCTGCTCTGGGAGTGTCCTGAAATGGGACCCGGACCTGACGCACTGGCCCGGGCCAGGAACTATTTCCAAGTGAAATCCTATCCTGTGGACAGGAAATGTGTTCATTCATTTGCTAAACCTGTCAGCCTGTAAAGGAGCTTCCTATATGCATTTTCACCCAGCAGGGACAAAGCAGGGAGGCGAGCAAGCCAGTTAGAAGTAGGGACACGAATTCATAATCAGGATTTACCAGATCCTCTTAGAAGGAGTCAGTGTTACGTGGCAATGCGATTATTTACAGAGCTATGAGCAACAGCTATAGCTGATGGAAAAACGGAGACTTGAAAAGCTGGGGAAGGGAGCAGGGGCGGGGAATGACCCTCAGGGACCTTGTTATTCTTGGAGCCCATGGACAGATGATGTTCAGGCCCCAGCAGACGTCAGAATTAAGCTTATATTGCCTGCAGAACTATTAGCATCATGTATTAGCTCTGAATCTTAAAGCTTGAGTTGAGATGATAATGGCTTCTAGACTAAAAGGAATAGATTTGTTTTTAGTCTAAGGCCTCCTCAGAGTCCCTCAGAGCCACCTGCAGAGTCTGCTTCCTTCTACCATTTCCAAGGAGCTTGAAATTGCTGGTGCATTGCCTAATCTCCACACGGGGGAAGAAAGGAAAAAATCCTCAGCTGAAAGCCTCAAACTGAAGGCATCAATAATTCAGACATTCATACACTGTAGAGTATTTCCCCTTTTGTCACATTCCTGGCCAATTGATTTCCCCTGGCCACAGCATGCTGCTTTTAGAGCATCATTAATAACAGACCCACTCTGGTCAAATCTGCCTGGGAGGAGGCATGGGCTGGGAGAGGCTCCTGACCTTGTTTCCCCTGAGAAAAGGGCTCTGACCAGTCGTAGCATTGAAACCAGTGTATGTGAGCTGGACCTTGGTAGCAGGGAGACTGGGTAACAGAGAGACAAGTGGTCCACCCTGTGCCTCCTCGTCTGTAGCCAGAATCCTCTGATAGGGTTACTGGGAGGGAGCAAGGCAGAAAGGGAATGAAGGGTAGATAACTGAAATGTTGCAGAAGAATACAGAGTTCAAACCCTTCTCTAGGGTCTCCTCCTTCCCCTCCATACCCCCACCACCCAAGCTCTTATCTCTGGAGGCTTCCCTGCTTGGGTCACAAGTCCCAATGAGGTGAGCACCAATCAGGAGTCTGGGGTTAATGAGAGAGCTGAGAGCTCACAGCACTGCCCAGGGCCTCTGCCTCAGACCTCAGTGCCTCATCAGGGGAACCAGAAGGCCTCCAGGTCGGCCCCTGAGCAGTGGACCAGCGCTGGGCTTCTTCATGAGCACCTTCTGTAGTGGCACTTGCCCACCTCCAGGTACCCAGGACCAGGCCATCTCTCCCTCTCTTCTCCAGGGCTCCGCTGTGCAGCATTGGCTCTTAGGCCATGAGCCATGAAGGTGCTCACAAAAGACTTGCTGAATAAATAAATGAAAGAGAAAATGACCTGACAAGGCAATCAAAGTGAATCAAGTGTTGCCGCAGCCTCAGGATTCTGGATTTACATAGAGTCCCAAAGGAATGAATCCTGGTGGTGGTGTTTCAGGCCATGTGGGAAAAGGGTGAAAGAAGGGGGTTTGCCTGTTGAGTGTTCCCTGAAATCAGACAAGATGGCTAGAGCCACTTCACCTTCACTTACATCAAGCTAGTCCTGATTAAAACTCCCTATTTCTGGAGGCTTCCATGAGCAGTGGCCTGTCAGAGAGAGGAGAGGGAGCCGGCACCTCCCCCACTCCTGGGCGGAGTTATCCCAAGGAGTGTGTCAGGAAGCCCCAGACTCCTCCTCCACAACACTCATACCCAAGAGCCTCCCCTCCCCCCGTCCCCACCCCATCCCTAGCAACTAGAGCTCTCATGAGAATCCCTGTTACAGGAAGCTGTGATCAAAACACACGGTGAACTATCTGACATCGCTGCTGTCATCCCTGTGAGGTGACCAAGACCTGCAGCCAAGATTGGGCCTCGCTGAGGCTCTGATCTGCTGGGCACACAGCAGAGGCCCCCAGCTCCCTCCCAGCCCTGTGTATGTTCCTGGCAATCTCCTGGTTGGCCTGGTATTGATTTGGCTTTGAAAAAGAGTCAGTGAGAAACACACACACCGCAGGTCTGAAACAGAATCTGCCCTTTTCAGCTGCAGCAAATACTCCTCCACAGTTGCTCCATTTTGAACGTGGCTCCCCTGGGCAGGGAGGCCAGGCCCAAGCTGCTTGCTGCAGCCAGTCCTGCCAGACAAGGCCAGGGGTGGGGGTGGAAGGGACCACTACAGTGGGCAGCTTGTCATGGGCATATATAGGCCAGATAAATAGTGTTACATTTGCAGGTATAACTTGGAACCTGAGCCCACTTTATGGCTAAGCCTTGAGAGACTGAAGGGCTGTATTGGGCTGGCTACTGCACTTTCCCTGGGCTTCACAAGCAGTTTAGGTTTGAGGGCTAAGATGGTCCTGGTCCTGGTTGGGCAGAGCCTGAAGCCATAGATTTCTCCAGCCCAGCATCCCCTCCCACATGGGCTGACCTGATGTACCTAGGAATATGTGGCATGGGTGGTCCTTACCTGTGTTCAGAGGCGCAGGAACAGTACTTCCACTCTTCCTTCTCCTGGGGAAGGGAAGCTCTGAGCAATGCGCATCTCAGGGGCATTGTCTTTTAAAATCCTCCCTAGATTTCAAACAACTTGTCAATATATGATCCCCTCCCTGTGGGCAAGGGATTTTGAAAGTTGTGATAGTGGATTTCTAGATAATTATTTTGTAGTTTCTGCTTGCATCCTAGTGTGCAAGCAACTCAAGTTGGTTGAAGCAAAATGGAGGACTTCTTGTAAGGACACTGAGATGGCTGATGGAACTCAGGGCTTGAATGCAATTTGGGTTGGCAGCTCTGAAAATACACAACTTAACAGCCCAATTATAACAAGAAAAACTTTCTACTTTCTCGGGCCCAAGACTAAGAATCCCAGGGGAAGAGACACAGGAGATCAGTTTGGTTCTGTAGCCCTCACCTCAACCAATCCACTCTGTTTGGAGGTGGCCACTCCTTGTAACTGAAAGCATTAGATTCTTGTTTGTGCAAAAGCCATAGAAGTCAGGACAGCTATAGAAGCTCTTTCTTCTTACCCCCACCATCAAAGACTCCTTTTCTGGCAGCTATAAAGTAAAGATTTACCTTCAATCTCACCCAGTCTTACTTTTATACAAGATAGAAAATACTGCAAATACCTAAGATCTGGTGCTATGTTTTTGCCATATTTATATGTCCCAAATTATCTCAAACACTGCCTTATTACAACATTAATTAATCATAATGAATGTATGAACAAATGAATGAGTGCTCACTCACCACTCCAAATGACACATCTGAGCAGGAAGGAAGATGCTCCTACTCAGGTCTTAGGACTTATCTGGCTGCAGTAGGCCTAAGTCCCATCTTTCATCTAAGAAGACATTTGCTCTCCTTGTGAAAGTTTTTAAAACTTATTTGAGAATGACCAAGAAAAAAAAATACACTCATGATCTTGGGTAGAATTTCTTGCTTCCCTTCCAGAAAATTTGGGATCCCTACACAAATAAAGTAAAATTTAAAATAGCATCCAGCACAATATTTTGCACATAGAAGATGCTCAGCAAATGTTTCTCAATTGGCTCACAGACTCTAGTCACCTGGTTTCCATTTCACCTCCATGTCCTGGGCCACCTTGTCTTCCATTACCCTATCTGCCCAGTTACCTAGATGCGCTGTAGTTACTCAGGTACTGGGATGTTTCCAGAGGGTTATCAGCAGATTCTTTTGCTCAAAGATCTCACACCTCCATTTTGTTTTCAAAGATGTTAGAGCTCAGAAAGACTCCCCCCAAAAAGGAATATCATGCTGGAACAAGAAAAGGATGGTAACTGTGAAATCACCCTGACCTTAGGCTTCTTATCCTGGCCATCTGCAGAGAGGAGGCAGACTGGGGTTGAGTACTAGACACTTCCCTTGAAATATGGAACAGAGAGAGGTCTGGGAAAAAGGCAAAAGGAAGAGTCCAATGAAGCAGAAACTTGTTCTAAATCAGGTACTAGAGGAAAGCCAAAACAGAGAAAGCATATCATTATTTTAAAATCCCATTAAGAGTCTGTGTATGTGTGTGTGAAAATGGGGGGGTGGCTTTCTAATTTCAGGAAGTGACTAAGTAGTTAGTACCCAAAATTAATTGATGGTTTTAAGGAAGAAATAGAGTATAGATAACACTGTGTCATAAACACATCTTGGAGAAGAGGAAGACTATTAATCCTCCTGATTCCTCATACCACAGGACAGAAAAGTAATAGTTCAAGTTGTGTATGATGAAATCTAATGCTGTGGCATAATTTTTTCTCATCGATCGGTTCCCAGCCTATCTCCAGTGATTTATAGGAATAACCGGGAGGGAGTGCTCACTGCAGGATGGCTAAAGCTGGGAGGTTTATGTGCACTACTGGTTTCCAGAGTTAATAGATTTTTAATTATGGCCTCTGGAATAGGGATATGGTTTTAGAGGCAACAAGCCCGACAGGTAGCAACTCCTAGCTCTCCAGATCCCAGCCACCAATGCAAATGATGCATCTATCTATAAGAAGAAGGAAGATGTTCCTACTCTGGTCAGTATCCTAGGGCTGCAGTAGGCCTAAGTCCTATCTTTCATCAACGTCTATAATGATCTTGAGCTACTCATTCCCATGTCCCTGAGGCTGAAAAACTGGAAAAGGTATGGCTCATAGAACCAGACTTTTACCTATTTTACCCAATGTAACATGGTAGCCTCATAGAGATTTGATCTAAGAAGCAGAGTTTAGAATAATGAGGAAGGAGATCTTAACAGAAGTCATGGCCAAGAGCCTATCTATCAAAAAGGACTCAGAGTCAGGAACCAGGAGAATAAGAAAGCCTCAAAGGTTAATAAAAACTTCTTAGACAGGATCCACAACTGCTTCTTCATCATCATGGTATCCTTAGCAATTAGCACATCGGTTGAAACAAATGGACACTCAAGTATTTATTGAATAAATGCATGGCATTATCTGTGGAGTCTAGACCTTTATTGCTCACTGAATATTTACTTGCTCCTCCAGTTCCCCAGACCATTGCAGCAAGTGGGGCCAATGGACTGTAAGTAGAAGTGACATAGGATATTTAAGCGTTTTTGCACAACTCTCAGATCATCTCTTCCATTCAGTGGTAACTGTGGAGGTAGCATGTTCTGAATGGTACAGTTCAAGATGTAGGGACTTGCTATCAACCCGAATTCTTCAATGTTCACATGGAGGAAAGCTCCTGTCCCCTTCCAACCAATGTTGAAGAGGTAACATGAGTGAGAAATGAATTTGTGGTGTGTTAAGGCATTGTGATTTCCTTAGCCAATCCTGAATAAATATAACAGACTAGATTTACCAATTGCTTAGCTCAGGTTGCTGTAACAAAATACCTGGGCAGATTAAGCATCAGACATACATTTTTCACAGTTTAGGGCCCTAGAAATCCAAGATCAGGGTGCCAGTAGATTTTGCATCTGGTGAGAACTTGCTTCCTGGTATGTTGGGATGATCTTTCTATGGGGTGTGCATATAGAAAGAGGTGAGCTTTGGTCTCTCTCCTCTTCTTATGAAGACACTAATCTTATTATGGGGGCTCTACCATCATGACCATATATAAATCTAATTACCCCACAAAAGCCCCACCTTCCATTCCATTATGGAATTGAAGTTTCAGCGTGTGAGTTTGGGGATAATAAAAACATTCAGCTCATAATACCAATTAAACCCAGTGACTGCCTTCCACCTCTCTTTTTGCACCCTCTTGCAAAAAAAGCCTCTTTCTTTGAATGTAATGTCATATAGTTCATCATCTTTTAACTATTTTATTCATCTTTGTCACTATTATCCTCCATCTTCTTTTCACTCGCCTCATTCATTACAGATTTTATTAGCTGATTCAAAATTTTCTTTGGCTCCTCAGCTCCTGCCACCATATGTTTCACATCTATACCAACTATTCATTCAAAGTCTTAGTTTTAAAATTCCTTGATATATCACCTTTAATAACATCCATTTATATTAGCTTTAACCAACCCTCTTATAGTCACACTCTGGACTATAACATCACATAACTCTTCTGCCTTTGGAAATGCAAATTTGAATGCTTTAATTTTCTTTCCCTTTCTCCTCTCCCTCTACTCTGCGATTAGACCTCATTTAGATCTCCTATCATTCAAGTTCAACTTATGTATCTGCCTCCCCTACTAGACCTTAAGCTCCCCAAAGTCAGGGCTGTGTAATATTTCTCTCTAGATTCAAAGCACTTATCATAGTGCATGGACCTGAGAGTCATGCCAAAGGTACTCATGACAAATGGATGAGCAAAGGGAGCCACTGCACACCTGGTGAGTGGTTTGGTAACTGACATCATAGATACCCCTCAACAGCATCTGGACAGAAAACAAAAACCAGAATTTTAATCCTGACTTTATCACCAGTTCTGTACATGATCTTGGAAAAGTCCTTTGACCTCTCTTTGAATCTCAGCTTCCTTATCTTTTATTTATTTATTTATTTGTTTGTTTGTTTGTTTGTTTTTGCTTAATTTAAAAAAAATATTAGTGATTTTTTACAGAGAGGAAGGGAAAGAGATAGAGAGTCAGAAACATCGATGAAAGAGAAACATCCATCAGTTGCCTCCTGCACACCCCCCACTGGGGATGTGCTTGCAACCAAGGTACATTGATTGTACCTTGATCAGAATCAAACTTTGGACCCTTGAGTCCACAGTCCGATGCTCTATCCACTGAGCCAAACTGGTTTCAGCTCTTTTTGCTTAATTGTTAATAGGAATCTAATGAAATCATGAATGTGACATTGATTTGAAAAAGTAAAGAATTCTATGGAAGTATAAGGATCATTACAATAATACCGATGGGTTTGCTATTATTCAGCATGTACTGACTTGTCAGATTCACACTCTTCTTTATGGAGAACAAGCTGTGAAATTCTTGGGAGAACCAAGTGCCCAGAAAGCCAAAGATGAACCCTGACATTGTCAACCATGACAACAGGCTTCTTTCAGCCTTGTTTATTTCTTCATTTACCAAACATTCATTGGCCTCCTATTTTCAGCTCCTCCACACAACACAGGCCTTGCCCTCAAGAAGCTCAGTCTTTTGGTGAAAACAATGAGTAAACAAGTAATTGCAATCAGTGAGCTAAAAGCAAAATAGAAGTAAATGCTGGATGCTGGGGGTAGAGGGACCCCTAATTGTCTCTTGGGAGAGAGACACAGAGAGTTTCACAGGGGAAGGGGCCATGCTTTCCTCAGCTACACAGGATCATCATTCCTGGGACACAGAATTTAGACCAGGATCAGGAGGAAACAGGTGCATACGAAAGAACACAGTTGGAAATTGAGCTCCATTCCTTATCTCCTCTCACAGGCTATGTTTTTTGCCCTGGCACTACTGGGACATTCCAGTTGTGTATGCAAGTATTCTTCTCAACAATTCTGGGAGGTCCAGACACATCACTAGCCTCTGTGTGAATTATATCCAGGCCTTCTGAGACCAAATGTTGCATTCTTCTCACTATGCCACATTGTCTATCATACTTGGAGAAGATGCGTCTGAGCCTGAGGAGGAAGACAAAGCCTTCCCATAGCATCTGGGACTGGCTTCAAAGCTTAAGGCAGGGTTATCATCCAGGTGACCAGGCAATCTCCAGCCTGAGTCCCTCTCATACCTGTTGCTCCCTACAGAACAGGGCAAATGGATCTGTACTTCATCATGCCAGATCCCAGCCTCTTGCAATGGGAACAGGAGCAGTGCAGAGGTACTGTGCTCCCAGCTGGCCAGGCAGGGCTGAAATGACAGGGCAAGTGGAAAGCACTCTCAGAGGTGACAACCTGACAAAGCACAGTTCCCCAAGACCCTGTTGTATGGCAGGCTGACAGGCTGCACTCCCAGTTTCAAGGAGCTTGGTCTCCCCTCATGGATCTTTGGGTCCGCAAGTCTAATACTATGTATGGGGGGCACATTCAGCCTACTTCCTCCTGGACTACAGATCCTGAGACAGACACAAGCTGAATAATTTGCTTGCCATGGAGCATAATCCGAATACATGGTTGGATCATTTTCATAACCTGTGGACAGAAGAGATTGGGGCCTTGATGATAACAAGTAGGTCTCTCTCTGTCTCTTCTGTCTCTTTCCGTGTGTGTGTGTGTGTGTGTGTGTGTGTGTGTGTGTGTGTTTGTGTGTGTTGGGGGGGAGGTGGAGGGTGGGGAGGAGGCAAGGGAATATCCAGGCATAATTTTTTATATCAGAGTTAGCATTTCCAATTACTTTCCACTCATTTCATCCACACTTTTCTACTTGTAAATATGGAAATTTGAAATAAGAATTCATCTAGATACACAGGGGTGCAGTTTGAAAAACAAAAGATAATACATTTTTATCAGCTGCATGCTCTGCTTCCTCTTATACATGTCCTTCAACACTGGCTTACTGGGTGGCATTCCCAGCTTAGCAGAGAAGTGGCCGCATCATAAAAATCTTCTGTGAACCCATCCTGGAGCTCTCTCAGTGTATGCCACCCGGTCTATTGAAAGAGGGATGTCTCCACCTGGAGGTGGGGCACCAGAGACAATGCCTCTGGAACACTCAAAGGAACAACTTTCCAGAATTCAGAACATTATTTTATTTTAAAACAAACATATGTTATAGTGAAAATGCAAAATTCTCAAGAATTTTTACAAGACCTCAGGAGATTAAAATGAATTTCATGCCTGTAGACTACAAAGTTGAGAGGCTCTGCCCAGTAGTCCCCACCACCTTGGGACCCAATAAATGTCATCCTTTTCTAAGGTTTTTTGGGCTCCATTCTTCAACATCTTGAAAACCTAATTTTGTCCCACTTCTAAGACAACTCAGTTCAAAGCCTGCCCCTCCAGAATGCAGAAGGCCAGCTCCACACCTTTGAGACCTGAGCTCCTTTTTCCTCAACCACAATGACCCCAGGATACTTACACTCACCACACTCCTGCTCACCTCACCAAGCTCCCAATTCAAAGGCTGAATTCTGAACAGATGCAATTGCCCCTAAATGCCTGAGTGTCACCCACTAAATTGGGAAAACCCAATTATACTCATTTGAAGGGGTGCATCATGGAGCCAAGAACAGAATCAATTTTCTGTCCTCTGAAAAAAAATGACAAAGGAAGTTGTCCAATGGAACAGCCTTTCAATTGAGCAGCACTGATTTATGGGAAGCTTGGCAGGTGGCCCTGAATCCCCAGGTCTGGCCTCCTCCCTGCGTCCTCCTTTCCTTCTTAGTCCTCAGGAGACTGAGTTGCATATATCTCCAACAGTACCTGGGCCTTTGTTGAGGGTGAGCTGAGGTTTCTGACTCTCTGGACAGAGTAAGACCACCAGATCCTAACACTCTGGTTCAAGGTCAAATATTGCTGAGTCAAGATTCCATGCCTGTCTCTTGCCCTCTGCGAGAAAAGCCACTGTAGCCTCAGCAGGGACCTCAAGTCTAACATAGCACTGGGCACACTTCCTAGTAATACAAGTCTGGACTTTCCAGGCAAGGTCCCTCCCACTTCTGTTTTCTACAAGGTACCTTCCCCTTTCACTTCTTTGTGCAGAGGTAGAGCGCCCTCCTTTTTGTCCACAGTGGAGGCACATGGAGGTATCCAGAACATGCCACTCTCAAATCTGCCACTTTGGCATGTTGATTACTCTGAGCCAAAGGCCCTTGAGAAGCAGCAGATGCAGGAAGGGCTCTGACCTGCCCCTTTCTACCTAAATGAAGGCATGCAGTTCTCCTGAGAAAAGGACCCTCCTGTGCCAGGGCAAGACTAGGAATCAACACTAAAATGGATTGGTCCAAACAGATCTACTAAAATAACTTATCTTCCATTAGCTTCCCCCATATATTTCCTGGTCACTGTCCCACAATTTACAACCCCTACAAACTTAACTTAACACGCCCCCCCCCCTTTTTAATGTATTTTATTGATTTTTTTACAGAGAGGAAGGGAGAGGATAGAGGTTTAGAAACATCGATGAGAGAGAAACATTGATTAGCTGCCTCCTGCACATCCCCTACTGGGGATGTGTCTGCAACCAAGGTACATGCCATGCCCTTGACCGGTATCGAACCTGGGACTCTTCAGTCTGAAGGTCAATGCTCTATCCACTGAGCCAAACAGGTTACAGCTCCCCCCATCACCACCACTTTTTTTTTGTCTTGCTACATTTCTACAAAAATTTTTGTTCTTTGTAAAAAGGCTTGTAAGCTCTAAGTCTGAATCACCTTATTTTTCCAATGACAGTTCCAAGAGCTCATAAAATATTAAATAGGAATTGTACATTTTCCCCCCTGTTAATCTGTGTCCTATGTCAGCTTCATTTGCAGGTCCAGCTACCTGAGAAGGTAGAGGAAAGAGTTTTTTCTCCTCTGCACACACCTGGACACTTCCACTTTGGCTTTCCCTGGTCCTCTCTGCAGGGAGTGGGGGAGGGTAAGGGGGAGGATGTGGGGTTAGGGTTGGGGTTGGGGGGTCGGGGGATGGAAGGCCTACACCTCTGCCTTGTGGCTGGTTGGAGGAGTGCACATGAAGGCCATTATAGCGTTTCTCTTTCCCTCTCTCCTTGTGAGCCATGGGAAATATGATTTGTCTCATAAAATTCAGTTTGAAATTTGACCTGAGCCAGTCTCCAATAGATTTTGTCAGAGTTTGGCACTGCTATGCTTTTAATAAATAGCATTTGGTTATTGTTCTTTGTGCACATACCCCATCTGTTAGCTCCCCAGAGGGGAGAAGCTGATTGACACCCTGGACCTTATCAATGATCTTCACTAACATGAGAACCTACACAGAACTGAAAGGGGGCAGAAATAGAATGTTGGGGAACCAGCTAGTATCGTAAGAAATATTAATCATGCTGTTAACCATGACTGTTTATTCTGATTAAAGAAGGCACACTCTACCCTGGCTGGAGCTGGCCTGGAGATGCAGCCTCCCTCCCCATTTGGAACTGCCTGTTGTCATGGGAAGATTAATAACTTTGCTGCAGAAACCAGAATCGCCAGCCCTTTGAAGATCCCCAGCCCTCTGTTCACCGGATTGTTGCCCATTTGGTCCACCTTTTGGCTCTTTCCCCATGTAGCCCCAGCTCTTGCATATCACTAAGCACTTTGAAGATCCCCAGTCCTTTTGCATATCTGTAAACTGTCCTTTTGCCTATTTTTCATTTGTACTTATGTCTAAAAAAAAAATCTGGCTATAGACCAGATTTTTATGGATAACCTGCTGCTCTCCCATACTGCCGACAATATTGGAATAAACACTCATATGATTCAACCCTGCCTCTGTTTCATTGGCTCAAGTAGTGACAGGCAGAGCACGGACCCATTGTCTGTCCAGTTACAGAACCACAAAGATTACTCAAAGCCTCCACTTCCTGCATGCTTCACAGCAACTATGGTGAGGCCCATTTGGCTACTATTCCCATTTGTCAAATGAGGAATCTTCGTGCTCAGAGATTCAGAGCCACCAGGTGATGGTGATGAAAACAGCTAGGCAGAGGCAGAGGCAGAGGCAGAGACAGAGGCAGAGCAGGGCCTGGGCTCTGGGCTCGGATGCAGCATGTATAGTGGAAAGGATGCAGGCTTTGGAGCCAGACAGACCTCTGAGTACCAGCTCCCAAACTCCCTTGCCTTCTGATTTATTCTCTGTGTGTGTGTGTGTTTGGGCGGGGAGGCAGGGGAGGGAGGGGTCTCACCCTGACCTTGTCCCTCATCTCCCACGTGGTTTTTCATCCTTCTCTGCTGCTGCCACTCACAGTCCCTCCCCTCCCCACAGTGCCAGCTCATTTCTCCCAAGAACCTTGTTCTCTGGATTGGAGAATGAATTCAGAATCAGCCCCAGGGAGAGGAGCTTTAAAACAAGAAGACCCATCTGGTTTCCATAAAGGGATGGGGCAGGGTGGGGGAGGGGAACTGCAGTGGGGACCCTTCCCCATTCCCAGTCTCCATTGTTAGGCAGACAAAGTCCTGGGTACTAGGGTGGATTGGATGCAAATTGAATTAAGTCTCCATCTGTTAGCTTATTCATTGCTGAGTTTTGTTATGTGTTCTTTTTTCCTTTTTGGAATCCCCATGTTTCATACTTGCTAATTAGCGGATCAAATAGCATTAGGGGCAGTGGGCAGGAGGCAGTTCTGCCCTGCTGTGGGCTCCAGTGTTCTCTTCGCACCTCCAAGAGACACCCTCCCCTCTTATTCTCCCTCTGTATTCCACTGCCTGGGCCCTCCTAGAAAAAATGCACAAGCTGTGGATTCAAAATACATATTCATTTGCATGGAATTAGCATGTTGCTCACTTGATATTCAATTCTGCTCCCAGTTTGGCCATCCAAAACCCCCAATTCAGGATGTGGGGGAGGGGAGGCAGACTGGGTGAGTGGGTGAAGGGGCAGGAGGCATATACTTCAGGGGGTCTCTCAGGAGGAAGGTCTCTAGAAAGCCAATTCTCAGCAGCAGGTCCTGAGCTCTGCTGGTTGCTGCTCTGAGGTCAGCCCTGTGACAGCAGAAGGGGGTAGCCCTGTGACAGGGATGGGGCCTCTGGCTTCCTGGCCCAGGTTCTGTGGGTGCACACCAATGCCAGCTATTCCTCCATAGGGAAAGTCTGGTTCAGGAGAAGAAAGGCAGAGGTAAGGGCCTTAGAGCACCCGTGAAAACACCAGCCACAATGAGAACGATGAAAACAAGGCCTCCATTTACTGGCTTTCCATCATAGCCAGACCTTGTTCCGAGTGTAGCTCTAACCCTTATCAAATGCCTTAAAGATAAATGACGTCTCTCAGGACTCTTTCAAGTACAAGTATCTGAAAACCATTATTTGAACAGGATAAGAAAAGGGTGTGAGTGTTGGGGGAAGAGTGTGGCTTTATATAACTAAAAAAACCATAATGGAGGTTTTAGGGGTCAGGCCCTCCAGATTGAATAGCTTCCTCTTGGCTCTGCTTGCCCCTGTTCAAGATCACTCTGAGACTCCTTTCCCCAAATTCCCCTGCCTGCTAGTGCCCAGTAGCTCCAGATTTAAGTCCTGGAGGAAATAAAACACACACACACACACACACACACACACACACACACACACACAAACACGTTTCTTTCCTGAATGATTTCAATTCAGTTCCTGGAATTGGTTTTTGTTGGCAGACATGGGGTCACAGGTCACCAATGAATCAATCACTAAAGTGGGAGAGACAATGTACATGGCTACCAGGGCAAGCTGGAGTCACAGGTACACGGGAAGGAACATGGCCTCAATGCATCCTACCCTTGAAAACCATCAGGCCCCGTGTGCCTGAGAGGGAGTTCTTAGGACAAAACCTGGTTCCCATTATAGAAGAAAGAGGAATAGACCCTGTGTGGCAAAAATCAATAAATATCCATGGCAGATAGCTGCCCTTTATAGATTAGGGAAAACATACTCAGAGGGTAAGTCCTTTTCCCAGAGTTATAGCCAGAAAACTGCAAATTGGTGTTCAAATCTGGAATTTAGCATCTCCAAAGCCACACCACATGTCTCCTTCCTCTTATATTGAATATAAGGAGAAGGGAGGTAGGAAGGGAAGGAAGGGTGTTAGAAGCAGAGAAATGTGCACAAAAGAAAGACTTTGCTGACAATAGAGACTGAGTTTCCAAAATGCTCTAAAAATGCAATAGGTCATGGAAGAAGGAGAAACCCATTAATCTATTGGAACTGACTATGTCCTGGTGGAAATAATTTTATATTCTAGAATAAGAAGGGATCTTGGGAAATTTGAAATGATGTGGACTGACATGAATCACCTGGCATAGTTCCTTTTAATCCCTGCCTCACCTTCTCCTTTAACATGTACAAAGGCCAAGTGTTGCCTGGGTGTGGCAGGGTCCTTCCTTTTATGCCTTGAAGAAGGGTGTGTGTGTGTGTGTGTGTGTGTGTGTGTGTGAATTTATGAGGAAAAAATAGGGAATTGGCTATTATAATCTTCTGTAACTCTTATTGTCTTGGCCATTGATGTCCCATAGATACCCCTAGCACTGCTATTACCCAGTGATGCCTCCGCTGAATAATTCCCAATGGGGGCTGGCGCTCCTTCAAGCCTGTCTCTGTCATCTTCCCCTCATGCATTCCATGGGGTTCTTTGACTGCAAGCAACAGAAACCTCCTTGGCTAACTTAAGTTGAAGGATATGGGTAGTAACAAGTAGGCTTCAGAAAGGACAGAAAGCAGGACCTCTCCGGGGATATGAGAGGTTAAAAGTAATTGAGGCACCCAGATAAGTGGCAAATTGGAGTGGATTTAACCTGCCCTCTGCTCACCAAGTCTGCTTCTCTGTACTGTTTTGTTTGTCTAGAGAAAGTGTGACTTTTTCTTTGCTCAAAGATGCCTCGATTCTCTTAGCTGGGTGCCTTTTCCTGGTATCACTAGAGGCCCTGTAAACAATCTTCTCATGTTGCTGCCATCAAAAATACATCAGCTTCAACAAGTTCTGACCTTGTACTCACAGTTCAGATCTAAAGAGAGAGATTGGCTAGCTTGAGCCCCTGACAGAGTCTCATGGAGACTTTATGGAATCAAGAGTCAGATGGGTAGAGTGGGAAGAGGGAGAGACCCCAAAGGAAAACCAACATTCTTTATCCAAAGAAAAGGAAACATTGCTGGGCAGACAAAACCAACAGGTGTCCTCACCCCACAAGCTAAATAGGAAGCAACTGTGCCTTACTCAGTGCTGCCATGTAACCAAACCCTCCGACGAGTCATCACCTTGCAGTCATGTGCACGACACCATCTGGAGTTGTGTAATGCAGTACATAACTTTCCCTGCATACTTCCTGTCTTACCAATATTTCCAGAAATAACCTGGATACAGTTGATGTATTCTCATTTTTTAGTTGGAGGATCATGTAGATCTCTCTTCTCAGTATGATGAAGGAACCTAACTTATGGCTCTTTCTATCTGTGTGTGCCTTTTTATTACCCAACAAAAGGAGAACTAGGTCTCCAAAAGTCTTTCTCACTTGAATGATCCCTCATATCTCTCTCTTTCAAGCCTTCCGATAGGTACAGGCTAGCCTCTCCCTCTGAAAATTGCCCCTGTCTTAAGATTCCGCTCCTCCTTTGCTTCTTGTGTTTTTCAAACTCTTAGTTTAATCAAATGGTAATCAAGGTTTTTTCCTAGCTATACAAACTGAAATGGTGAATGCTCTAATTTCAGTCCCTATTCTGGATTAGTTTCCTTACTCCTCATCTTAAAAGCAAAAGCACTAAAGTGAATGACCTTTTCTCCCCAGTCTGACCTCACCTAAGAAAAACAGTCTTCCCTTTAATGTGCCTTTGACCTTTCTCCTTGCAAAAAAATTACCCTTGAATTACTGTGCTAAGCAGCTTTTTGACCCCTTCCTGAGCCTGGATTACATTATAGGAGTCATCACATTAGCTGTGAGGGCTGTGCCCAAGCCATCTGGGATGGCAGATACCAACTCCTATTAGATTTCTTTCGATCCTCAAATCTCTCTCCTGATAGAAATAGGCAGGGTTGGTCTCAGTTCATCACCATGTACTTTTTATTTAATTCCAGTCCACTGTGCTAACTATTAACCTTGCTATTCATTTCTGTTTCTGCCCTTAACTTGACCTCTAGACTTAATTCAGGGTACAGCTTTTGTATCTACTTCTCAACAATTCATTTGCTTTCTTCTCTTCCCACCTGACCTGCTGCTGCTGGACCCAGACAAGATCAATTTTTGTCATATTAGGGAGCTGTCTGGAAAGGGAGAATTTATATTAAAAAAATGAAACAAGGACAGGTAAATTTTGGTGAAATGTAATTTCATCAAAATATAAGGGATTTGCTCAGGGAGAGCCATAATGAGGACCCTGATCACCCTTGGACAGATTGATGGCATTGGGTAGAGTGGGAGAAATGTGCTAGTGCTAGAAGCAGAAAAGAAACATCAAAGTCCATTTCAATGCATTAGGCAAGCTATACCTAACCCTCTCTAACCATCAGGGCTACCTGTGCAATAGAAACCGATCCAGGATTCAACCACCACTGTAACATGGATCCAGGAAATGTAGAACTGGGCAGAATGAAAAAGAGCTGCTATACTTGGGAAGGCTGGAGAAAGAGATGACATAATCAGCCCACCAGTATCACTGCCAGATCCATCAATTCCTTTTCATTTCCAAGCCAACAGACACAGAGAAAGAATTCTAGAGTTATACTGCTGCCAGAGGATCTTCCCAGTGCAATCCCAAGGGGTCTAGACTTGTGGAATGAAAGAATTAGAAAAATACGACTCAGGAAGAATCAGAATGATGGGCTCAGGAATAGCACCCAGGGACTTGATTCCATCCTGGAGACAGAGTTGGACAAGAGTGGTGAGATGATGAGTGTAGTGGTAGTCATGTGCAGCTCTTATCTCACCAATATTTGTCTTGAGTAAACCCAAATATTCTGAGAATTTCATTTGTTCTTAAACTCATGATGTCTCAAGTAGTTCTCCTAGGCTCTAAATTTCACATACATCTGGCCATTAGATATCTCCACCTGGATATTCCACAATGGCACCACACTCAATATGCCCAAACTGAACCATGTCTATCCCCAAACCTTATGTGTTTTTACTTCAGACAATAGCATGTCATTATCTATACAGTTTTCCAGGGCAGAAACTTCAGTGCTGTTCATGTCCCTTCCCTCTTCCTCAAGCCCCTTGTAGTTAACCAATTAGACTTGCCAATTCTAGCCCTAAAAGACTATCAAGTTTATACTTATTCTAGAGTAGTGGTCAGCAAACTCATTAGTCAACAGAGCCAAATATCAACAGTACAACAATTGAAATTTCTTTTGAGAGTAAAATTTTCTAAACTTAAACTTCTTCTAATGCCACTTCTTCAAAACAGACTCGCCCAGGCCATGGTATTTTGTGGAAGAGCCACATTCAAGGTGCCAAAGAGCTGCATGTGACTTGCGAGTAGAAGTCTGCCAACCACAGTATTAGAGGCCCAGTGCACGACAATCATGCACTGGGGGGCCAGGGGCAGGGTTAGTCCCCTCAGCTCAGCCTGCCCCCTCTCATAGTCTAGGACCCCTTGAGGAATGTCCACCTATAGTCAGACATCCCTCTCGCCTCTGCTACGCTTGCCAGCTGTGAACCCAGCTTCTGGCAATGCTCCCCCTGTGGGAGCACACTGACCACTAGGGAGCAACCCCTGCATTGAGCGTCTGCCCTCTGGTGGTCAGTGTGCATCATAGCAACTGGTTCTGCCATTAAGTTGATTTGCATATTAGGGTTTTATTATATAAGATCCATCCCCTCTACTACAGCTCACATTCAATCCACCAGTAGTCTTGCCTAAGTCACTGCAACAGCCTCTAACAAAAACAAAAACAAACAAACAAACAAAAAACCTAAATAACACAATTTAAAAAATGGACAAAAGATTTGAATAGACATTTTCCCAAAGAAGACATATAAATGTCCAATGAAAATATACACGAGGTATTTGACATGACTAATCATCAAGGAATTGCAAATCAAAACCAGTGAGATTTTGCACCTCTTGGAATGGTTATCATAAGAAGATAAGAAATAACATGTGCTGATGAGGATGAGGAGAAAAGGGAACCCTTGTGCACTGCTGGTGGGAATGTAAACTGCTTATAGCCACTATAGGAAACAGTATGGAGGGTCCTCAAGAAATTAAAAATAGAATAACCATATAATCCAGCAATTCTACTTCTGGATATATATTTATATATATATATATATATATATATATATATAAAGGAAATAAAAATATGATCTTGAAACTTGAAAAGATATCTGCATCTTCATATTCATATTCATGACAGCATTTATTACTTATAATATCCAAGAAATGAAAGCAGCCTAAGTGTCCATCAATGTGTGTGTGTGTGTGTGTGTATCTCAAAATATTACATAAGGATATCTCAGATTATTGAGCCATGAGAAAGAAGGAAATCCTGCCATTTGTGACAACTTAGATGACTTGAGAATATTCCACTAAATGAAATGTCAGTTAGAGAAACACAAATACTATGTGATATCATTTATATGTAGAATATTTTAAAAGGTGAACTCATAGAAACAGAATAGGTTAATAATTACTAGGGTTTAGGGTTGAGGGAAATTAGGAAATTTTGGTCAAAGACTACAAACTTTCAGCTGTAAGATGAAAAAGTTCTGTGGATATAATATACAACATGGTGGTTATAGCTAATAATACTGCATTACATAGTTGAAAGTTCTTACAACAAAAATGTTGTAAGATGGGAAGGAGGTGTCAATTAATGTTATTGCGGTAAAAATTTTAGAATTATATACATGCATAAAATCACTTTGTACACCTTAAACTTACATAATGTTAGGTGTCAATTATCCTATATAATAAAGAGACAATATGCAAATTAACCCTCATGCTATCACAAAGATGGCTGCCTATGACCAGGTCAGCAGTGGGGTTAGTGAGGGACAACCAAATAACTGAACAAGCAGGCTGCGTGAGGTGACCAGGCTGGCAAGAGGGTTAGTGAAGGAAGACCAAATGACTGAACAACAAACTGTATGGGGTGACCAGGCCAGCTGGAGATCTGTGAGGGGCAACCAGGCCAGCAAGGAGGGACGGTTAGGGGTGACCAGGCAGGCAGGCAGGTGAGCAATTAAGAGCCAGCAGTCTAAGACTGTGAGAGGGATGTCCAACTGCTGGTTAGGATTGGGCCTAAACTGGCAGTCAGACACCACCCCCAGGGGTTCTGGATTGGAAAGGGTGCAAAATGGGCTGAGGGACCCCCATCTCCCCTTGCATGAATTTCATGCACCTGTGGCTCTAGTATTTCAATAAAACTAGAAAACAAGATGAAAAGATTACTCCATTTTCCCCCCATGCCCCATATATACATTTTGGTGCCCTTATTTGTGCCCTTGTAATGCACAGTGCCTGTCTTTACTATTGATTATACTGCCTTTTATTAGTCATCTGTTCCTATTATCTTACCACTTACTGACAATCTCCATGGTAACAAGGATGCATTACATGCCTAAAACCAGTCCATAGCAGACATTAAATAAACTGTAAATCAATAACTGTGTTAGCAAGTGATGACCAACTCCTTTGGTTGTTCTAATTCTCCTCCCAGACTTTAAAAGAGGCAAAACTGTTAAGTATGGCCTTTCCCTTGCTCCCTTTGAGGGAGTTCTGTGTTTGCTCAAGATCATAGGCTCTGGATTTGGGCATAGCTGAATCTTTCTGCCTCTTCCATTTAGTAACTGTGGCAAGTTGGGCAAGTTACTAAACTCCTCTGAGCCTCACTCTCTCTTATCTGTAAAATGAGGATCATAATAGAATCTACCTCATGTGGTTATTATGAGGCTTAAATAAAGTAATGTATGGCTCTGTGTTAGGTACACAGTAGGTAATAAAAAAAAAAATCTTGGTTATAATCATTCCTCCTCACACTCTTCTCTTCTAACTTATTTATTCCAAAGTTGGGGAGGGCGGTATAATTAAGCTCGGAATGGAAAACAAATGAAATCTTTGTAGTATATCTTTAAACTGAAACTTTTGCTTTTGTTCCAGGAAATGTTGGAAGAGTATAATCTTCTTTGAAGTTCTTTCTTTCTTCCTTTTTTTTTTTTTTTTTTTTTTTTTTCCCTCCAAGAGGAAAATGTCATAAAGACTCATAGCAGCAGCTCGAGCACTGAGCCAGTAAGTTTGGACCAGAGAAATGGTGCTGCCTGCTTGCTGCAGACAGAATGGCCACTGAGACAGATCTCATTAATGCTAATGGCCTTTGTGCAGCTAATTAGCAGCATATCACACTCAATATTTACCTCTGTGTGCCTACAAAGTTCCACTTTCTCCTTGGAAAGCAAGCTGTTTCTCTACCTGACTCATGGCAAGGAAACCTCTGATGCCAGACACCAGCTTCATCTCGGCCTGGATGAGCTGGCTGGAGGACAGCTGAGGGGCTGCCATCCAGGAGCTGTGAGGGAGGGAGAGGGGGGGGGCTTGTGATTCTCATTCCAATTCTGGGTGTAGTGTTGGGCAGCCAGAGTCCTCACCCCAAAAGGGTGCCATTTGCATGATTCAGCCAAGCAGCTGCCAGTCCCAACTGCCCTCACCAGAATTACTATGTCCTCCCCATCTTCTTCCTTTGAAAGAAGTGGTTCTGTGAGCTCAGTGCAGGTCCCCTCCTTGGCACAGGGCCTGGAGGAAAGGGTGAACAACCAAGAAAGGGCCTTCTTGGAGGCTTTTTTAGGCAGAGAGCTCCTGGTGAACTGCCTACTACCCTTCAACAATCTTTAATAGAGCTCCTATTTGAGCCATGCCCTGTGCCAAGGGCTGGGGAACACAGGATGAATGAGACAGGGCTGGTGCTCTAGGAGCTCACAGAAAGACTGGCCTGCAGTCATCATATTATACTGTAATAATAAAGGGGCGCAGAGCTGGGTGTGAAGAAAGAGACACTCAGGCCAGCCAGGGGAGTCAAAAGGGACTTCAGAGAGGAGGGTCACTGGTCTGTTCAAGCACCAGGAGCCCTGAGCAGAAGATTCCCCTCCCTCTGGCTCCTGTAGCCTCTCTCCCTCTTCTCTGAAGAAACAGACTTGGCAACTGAAAAAGTGCTGTAGCTCTGAGTCCTGGTCTTGTGTGAAGTGATGTAGACAGGGATGTTGTTTCAGGGTACTGAATGGAGACCAGCAGGCTAATCATTGCTCCACTAGTAGGGACCTAGAGTGCTCCCTCTCAGTTCCCTTCAACCTCTGGGGTCCTCCCCAACCCCCCAAAACCCAGCCCCCAACTACTACCTTGCTCCACAAGTGAATGTTGATTGAACAGATGACCACAGGGCCAGTGGTCTCTCATTTGGCCCCATGAGATGTGCAATGATTGAAGGTTGCATCCCTCAAAAGTCAATGGTTGAAGATTACCCGCTGTGTGATGGTATTAGGAAGTGGGGCCTCGGGAGGTAGTTAAGTCTCAGGGATGGAACTCTCATGAAGGGATTAGTGCCCTTACAAAGGCACCCCCAAAGAGCTTCCTGGTTCTCTTTTGATCATGTGAGGATGCAAGAAGACAGCCATCTGCAACCCAGAAGAGGGCCCTCACTAGAACCCGCCCATGCTGGCACCTTTATCTTGGACTTCCAGCTTCCAGAATGATGAGAAAAAAAATTTCTGATGTTTATTTGTTGTACCTTGTCATAACAGCACAAACTAAGACAGGATGCTGGCTCAAAACAAATCCTTCAACCCTGTGAAGTGGTTGCTTGGCCAATGTTCAGCTCCTAAATGCACTGGAGTTCTTGCCCCACCATCAACCATGTTCAAACTGACCTGTCCTAGAACCATGAAGAACACCAGAGGAGAGAGAGCCTGAGTCCATGTACTGCCCTGGGCTCGGGAGGGTAGGATGGTCCATGCTTTAAGGAAGGAGCTGAGCCTGGAGGATGATCTCTTGCTGCAGAAGTGACCACAGGAGCAGTGACCTCTCATCAAACCCAAGAGCTGCCCACCTACCACTGACACACACATGCCCACACCACAGCTTCTTTTTTTAAAATATATTTTTATTGATTTCAGATAGAAAGGGAAAGGGAGATAGAAACATCAATGCTGAGAGAGAATCATTGATATGCTGCCTCCTACACCCTCCCCCCAATCCCTCACTGGGGATGGAGCCCACAACCTGGGCATGTGCTGTGACTGAGAATTAAACTGTGACCTCCTGGTTCATATGCTCAAACACTGAGCCACACCAGCCGGGTGACCACAGCCTCTCTTGCAGCTTCTGCTAAGCAGAGCACTGCTGAAGCTTGTGGTGCAGTTGTCCACAAGGCCCTGTGAGTGGGCTCCCTGCCAACCATTGTCTTTTAAGCTAATGAGCAAGCTGTACTATCAAATAAGGACCCAATGTTAGTCACTCTCTGATGTGCCGAGGTATGGCTGAGTCTACACAGACCAATGCAGACTAAATGAGAGCTGGTGTGTTCAGTGGGGCACTCCCGAGGAGTCCCCAATGGCCAGGTTTGCCCATGGAATTGAGCTGAACTACAAAAGAAGGACTGACCCCATGGCACAGGCTTCTAAGCAGGCAAGGAGACTGTGTAGTCAGCCACAAACTGGTATTTACTTCTGGGCATGTTCTCCTGAAGCAGTTTTCCTGCTGTCCAATAGGTCCAGGTGAGCAGCAGGGTATTGTTTCAGGACAAAACTGAACAAACAGCCAAGGCGGAAACAGCCCTGGCACCAGTGCAAATTCTGCTCAGATAGGTCACAACCCATCCCCACTGGCCTGCCCTGGGTATGCCAGACTCATGGCAGCCAAACTAATCCCAGCCAGGCCACGGACATTTCCTCACATGTAACTGCCCCTACACACACACTCTCTCTCTCTCTCTCTCTCTCTCTCTCTCTCTCTCTCTCTCTCTCTCTCTCTCTCTCTCTCATACACACACACACACACACACACACACACACACACACACAGAGCCTCCCAAGAAACTGCCCCAGCTGCTCAGTGAGGGAAATGCACATATTTTTTTTCAAAGGTCAGAGCCAGGAAGAAATATAGAAGCCATCCAGCTTAGTGTCCTTTTAAAGATGGCTGGAACCAAGGCCTTCAGAAAAGAATTGCCTAGCCTTGTGGTCGGCAAACTCATTAGTCAACAGAGCCAAATATCAACAGTACAACGACTGAAATTTCTTTTGACAGCCAAATTTTCTAAACTTAAACTTCTTCTAACGCCACTTCTTCAAAATAGACTTGCCAAGGTTGTAGTATTTTGTGGAAGAGCCACATTCAAAGGGCCAAAGAGCCACATGTGGCTCGAGAGCTGGTTTGCTGACCATTGGCTTAGCCTAATGTTGCCTAGCATGTTACCACCCTGGTCTCCTAACTCCTAGGACAGTGATCATCCTAGAGTGTCAATCAACTTCTGGTCTGTCCACTCAGTGAGCCAGGCACCAGGTCCTGTTCCCCTCCTCCCTCTGTACTAGTTAGTAGCTGACCCATATGACCAACCAAAGGGCTGACCCACATGACCAAGAGAAGGGCTTTTGGACTTTAGTCTCTATGTGAACTTGCAGGGCTGTGTGGTATGATGATTAAGGACCCAGGACGAGCAGCTGCCAACCCAGGTATGAATCCCAGTTCAATCATTCAGATTAATGAGCCTCTCTGAGCCTCACTTTCCTCATCTGTTAGAAGGAATAACAAAAATCTACCTCACAAATTGCTGTGTGGATTCAATGTGTTAATATGGATTAAAGAACTTGGTGCAGAGGAAGTGCTATACAATCCTAGGTTATGACAATGATGATGTGCATTATAAATGCATATTCCAGGCCCCACCCATAGAGAATCTGATTCAGTAGACTCATACCGATAACCAATGATCTGTATTTCAGCAAACACCCCTAGTGATGTTAGTGGGTGCCTATGGGGTTGGGGTAAGCTGGCCCAAGGACCATATTTGGAGAAACCCTGCTTTCAAGGTTGGGGAAGTGTGTGTAGACCCTCTTGTCTGTAAAAGGGCTTCAATGCCCTGTTAACCTTCTTGTCTGAATCCCTAGATCCATACTTCTCAGCATTCACTCTCCTCCTCCCCAGATGGCTTGTTACAAGACTCAGCCTCAGGTTGCCCCTTCTTTACACTCGTAGGCTTTAGAAACAGTCTTTCAATGCTGCCCCCTCCCAAGTCAACTCAGAAGTTCCCCAAAGTTTGAGCCTCACTAACAAAGAGCAGGTGTCCCTGGTCGAGCCAGACTCAGAATGTTGGGGTACTGTCCTCTGCAGGTCCTGAGGACTGAGACTGCCAGGGAGACAGCGCGGTCACCCTTTGCTCCCCTCTACCTCGCACACTCAGGGCTGCCACTCCGCAGATGGTGATCCCAGCCTGGGTGGCATTTCCATGCTGGCTCTTCATTTCCTGCTGAGAACAGAGCCGGCCTCACTGATCCACTGGCTCTCTGCCCAGCTGGTCTGTAGGCAGCCTCCTTGAAGACTTTTTGGCCCTCTCTCCCCTGGGACAGAGAGGCTGTACTGAGGAGGGTGTGGAGGGGACCAAGGCATCATTTAAGAGGCTGCTAAGACCAAGCTTGGGGAGCAGCCAGGAAGACAGGCCCCAGCCCAGACAGTCCCTCCCACCCTGCCCAGACCTCAGTGTACTCATGCAAAGATAATTCAGTTACCGGGAATGCAGACTGGAGAGATAACCTGATTTAAAAGCTGAAACAGGCTGAGTTGGGGAGGGAGGCATAGTTCCTTTTATCCCAGGAAGGCAGAAGCAGTAAACAGAGTAGGGGTGTTGGGCGGAGAGGTGCTGGATGGCTGCCTAGAAGGGAGAATGGCTGCAGTTTAGGTGCTCAGAAGTGAAACCCAGCCCTCTGTCCACCCAAGAGCTCATGCACCCCTTTGAGCCTCTGCGGATTCACTTTTCTAGAGAGTAAAGGTACCATCATCTGGCTTATAGCCCCCCGGGAAGGAGATAAACCTTTGACCTGAGACATGTCAGAGAGGAGAAGAGCTTCTTTGGGTTTAATTTGGGTCACTGATCAGCTAGCTACCCTTGGAACAAATTACTTCAGTGTAAACACCTATCTGCAAAAGTTGGTGGCTTGACTGGGTAAGGGGTGCTCGGGTCAAGATCAGGGGCTTGGGACCAGTTTCTCCACCTTTCTATTCTTTTCCTTTACACTGAGAGCCAGACCCCCTGGACCAAGTCTAGTAAGGCCTCATTCTCCCTTAGTCCAGGGCGGGTGTGGTACCTTCTTCTAAGCCTCCTTCACATCCTGTGTGCAGTCTCTCTTTTGCCCACCTGCACCTCAGGAGCAAGGCGCCCTGGTGGAAAGTAGACTGGGCGGGCCTCCGGAAAGGGAAGGGAAGGAAGTTACTAAGGATCATAGGAAGCTGTCTGCTTCTTTGCGTAGGGCAGGATTTCTCTGCAAATAATTTGTCTTTTTTTTTTAATATATAAACTGTCTTTGTCAGATGAATGCAAGACACTAAAGAAGCTGAGGCCAGTCTAAGAGCTGCTTGGACATTTTAGGCAGAAGGACAGAGCAGAGACCCAGCCACAGCCCAGTCTGCCAACCAGAGAGAAAGGCACATAATCCCACCCCCCCGGAAATGCCACATCCTCTGTGGGGCCAGGACCCTGGGAAGCACTGACTATAGAGCAGGTTTCCTGGCCAGCAGTGAAGGAGTTAACAAACAGCCAGCCACTCCCCCACCCCCTCCTTCTCCCACTGGACCCAGATGAATAACCAGTCAGTAAAATGACCCCAGTGGAAGAAGTCTGGATGATCTACTCTAATCCCTGATCCCAGGGTATCTGTACTCTTCTCAGCACTAATGGAATGACTCAGAGTGAGGGGGAGGCTGGCCAGGAGGCTGGGAGGAGGCTTCTGACCCCTCACAGGCCAGGCAGGAAGGATTTGACAGAAGAGAATGCACTGTCCCACCTGGCCCCCGCTGGTCTAGAATCTGGGCACTTTTTCCCTGAGAATATAACTTTCAGAAACTCTGTCACTTGGCTTTCCCTCTTTGGAAAGGCACTGAGGACCCTCGCCACAGTAATCTTAGTGGTCCCAGCCGAGTAAAATAGAAGGAAGGTAAGAAATCAGATTTGAGAGCATCAGGAAAAGCAGAACATCCACCTCCCATCTTTTCCTTCCCCCTCAGTCTGACAGGCAGCAGACACCTCCCAGCTCTCCACACCAGGAAAGGCTCCACTGAGCTGAGCTGCCCTTGGGGTCTCCTCTCCCCCCTCTCTCTGCCCCCAGCTCCTCTCCAGTGGGAGAGCTCTGCCTGGGCCTCCCCCAGGACCCTAGGGGCTCAGCTGCCTGTGGCTTTGTGCAGCTGAAAGACCTGCAGATTTATTGCCTCAGAGGCAGCTGCTCCCACCTCTGCCCCACCCTTCCTCCCCTTGCAGCTGCAGCCACGGGCATCGGGCATCCTTGTCCTCAGGTGGGGGCAGGGAGGGGATGCCCAGCCTGAAGGGGTCACTCCTGCTGCAAGCAGGAGCACTGCTCTTCTGGGCCTGGTTGTGACCTGCTGGTAGCTCAGAGGTGCTGTCTATGAGGAAAACACAAGAGTGTCCATTTCATTACAGCCTGCAGGTGAGGAGGGGGCCTGTCTTTCTAGAATATTCTATCCCATAATAATCCTCAGGCTAAGCTTGCATTCAGGAAGCCCAACATCTCCAGATCAATTTAGCAAGTGTCCCTGGTTCAGGGACAACGTGAGCACAGTCTAATAACACAGTCACAGAAATGTCAACAGGCTGTTTGTGTGGAAAGAGATGATACTGGTGGTAGAGAGGTGGTGTCATGAGAAAAGCTCAGACTTGGACTCAGAGCCAGCAGTGCTTCTCCTGAGCTCAGTGAAAGCTGGGTCACACCAGCGGCTGTTGACTCTCTCCAAGGTCAAGGTAGAGAGCTTCCTTGGAAGCTGGAAGTGTTGCTTATGATTGATAAAGAATAATGGTTTAGGAAGCCAGTTGAGAATGGGCTAAGCAATAAGGGAGCCGTGATGCAACTCGGGAGCTTGGAACTGGGGCCAAACCTGGGAAAAGTGTTGTGTCCACAAGGCCAAGGGGCTCCAGGGGTTCCACCAGCAGCACCCCCTCCCCCCCACTTGAGGCCTGCAGGAGGGCAGGTCCTGGAAGAGAGCTTGGTGGGTGATGGGCAGAGCAAGCATAGGGACAGGAGCCCATCAGGTGCTTCCGGAAGTTTGGTCCTTGTCCCCTGGGCACTCAGTGAAGTCTGGCTTCCTCGTGCCTGTCTGAGTTGCTGACCCCAGTGTGTGATTCAGCTCTAATTTCACAGGGGGGGGAGGGGAGGCATGAGTAGTGGGTGCTACAGACAGAGCACGGTGGTCCCTGGCTGACTGGGTGCTCCCGTTAAAGCTCCGGGAGAACCAGTTGTCTCATCTGCCAAATGTCTCTAGCGTACTTTGGAGAGCTGTTCTGATTATCAGAGGCAGTATTGTGTGAATGATCACAATAGTGTAATATGATAAATGCTATAAATAATACCGTGAGAAGAATGCCCACTTCTGAGGATGACCGTTCTTCAGATACAGAGGAGACCTAGATCCCACCCCCAAGGTCCCCACCCCATGCCTGGGCGGCTCTAGGCATCTACCTCAGTCTTTCCTGTGAGTCAGGGGTTGCTGCTGTGATAATCCGGGAAGAGAGGGGGAGCACTGAGGCCCCTCAGCACCGGTCCTATGGAGATCTGCTTAGAGTGAGAGCAAAGGATGGATGTAAAAATCCCATCCTGAGAACTGGTATATCAGCAGCGCCTTAAAGTTTGGATATTATTGTGGGTTTGAGATAAAGTAAGTAATTCTCTCTCTCTCTCTCTCTCTCTCAATAGCTGGGATTCCAATTTAGGAATAGAGAGACAGACAGAGAGAGAGAGAGAGAGAGAGAGAGAGAGAGAGAGAGAGAGAGAGAGAATGGGAATCTCTCTCCTTGTCACATGGCCAAGCCTAATTGTGGCTTACATTTCTGGCTGAAGCTCCAAGAGAGAGAACTGGGGCCCAGCAAGCACAGGCAGCAAAGATGCCCCTGGGAACCAATAGGAAAGGGGCAGCTGACCCGCCCACCTGTGCCTCTGTGAGGATGGGCAGTGGGTACTGGCAGCTTTGCTGGGCAGCCAAGGTAGACTACAGTACTTCAACTGAAAGAAAAATGTCCTTAACCACAGAACTATTCTTCAGGACCAGGCAGAGAAATTGACAATGTTGATTCATTTAGCTCAGCAGTATTCAGGTCAAAATCAATCTTGTCAAAAATCCATCACCCACACTCAATAAGTAAGAAAAGGGATACAGCACCCGGGAATCAATCACACCCCAGCAAGGAGCAGCTGAAAACATCTATCCTGGTCTCTGATGGGGGCTTCCGCTCCTCAGTGTGCTGTTTCCTGAATGCACCCTGGGGAACCCTCCCAAGGTCACAGGCACCAGCCAAGCCTTTAGCAGCAGCCAGAACTGAGACAGCCCAAGAATGGGTGGTCAGTCATCTGGTCACCCCTCTACAACCAGGCAGGAGAAGTTCTAGAGCCTCCATGCAGATTTATAGATGCCTACTTTCCACCAGATCAACACTTAGCTGATGGGTGTGGCTCCACAGAAGTCACTTCTTTCATTCATCCACATCAGAAACCTTCACTCAACTCTCCTGCTGTCCTCAAAACTGCATGACTGCCTCCCAGGAATAATCATAGCTTAGCAGTTTCCCACTGCACAGCGCAGATTCCCAGACCTTAGGAACTTCCACAAACATACAGTGGGCAAGAATCACCATCCTTTTTGCTCCTGGGCCAGACATTAGCATCCCCCAAGCTGACGTTATGGCAGCCCTGACTCCCCTGGACTCCAACATGGCATATGAGCAGGGTCAGGTGATGGAGAGGGCTGGATGCCACCTATGCCATTCACCAGCTCTGTGAGTTTGAACCAGGTCTTAAACTTCTGTACAATGCATTGTTCTCATACATAAAATGGAAACCTTATCACAATTACAGCTTAGGACTGTGGATGATTCAGTGAGACTCTATATGTGAAGAACTGGCATACAGACAGTGATCAACAGTGAAAATTGTTGCCCTGGCCAGTGTGGCTCAGAGATTAGAGCATCAGTCCTGGCACCAAAGGGTCTTGGGTTCAATTCCTAGTCAAGGGCACATACCTGAGTTGCAGGTTTGATCCCTAGTCCCTGTCAGGTCATGTTTGGGAGGCAACCAATCAATGTGTCTCTCTCATATTGGTGTTTCTCTCTCTCTTTCCTCCCTCTCTTCCTCCCTCCAGTTCACTCTCTCTAAAAAAAGTTATCCTCAGGTGAATATTACAAAAAAAAAAAAAAGGTGAAAACTCTTATTAGACAAAGGTACCTTCTGATGGTGAGCCTTTTCTTCTATCCTCATCTTCCTCCCACAAACAACTTATAAAAAGTGTTCAAACAATTTTTTCCTTCATTCATTTATACACTTGAGAAATATTTATTGACCATTGATTGTTTTAAATGCTAGAAAGATTGTGTATATATATGGGGAGGAGGCATATAACCTGTAATCAAAGAAAATAATCACAGATAATAATAAGTGGTCCAAAGATAACAGGAGAATGAACTAAAGAGTGGCTGAGTTGGCATGGGGGCTATTTAAATTTGATACAAGGAAGGCCTCTATGAGTGGGGAACATTTGAGTTGAATCCCAAATACAGTAGTATAAAGGAGTCAGCCATGGAGTGACCTGGAGGGAGGGTATTTCAGGCAGTGAGAGTGTTGAGGACTGAGAGGAAAGGGCACAGAGAGGTGGCGGGGTGGAGGACAGCTTAGGCAGGACAGAGGCCACACCATTGGCCTTCAGATGCACTGGGAAGCCAGTGGAGGTGACATTGTTAATAATGCATTTTAGAAAGCTCTTTTCCAATGCTGTTTTGGAGAATGGGTTTAAGCAGAGCAAGAGTGGAAGGATGAAGAGTTAGGAGATCCTTACAGAGTTCAGGAGAGGATAATGGTGGTTTTACCTAGACAGGTAGCAGTAGGTAGGAAAAGTAGATACTATGGTATAGGAGATATTTGGGCGGTGACAACAATGGTACTTGCTGATGAATTAGATCTGAAGAAGGGTGAGAGAAAGAGAGGAACCAAATATTTCTCCAAAGTTTCTGTTTGGATAGATGGGATACTAATTGCTGCTGTTTGGAAGACCTGGAGGAACAGCTTGGGGTGGAGAAGTATAAGTAAGAGCTCTGTTAGGCTGAATCAAAATTCTTATCAGTCACTCAAACAAAGAAGCCAAGTATAAGTGGTTGGATCTGAGAATCATTGGTGAAGGAATGTTATTTAGAATCATGGTACTGAGTGAGATCAGCTAGGAAGAAAGTCTTTCTGGATGGAGGAGGGACAGGGAATGATTAAACCCTGGGAGAGTCACCTGGAGGAATCCTGTTCCCAAATCCCTGCCCTTTGGGGTTGTATGGCTGCCAGATAGAGTCTCCCAAGTAAGGGATGAGGACTTGAGGCAGAGGGATGCCTTGGAAGAGACTTGAGCACAAGTAAAGGTGGAAGATATGCTGGTGCAGCCACAGCCTAGAGAAAGGCAGGGCTCTCCTGCATTTAAACTTCTGCTTTCTGGTGAGTAGTTCTAGGAGGTA
Organism: Pipistrellus kuhlii; assembly: GCF_014108245.1. Classification (NCBI taxonomy): domain Eukaryota; kingdom Metazoa; phylum Chordata; class Mammalia; order Chiroptera; family Vespertilionidae; genus Pipistrellus; species Pipistrellus kuhlii. Next base: position 62,460,574 of record NW_023425595.1, on the reverse strand, counting down.
GATGGCATCAAGCCCCTTATGCTACTCCATGTGTGAGCACTCAGGAAAGGAGGAAAGGGAAAATGAAAGGGGAAGTGAACCTCTTCTCTAAATGAGATGTGGCTCTGTTCCAGGACAACCCATATTTCCCCAGTGTTATAGACTGAGGACTTGTATCTTCTCAAAACTCATGTGTTGGAACCCAAACTCCCAAAGTGATGGTATTTAGAGGTAGGGCCTTTGTGATGTACTTAGTTTTAAATAAGGTCAGGAGGCTGGGACCCCAGGATGGGGTTAGTGTCCTTCTAATATGAAGAAAAGAGACCAGAGCCATTGAAGCCCTTGTCTTCTCTTCTCTCTTCTCTCTTCTTCCTTCTCTCTCCCTCTCTCTCCCTCTCTCTCTCTCTCTCTCTCTCTCTCTCCCTCTCTCTCTCTCTTTCTCTCTCTCTCTCTCTCTCTCTCTCTCTCTCTCTCTCTCTCTCTCTCTCTCTCTCTCTCTCTCCCTCTTTCTCTTCCAGGAGAGGGCACATTGAGAAGGTGACCATCTACAAACCAGGAAGAGAGTCCTTACCAAGAACTGAATCTGCTGGTACCTTGATCATGGACCTCCCAGCCTCCAGCCTGTGAGAAATAAATGCCCATTGATTAAGCATTGTATTTTGTTATAGTAGCTGGAACAATCTAAGACACCAGGCTTCTGTAGCCTATAGTGCTCGGGAGGACACAATAACATGAATGCCCAAAAGTAGCCTGATTTCTAGGACTGCAGACCTCAGCCCCTTTCACCCACAGCAACACTTCCCTTGGTTATTTTGGGGATACCTTAGGGAGCCTCAACTGTGCTCATAAACAGTCTCTTCACATTCTGCCTCTCACAGTCTCTGAACCACAGAGAAGGCAGCCTCCTTCTTCTGGGCCCCCTGTCCTCCCTGCTAGGACCCATGAGGTACCACCTCACTCATTCACACAAGGCTGGGTCCACAGACACTTAGAGGGTACCCCACCCCCTCCTCCGTGTGCTGCTGCTGCGAGGGGAGGAGGCTGCCTGCTGACCCCACAGTTCACCAGGCCTAACCATGCCCTGAATCCCTTCCAGTGTCTGACCACTGACTGAGTTGAGAAGTCACATCTCATTCATTGTCATGTCCCCAGCACCTAGCAAGTGCCTGCCCCATACCAGCACATGACTCATAATAGGGAACTGGGAATAAATGAACAGGGAACCGTGTGCACAGGACCAGGCCATCAGAGGCTGGTGAAGGAGGGTGTGCAAGTCTTTCCTCAAGAGGAGAGCAGACAGCAGCAGACAGCTCACTGCAAGAGCCAGAGGGCCACTCCAGTGGGGCCCCAGGCAGGATTTGGGGCTGAGCACAGACCCGCCCACGCCACACCTGCACCTGCTTCAAGAACAATGAGCCAGTCAAGGTTGCTGGGAGGAAGCACATAATGAGCTCAATTTCGCAGCTGAGTGGGTTGGGACCACATCGAGGGAGTTGGTTTCTGGGACAGCAGCTTCCCTGTCTCTCTGGTTCCTGCAGTCAGGTGGTCAGGATGAGTCCATGGGCCCACACCCAATCCCTCGTAGCTCAGTGCCTACACCTCCTCAGGCGCACTCCAATTCCCAGCCCAACTCCCGGCACACGGGCCACCAAGATGTCCACTTTCAAAGACTAGTACAATCTTAACAATGACAGCTGCCATTGGAAGGGGCTTCCTAAGGACTGGACACAGGCTCTCTTATTTAGTGTTAATACCAATCTCGGGAGGTGGGTTTCATTACTCCCGTTTCACAGATAAAGAAACTGGGAGTCAGGAAGGTTAATTAGTCCAAGGCTTCACAGCTAATGGGCAGTAAAGCAAGGACTGCAACCAGCTATGTCTGGCTGCAAATTTCATACTCTGAACTGCTTTGCTCTGTTGGCTCCCAGGACAAAAAGTCATGTGCCGCATGGAATAGTTGGGAAGGAGCAGGGGAACCTGACACACAGTGCGTTAGGCAGAGGGCAGGTGGGTGGTACAGTCCTGGGGTAAAGATGCCCCGTCCCATGGACACACAGTCATAAAGGCACTGTGTGATTCTGCCTCCTACGCCCCTAGGAGCTGGGCCGAGTCAGCATGCTTTGGGCTGCAAGTTCCAGAAAAATCTGACAACCATACACTGGCTCCATCCAGTGCTATTCAAACCTCACTATGCATGCAAGTCACAGGGGACCTTTTTGAAATGCAAGGTCTGATTCATTTGTCTGGAGCGAAACCTGAGATCCTGCCTCTCCAGCAAGCTCCCAAGGCTGAGGCTCTCGGCCCAGAAGGCACATTGTGAGTAACGAGAGTTTAAAGATGTAGACCTCAAGGACAAGAGCCACTTATATATAAAGAGCCCAGAGGCAGGGGGCACCAGCGTTGGCCCTGCTCACTGATGTCTTCACCAGGCTCTGGCCGTTCTTTCCTCTGCCACCCTCATCATCACCAGCTAGCTGCTCAAGCTCTACGCAGCACAGCCTCTCACAAGCCAGTATCCACTCACAATGTGTCGCACCTAGTCCTGTGGAGAAATGGAAGGGAGAGATGCTCTCTGTGTCTAGCTCCTAGGAAGAACCCCCCAAATGGCAGCTGACATTATTATCTATTTTCCAGTAGCTCTCCTGTTATCAGGCAAAAAAAAAAAAAAAAAAAAAAAAAAAATCTTCCCCAGATTGGCCGGAACTGGGTCTCACGCTCATCCCTGAACCAATTACTGTCATCAGCGGTCAGATTTCCATGATTGGCTTAAACTAGTTATAATTCATCCCCAGGGTCTGAGGACATTTCCACTGAAACAAAAACCAGAACTCAATTAGCAAGAAAACAGATGTAAAAATAAAGGGCTTTAGGGGAAGAGTGGGGATGAAGAGAAAATGCCAGCAAATGCGCTCCTCAGAAACAGGGAGGGGTCAGTCCTGAGCATCTTACACGCAGGCGCTGGGAAGGTGCACGTGCCAGGCGCCTAAATGCATTTTGCACACAGTGAGCTGTCACAGGAGTGCCTGCCGCTGTGGTGATGGCAGCGGCAACTACCAGTGCCCCTGTCCTGTGGAGCGTGAGGAGAAATGGAAGCAGAGAGAAGGCTCTCCCCACAGCCAGATGACCCCTGTGACTTCGGTGGGAATTCTCCCCGTTCCTGATTCTCTCCCTCTTTGTTGATTGTAACTGCCCAGCGGTCAGCTGACGCTGCTGGCAGGGCTGGGTGGCTGGAATGAGGCTTCTGCTGGAGGAGAAAGAGGCATTTGTGTGTCGGAGATTCCTGCTCCCTCCGCTGTGGTGAGAAGTCACAGAGCCCAAGCCCGAGGGGACGCTGTGTCCTCTGCAGGAGGGCCAGGACCCCTTTGGGCATTGCCTCTGTGGCCCATCATCTTCACGCATGCTCTTCCTTTCCCTGGAGATGCTCTTCCCCACACTGTTCACACCTGGCTCCCTCTCAGCTTACACAGCCCCTCCGCAGAGAGATCTCTCCTGGTCCCCAAATCTAAAGCAGCTACTTCCTCTGCTTCCTCCCCTCCCCCACTCTCTGACAAAAGTAAAATTTTCTTCCTCAGTTTATTTGCTACAGCTTGTAATTATTCGCTGGTCTATTATCATTAAATCTGAAACTCTGTGAGGGCAGGGACCATGTCCATCGCATCACCACCACTTACTCAGCACGGAGCCTAGAACATATTGGATAGTATTCCCACAGTGAACATGTGCTAAGGGAATGAATGAAGGCAGTTGAAACAACAATTTTCTGTCCCCCAGAGTGGAAGAGCTAGAGTTAACATTTAAATGAAGCAGAAGAAATTTAGTTTAGCCACAAGGAGTAGACTTACTAGAGAAACTCAGGAAAGAAACAGTGTGACCACATACACATTTGTCATTCAGGGCTGGGGAGGAGGTCCCAGCTGCCCGAGGAAGAAAGGACTTGGTACCATCCACCCCATCCCCCCACCTTGCATAGCAAGTAATAAGTTGCCTCTTTGTTGAGTCCTCTGATCCCTCATGTTCCAGCTTCTGCTTTCAGAAACCCCATCTGCTTTGGGGGCATGGGAGGGCTGGGCCAGGGACTGGGATCCTGCATTCTGAGTCCTGGTCCACTGGGCCAGATGATGAGTGGGAAATTGGCTGGAATGCTGAAGCCATGACCCAGAACAGGAAACTCACACCTTGGAAAGACTGGAGCTTTATGACAGGGCAGAGCTGAGGGGAACACCAATTGCTCACAGCTAGCTTGAAGTTCATGGAAGCTGTCCTAGTGGCTGCGTGAGAAAGTTTCCCTGTGCACCCTGCCTGGCTCAGAGCAACAGAAAAAACAACTCAGGACAGTGAGTGCAAAGGCGATCAGTCACGCAGCTAGTCTTAGAGAAGAAACATATTCCGTTCGCCCCACCCCCATTGCTGCTCATCCTGATGGAAGTGAAGGGAGACCTGCCTGGCAATTTCATGTGATCACACCTAGAGCATCATGACACTAGCCAGTGCCAATAAGCACCCCAGACAAGAGCTGAAGGGAGTGCATAGGAGGGAGAAAGCACAATGACATACCTTTCAGCTAGGCCAGTGTGTGTGTATGTGTGTGTGTGTGTGTGTGTGTGTGTGTGTGTGTGTGTTTGGGATGGGCGGTGGCACACACAGAGGTAAGTTAAAGAAATAGAAACAAGGGCTTAATCAGACAGTTGGATGTGTTCCTCTAGGCCACCTTTGGACAGCCTTGGATTCACACCTTAATTAATGTACATACAAGCCACGCTTTGCCAGGCTCTGTGCTAGCAATCAGCTCTGAAGAGTGAACAAAAGTCACTCAGTCCTGCCCTCATGGAGCTTTTGGATGATGGAGGGAATCCAATAGGAATCAAATATTTACAAACTGAAACTGTGTTAAGTGTTCTGATAAGAAGAGGATAATGATAGGAATGTTTGACAGAAGCTGGTCACGACAAGTTTCCTGAAGACCTGACTTGAACTGATATCTGAAGGAAGAGAAGTTAGGTTGAGCAGAGAAGCACAAGTATTCTATGCAGCAGGAATAATATACACAAAGACCCTGAGGTGGGAAGGGACAAGAAATACATAAGGCCCAGAATGAAGGCCAGCACGACTGAAACAGGAAAAGGAAGGGGATGGCAAGGCTGGTCTCTGCCTTGGCTCAGGGGAGTCTATGGAAGACAGAAGCAAGCGGGGCCCACCCAAGGCCATCTTCCTACTGCATGCCATGTTGAGGCTAGTGCAGTCCAGACAACGACTGGCCAGGAGCAGGGAAGTTCTGCTAGCTTACTGGGTTTCTCAGAAGCTTGTAGGGTCCTAGACAAACTCTTGGTGGGTCCCATTGTAATGTGCTGTGCAGTCTTATTTCTCCTACTCTCCTGAGCCTGCAGAAAGATAAGTGAAGCCACAGCCCCGGCTGGGTCATAATGTGGAGGGCCATGCTGGCCTGTTAGTTTTGCCTTCCATCTCTACCACTCACCTCCTCTCTCAGGAAAGTCCTGAGGAAGGTACTATGTGTCTCCTCAATGGTATCCTGGCTCAAGAACCAGGACACCAAAATGGCCTTGTGAGTCAGCATGCCAAGATTGCCAGAGGGTTTATTCAAGGTCTGACATCACTGGGCTTTATAGGCCATGCTATAAATTTTCCTTTTCTTTTTCCTCTTATTCTTTCTTCTTTCTACCCCTCACTTTTCTGCAATAAACATTTTTATTAAAGCACAACTTACAGGAAAGGACACAAATGCTAATTGTTCAATTATTTTTCACAAAGTCAGCACACCTGGGCATAGAGACACCAAAACACTGCAAGAATGTTTTTGGCAACAGTATTTGTAATAGCTCCAACTGGGAGAAAAACTGTCCACCAAGAATAGAATGGACAAATAAAATGTAGTATATTTGCATAATGGAATACTATCATCAATTAAAAATGAATGAACCCCAGCTCCAGGTAACCACAGGGATGAGCCTTTAAACATGCTCCCAAATGAAATAAGGCAAACACAAAAGGACAAATATTGTATGATTCAACTTATAAGAAATATCTAAGCCAGTCAGAGAAAGACAATTACCATGTGATTTCACTTATATGTGGAATCTAATGAACAAAATTAAACAAACAAAATAGACACAGATTCATAGATGCAGAGAACAGATTGGCAGCTGTCAGAAGGGAAAGGCACTGGGAGTTGGGTGAAAAGATGAAGGAATTAAATAAAATAATTTTTAAAAAAACTCACAGACACAGACAACAGTGTGGTGATTAATAGAGGGAAAGAAGCGTGGGGGGAGTAGAAGAGTGTAAAGGGGCAAATATGGTGATGGAAGGAGACTTGACTTTGGGTGGTGAACACACAATACAATATACAGGTGATGTGTTATAGAATTCTATACTTGAAACCTATATAATTATATTAACCAATGAAACCCCAATAAAGTCAATAAGATTTTTAAAAATAAATAATCAGAATAGACTATAGAAAGAACTCCCTATCCTTGGCAGAAAGCAGATTAGAAAGGCTAGCAAGAGAGGCAAGGAAAGTTACTGCTTGATGGGTCCAGAGTTTCTGCTTGGAATAATTTTTAAAAGTTGGATTTTGAAATAGGTGTTAGGAACAATCTTGTAACCTTTCATTGTATATATACAGTCTTTTTTTTGTTGTTGTTTTTGTTGTTGTACATTTAAAACTGAAGTTTCTGGGTTATAGACAGGCATTTGTTTATCTACAGTAAATTCTCCCCAAAAGTTTTCCAAAGTGGTTGTACCAATTTGTACTCTGATCAGCAGCAGTACACGAGAATATTGAATACTCTTATGCCAAAATAACACTTGATGGTGTTTACTTTTCATTTTAGCTAATCTTGTATTTAGAGTAATATTTTATTGTGGTTTTAACTTGTGTGTTCCTAGTGACCAATTGCTTGAACATTTTTTTATATTGGCCATTTGGATATTCTTTTTGTGAAGTACACGTTTAAGCTTCTGCCCATTGGGTAAAAAGGGTATTCCTTCCTTCTTTCCTTCCTCCCTTACTTTCTTCTCTCCCCACTTTCTATCTTTCCATCCCTTCCTCTCTTTCTTTTATCCTTTTTTTTTTTTTTTTAACATTCTTTAAATATTCCGTAATAGAATTATTTGTCATGCATGTATAAATGTGTAAAGAAGAAATGTGTCTTAAGAAACCCTTCCCAACATAAGGATCATAAGGGTTCGCTTCCGGTCAAGGGCATGTACCTTGGTTGCGGGCACATCCCCAGTAGGGGGTGTGCAAGAGGCAGCTGATCGATGACTCTCTCTCATCGATGTTTCTAACTCTCTATCTCTCTCTCTTCCTGTCTGTACAAAATCAATAAGATATATTTTTTTAAAAAAAGATAGTTTCTATGTTGCCTTCTAAAAGCTTCAATGGAATACATTTTGAATTTAGGTCTATTGTTCCTCTTGTATTCGTTTTGTCTTTAGTGTGAGATGGAAGTCAAGATTCATTTTTCCATGTACATATCCAATTGATCTAACACTGTTCATTAAAAGACCGCCTTTTATGTTCCTCCCAACCATGCACTTTTGCCATAAATCAGAGAACAATATCTGTGTAGGTCTGTTCCTAAACTCTTTATTTTACTTAAATGATCTATTTGGTTATGCTTATGTCAACAACATAGTTCCTTAATCTATCCTATCTAATAAAGAGGGGATATGCTAATTGACCCTCACACCATCACAAAGATGGTGGCACCCACAGCTAATAAGGCGGGAATATGCTAATTGACTGTCACACCCTCAAAGTGGCGGTGCCCACAGCCACAGGATGGCAGTTCCCAGTCCCCTCAGCCCTGCTGGGTGGCAAGGACATAGCAAGACTGGGCCCACCCCCAAGCAGGCCTGGCCGCTCTGCCACCAGCCTCCAGAGTCCCCCAGTGCCCAGTCTCCTCAGCCCCACAGCTGCCCAAGGCCAGCCCAAGATGTAGGCAAGTAAATTGATAACTAAAGTAAATTGTACAGCTGCTCAGGGCCACCCGAGGCTCAGTTAACCACAGCAGGCTAAGGCTTGAGCTGCTGACAGTGGTAGCAACGAGGTATGATGGGATGTCTCTTTCCCCTGATCGCCGGATAGTCTCCCTCCCCCAAGGGCTCCCAGACTGTGAGAGGGGGTAGTCCAGGCTGAGGGACCCCCATCCAGTGTATGAATTTTCATGCACCAGGCCTCTAGTCTATACTAATAATAGGGTAATATGCTAATTAGACTGGGAGAACTTCTGGGAGATCTTCCAGACATCCTTCTGGACAAAGCCATAGTGGCAGGGCTGAGGCAGAGGTGGTCAGGGTTGATCAGGTCAGAAGTGGGAGGTAGTTGGGGGCAAGCAGGCCAACGGGGGGCGGGAAGGGGGACGTTGGAGGTGAGCAGGGTGGCAGACAGAATGGTTAGGGGTGATTAGGCAGGCAGGTGAACAATTAGGAGCCAGAGGTCCCAGATTGTGAGAGGGTGCAGGCTGGGCTGAGTGACACACACCCCCCCCACACACACACACAATGAATGAATTTTGTGCACCAGACCTCTAGTACTTTAATAATAAGTCTTGATATCCAACCTCTTTTTCCTGTAACTGTAATCTCCTTCAAGATTGTCTTAGCTTTTCTTACTTTTACATTTCCATGTAAATTTAAAAATCAGTCTGTCAATTTTCACATATAAAATATTCTGGCATTTTGATTGGAATTGCATTAATTTTATAGGTCGATTTAAGAAAAACTGACAAAATTATAATATTGAGTCTTTCAATATGAGAACATTTCTTCATTTAGGTTTCTTTTTCTTGCAGTAATGTTTTGTCTTTTTTATAAAGATTTATTTTTATTCAATTTATTTCTTGTTATTTGATAGTTTTAATATTATTGTAATAGCATTATTCTTTAATTATATTTCCTAATTGATTTCTCCTAGTATATAGAAATGCCAATATTTTGCTACAATTACTTACAAATTCTAATAATTTATTTGCATATATTTTGGATATTTTATACACAATCATGTCTTTTTTCAAATAATGACTATTTTCTACCTTTTCAATATATATACTTTTAATTTCATGGTATTATTGCACTATTTAGTATCCTTAAAACAATGTTAAATAGAAACAATGGTAATGAACATTCTTGTGTCATTACTTCTCTCAGGGAGGGAACTTTCAATATTTCACCATTGAATAAGATTTTAGAAGTCACCTTTTACCAGAAAAGAAAGTTTCCTTATATTACTAATTTTCTGGGAATAATTTTTAAATCATCAACAGTTATAAAATTTGTCAAATAGTACTTTATCTGCATTTATTGAAATGATTTTTCCTTTATTAAATAAATACAATTAATTACATTGATTGATATTCTAATGTTAAATCATTGTTCAATTCCTGGAACAAACCCCATAAGGCCATCATATGATATATCCTGAATCAAATTGTTTCATTTTGCTTATTACAATTGCCTCCATTCTCATGAAGATTAGTCTGTAATTTTCATTTCTTGTAATATCCTTGTCAAGTTCTGGTATTAAAGGTAAGTTGGCCTCATAAAATATTTCTTTTTATTCTATTTACTAGAAGAGCTTAAGACTGGCATTTTTTCCCCCAAAAAAGTTTTAAAGTTACCAATAAAGTCATTTGGGCCTAGAATTTTCATTTTTAAAGTATTTTATAGGATTTTATTGATTTTGAAAAAGAGGAAGGAGGGGGATAGAAAGAGAAACATTGATGAGAGAGAAACATTGATTGGCTCACTACTGTATGCTCCCACCAGGTTTGAATCCACTACTCACATGTGCCCTGACCAGGAATCAAACTGGTGACCCCCTGGTTCATGGGTCAATGCTCAACCACTGAGCCAAACTAGCCAGGCAAGCCTAGAGTTTTCTTTGTGGAAAGTTTAAATTAAGAATTAATTTTTCAATAGGAAAAAAACTTCAGATTTTCTATTTCTTTTTATATTGGTTTTGGCAAATTTGTGGGGTTTTTTTCTAGTAGTAGTTTGTTTATTTTATATACATTTTTTAATTTATTGGCTTACAGTTATTTATAACATTATATTACTTTTGTAATACCTGCAGGGTTTGTAGTAATGACTCATTTATTCCTGATGTAGTTATTTCTTTTTTCTATTTTCCTTATCAGTCTTGTTAAAACTTTATCAATTTTAGTAGAATTATCAAATAATTTGTTGATTTTGTTTATTGTACATTTATTGATTTATCTTTTTTAGGTTTTTTTTCTTCCTTTAACTTTTTTTTGGGGTGAATTATTCTTTTTTGAGGTTTTTGGAAGGAATACTTAGATAATTAATTTTAAGCCTTTCTTTTATAATAAATACATTTAAAACTATAAATTTACTTCTTTAGAGTTTTAATATTCTAGCTGCCTTGAATGCTCTCTTAAGTAGACATTTTTAATTTTGCCTACCTTTTATGCTTCTTATCAGAGTGTTCATCTAATACATAACACTCCATAATAACCAGGGCCATCAGTATATTATGGATTTTTAAAATTATAATTATAATGTGAAGACACAGAAATGTTTTAGATCTTTGGTGCTAACACACAATTTTAAACGTATTAGACTTTATTTTTTGAAGCATGACCACTGGAGACTTACTAGCAGGAGAATCAAAGCTGCATTTTAGGCTGCTGAAATTTACTGAGTCACTACCATGTTAGGAGGCAGAGTAGCAGAGTGGAATCTAGCTGCCTTGATTTCAACATGAGCTGTGACACTTACTAGCTGTGTGACCTTGAACAAATTATTTAATTTTCCTGAGATTCCTCATTTGTAAAATAATAATATTTACCTCATAAGGTTATTGAGCTAGAGTAAATGAGATAACATCCATCACATCCAGGACAATACCTAAAACAAGGTAATAATAGCTAACCTTACTTATTTTTTAATTTTATTAATTGCATTTTAGAGATAAGAAAATTGGAATTCAAAGAGGTATATTGCCCAAGGTCATACAGCTTATAAATGATTGCACTAAGATTTTAATACATGTCTACATATCAGCAAACTCAGTGGCTTAATATGAATGAATATAAGATGAGTTGGTAGAAGGAAAAGCATAGTGAAGTGATTACTGCAATAGTCCAAGAATAAAGCCACAGGGGCCTAAATTTAAGTGATGACAGTACAAAAAGAAAAGAAAGAAAGAGATCTGAGAGGTATGATGAAGGAAGTACAGATGACTAACCAAAGATGGGATGGCAGTGTAATAAGGCAGAGTGAGGAGTCAGAGCTGAGTCATGGGGTCAAGCTTGAGGTACTGGAAAATTGATGATACAATGGACAGAAATAGGAAAGTCAAGAAGGGAATAAAGTTTTGGAAAACAGGTGTTATACTCAGTTTTAAACATAGGGAAGGAGTTATCAGTTGTAGATACAGAACTAAGCTTGGAAAGAGGGCAGAGTAGTAGAGATGATCCCTGGAGAGGAGGCAGTTAAAGCTTTAACAGTAAACATGATCCCTAAGTGAGAGAATGAAGAGACAGAAACAGACCCCCAAGGATTGAACCTTGGGACAAATCCAATGTTTATTTATGGATGTTTGAGGAGTGAATAAATAGACATGTAGATAAGGGGACTGGTGGATGTAATCTACTCAGACTTTCAATAAGCCTTTGGCAAGATTTCATTTCAAAGACTTTAAGAAATCTGGTCATGATGGGCATATAAGAAAGTGGTTTTGTTAGAAACAAAGAATGGGTTCAGAAACAGAAAATAAAGATGAATGAATGGTCATTTCTCTTGGGAGATAAGCATAAAGGATCAGTGTGAGGTATTTATCAATGATCTCAATAAGGGCATTTCCAATAAAATCTCCATGTTTGTAGTTGACATTGAATTATGTTCAGAAGTAAAGTACAGAGAGACACTTGAGGAACCTGTGTGGATGGCAAAACACAACCCTGCTGGCTACTTCGTCCCTTCAGTCTCCCTCTCCCCATAGCCAAAACCTGAATCACAAGTTCAGTCCTGCCTTAGGAGTCAGATCATCTGTAATCAGAGGGCTTTGAAAAAGTCTAGCCCAACTGCCTGGGCCTCAGCACCAAGTCTGGGACACAATGACCACCCTGAGCCCAGCTTTAGTTAGTACCTGAGTCAACATACTGTAATCTAGCAATTATTTTTTTAAGTATCTGCTGTGTCTTAGGTGCCATATGAATGCCAGAATAGTCTTAATTCCCAAGGAGCTACCAGTTAAGCCCTTGCTTTTATTACATTACAGAGCACTATTACTTATGGGGCTAGAGACCACCTTGCTCTTTCTAGTTGTAGAGATAGTTAGTGCTAACCAAATATACATAGGAATCCCTACTTTATAAGCCACTCTTAAAGATGAGTTGGAGCCAAGTGATTAGCTTTAGCTAATAAGGGTGAGCTAAAGTAAATGTTTTCAATTCTGAGTCAAGATGGTTGGTCATATTCTCTATCTCTCAATTCCCTTGCAAAGTTGGAAAAGTATTATCCAACCTCATTGGACTTCATGATCTATATATATTAAAGCCTAAGCCTCAGAACAACCAGACTGACAGGAATGTCTGATAGACCAAGTGCCATGACATGCACTGACCACCAAGGACAGATGCTCAATGCAGAGGCTGACCCCCTGTTGGTCAGCATGCTCCCACAGTCAACCTCTCATTGTCCCTCCCCCGTGGTCGTGCTGAGAGAACTCACCCATGCACAAATTTGTTCACCGGGCTTCTAGTAAAGATGTAAACTTTGATGTGCTAAGTTACTAAGTTTGTGTGGTTTATCTGTTCCACAACCAACTAACATACTAGTCTTTCCCAGGAGCTGGGGTCGCGGCTCTAAAGATCATCTGCTTGACTAAACCACTACTACCTACAGACATTGTCTTCAAATATCACCAAGAGCTACTATCTCACCTCTCTCACTCAGGACTCATTCTCCACATCAGTTGGGCTTATCTCCTACTGCAGGCTTTCTTGAAATGGATACTTGTCATTCTGGGTCGCATTGTTAATAGAACTTTCTGCAATGTTGGAGAAAACCTATATCGGCACTCTCCAATAGTAGACACTTGCCACATATGGGGTTATTGAGGACTAGAAAAAAAGCAAGAAATAATGAAAAATGTAATGTTAAATTCAATTTATTTTTAATTAATTTAAATTTGAATAGCCACAAGTGGCTACCACTTGGAAGGAAAAAAGCATTCCCAGAGCACCTCTCATCTCAGAGCTTTAACTTGCTGTTGCTAATACTTCCAAGTTCAACCAACTCATGAAAGAGTGTTATAATAAAGTGACAGATCTGTTTTAATATGATTAAATGACTAGAACATTTATACAAATTGAAGGATATGGAACTGAATTCAGGGAAAGATGGATTCATCAAAGATCATTTCTGATCTGTGTCTGTTTGTACAACCAACAAGATCAGCAAAAGATTGGATATCTGAAATCATACTAAGCATTAGTCTTCCTTTATACTTAAACTTATTTTAAATTGAAATTTTCCTTAAACTTAACTTCCCTTAAATCTAAAATTATGTGAGAATTTCAGAGATTTTTCTTCTTTGGGTAAAAATAAATGGAGGAAAAATCTACTGAAAGAAGGCCCAAAAGAGGATAAAGAACTTGCCATTTGAGGGGGGGTGAAAAAAAAAAAAAACTTTACAAATTCAAGATTCCTCACTTTGTAGGTATGAAGAAGACATGACCAAAATCCATATAATAAAGAGCAGCCTAAACAAAGTTGCTACAGAGTCCTTTTACCGAATCCTGAAATAGAAGACTAAAATGAGACTATAAACGAGTAACATGTGGTTTCTGAGTTGGAAACAACCTTAAAGACAAAGGATCATGTAACTGTAACAAAGGATCATAAAACAAAGACCCAGTCAACTTAGGTTAAGGAAAGGGGCTTTATATGAAGACACAACAGTCAATTTCACTGAGATACAAAAATAGGAAACAGGGCTATGTCAGAACTCAAAGGACCAAACTTGAAATCTCAGGTGTTGAAATATCTTTACTCATCTCTCAAGACAGAATGAGCTTTCTCCTATCTCCCTCCTCTCTGCTCTGTTCTCTGCCTTCACACTTACTCTCTCTATATTAGCTTTAGTTAATAAAAGGTGAGCAGAAGTGAAGGTTTTCAATTCTGAGTCAAGATGGTTGGGCATATCCTCTATCTCTCAATTCCCTTGAAAAGTTGGAAAAGTATTGTCCAACCCTCATTGGACTTTACAATCTATATCTATATCTATATCTATATCTATATCTATATCTATATCTATATCTATATCTATATCTATATCTATATCTATATCTATATCTATATCTATATCTATATAATAGCTTAAGTGATCGTTATGACTGAATGACCAGAATGACCAGAATGTCTGGTTGTTAACCCTTGAACATGTAGGGGTTAGGGATGCTGACCCTCCCATGCAGCTGAAAACTTGTGTATAACGTTTTTTTGTTGCCTTCGACTTTAAAAAAAAATTAATTTCTTTATTGATTAAGGTATCACATATTTGTCCTCAACCCCCCATTTCAATCCCCCATCCCCCCACTCATGCCTCCACACCCCTATTGTCCTTGGCCACTGGTTAGGCTCATATGTGTGCACATAAGTCCTTTGGTTGATCTCTCCCTTTTATCCCCACCCTCCCTTTGAGGTCCAACTTGTGTTATAACTTTTGACTTCCCCTAAACTTAACAGAAGTCATTCTCCCATATCCATAGGGGAATGGTTTCAGGATTCCCATGGATACAAAAATCTGTGGATGCTCAAGTTTCTTACACAAAATGGTATAGAATAATGCATACCATATACTTCATAGTTTTTCCATAACCAGACTATTTTCACAACTTTAGCTTTCTGACTTCCATGTCTTTCTCCTCATGTTCCCTCATCTGAGTCGGTTTCTCAGCATCCAAATCTCAAATCGCTGGGAACAGAATCTGATTGTTCTGTTTCCATCAGCTGTGGTCAGGGTAAGTAGAGGCATAGCACAAAGGTCTGCTCCAGAAGTTGATGGTGGGTTGTTCTCTAAGAGAACAATGAATGAGAAGGTAATGATGATCACATCTACCTTCCCTTACCTTACCAAAACCAAGGGAGTTTCAGTAACTTGCCTATGGTCTTAGTTGCTGTGATTTTTCCCATACCACATCCTTTGATATTTGAGCAATAGTAACAATAGTTACCACCTATTGAGTACTTATTGTGCTGTGCTAAGTGTTTTTCTTTAATTTTTACATGTTCATCACATATATTTTAGGAATTAGATATTCTTATTCTTTTTTTTTTTTTTTTTTTTTTTTTACTTATAAGGAAAATGATGCTCAATGAAGTTAATTAGACCAAATTCAACATCTAGCTTGAGGGAGAGCCAACTTGGAACTTTAATATTTCCAAATCTAAAGATCTTAACTTCCATACTTGTCTGCCTTTCTGTCACATAATGAGTAATAATTGTGGAATTTGTTATCTCAAAAGATGATAGAGGCAGAAAAAATATAAACACCAGCATGGCTTTTGAATTACAGAATAGCCAATAGTCTAGAACTGCCAAGGGGACCCATTTATCTATAAACACCACAAGATCAAAGACCCAGTTCATCATTCCATCATTGATTTTTATTTTCCAACAAAGCACACACTAAGCCTATGCACATAATAAAAATTTTGAGAGGGGAAAAAATTTGAGAGATACCATGGAGGATAACTATGCCTCTAATAATGCATCTCTTAAGGTATCTATTACCCATAGATAAGATTTCTGGGCTAGGCAAAATAAATCTGAGAATATTAAATTTCCAATTAAGAAGAAACCCAAAGTAGAATTGGGGAACAAAAATAAAGGGCAAGTATAAAAGCCATCAAACACTGTAGAAGTGCAGTAATTGAGGTATAACCCAGGTATTAAGGAAGCCCCAAGGGTTCTTAACCCAGTAGGATACATCCAGCCCATGATGGTGACTTCACATTGTAGAAAGAAAGGACAGCATGAGCAAAGGCAGGAGATAAAGCAACAGCAGAGGTGGTGTGTAAGTTGAGAGAAGGATGGACACAAACAGCTTAATGGTACTGAGAATGAAGATTGGAGGAGGCCATGGTGGGAGGTAAGTGCAAAGAAATTGGCAGAGCAGATCATGAAGAACTTTTTATGCCTTGTTAAGCAGCTTGGACTTTATCCAAATGATTAAAGGAGGAGAATAACGGGGTCAGATTCTTGTTTTAAAAATAGATCTTCCTGCTCTGAAGAGGACTGATTTGAGAAGGAAAGCCTAAGGCTATGGAGACCTACTGGGAATCTAGACAAGAAATGATGAGGGCCTGAACTGGGGCCGTTCTGAGGAGGATGAAGGGAAGTGTTTGAGAAATATTTAACAGGTTAAGTTGTCAGGACTGGTAATTGATAGTGAATAGAGGCAAAGGAAAGGACGTGACAACAGGATCCTGAACATTCTGACTTGGAGCCTACATAGAGAGGAGAGGAAGACAATCACTAAGAGAGGGAAGGGAGGAGAAGCATGTTTAACGGATAAAATGTTGTGTCTACACTTTATATGTTGAGGGGCCTATGAAACTGGTAGGATAAAATGTCTAGAAGGAAGTTCAAGATAGATGCTGACCTTGAAAATACAGATTTGAAAGTTACCAGCTAGCCCTAGTTGGTTTGGCTTAGTGGATAGAGTGTTGGCCAGTGGACTGATGGGTCCTGGGTTTAATTCCAGTCAAGGACACATGCCTGGGTTATGGGCTGGATCCCCAGTGTGGGGTGTGCAGGAGACAGCTGATCAATGATTCTCATCATTGATGTTTCTGTCTCTCTCTCCCTCTTCCTTCCACTCTGAAATCAATAAAAAAAAAAAGATATTAAAGCGAAAGTTACCCGCTAGAACTTGAACATAGGAAAGCCCCATTGGAGGGCATATAAATTGAAAATTGAAAAGGGTCAAGAACTGAACTCCAGAAAAGACCAGCCTTTCAAAAGGAGGCAGAAAAACCTAAGAATAAGAGACTAATAAGCAAAAGGTGTGGAGTACCAAGTTTTGCAAAGGCAGGAGAAACCAAAAGTCAAATGCAATAGAAACATCCAGGGAGGGACGAGTAAAGTTTACTCTTTGAATCTGGCACTTAGAAAGTCGTTGGCAATCATATGGAGACTAGTATCCAGGAATCAGTGAAGGAGAAGCAGGTTTCAATGGATTAAGGAGATAGTAGAGGACTTTAGAGTGAAGGGAAGAGGGGACCATGATCACACATATTAACATTCATGGCCATGATGTTCAAGCATCCAAGAGGAGGCCAAGTGGAAAGTGGTTAATTAGAAATTGTAGACACACCAGCACTAGTGGCTTTGCAGAGAAAACCTTCTCTAGAGTAGTGAAAATAAAAATCAGATTACAGGGGATGCGGGGGGGGGGGTGTTGCTGGTGATGAGAATGTAGAGGCTTAGTGAGCTAAATGGCAATTTGAGATAGAAAAGCAAGAGAAAAATAGAATAAAATACAACAGGGTAAGTATGGGTAAGCAGAGGTCTTTTGTTTGCTTCTTTGAGTTTTGCTTTACTTTCCAGTGGACATAACCATAAGATGGAGAATGTGGGATAGAGAAGTATTGTGGGGAGGTTGACAACTTATGAAACAGGAACTCAGAGGAGATAGGAAGAAAAGAAATTCTGAGCATTGCTATGGAGATTTTGCCAGAAATGTTGGAAGAATAGAGAAGCATGTATAGAAATTAAAGATAATAACCTTGGTGTGGTGGCCTCAGTCTTCCCAGTAAAGGAGGTGAAGTTGCCTCTGCTTCACCTCCTTTAGGATAGGTATGTAATGAATACCTAGGGAGATACAGTAGGGAGCCATGAAGAAATTAGATAAAGTATCTACTAAGCCAGAGGGGAAACTCTCCTACAATTAGGGTGTTAGAAATAGAATCAAGAGCCATAGACAAGTCAACTGAAACAAGAAATGAGACTTAATTATTAAGAGATATGAATCAAAATCCCTACCCAAGATTGGAGGTACAGACAAAAAGTGCCCAAGGTGCCTTTACAAATAACATGAGGAACTTAAATCTTCCAGAAGCAATTGACCGGCTCACCCCAAAACAAGCTCTACTGATTGTGATTCTAGACAACTTGGAGGAAAGAGTATGGGGATTAAGGGAGCCAAGGCTTCTGGACATCAAAGAACATAGCTCTTGGCAGCCCCTTCCAGTCCCAAAGGTGAAAATGGGTAAGCCAGCAGATTTAACTCTCACTCCCCCTCAACCTGTCAGTTGAATCTATCAAACATTATTGAGTGCCTTCAAGGTGAAGAACAAAACCAAGAGACATTCTCCTTAGATTCATACTCTGGGTCAAGGAACAGTGCTCAGCCTCTTTCCCTGGGGAGTCCCCAAGGCCCATTTCTAGTTATACCCACAATCAGCACGAAACTTTCCCAGGACAGAATCTGGAACCGGAGAGCGGATTTTTGTCCCCTGAGATCTGCCTCATAGGGCTGGCCCATATAATAACGGTCTGTCATTGCTACTGGCTGCTTAAAATACCAGAAGATACATTCTCTGAAGTGGATGAATCAGTTAATAATAAGGAAATACCCATGGTGTGGAAAGGCTTCCAAAAATAAATGCAACCCACCGGGCGGTTATGTCAAGGCTCTGAGCCCTATGCCAGTACTCTCTGGAAGCTCTCCATGCCTGGCTTCCAAGTGTTCTTACCACAGAAACCATCTCTGGCTTTTCTTGTCATCCAGAAGTTTTCACAATTACCTCACACAAGAGCCAATCAGATACAACAGCACATGTAAAAATATATGCAGATTTGCCAGAACTGAAATTGAATTACCATGACAGAATGCCTACCGAGGAGTGTTTCCACACTAATTCTGAAGGGCTGCCTATGTCCTAGCCTCAACCTGCCTTCTCTGGCACCTCCAAGAAATAGCTACAAGCAATTCTTTCCACCTTCTCTGTCTAAATCCTGTCTTTCCTTTAGAACCCACTTTCTCCATGAAGCCAATTCCCCAAGTCAACTCTATCAGCCAATCTGCTATAACATGTCTACAATTAGTATCTAATCATGTGATGTTTTCCAATTACTTAATTTTCCTAATTTTCAAATCTCTAAATCAAATAAATCCTCTAAAAGACAAAAAAAATTTTTTTTTTCTCCTCCAAAGATTGAGTTAATGCTTCTCTGTGTCACTTATTCATTCAATGTTTTTTGAGTACCCACTACTCTGGGTATTGGGAATGAAATAGTCAACTGTAAAGTTCTGCCCTTAGGGAGCTTAATGTGAGGGACAGGCAAGGAAATAGACTATTCTATATAATAAAAGGCTAATATGGCAATTAGACTGGACAGCAGAACGACCTTCCCAATCGACCAGTGGGCTGGGCCACAAGGCAGCAAGGCAGCCAGGGCTGAGGCAGCAAGAGCTACAAGGGCCGAGCCCCTTGCATGAATTTTATGCATTGGACCTCTAGTTTTTAATAAACTGTATTAGGTACCAAGATAGGGAAGTACCAAGTGCTCTGGGAGCACTGAAGAGTGGCAACCAACCCAGTCCTACTTTGTTCTGTAGTTGGGGGGGGGGGGGTTGGGAGGACTTCATGTGGGTGTCCAGGCTGAGTCCTTGAAGTGAAATTAGAAATTGTTAAGTCAATATCTGTGGTGGTGGTTAGGGGGTCCTATGGGAAGAAGAATTTTTAGTGTTCAAAGCTCCTTACATTGGCCCATTTTGTGGTTCTATACTAGTACATGTGAAAGGTGAGTAGGATGGTGATTAGATAAGACATCAAGGAGCTCACAATCTTGTCTTTGAGACCAAAGCACAAATAATATGATACAGGCATCCTGGACAAGCACCAATCCTAGTTGGGTTTTGTTGTTGCTGTTATTGTTGTTGTTGTTGTTGTTCTTGTCTTTGAGACCAAAGCACAAATAATATGATACAGGCAGCCTGGACAAACACCAATCCTAGTTGGGTTTTTGTTGTTGTTGTTGTTTGTTTGTTTGTATTTTTTGGGGAAGAGTTAGAGAGGATTTCTCCAGGAAGTAACATCTCAGCTGAAGCATCTAGGGCAAGCACATCAAACTCACGGCCCACAAGGAATATTTTTGTAGCCCAGCCAATAAAACGGTATGTAAGAAAAATTATAATAAAAATTTCATAACTTAATTTTACAATATTCTGTTATACAAAATTTTAATAATAAACTACAACATTTGCTAAATGACTGATTATTTAAATCATGTTGCATTCATTTCACTTATACAACTTTTGTCAGGCTCATAATTTCTCTCCACTAATACTAGCAGCAAATATTTTAGCAGCCAAGTGCCATAACATTAGTCTTGGACTGACTTGTTTGGTGTAAGCAACAGGAAATATTTCACTTTCAGAGAACAAGAAAAATAGATTTATTTGCATTATGTTTATTAAATTGTGCAGTTATCCAGTGTCTGGTAAGTTAATGTTCAATAAAAAATAAAAAATATTAACTTTTATTAAAATGTTCTATTATTTTATGTTAACAATTACTCATTTATTTCAGCCCTTTGTATTCAACATGTCTCTATCAAAATAAATCTACATTTCTATGAAAATTGAAGCTTGTGTCTCTATCGAAATAAATCTACATTTCTATGAAAATTGAAGCTTGTGGGGTTTTTCCAGCCCACATAAATTTAACCTTGTTTATCTGGCCCACATTAGCCTTTGAGTTTGATATGCTTGATCTAGGGAGAGTGGAGTTCAACCAGGAAAAAAGACAAGGAAACGGAAAGGAAACTGCACATTCAACATCTGAGACTCTGAGCTACAGGGGATATAGTAATTATATAATATTTCCCTTTCTCTTCTGATCTCTCCTGATACATGCAGATCTTTGGCCTTAGCTCTGCTTTACAGCCAAGCCATGGTCAATATCTTAACTACTAGAGAGAGAAAGAGAAGCCAGGAAGGAGAATAAGAGAGATTCTCACTGGAAGGAATGTTGGGCAATGGGAGTGGTGAGGAAGAGGGATTATGGTGAGTGTACAGCAGCTACTGAATTTCATTTTTTTAGAAAGGTTCCTTATGTCAAAAGGCCCTTTCTTGCTAGGTAAATTGTATCTTGGGTATTAGCAGCAATTAACTCCCTTAAGCCTGGATCTCTATACTATGAACTTCTGAAGGAAGGGACAATGATTTTTATATTTGCATCCTCAGTGCTTAACATGATACTTAATACTATGTGATATAGGCACCTAATAAGTAAGTATTGAATGACTGCCTAAATTTCTGATTCCTACGGGATTCTAATTAGGCACACACCACCACCACCACCACCACCACCACCACCACCACCACCACCTACTCCAAGAGGTCTCTTCACCAGTTAATGATTGCCTCTTCAGTCTTGCCAGGTGGGTGCCAAATGGTCATCTTCTTTGTAATTTACTTTATCTATTCAGACCATGTAGATCAAGTAACACACAAATAGCAATCATTTATATGTTCTGTTTTGTTTTTTACCTTCACCATTATTAACATTTATATTCCCTTTTTCTGGTAAGTTGGTAGCTATATACTTTTACTTATTTATTAATTTTTACTTTTAATTTTTAGTGGTTATCTTTAATTTAACTTGGTAGCTATATATTTTTACTCATTTATTTATTTTTACTTCTAAATTTTAGTAGTTATCCTTAATTTTTTAAACAGGCATGTTTAATTGTACCTGATATTTGAACATATTAAGTTATTAAATATTTCTATTCTCTTCCTAACCATGTCAAGGACAGTCAAATGTCAAACCACTTCTCTGCATCATTTTATTGTTATCTAGAGCAAGAGCAGGCATGTACCCTTCCCAGGCCAAATCTAGCTGACCACCTGTTTTTGTAAATAAAGCTTTTTTGGAAACACAACTATATTCACTTATTTATGTATTGTCTATGGATGCTGTCACTCTACAAAGGTGGAAGTGAGTAGTTGTTACAGAAGCTGGGTGTATGTACCACCTGGTGCTTCACAGAAAATGTTTGCAGACCTCTGGTCTCAAGTTTCAATTTTTCCCTATTTCGATACAAACCAAAATGACCTGTTTTAAAACAGTTAATAATTAATTAAATTTATTACTGTTTTATTCATTTCTGTAGTCACCATTATTTTCGGTATTCCAGATTGTCTCTCTGGATCTGTCTGCTTCTTTAATAATTTCTGTATATGGTTGGTACATTCTCTTAGTGTTTGCTCAAAAAATGGTAGTTTAGCTGACTATTAAATTTGAGATTGATGGTTAATTTTCTTTGTATTTGGAATATATTTACCTCATTGTTTTCCTTCCTCTGCTAACAGGATAACTGCTATAATTTTAATTTTCTTCTGTTATAGAATAGGTGTTGTCTGATAGCTTTAATATTTATCTTTATGTTCTGTAGTTTCACTACAAGTCTAAGTATATGTTTATCTTTAATCTGCTTATACTCAAGATGCATTTTCAACTGGAGGATTTGTGTCTTCAATTCTGAAAAAAGTCTTAGCTATTCTTTAAATATAACTTCTCTGCCATTATCTTTATTCTTTATTTATGGTATTCTCAACCAGTTATTTTTCACAGTCTTCTCTTCTTCTTTTAATTTCTTCCTATTTTATTTTATATTTTTTGTTCATTTTTAATAGATATGATTTGTTTTTATCTCTCTGAGGATTCTAAGCATATTTTAGAAATTTTGTTAGACAGGTCTATGTAATTCATTTTATTTGGAGTTAACATGTTCTGGTTGCTTATTTTGTTGGCTATTTTTCTTACTATGAGATTTTATGTGTTTTAGAATTTTGGCTTACAGATAACATTGTGAGTATGATGTGTTGTTTTCTTTTATGCATTGTATTTTTCTTCTTTCCTTTCTTATTTAGTAATTTAGTGGTTGCCTCCACTTGATGTGATGAGGCCCAAATACAGAACCAGAGTTGTATAATAGTATTGCTGGTTGGTAGTGATATGAAGGATAACGCAGATCCAGACACTAAGTCAGGGGGTGGATTGATACAGTACCTGCTCATAAGGCTACATCCATTTTCTTCCCACTTGTTGAGCCCACAACTTCTTGTTAAACAAGTGTGTGTTCAAAGTGTGTTCAGCATTTGTGGAAACTAGTGAAAAATGTAAATTCTTATTTCAGACACATTGAACCAGTCATCCTGGGGATGAGATGCTTAGCAAGATCTCCAGGTGGTTCTGATGCACACTCACTTCTATTGGCCCCCCCACATCTGACCTTGATTGTTTTTTGGCCTCTGTAGGAAGGGGGATAACTATCTAAGTCAGCTTCATACTTCACACAGTGAGCCTGATACTGTTTCTATCTAATCACTGTTTTCTGCCCTCAGATCAGCAACCTGCTTGTGTTGCTTCCAGTTCTGGTTCAGATAAATGGTTTTCTTATTTTTTGGGGGCCTGCTGATTTCTCATTAGCTTCCCCTCTTTGTGCTTTATTTGTTATTTCTCTTTTTAGAGCAAAGGGAGTGTGCTGGAATTTGACCTTACAGAGACATCATTAAAGAACTCAAGAAGTATAATCCACATTCACCTCTTCGGTTCTGTCACCACAACATTACTATACTTATTATACACTATCTCATTGTATAACAAAAACAAGAGCCACATTCACAGCCACATGCATTTCACCATGCTTTGTGATCATGACAGGCAGCTTGAGCCCTCAAGCCCAGTTAATTCACCTGTAAAAGAGCATTCATAACTACCCCAAAGCTTTCATGTGAACTCTAAATCCAATCTCATGTGTAAAATAAGCACGGTGCCTAGCTCATAATTGGTTCTCAGTGGTTGTTAATCTCCTCCCTTTCTGAATCTGGAACTTGTGTTTAATTTAAACATTATTAAGATTGAGACTACGCCATTCCCAGTTCACTTACTGATTTGCTTCTTATCTAACCTCCTTTTGTCAGAATCCCAATTCACCAGAACATAATAATATACTATGAAATGTTAAGAGGTTCCTCCCTAGCTGCAAAGAGTGGGCCCTTGCCCTTCTCACTCTGGAGACTAGAGGAATGTGGTCTTTGGCAAAAATACATCATTTTGTGTCAGAAGTGATGAATGTACACAGTCCTGCTCCACAGGAAACCCCCGACCGGGAAGCGGATAGCAATAGGAAAAGGACAGGATAAGGACAGCAATAATAATACCGGTGGTGATAGCACTGACCATAATAAGGAAGCTAACATGTGCCACACACTGTTCCAAGCACTTGACATGTTATGTCTCATTTAAGTCTTCACAAGAGCCCATGAGGAAGTTACTGTTATTATCTCTGTTTTACAGATGAGGAAACCAGTTTCAGCAAAGTTAAATACTTTGTCCACATTTACCCAGCTAATAGTTGCAGGACCAGGATTTTAAGAAGGCAAGGTGACGACCAGGCAGTCAACCTACAGGGAACTGAAGAATGAAAAGTAACCTCCTCATCAGGGATCTGGGTCTACCCTTCTTCACTTTGCAACTCTGATCATTCACATGGATCACATTTTCATCGTTTCAGCAATTGAATTCCATCCAGGCTCTGTTTCCATAAAAAAAAACTGCAGCCGTTCTCCAGGAATCAGGGAGGAACATCCCCTCAGGCAAAATCAATGGATCCTCAGGACATTTCGCTGGTGTAAACAGCCTTCTTGATGAATGTCTCGCGCAGCCACCGTGAGTATTTTCAGCTTCTTTGTTCCGTTCTCTCTGTTGTGGTTCTGTTTCTGCCTCACCTTCTCTTTCACCAATTCTGTCTGTTGCTGCCTCTCCTTTTTTCTCTTCACCAAATTGCTTTCACTTTGCTGTGCCAACTTCCCACCTGCAGTGAAAGGGATGTGTCTACAAAATCCCTACTTTTGCCAATTCTTAGTTTCCTCCCCCTCAGCCACTCTGCCACAGAGGAATTTTTGCCCACATTACTGGTTAGTGTAGTGACCCAGCCACTCCCACCCAAGGGACAGCTGTCCTGCTTCCCTGGGGGCAGGAGAACAGACTGGACTGCCAGGGTGTTGGGGTCACTAGCCAGCTTCTCCAGACATCAGCTTTTTCCAGCTGGGATGATCCCATCTTTGCATTGACTCAAAAACTGCTGTGATTTTGGCCTACAAACAGCTAGAAGAGAACAGAGAAAGCAGAGGCCTTTGATTCCAGTGTGTAGAAAAATTCCAGGCACCCACACCTGGGGGAGGAAAGAAAATGAAAGAAGACGGCTCTTCACTCGGGCATAAATGAAGGCAGCTGATAGGCACTCCCTAGATGTAACATCATCCCCTTCTTTTCTAAAGTGCTAATTCATTAAAACTAATGAGGCCCCTATGCTGCCTAAGCTGAATGCTGATTAGATTCCCTGCATGCACCTGCCTCCCGGCTCTCCTGTCTCTGAGCTGACAGTGAGGAAGGACCCTCGTCAACTGGAGACAGAGGCTCTGGGGCCTCTACAAACCTGATCATAGGTTGACAGGAATTGATGCTTGATTTGCACACAATAACATGCTGTAGAATTCAGATTGAAATGCAGACTTTCTTCGCCCTCCTTCCCTAATGCACCTACTTCCTCCAGGCCACGGTGTCCTATCTGCTGGACAGCCCTTATAGCCCATCTGGGCATATGCATTCTAAATCCCTGCAGACACCTGTGTTCTGAGGCACACTCTGGATGTCTGAAAGTCACCTGCACAGGGGAGAGACGTTGCTAGGGGATAGCAGTTCATATCTTCTCATCCTCAGAAGAATGTATTCTAATTGTGACCCTCCTTGGAGAGAGGACCTGCAGACATGTGCAAGGTGAGAAAAGCACAAGAAGAGATTCAATATTGAGTGCCTCCTTATGTGGCAGTTTACTAGTATCTTCATTCAAAAAATATTTATTGATCACCTAAAATGGGCCAGAAAATATCTGCGGCATGGTACAAATGTTGCAAATAACACATCACTGTCCCACTCTCTTAAAGCTTATTCTCCTGGGTGAGACAGACAACTTAAGAAGTTCACAGCAAGTTCAATAAATTAGGGAACTATATTCGGAGTGACAGGTGAGGGTGCGTGAAGAACAATATTTACTTGAATGGGCAGGGAAGGCCTCTCTGAGAGATGGTATTAGAACCAAGTCCTGCAGAGCAGGAGGTGGGGTTTGGGGAAGAGTGCTTAGAGCAGGGGTAACCCCTTGGGAGGAATACTCTTCCTGAGACTGAGAATAGAACAGAGGCCACTGTGATGACTGGGTTATAATGGCAAGGGGAAGCTTGCACTAATGCCGAACAGGCAAGGGTCAGAAGCCACGCACTGGAGTTGTTTATTACACATCTGTTATGCCTGCTAGGATGGAGCTTTCTCAGCCATCTGCCCATATGCATTCTAAATCCCTTCAGGATGTTCTCAGGGTCTAATATAGGACATCCCACTATAGACAAGACCTTATCTTCCTATTGGCTGCACTTTTCATGCCATCAGTCAGCACAGCTTCAATCCAGTGCCTTTGCATAGACCCTAAACATACCAGGAGCGTATCAATACCTCAGATCCTGGGGGTAATTGGGAACAACCTCCTCAGTCACTGGCTCTGGTGTGGAAGAAAGGAAGTCAGACTCCGCAGCAGTTCCCAGACCACCTGCTCTGTTCTGAAGTCTGGAGCTCTGGTTCGTTTCACCAGAATTTTGATACAGATCTTATAAGCAGAGGATCAGGGTATCAGCGCTGCAACATTAAAAGAGAGACCTCGGATTCTCTAAAACTGCTGTCTCCCAGAATTTATCTCCTGTTAGGTCAGCTGGCTTCACACATCAAAATCATGAGTTCCTGCCTCATTGGGGAAGGGTTTAAGATGTACAAATTTCGAGTTATAAAAACAGTCACAGCTTTAAAAATTACAGTGTAGAAAATATAGTCAATAATATTAAAATAACAATGTTTGATGTCAGATGGGTCTTAGACTTCTACGGGTGATCACTTTGTAAGATATATAAATATCTAATCACTATGTCATATACTGAAACTAATATAATATTGCATGTCAACTGTAATTAAAAATTTTTTAAAAATAAGGTGTTGTGTTTTTTTTTATTCACCTCATAAGAAGTTGGGGCACCTGCAGTCACTCAGCAATGTCAGCAGGACCCTGGTTATCTGTCTTTCTGCTTTGCAGTCTCATCTCCATGCTGGTGGCTTCATGGTCACAGAATAGCTGCTGCACATCCAGCTACAAATCTCAACCAACTGCAGCAGAGAGGAGAAGGTAGCCTGGCATAGTACTCTCTGCTAACAAAGGCTTCTCATTTTATTCAAGGTGAGCTCTTCCTTAGAGATCTCTCCTGCGTCTCATTGACCAGGACTGTGTCAATGGCCACCCCATGCAGCATGAGAATGAGAAAAATGAGTATTTTTGGTTAGACACGTTGCCTCTAAAGGAAAAAAAAGAGAGAGAGAGACATGCAGTGCATAAAGAAGAAAATAGAAATTAGGTGGGCAAATAGCAGTGTCTACCATAATCCTTTACCCAAATACAGTTGTAAAATTTAAAAGCCACTCTACACAAGCAGGAACTGTCAAATGACTTAATTAGAAACACATAATTTTGGAAGTTTTTTTTTCTTTTAATATACTTTATTGTTTACAATAGTTTTAGACTCACAAAAATTGTAAAGATAATACTTAGAGTTTCTTGTATTCCCAGTACCTACTTGACCCTGTTATTAACATCTTCCATTAGACGCAGACTTTTATTAAAAATTAATGAACCAATAATGACATGTTATTAACTAAAGAACATAGTTTATCCAGATTTCCTTGATTTTTACCTATGGTCCTTTTTTTTTTTTTTTTAAATCTGTTTCAGGATACCCAGGATACCAAATTATACTTAGTTATTATGTCTCCTGTATTCCTTATGGGATGTTTTTCAGAATTTACTTGTTTTTGACAACTTTGACCATTTTGAAGAGTACTGGTCAGTATTTTATAGACTCTCTCTCATGTGGGATTTGTCTTGTGTTTTCCTCATGCTTAGACTGGGACTGTGTGTTTGGACTGGGGAAGCACCGAAGTTATACAGTGGTGTTCTTATTCCATCATATCAAGACTATTACTATCTATTTGAATCATCACTTCTGAGCTGGACCTTGACCTCTGGCTAGGGTGGTTTCTATCAGAGCTCTGAACTCTAAAGTTTCTTTCCCCAACTCCCTCCTTTTCCACACTACACTCTTTGGAAGGAAGTCAGCACAGCCCACAGTGAAAGAGTGGAGAGTTATGCTCCACCTCCTTGCAAATAGAAGACCTAGTTAAACGATTGGTCATTCTTGTGAATGCCTCCATAAATAATAATTCAGAAGCAATTTGATAGAGATCTGTCTCTTCTCCTTATTCATTTGTTTACTTATTTACTTAATCTATTCATTCTATCTTATATTTGTATCAGTATGGACTCATTATTTATTTTATACTTTGGGAGTTCAGTTGGCTCATGAGTCCCCTTGACATATCTCCATACTAGTGTGGTGTGTGTGCGTGCGTGCGTGCGTGCGTGTGTGTGTGTGTGTGTGTGTGTGTGTGGCATTTCCGAACTTTCAGCCATTAGGCTCTTCTTGCGTTTCCTGCTCTAGTCCTAGAATCAGTCATTTCTCCAAGGAATCCTGGTTCTTTTTAATAGCATTTAAAATCAAGATCTGGCAGTAGATGTGCTCGTTGTGGGCAGTTGTCTTTAATTACAGACCTAAGACTTCCCTCCCTGTCTCTCACATGAATAATTAGTTTGCTTCTCTGCCCACCTCCACTTTCTGTCCCATTATCTCCACCCACACAGAACTGAGATCAACACAAATGCTTGGGCTCACAGAACTTAAAGTAGAAAGAATATAAAAAATAAGAGGCATGCCTCCATAAATAATTCAGAAGCAATTTGACTAGAAGGATGCTGAACTCAGAATTCCCGAGTGTTAGATATAGTATGTTTCTGAGGGCCCAAGAAGTGAAGTGGTTGATCCAGTTATGCAGCCATGATTGGCCTCTGAGTCTCCAGAGTTTCCCCATTGCCCTCCTCCTCAAAGCGCTGTGCTGGTGAAGTCTGTGGATCCCTTCATCCCCCAGGTGAGAACAAGACTGAGCACTGCCTTGAGGTGATCTTACTGGAGAGAAAGCCCGGTCAGAAAGGACAGAGCTGGATGCTGACATTATGCACATCCTTTTCAGAGCTGTGGGCTAGGAAAGAGATGTTAGACCCCAACTGGCTGTGCAGAGAGCAGCTCAAGCCTCACTGGGGCAGGGAGCAGTATAGCCATGCCCATAATGAGGCACCAACACCGGTGACTTACACCAGGGGTTCCCCTGAGTCTCAGGCACCTCTGCCACTCCTACTGGAGGAAGATTACCGATCTGGGATGTGCGGCTGTTTGATGATGTTGTTTTTCTGATGTAACTCCTGTTCATTTCCCCACCTCCCTTTCTCTGCCTCCTTCCCTCCCTCTTGGGAGCAATTTATGTGGCTCTGGCTCCTTTTAGACTAGGAGAGAGTGCTAATTAGCCTGATTCATCTCAGGCCACCTGTCCCAGGGCATTTGGCAGTAAGACCAGACAGGGCGTGGCCCCCAACTCTCAGGGGCTGGGACAATCCCCCAGCTGACACCCGGTGGCCGTGATTCATGCAGCAGGATGGATGGGAAGCAATATTCTGTTCCAGCAAGGCTTGTCCCTCCCGCAGCCCCTTCTACCAGCTGCACAGGCAATTGGAGGGGAAACAATTCCTACAGCCTCTGGGACTTTCAATTCATTTCTCCCCCAGTTGAAATTACTGCCTGTGAAGAGAGCGCGCCAGGGCCAAGCTTCCCAGAGGATGCCTCTCCAGCTGATGGTGTCAGGAGAGGCCCACCCTTCTTCCTTCTCCTTACCTGCTTGCCAGCAGCACCCACACTTACTCCAAGCCTCAGGGAGGAATCGCAGCAAACATCTCAAAACAGATGTCCGTGCTGATGCCTGCAGTTCGTCACCTCCATTTCTCCCCTCCAGCCACCTAACAGGGCTTCAGTACTCACTTCCCCCATTATCTGTCCCTGTCAAGGCCCCAACCACCTCACATTGCCATGCACAGGGGCCCTTCTTGGCCTCCCAGCATCCAACACGGCTACCTCTCCTTTCCTGAATTGTTCCCTCCTCACGGCTTTCAGGACACCTATTTCCTTCTATTTGAGTCTGTCCCTTCTCAGTCCCATTTCCTGGCTGCCACTCCTTGTGGGACCTGCTTGTCTCCATCCCCACTCTCTCTCTGAAATGATTTATTTGGCCTAATGGCTTAATACTATCTGGAGGCTGTGGATGCCTTGCCACTCCTCTGTGCTTCAAATTCAATTGCCCAGCAAGTGTGTGTCTCTGCTTGGAGTGCAAGCCCAGGCCTAAGGTCTTCTAACACAACCCAGACCATTGTGCTAATCATCATTAAACTAACTTAAAGATTCTGTCCAGGCCAAAGCAGCCTTTGCTGTTCTCTGTATTGTCTTTGCTTATTTCTCATTCAGTGGACTTTCTGCCTGCTTATTATATAATGACTAGAGGCCTGGTGCACAAAATTTGTGCATGGGTAGGGTCCCTAAACCTGGCTGGTGATCAGGGTTGATCAGGGCCTTCCAGCTGCTGGCTGGGGCCTCTCTTCCCTGGCTACCAGCTACCCACAGGGGCCTTCCTTCATTCCGTGCCACCCCTTGGTGGTCCATACATGTCATAGTGTGTGATCAGTCTCCTGGTCGAACTCCCATGGGGACAATTTGCATCTTAGACTTTTATATATAGATTAATGGTAACAATAATAGCAACTTATTGTTTCTATCTCTCTCTCTTCCTCTCTGAAATCAATAAAAATAAATTTAAAAATAAAATAAAATAAAATAAAATCCTCAGTCACTTTTGCTGGGTTTGGGTGGCAGGATGTCAGAGAGGAAAAGACAAGGAGTAAGAGTTTCTGACTTCTTACTCTGTGCCAGGAACTATGCCAAACACCTTGTGTACATCATTCCATTTGACATTTGTAGTAACCGGTGAGGGAGATATTTTAACCCCCATTTTGCACCTCAGAACATTAGGGCTTAGAGATTAAAATGTTTGCTTAGGTCACATGACTGGAAAGAGCAGAGGCAGAATTAAAATCCTGTTTTGCTTGACTCCAGAGCCTAAATTCTCAAACACTTTCCTTACTAACTGCTTCTTTTTGTTAATCCATACTGCAGCCACAATCAAGTATGTGCCAAACCTGCTTGCTGCGGTCACTGCCCGCTCCTGGCCTGCCACATCCTATAGCCTCTGAGTTTTGTCTTGGATGAGTTCCTGCACGTGTCTTTCCATCATAGATATCAGATATTCTAATAATGTAAATTTTGCTCCCTGACCAACCGGGTGCAATGAGTACTGAAGAGAAAGGGGAGGAGGCAATTGCTAGAAGGATTTAGAAGAAGAATGCCCAGGACCCAAGAAGGTGGACCCTAGTTCACCAGGAGCAGTTTATCCAGATCTGTGGCATCAGAGCAACCAAATGTAACCGGATGTCAAATAAATGTTTTACACTGAGTGAGGTGACAGCCCAAAGAGGGCAGAGGACTTAGACTGAGATGGAAATCCCATGAACAGACCTCTTCTTGGTCTTGGGCACAATTAGAGAAGATTCTCATAGGCCCTATTTGAGAACTCTGGAGCCATAAGATATAATCATAGCACATCTCTGGGCCTGGTCACCATGGTTTTCAATCTGGGTTCCACAGAGCCCTAGGGTTCCAATGAACTCTTGGGGCCTAGAAAAGACCAGGCCTTCAATAGGAGCAGCTCAATAGGAGTTATTGCTTACATTAGGATTTCATATAAGATTTAATGATTAAAAATTAAGAAGATTAAAAAGAAAGAAGCTAAAAAATAATGCAATAATTTTACTAATTAACA
This sequence comes from Pipistrellus kuhlii, assembly GCF_014108245.1. Taxonomy (NCBI): domain Eukaryota; kingdom Metazoa; phylum Chordata; class Mammalia; order Chiroptera; family Vespertilionidae; genus Pipistrellus; species Pipistrellus kuhlii. The sequence goes on along the minus strand of NW_023425595.1, from coordinate 62,428,621 downwards.
TCTTTAAGTCTTTCTTCTCAGTAAAACAGAAGTGACGTTTTTTAGATCTCTAGACTATAGTGAGATGTGAAATAGTGTGTGAATATTCCACCTGTCATGAAATAAATTTTCAATAAACTCCACTTTTCTTCCTTGTCTTTTCCTCTATGACATCCTGCCACCCAAACCCAGCAAAAGTGACTGAGGATTTTTATTTTATTTTATTTTATTTTATTTTATTTTATTTTATTTTATTTTTAAATTTATTTTTATTGATTTCAGAGAGGAAGAGATAGAGATAGAAACAATAATGATTGGCTGCCTCCTGCATGCCTCCCCACTGGCAATCAAGCCCCTCAACCTGAGCATGTGTCCTGACTGGGAATCAAACCATGACCTCCTGCTTCATATGACAATGCTCTACCACTGAGCCACACAGCTCGGGCAGTGGCTCAGGGCTTTAATGTGTGGTGGCTTCCTCTAAATGAACTGTTTCCATGGTGTCTCTCACCATCAGTCTTATAAGATAGAAGCATCCAATTTAATAATCCCAAACACCCTTGACTGCCCCAAACAGCCATCTCCAACCGACCCCTGCCTCTGCTCAGCCCGGCACCTGCCTCTCTGGCGTTATTGAGGGCCTCCCTGACTGCTCTCTAGCACACAGCCAGCCAGCCAAGGAAGTGGGTTGGTGGCTCCCCAAGGCCCACAGCCACACATGGAAATGGCCCAGCAGAAGAAACACAGGGAGGCTATTAGAGACCAGCCACCCTTACAGCGAGAAGCTTGAAAGCCGAGCTTTGTCGCTGAAAGAGGAGTCTGAGTAACCAGAAAAGCAGGTGCAGGCCCTGACTGCAGCTCCATGAAATCGCGATCAGTAGCCTCTGTTTAAGGAGGAAGGAGCGTGTGTGAGGCGTTTTTGAAAAATGCCTACTGAAAATGATTAATATTTTAAAGAAGCAATCTCGGCTCTTACAAGAATAGGTTTCCGTTGTCTGGCTAGTTTGCGCAAATCCTAACAATGCTCAGATGAATGAGGCATTGGTACTCACACTCAGCTCCTAGACTTGCGGGTCTGGTTTCAGCAATGGGGTGAATGGGAACAAGACTATTGATGGACCTCAGTCTGCAGGGAAGACACCGGGGTCCCTGGGGAGGCTTCCTGGGGACCACCCTCTGGAACCTGGAGAGGAGAGGCGGGGAGGGGAGCGGAGACATCCAAGCTTGCAATGGCAGATGGTCGGATGCAGAGTGAAGTCAGATTCATCAGGTTTTACGTATCTTCTGTGAGCAGAGATGGAGAAAGGAGCCAGTGTCAGGTTACCCGTTTAATTATTTTTACATCTCTCTTCCCACGGCTGCGGCTCCGCAGATCATTCATCCAGAGGCCCGAAGTCCCCCTGAGCCGGAGCCCCGGGACAATGACCCGCTCCTGAGAAATGCTGAGGGTGTTTGGGGTCAAAATGCTGTTCTCAGGCAACAGAGGAGCTGGAGGGGAGGAGCTGAGCACGACCCTGCCAAGGACCCTCCCAACTCGAGGTGCGGGGACCCCATAGCTTCTCCTGGACTTCGGACAGAGGAGTTCTGGCTGCCAGGGGCTCCAGGAAGGCTGTCACCTCACAATAGACAAACATGTGTCCTTTGCTGGGGACAGTTTGGAACAGTGACTCTTGATATAGATATAGATATAGATATAGATATAGATATAGATATAGATATAGATATAGATATAGATATAGATATAGATATAGGTATAGATATAGATATATAGATATATGTATATATATATAGATATATTGATATATATGTATTATTGTTTGGTTTTTTGTGTTTTTTTTTTTTTACAGAGAGGGAGATAGATAGAGAGCTAGAAACATTGGTGAGAGAGAATCATCGATCAACAGCCTCTTGCACACACACACCCCCCCCCCACTGGGGATGTGCCCGCAACCAATGTACAATACATGCCCCCGACCAGAATCTAACCTGGGACCCTTCAGTCACAGGCCAATGCTCTAGCCACTGAGCCAAACCAGTTTCAGCTGAACAGTGATTTTTGTTGCTTTGGATTCCTCCCCAGTGAAAAATAAATGAGGGCTGCTGGGATGGGGACCCAGAGGTATGAGCATCCACAGTTTGCATTAATTTTAGGAGTAATCTTCCTCCCCCCCCCCCCGCCTTCCCCACTCCCCACCACCACCACCAGCCACCTTCTTGAAGCTCTGGTCAAAGAAACCAGCATCTAAGCTTTTCCAAGCCTTCTTGGCTCTCACTCTCACCAGCCCTCTCCTTCCCTGCCTGCCCTTGTTACCCCTCCCACCCAGCTCCTGCTTGGGAGACCCAGCGCCACCCTGGCTCCTGGGCTCTGAACTGCCCATTGGGAATCTCTCAGAGGGACACCCCCAGGACCTGTCCCCACACTTCCTTGATTGGACTTGGTTCTCTTCTGACAAGGGATGAGCCATCCTTGGGGCACTGACCAAAGTCCCCTCACACAGCAGGATCCCCAGAACCCCAGGGGACCCTTAGCTCTCAGAGAGCTCTCCCATGTGCTCCTGCGGATGAACGCTCCTCTCTCAGTGTCAGCTCTTCCTGGCAGTTCCTAGTAGAGCCCCGGGCCTGAGTCCACGCGCCTGGAAAGGACACTGCAGGTCAGAGAGCGACTGGCCCAGGGCTGCAGGCAGGGATGAGGCAGAGACTAGCACCGCAGGCCTCAACCTCACAGGTGAGGGACATAACAGGTCATCTGCTACCAAAAGTAAACACCAACATTTGCAAATGACTGCCTTTCTCATAAATCTAGTTTGGGAAGAAGAATAGCAAAATTGTTGCTAGCAGGCACTTTGGAGTCTAACGGGATTCTGAATTCTGGCTCCACCCCTGATTGATTTTGTGACTTTGTGACGTCAGGCACTTGCTTCATGGCATTAACCTCAACTTACCCGTCTGGGAAATGGGATGATAGTAGCTTCTACGTCCTAAAGGTTGTTGTCAGGATTCTGTGAGCAAGGCATGCCAAGTCTTAGCACAACTTCTGGCATACGAAAACTAACAATAGGTACTGGCTAAAATTAGCATCTGTGCGCTGTACAGGAATGCAAGGGTTTCCTGAGATAACCATTCCCCCTCTCCCTTTTATTCTGACAGGCACTCCTGCAGCAGGGAGAGAAAAAGGTGGGCTGGCAGGCTGTATGGAAAAGCTCACATGTAATAGCAGCCTATTTTATATTTTTGTCACATCTGCAAGGGAGTTATCATCACTGTTATGCTGATAATATTTGCAGTGGTTATAATTTATTATAATGCCTTGTTTCTCCACAAAATAAATATAAATGTGCGTATATGTGTCTTCCCCCAATGTGTTGGCGACACTAACAGCGCTTGTGTCAGGCGTGAGCCTCATCTCTCAAGCCTGTCAGGGCAGATGGAAGCTGGCGGCAGTAGCACCATGTAGTCCGGGGGTCCCTGGGTAACACCTGAGCATGGGGTCCTAAAGGCACGGGACAGGAGATGGGAGGGGGCACAGCTCTGGCAGCTCCTGGCAGGGCGATCCCTCTGGTCGCCTTCCCCTAATGAATATGGAGGAGCCTTCACTCAGCCAAGGGATGAGGGCTTTGTTTCTCTCCACCACTCCCCTGTGCTCCTATCGGGTGTCACTCTTATTATTATTATTCCCTCTGTGTTGACAAGTGATTTAAGCACTTCACAGGAGAAAAGGAAAAAAGAAGGTGGGGGCTGATGGGGGGGAGATCTTTTCTTTGGATCCAGGGTTTTCTTTTTGGGGGGGATTAGCAAATAAATGACTATGAGTATATAATTAAAACTAATAGGTTAATTAGAGGACATTCAGATCTTTCTGGGAAAAGAAGAAAAAAAAAGCCATTGACTGTCTCCTTCTGAGGCAAACTGGGAGGAGAATAAATAGCTCTTACAGTTCACTCTGCCCTTCCTTCGAGGCTCCGCTGTTATTGGGTAACAGGCCGGACATGGCCCGCAGGCCAGAGCTCCCTCCAAGGCAGAACAGCTGCCCCAGGCCACAGGGGGAGTCAGGGCAGCAGCTCTCCTGCTCCTGGGTCCCACCCTATCTGTAAGCTCAGGCTCTCACCCTGTTCTTGTTCTTGGTCTTGGTCTCGTTCTTGGTCTCGGTCTCCCTCTTCCTCTCCCTCTCCCTCCCCCTCTCTCTCTCCCTCTCCCTCTCCCTCTCCCTCTTTCTCTCCCTCTCCCTCTCCCTTCCATCCCCCCCTCACACACCCTTTTCTGCTCAGCTGTGACTGTCACTCAAACTGTGCCAATCTGTCCTCCAGACAAGGGGATTTCCGAGGGCATCTACACCATGACAGTGTTTCTTGTTGGTAGAATCGGGGCCAGGAGATGGGGAGTGGCGGGAGGAGGGAAAGGCCAGCAGTCAGGTTGCCCTCCTCAGCAGGCTGGCCCTCTCCGGCTGGAAGGGCTCCAGAGACCTGGAGGAGTGATTCTGCTCACTGGGCCAAACAGCATGTATAGGATGCAGTGGGATGAGCATAGTGTGCTGTGCTGCCTCCGCCTGGGTTGGGGCAGGGCCCAAAGCTAAGCAAGGGGAGGGAAACGGGGCACCACCGTGGTCAGCCCTCTGTCCTTTCTGGTGCAGTGGCAATCAGGGCACCTGGGAATGGACAATGGAAGTCTTGGTCTGGGTTGAATTATGTCTCCCAAAAAGGTGTGTTGGAGTCCCAACTCTCAGAACCTCTGAGCATGGCCTTATTTGGAAATAGGGAGGTTGCAGATGTAATTCGTGAAGATGAGAGCATACTGTGGTCAGGAGGGCCTACTACGTGATTCAGGAGGAGAAAGACAAGAGATGACCATGTAGCATTGGAGGCAGAGATTGGCAAAGCTGCCACAGGCTGGGGGCTGGCAGAAACTGGAAGAAGCAGGAAGAATCCTCCCCTGGAGAATTCCAGAGAAACACGATCCTTCCCACAACTCAATTTTAAACCTTTAGCCTCCAGAACTGTGAAAGAATGGAGTTCTGCTAATCTAACCACCCAGTGTGTGTGCTTTGTATAGCTTCTGGAGGAAACGAATCGGTGGCTCTCAATAGCCAACTTGACTGAAAAAAAATCTTAGGTTTGGTCTAGGGATGAAATCTCAACTCATATTTCTGGAAGAAAAGAAGTAGATCTCAAGCTATGGTACCATGGAAGGCTCCAAAGCCAGGCCCTAATCCCCACCCAGGGTGTGTCACTGTGCACTTCGGCAGTCAGTAGCGATTCCTTGTGTCCTGAGAAGGGCAATGCAAACCCTGAACAAGAGAGGTCATCTCAGGGGCCTGAAGGATGGACACAAACTAAATCCTTCTCTTTCACTGTCTCATTTTATTAGTAGTAATAACAGCAACACCTATCACTTACTGAAGCTTATTACGTACCAGGCATAGTGTCAGACACTTGATAAGGATTTTCTCCGTGTGGCCGCCCTTAGATAAGCTCCGTGGCTCCTGGGGGTCCATGCCAGAAGGCGCCCTCTTTTGCACCAGCCCCGCATGTGCATGTCAGGGTAGGGGAAATGAGTGAGGGTGGCTACATCCAGCCTGGAATTCACACTTGTATCACTGCTACTTCCCTTCACATCCACACATTAACTCCCCTTCCTTCCTCTTTTCTAAAAGTAGTATTTTTATTAGTCTTTGTAAGTTGGTACTGCTTTTACAAAATCACAGCAAACAAACAAAAAGCTACCTGGCATGGAAAAAGGTACAAAAAAAAACTAGATGTCTGGGATCTGAAGCACACTTAGACCAGGTCAGTTATTCAAATCCTATTAAAAAATATATATATATAAACAAACAGGAGGCCCCTTGCAGAAAAATTGTGCACGGGGTGGGGTGGGGGTGTCCCTCAGCCCAGCCTGCACCCTCTCCAATCTGGGATTGTGTCTAAACAGGCAGTTGGACACCCCTCTCACAATCCAGGACTGCTGACTCCCAACTGCTCACCTGTCTGCCTTCCTCTTTGCCCCTAACTGCTTCTGCTGCCAGCCTGATCACCCCCTAATCACTTCCATGCCAGCCTGATTGATGTCTAACTGCTCCCCTGCCAGCCTGTTTGTCCCCAACTTCCCTCCTCTGCTGGCCTGGCCACCCTTAAGTGCCCTTCCCTTCTGGGTTGATCGCTTCCAACTGTCCTCCCTTGCAAGCCTGGTGCCTCCCAACTGCCCTCCCCTGCTGGCTATCTTGTGTCCACATAGGGTCAGGATCTTTGATCACATGGGGGCAGCCATCTTGTGCGTTGGAGTGATGGTAAATTTGCATATTACTCTTTTATTAGATGGGATAGAGGCCTGGTGCACGAGTGGGGGCCAGCTGGTTTGCCCTGAAGGGTGTCCCAGATCAGAGTGGGGGTTCCCTTGGGGTGTGGGGCAGCCTGGGTGAGGGGCCTGTAGTGGTTTGCAGGTCAGCCATGCCCCCTGGTGACCCAAGTGGAGGCCCTGGTATCTGGAATTTATTTACCTTCCATAATTGAAACTTTGTAGCCTGGAGCAGAGCCAAGTCTCCTGCTCGATCTGTGGCAGCAGCCATTTCTATTGGGACTTATGTACCTTCTATAATTGAAACTTTGTATCCTTGAGTGGAGGCCTAGACCAGCCAGGGTATGTGGAAAGCTTGGCTTCCTCTATTGCCAGGGAATCCCAGGCCTCTCAACTGCTCTCTGTGACTGCAGCCATCTTGGTTGAGGTTAATTTACGTACCCACTCTGATTGGCTGGTGGGTGTGGCTTGAGCAGAGTGATGGTTAATTTGCATATTACTTTTTTTTATAAGGTAGGGTGACCTAAGGTGAGAACTCCTCTCCAGGGATCAAATAGAGAAAAGGAGCAGGGGGCACAGGATAGCCCTATGAGTAAATGGCAAGCCAATGTCCCCACCTCCCTCTGTTTCTACAGGAGCAGTGAGAGGGAGCGAGGGGTGCAGCAGAAAGGTGGTGACACAGTCATTGCCCTCGCCTGCCACAATCCTCAATTGTCACCCCGCTAAAGGCTGTCCAGTAAAGGAACAATTCAAGGAATGAGCAGAGCTAACACTCCTGGGAAATGGGGCCAGAAAAAGAGGCTAACTGTTGATTTTCCAGTCCACAGAACGAAACCTCGTGGGATGGCCCCCGCCTCCCACAAATGCATCCCTGCTCTACAGTGGTAGCCTTCTCCCAGCAATAAAGGCTCTGCAAGTCCAGCTCCATCCTATGGCTGATTTATGGACTAAGCCACTTAACCCCTAGCCAAGGGTTTCCTTATCTTCAAAATGTAAAATGTAAAGCAAAAAAAAAAATGTGAATTGCACCAGGATTTTGAGGACAAGTGGCATAATCCTATTCATGTAAGATCAAAACTGTATAAGGAATTATTACAAAGTGAAAACTGTTGGCGACTGCAATATTCATTAGCCATGTGGACTCCCAAATATTGCTGGGCCTTCTGGAACAGTGAGGAACAATCTGAGCTGTGAAGGGTGGGGCACCACTCCTCCTAACTGCCAGATCTTTCTCATTTGATGCCAGCTGGTAACCTACATTTTTAACTTGCAGAAAGAGGAAAATACAGGTCGCACCCCAGGAGGGAAACCAAAGGAAAACAGAAGCAAGGGAGTGGCTAGAATCACAGCTAGCTGGTGTGCGTTTCTGTGGGGAGTTAACTGTCAAGTCCGGAGAACAGGGATGTTCATAGTTGTTTTGTTTGCCCAACAGAAAAAGACTGTGTTAGACCCTTACTGACCCACAGCTAATCTCTTTCCAGCAGTTCTAGAAACGGTCTGTTTGCTCAGGCTGTGAATAGTCTCTAAACCTTAAAGGGACTACACCAAAGCAAGCTCAAGACAGCCAGCCCCTCCCTCAGCCAGAGGTAAGCAGGAAATACCAAAAGGGAAGCGATTCATTAATCATGGCTATTGCTTGGGGAGCCAATCACATTAGCCCTTTCAGACAAACATCCAATAATATCTCCTGCAGGACAGGAACCGATCACCTCTCTTTCCCCTCTAGGCCATTTCATTCCAAACCTCCTGTGGTGTGTGTACTAGCTCTGCCAGTGGCCAACAAGCTGAGAGCCCCATGCCAGCCACCTAAAGGAGCAGACTCCAGCAGAAGGGCTGGGGCCAATATTGATGCTAAACATTCAGGGCAGAGCCCAGACCCAATCCATCAATCCCACAAACATTTATTTACTGGTAGCGCCTCTGTGCCAGACGTTAGGAATAAGAGGAACACAATCCCTATCCTCCAAGAGCTCAGTCTAGTGGGGGAGACAGAACTAAACAAATACAGTCCTTGCATTGCAGCCCAATGAGAGCCACGCCAGAAGCCTAAGTGCCTGAGAGCAGACAGCCTTGTGGGGGAGGGCATCAGCTCCTCCAAGTAGCACAGTGGCACTTGGGTGGCCTTTCATAGCCTCCAAAGGACCTGCACATGGCTTGAGGCCCTCACCCCCCCGCCCCATACCCACACATAGTCTCTTTCAAGGGCTGCCATAACAAAGCACCACAGACTGGGTGGCTTAAACAAGAGAAATTTGTTTTCCCACACTTCTGGAGGCCAGAGGTCTGAGATCAAGGTGTCCACAATGCCAGCCTCTATCCTTGGCTTGTAGATGGCCACCTTCTCCCTGGATCTTCCCACAGTCTTTCCTCTGTGCCCATAGCTCTGTACTCACTTCCCCTTCCCATAAGGACACCAATCTTATTGGCTTAGGACTCACTCTAATGACCTCATTTTATATCCTTAAAGAACCCATCTCCAAATAGTCACATATGTGGTACCAAGGATGGGAACTACTGCATAGGAATTTGTGGGGGCATGCAGCTCATGACACCATCATTTCCCACATCTGTTGTGAAGTCAATACTTAACCACTGTCTCCCCTAAAGTGCACAATGACCAGGGCTTTTGTCCTCTAAATCTACTGTGTTAGTGCCTGAGTCGGTCCTGTCAGATGAAAAAGCTGGTGAAATCCTGCTTCTGTCTCTTAAGTGAATGCCTGGTCACTTCATCTTTCCCTCCAGAAGCTGCATGTCCATTCAAATCATGGGACAGTCTCTTTGCCCTGCTCAGCAGCCCTGCTCACTGGCCTCATGTCAAGGTACTTGGTCAGTCACTCTATCTGCACATGGGCTGGAATTTCCTTTAGGCCTGGCAAGCAGAGAGACAGCAAACTATCCATCAAATAGACATGCCAGGATCTCCGGGCATGTCAGATATCCTGAATCCACTGCCACGGGACACGAGGGAGGGTTCTATGATCAATGAGACTATAGGCCACACAGCAGGACTCTGCATACTGGAAGGTAGAGAGGCACCTGGGCTTTATGCCACCACTTTGTGTGGCAAAGCTTTAGTGCGTATTCACTAGGATCAGGCACCTGCACCGTGCTAGGGGCCAAAGAGAGAGAGGAATGGGTCACCCTCTGGTCTTCAACCTCCGGGAAAAGACTGTACACACAATCCAACAAAGGACTATGGTTTAGTTACAGCCATGGGCTCAGGAAGCTGAGGATTGGGACAGCGAGCCGTGCATGGGGGTTCGGAGCGACTTCCAGTTTGAGCTGATGCCTGAACAGTCTGGGAAGTTGAGCAGCCAATGGAGGAACCAGTGAGAAGAACGGGCTGGTCCAATAAGAAGGTCAATGGGCAAGGGGATAGGGGTGAAGCATAAGATATGTGGGAAGAAAATGTGCAGACCAGTGTCACTGGGGCCTAAATTTATGTGAGGGAGAGTGGCAGGAAGCGGGATCAAAGAGATGGCCAGGGGCCACATTTAGAAGGATATGGAAGTGATGCTAAATGGCTTGGACATGTCCTGTGGGTTGTAAACTGTGTTTGTGGGACCACTGGGGCTCTTTTGTGGCCTTGAGACAAGGAGCAAGACTGAGCAAGCAAGGCACTCCTCAAAGCATCTTGGCTCTTACCTCTTTTATATATTGGGGTTATTTGAAAATTAAATTTCCTAAAGCTTAAACGAATTGATAACTACTGGTGCTTTAGCTAATAAAGAGCCTGTCTAGAGTTCTAAACAGGGGTGGGGTGGTGGGTAGTGTGGAGTCTGAAACTGAGGGGCACAGGTTAGGAGACTAAGGCAATAATCCAAGAAAGAGAAATAGGAAGGAGTTAAGAGATGGGAGGAGGGATTAGGAGGTGAAACTGATGGAACTTGCTGATTGGTTTAATATGGAGAGTGAAGGAGAGGGCAGTGTCTAGAATGAATTCTGGGTTCATGACTCAGGCCATTGGGAAATAGAATGAAGGGGAAGCAGTCTGTTTGCGTAGATGTGGACCTCAATGTACAGTGAGACTTGGAGGTGGAGCTGCCCAGACGGCCATTTGATTGAGTCAGTGCTTCTATATCCCAGCCTAAATATAGTACCTAGCACATTGTAGATAGGTGCCAGTAAATGTATGTTTTCTATTTCAAATTTACAGATAAAGTCTTCAAGATTCTCTACAATCTCTTCTAGATATGTCTTTCAATACAATCTTTTTGTTCTCAAAAGTGTATGGACTTAGAATAGGCAGATCTTCTCTGTCCATGAAGGCTCTGTTCAGCCAGATGGTTTCTTCATTGTCCCCAGACACATGTCTCTTTTAAGACTCTGGAATAGATAGAGAGATGATAGGAGATAGAATCGCTGTCTTTCACGTGTTATTTCTATAAAATGCAATGATAGGTATCATATATGACACGCTGTCCCTCCATCTGCCAATGCCCTCTCCCACCCCTTCCACCTATCTGATGTGATTCCCCAGACAGACCCCAGTTCTCACTCCACTTTTTCTATGAAACCTTCTCTGCTCTACTTTCCTGAGAACAAATTATAAGTTTGTTTGGAGAAAGAATCTGTGAATTTTGTGGTGAAAAAAAAAATCATTCTTTAGAGCACCCCTTTCCCAGCTTTCATTGGCCTAGACTCACCATCTGGGCACCCACGTCCTGCAGCACTGGGCACAGTTGCCTTTGTCTATACAGAAGGGGAGTGTGGATCCAAGAAACCCCGCCTCCCATCTCAGTGCTGGGCATTCTCAGGGAGTCAGGACACCTTGTTCTGAGTCAAAGGCATCTAGCTCTCCAAAGGCCTTGGACCCAGACAGCCCATCTGTCTGGACAGCCCATCTGTCTGTGAGGGAAAGTTAGGGTTTCGTTCTAACCTATTGGTGTTTCTTTGCCACATCTCAGTAGTATTGGATTTCCATTGTGCACATGTGCTCTGCTTGCTTTCCTCCTGCCTTATTTTAGCAGGCCCCTTCTCCCAGATGGGTTCTAATTCTCTAGCCCTGGCAATTGCTTAGCAACAGAGCCCAGGAGCCCAGGGCTTCTTCCATCTCTCCCTACAGCACATGATCCTGTCCCTCGTGGGGTGCTACCTCTCTGGTGAGCAGGGACAGCTTTGTCCCATAAGAAACAGACACCAAGGGTTACTCAGTTCCACAACAGGAGTGGTGGCTCTCCCCCATTCCCACTCTCCCTCCCTACTCCTTCCAATTTCAGGGTGTTCATGGAACAATAGATGATTCCAGCATTGATGGCTGCCTCTTCAGGGGCATCAAGATGGTCAGTTCATTTTTTCCATGTGCTGCCTAACATCAGAGTAATAGGTATTTTTCCACCCCTCGCAAGATTTATATGGCTCACATGGTATACTTGTAAAATACACAGGAGGCCTGATAAATTAGACATTATTTATTACGGTGCTAAAACGATACCCTTTGCTTAATTACACCAGCCATATGCTGCAGTGCAAATCATTGTCATTCAAAAGAACAGCCAGCATTGGTCAGGATGCATGCAATCAGATCACGAAGTTTTGAGGACATAACTGGACTAAAAATAGGCTCGATGTCTCACCCTAAAGAACACCAAATGTATACATCCCTCCAGCCAGCCATTCATTTAACAAGTAAGCATCAAGCACTGATGCTGTCAGTCACCTTGCAGGTCCTGAGGACAATACCTGATCCCTGTCCTCCAGGAGCACAACAGCCATTGTGAGGGACAGACAGAAAATGAGCAGATATTGCAGTTCTGTGACTGTGGTGAGCCACAGTCTAACCTGGACTCACTATGCCAAGAAGGCTACCTGGGTTGCATCCACAAGGTCTGGGAAGTGTTTCAGGCTATCCCCTTTCCATTACCTTGTATGATTTCTTCTCAGTGATTAACAGATCAAAACATCTAGAATGGTATTTTTCATTCATGTTTACATGAATATTTTCTGTCTCCTCCTTGCCCCTGCAACTGGAAGGTAAGCTCCAATGTGTTCACTCCAGCACATAGCATAGAGATGAGTATATGAGGGCACTCAAAACATAGTTACTAAATGAATAAATGAACACTGACAAAACCAAGATGAGAGACCCGGGATATGTTCTGTGAAGGTTAAAGGCCATCATGGCACATTACCTGACATTTCACAGCTCCCGCTTCTCTCATCACTTATCTACACTCTGTCCACCCATCCCTCCGCAGACCAGCCCACCCAACTTCCCACAGGAACTGGCGTTTTCCCACTGGCTACAGTAAATAAGTACATTTGCTATGGAACAATAGCAGCTGTGTCTCTCCATGACCTTGGGGTTAATGGCCAATGGCTCCCAGGTGCCATCTGCAGTGAACTGTCAGAGAGCACAGTCGCCATGACCACCTGGCAGCATCTCTGTCACCCAGAGTGCCCACAGAAGCCTGGGAACTCTCTCGCTGTTGGGAAGCCCTATCCAACGTGGGAAGCATACTGAGGCCAGGTTAAGAAAAACCTGGCTTCGAATCCAACCCACCCTGTCTTAGACGATGTACTTAATCTCTCTATGCCCCTTTTCTAATTTAATATGGAGATGACTTTTAGGGATAAAGTGAATGAGGTGCCTGGCCTACGTGTAATTATTATTATTGCATGATACCAGAGACTCTTCCATTCAAACAGTCTCCCTCACTTGCCACAGACACTCACACATGAGCCGTTTTATCTTCATTATTTCCTTTAATCCTCACCACTAGTCTATGAGACAGAGACTCCTACCATGATCTGAACTTGACTGATGACACACTTGAGTCTTAAAGAACTGAGGGATTTGCCAAAACTGGTTTTGCTCAGTGGATAGAGCGTCGGCCTGCAGACTGAAAGGTCCCAGGTTCAATTCCAGTCAAGGGCACGTACCTTGGTTGTGGGCACATCCCCCATAGAGGGTGTGCAGGAGGCAGCTGATTGACATGTCTCTCTCCCTTCCTCTCTGTAAAAATTAAAAAAAAAAAATATATATATATATATATATATATATATATATATATATATATATATATATATATTTTTTTTGTTTTTTTTTTTTTTTAAAGAACTGAGAGATTTTTCTAGAACCACATCTTGGCTGAGCTGGGATTCCAGCCCAAGTCTGCCCAACTCCAGGACCCTTACTCCTAACCCACTGTGTTGTACAAACTCTCCAGGGACCTGACATGGCTGCCCCACACCCTCCGCTTCTGTGTGTCTTCTAAAGCAGCAGAGGCATGGGCAGAAGGACAGGTGTGCATGGCCAGGGGCGCCCACTCCATGGTCCAAAGCACAATGCCAAGGGGAAGAGGCTGGTTGCAGGGAATGCAGCCAGGCCTGTGGCATGCTCCAGCTAAATATCGGCCTTAGTCTAAAACTGGACAATTTCCAGGCCCTTGTCATGATGGAAGGGAGGAAAAGAAGAGCATATTTTGCCTGTTAATCTTCAACCTAATTTATATAAGCAGAAGAAACTCTTGAAATGTCCATGAAATCTGTTAAATGGATTGTGAGTGATTATATTTCCCAAATGGCCATGACAATATTATCTATTCACACATTCTCTCATAACTCTGGCACATACCTCCACCATCAAGAAGTGGGGCGTATGCCTCCTCCCCCTGAACGTGGACGAGTCATTGGTTTTGTGCAGGTAGGATAATTCCAGAGCCCATATTTTTATGAGGCCACTATATAAGGAACTATCTGGAGCCTCTTAGACCAAGCAGAGAGCCCCTTTCGGGGAGAAGATAAATCTAAGGCTGGGAGGGCAAGTCAGGCCAGATTAGGAGAGCCTTGAATACCATCCCTTAGTCATTGACTTGTTACTTAGTGACACATACCTCTAGTGCTACCTGTACTACTAATTACATAGTCATTTTTTTCTATCAAATTTAAAACTATTTCTTCTTTTTGAAACATCTAACCTTGTTTTAAGAAATAATACTATAATAATCACAGGTTTTATGTCCTATTCATATTTACCTGATATATACAGAATAACTACTTTTTAAAAATTTTGTTCCTGCCGAAACCGGTTTGGCTCAGAGGATAGAGCATTGGTCTGTGGACTGAAATATCCCAGCTTTGATTCTGGTCAAGGGCATGTACATTGGTTTCAGACACATCCCCGGTAGTGGGTGTGCAGGGGCAGCTGGTTGATGTTTTTCTCATCAATGTTTCTAGCTCTCTATTCCCTCTCCCTTCCTCTCTGTAAAATATCAATAATATATATATATATATATATATATATATATATATATATATATATATATATATAAAATTTGTTCCTGAACCCCTAAAATATCTGTGCAACCTGGGTCTCTGTACCCCACTTCAGAACCCATGCACTAGGCACTGCACAGCCACCATACATTCTGAATGAAGGGAAGATCCAGGGAACAGTTCTAGGAAAACTTACCTGCTTCCTTGGCAGATACATCCCCAGGGCTTGCTGGTGAAAGGCTTTGTGGGAGATGGGGGTCAAGCTGCCATGGTCTGCATTCCTGGGTCCACATGAGTTCTGTGCTGGCAGAGGAGGTCCAGGAAGACAATCCTGCACCTCCTTGGAGTGGAAGTTTAACCTGGTGTTAAGTCACTTAAAATGTGTCAGTTGTATTATGGATATGTTACATTTGTTTCACAAAATCACCAGAATGTTTATTCAAAAACAGGCAAAGTCTAAAAAATATCACCCAGGACAGTAGGTGTCATGGTCCCTGTCTTTTAGCTCATAATTCCCAATCCTCGCCACACATCAGGGTCATCTGAGGACCTTTTGAAAATCACCAGGACCCAGGATCTACCCTATTCCATTTAAATCCAAACCTCTGAGGGTTGGGCCCAGAAATCAGGATTTTTAAAGGCTCCCAGGTGATTCTGATGGGCAGTCAGGAAGGAAGAAGAACTCCTATTTTAGGGGCATTTTGGTGGGAAAGTGCAAGGAACTCTGAAAGAGAGCACTGAGGGACTGGAGACAGGAAACTGACCAGGAGTCCATTCTGCAGTCTTAGAAAGAGTCCACACACGTTCACTGTATTCGGTAAAATCTCTGTGAAGTCATGCCTAGCACATCTACAACAGACACATACACAAATGACAGCAATGCCCACGAACCGTCAAGTGCACCCACACAAGCAACACATATACAAGCCTTTTTTACTAAGCACAGGGAACCTGCTTGCAAAACTAGCCATAGACAAAGCCAGGGGCCAGGAGTTGGGGTCTGATTTCATTCAGGCTTGTGTAGGTTAGGTGGGTTTCTGACAAAACAGACTACCAAATTTGGGGTTTTAATTCTATTCATCCATAACCGAGTCCCAAGGAAAGGACACATACACATCTATAGTGTCGTGCACATTCATATGCACAGCATCTCACACTCACGTCAGGTTAGATGTCCAGTCCTTAGACTCACACTCCTCGGACCACCCGGAGGCAGCTGTGAGGCTATGAGGGTGTGTGATTCCTACCTCTGGTCCCACTTCCTGGAGCTGAAGGCCGGGCCCCTTTTGATTCCCAGCTGGGAGCAGGCCCTCTGTCCTAGATTGGAGGGGCACTTGGCAGTGAAGGAAAAAAAATTGCCTGGCTCTGAGGTCTGCCTTGGTTCATAGCTCATTATTCTTGCTCCCAGGACCCCCAAACAAGAGGGCGCTCAGAAACCACAATTCTGGAACAAGGAGGCATTGTCCCCTGGGCCTGCACTTTCCTGAAGCTTGAGTGAGAAAAAGAGAGATGAAGAGGGTTCCCTGGGCCATGAAAGTCTGGAGAGAAGCTGGCACCTGGGAAAGAACAATTTGCCAAGCAGCTGGCCAAGCCAGAGCCCTCCAGCGGATGTGGAAACTTGCGCTCTGAGAGCCCTTCCCTGGGCCCTACCTTCACAGAACATAGGGCACTCACCCTAACACCCTTCCCTCCACAGCACCTACAGCAAGCTGGACACTAATGCTGAGGACACGGAAGAGGGACCTGGGGGGAGGAGCTACTGGGCCCTGCCCTAAGTACCACCTTCAGGATCAGACGGGAAGAGCCCAGCCTGCCCAGCCCTGGGATCACCATTTGGACTGAAGTGCAAACAGCACTTCTCAATATCAGATCCAGGCTCCCACTCTCAGAATTGATAGCAGTGGGTAGTGAGGTGCTACTGAAGGTCAGCAATTATGAGGAGACCTCACCCCTCTCTCCTGCCTACATGCTACACTGAACATCAACCCCAATCCAAGGCTCTTCCCTCAGAGTTGAGCCCGGCCCTACATGTCCCCCTGCAACACACACATCATTGTAGGGAGCGGTTATAGGGTTAAGCCTTGGACTGACCTGCTGGCAAAGCTGCAAACAAGTCCCAGCTTGGAGGGCACAGCCCTCTAAGCATAATTAAGCTTGATCTTGTGACTGCTCCCTAGATCTTTTCTGGGTAGCTAATGGGCTGTGGGAGGTACAGGCAAGTGCTGCCAAAACAAGTGAAACTTATAAGAACCTTGTAAATTACCTTGTTTACCTCTGACTATAAAATAAACCATCAGCTTGCAGTCTGGATCTGTTCTGTGGCCTCAGTCAAGTACAGAAGATCCACCTAGATCCAGCTTATTCTCTTTGTCTGTCTTTTCTTCATCTTCACTGGCCCTACCTCAGGCTTACTGAAACCTTGGCTGTGCTGGTGTGGCACACATCATCCTCATTTTAGTGGACATTTTTGGCTATTCAACATTATTTTTTTCTAGAAACAATCCACACTCACCCCATACCATTTGGGATGCTTTTGGCTATAGTTTACAACAAGAAAAAAAATTAACTGGCATAAAGAACAAGGAAAGTTGTTGTTGACACAAAGGCCCCAGAAGGGCAGACTTCAGGGTTGGATTGGTCCAGGGGTTCCAGTTCTGCATCTCTGCCAGGCCCTCTGTCGTGTCCTCCTCTATGGCTGACAGAATTCTCTTGTGACTGAAAAATGGCTTGGGCAGCTTAATACTTCACAACATGTATCAAATATCCAGAAGAGAGAGTTTCTTCAGCTGGCACTTTGCTAAGAACAAGAATAATTCTCTTCCAGAAAACCTCATTTTAGGACTTACTGGAGGCAAACATGAGGCCATATCTCTCTGTCCAGTGATGGACCGAGGAGTGGATGCCTGACTCAATATGAGCTAGTCATAGAACTCTGTGCTATTGGCCACAGTGATTGGTCTGTGCATGAGCAAACAACCCAAGCCAGGGCCATCATAATCCTTCCTTAGGGGTTGACTAATTAAAGATTAAGTCAAAAGCCATCTCTGTATCTGGTTATTGGATTGTATGGATCTTAACTTGGGCCTGCTGGCCATCAGCCACTTCCTCATGAGAAGACACCTGAGAGAATGATGTCAATAACTAGAGAGCAGAGTCCTCAGGGAGTGTGAATTCCTAGTTCAAATGATGCCTAAGGCCCCTTTCACCTCCTCTCTTGCAATAGTTTGCTTATGTTGGATGATAACCGCTGTTAAAAGCTTCCCTTTACATCTTACTACCCATTGGCTCTTGAGTAAGCAACATGGTGTCCATTCTAGCAACCAGATGATGCCCAGGAATTAGCACCTTCTCAGTGTGCAGTTATTTCTCTCTGAGCAGTGAGAGGAAGGTTTCTGAGTTAACCCCTTTGGTTGACTCATCCACTATTTTCAAATACAGCCAAGCTGGTGGGTCACTTACTACCCAGAAGCCCATTGGGGTCCAACACATCTGAACCAGTGACATGCCAGCAAAGAAGAAAAGGAAAAAATCAATGCAATACAGGAGGCTCAAGTGGCAGCCACCTTCCCAGAGTACCCCTTCTGCCACCTTCTGGAATGGTGAGGTTTATCCTGCAACTTGGGGCCAACTCTCAAATGCAAACAAGGAGTCTAACAGCAGAGAGTCAACATAAAGGCCGTGGCCCATGTTTTCTAGGGATAGAGATTATAGAGCCAAATCTTTAAGAACGAGTAAGAATTTTTAAACATTAATTCATTCATTCATCAAATATTAAATTTTCCAAGTGCTAGGCTGGGCCCTAGGACATGGGAGTGACTGTTGGTGGATGGAGAAATTTCAGGAAGATAGAGGAGTCTGGACAATGACATGGTAGGCAAGAGAGAGTATATCCAAGAAACTGCCATAGTAACCTCTATGTTCCTTCTTATAGGTTGTTTCAAACTCATTTTAATTTACTTTATTTACACCTTTTCACTGCCACAGACTGTGAGCTCCTTGAAGATAGGGATAATGACTTGATTTTCCATGGAACCCCAAAGGCAGACAAAGAATAGGTCCTAAACAAATGATTGTTGCAATAAAATGTGAGGAATAAAACTAGTGCATCAAACCATCCTACAATTGAGCTTTCCCCAGACTATTTCATTCAGCTCAAATGCATGGTTTTTGAGTAGAAGTATGTGTTCTAGTAAAACGGCAGGAGAGAGCATCTGACTTTAGTGGGAAGGTCCGAGTTGGCCTTTCCCTCAGAGAGAGCAAAGAATAAAAGGGCTCCCACTTTGTCCTTAAAAATGTGTTGGCAGCAATCAGGGCTTAACAGCGGTAGTTAGAGCAGATCTTCTGTGTTCTATGTGCAAACTGGGGAAAATAAGCAAGTACAACAGCAGACACAAATGCAGTTCCTGTTTCCTATTTAGCAGAGCCAGCAAGCAGCCCACGGATGTTAATTTGCATGGGGGTGTGTGGGAGGGAGCCATCTTAGTACCCAGGAAAAGGTGAAATAGTGGCCCAAACTACAAGCTTACATGTCAACATTTATACCCTCTTCAGGACAGGCAACAGGCACTTGAAGAAACAGCCAAAGCAGTTCTGTGCCAATTTTCCTGGTAAAAGGCTATGTGCTTCTTGCCTTGCCAGAAAAGTTCTGTGCTTTGCTGATAGAAAAAAGAAAAAGAAAAAAAAAGACTTGCAAATGCTTATTCAATTAATATTAAGGGGCCTCAATTTTACAGAACACTCAGAGAAAGGAGCAGGTGCTGGCTGGCTTGTCTTTTGCTTTCTAACCTCTCTTGGTTGAAGTTACCAAGAAAGTATACATCTTTGCTCAAAACAATTCAACTTCCGACAAAACCATCCACCTTTGCTTGCCATCTCTCAGCAAGAAATGTCAAATAGAGGAGCTGAACCCTGGAACCAGTGCCATCCCTAGAGGGACTGGTAACTGGGAGAAGGAGATTGGAATGAAACACGTTAGGTGACCCGGTGGCCTTGAGAAAGTGGCAGTTGTGAAAGGGTTGAATTCTGAATGTGGCACCTGAGACATTCTCCTGTCTTTTAGGATCACTTTGGAGTCATGTACTGGAGCTATTCTCATCTAGCAGTGAGTCTTTTGAAGTCAGAGCATTTTAAACCCTAACTAAGGGGCAATTCTTTTGCTGCCCTCACTTCTCCCATATACTTCCTTCGGATAGCATAGTAGTTATCCATGGGACAATTATTAGCTGCTTTCCTCTATAAAGGTTGGCCATAATGTTCTTACTCTTTTTTAGAGTCCACCCACATGATGAACAGATGGGCCATATGAGGACTGAGAGCTCATGAGATTGCATGGAGCTGAGCAAAGGGACTTGGGGTAGGGAAGGCTGGGGAAAGTTAACAGCACCTGGCAAAGGATCAGCTGCAATTTGGTAGTTCAAGATTTCTACCAGTAGGCCAACAAACCAGATATCTCAAATAACCTTTTTAACACAGAGTTTATTAAAAAGACATAAACCAACAAGTTAAAAGGCTACTATTGGGGATCATTCAGAAAAACACATTAGAATATAATTGGTAATTCATCTTTACTTGCACATGTTTAGTATATACAATTTGATAAGTACCTATGGAATCATCACCACAATCAAGGTAATAAACATGTCTATCACCTTCCTCAGCTTCCCTGTGCCTCTTTAATATTTGGCTTTGGTTTTGGTTTATGGTATGCTTAAAATGAGATCTACCTTCCTAACACATTATTTTCTTTATTTTAATTTATTGAGGTAACACTGATTAACAAGATTATACAGATTTCAGGAGCACAATTCTACAACACATGGTATTGTGTGTTCACTTGGCTAAATCAAGTCTCCATCTATCACCATTAATCCCCTTATACCCTCCTCCATCTGTCCCTGGTAATCACCACACTGTTGCCCATGTCCATGAGTTTTTGTCTTTTGCAAAATCCCTCTACCTTCTCTCCCCCTACTCCCAAAATACCACCCCCCCCCACCAACAGCTGTCAGCGTGTTCTCTATGAGTCTGTCTCTATTTTGCTTGTTATTTCATTAGATTCCACATATGAGTGAAATCATATGGTAATTGTTTTTCTCTGACTGGCTTATTTCACTTAGCATAATGCTCTCCAGGTCCAACCATGCTGTCTCAAGGGGTAAAATTTGCTTATTTAAAAAAATATATTTTTATTGGCCGAGACTGGTTTGGCTCAGTGGATAGAGCGTCGGCTTGGAGACTGAAGGGTCCCGGGTTCGATTCCGGTTAAGGGCATGTACCTTGGCTGCGGGCATATCCCCAGTAGGGGATGTGCAAGAGGCAGCTGATCGATGACTCTCTCTCATCGATGTTTCTAACTCTCTATCTCTCTTCCTTCCTCTCTGTACAAAATCAATAAAATATATTATATATATATATATATATATATATATATATATATATATATATATATTTTTTTTTTTTTATTGACTTCAGAGAAGAAGGCAGAGGGAGAGATAGAAACAATGATGAAAGAGAATCATCAGCTGGTTTCCTCCTACACATCCTCCACTGGGGATTGCGCTTATAACCTAGGCATGTGCCCTGACTAGGAATTGAACCATGACTTCCTGGTTCATAGGTCAACACTCAACCACTGAGCGACACTGACTGAGCAAATTTTTGCTTCTTTTTTTTTATGGCCAAGTAGTTAAGTGCATTACACGGTATTGTTACTTAATGATTCTGTGCTGTGTGGCAGACCTCTAGAACCTATTCAGCTTTCATAATTGAAATTCATACCCAACAACTCCCCATTTCTTTCCCCCAGCTCCTGGAAACCATCATTCTAATCTTTGCTTCTGTGAGTATAACTGTTTTAGATTTTGCATTAAGTGGAATTGAGCAGTATTTGTCCTTCTGCAGCTGGCTTACTTCATTGTCTTCCAAGTCCATTCATGTTGTCACATATTTAAAGTCTGAATAGTATTACATATATTCATATACTACATATTCTTTATCTATTCATCAGCTGATGTATATTTAAGTGGTTTCTATATCTCAGCTATTCATCAGCTGTGAATAATCTGATAAAGGGATAATATCCAAAATATATAAAGAATTCCTACAACTCAATAGCAAAAAATTTAAAAAATAAACTGATTAAAAATGGTTCTTAAGTAGACGTTTCTCCAAAGAAGACATACAAATGACCAACAGGTACATGAAAAGATTCTCAGCATCACTAAGCAACATGAAAATGTAAATCTAAACCACAATGAGATATTACCTCATACCCAGTAGAATGACTATCATAAAACAAAAACAAAAACAAATGTTGGCAAGGATGTAGAGAAATTGAAACCCTTGTACACTTTTGGTGGAAATGAAAAATGGTACAGCTGCTGATGTAAAAGATTTCTCAAAAAATGAACATAGAACCACTACATGATCCAGCAATCCCACCGCAAAAGGACTGAAATCAGGATCTTGAAGCCATAGCTGCACTCTTGTGCTCACTGCAGCATCATCAGAATAGCTTGCTTGGATTTCTATAACTGACATTGAGGAAGATAAGGCAGTCTTTCTCCTAGTGTACAGTCAAGAAAATGTGAGTTCCCAAGGTGACAGAGTTTGAAAATATAAAAGAGTGTATCAGACGATACAAAGACTCCTTTCTTCACCTAGAAAAGCTGGCTTTCTTTTTTTGAGGTGAGAATAGGCCACCAGTATTCCAATAGTTGGTGGCACATTTGCCCTAAATATACGTGCTCTTTGGGCCCCATTTATAAGCAATGACCCCAAGCTCATCCCAGTACCCAGCATTGTACTAACTGTTTATTAAAGAAACATCTGCCCACATGGCACTTCTACTGGTTGTGGTTACATGCCAACCACTCTGTCCCAATGAATCTGTCTCAACCAGGGCAGGTAAATATCAGTGTTCAGTATGATGATTATGGTCAATAAACTGACCAGCATTGTTTAATGGACATATATGCCCTTATGAATCTTGGTTTGGCTGACTTTCATTCTATGAAAATGGGAAGACAGATTCCTTACAAAAGAGGCTGCAGAAAATCATAGGGGCCTGACATCAGGGTCTTTTTCACAGGACTCAGTATGCTTATTCACAACAAGGCCCATAAGACAAAAGAGATGCAATATGACAAAATTTACTAGGCCAACACTGGGTTTTCCAGCACTGTCAAGGTTGATTGATAACAAAAGTTATACTCTTTTCTGAGTCCATGCCCTCTGCTACATGATCTTGTAGCTCTTCCTATAAAAAATGGAATCTGTTTCCCATCCTTGCATCTGGGCTTACTGACTTATTTTGGCCCATAAGTGCCATAGAAGAGACAGTATGTGAGTTCTAAGCCTTGGCATCACAAGGCCCTTATTGCTTCCCCTTGCTTTCTTGAAACTTTGACACCCATATAAACAAATCCAGGCTAGCTTGCTGGAGGATGAGATACTATGTAAAGGAAAGCTCAGTAGTCCCAGCCACGGCCATCCCAAATCAATCAAGAGTCAGCAACCTGGAAACCTGTGAGAGAGACCAGCCTAAATCACCAAAGCTGTCAACCTGACCCACAGATGACTTTTAGTATATTAGTGAACCCAGCTGAGGCCCAAAGAACCCCCAGCTGATACATATATTCATGAGGTACATAATAAATACTCCATTTAAACAACTAAGTTTTGGGTGGCTTGTTATGCAGCAGTAGCTGAGACTTTTTTTAAAAAAATGCCAGAAGCAGCCCTGCCCTGTGTTACTAAGTGGTTAGATCATCAGCCTGTACACTGAAGGGTCTTGGGTTTGATTCCCAGTCAAGGGCATGTACCTGGGTTGCAGGTTCAATACCTGGCCCTGGTTGGGACACATGTGGGAGGCAACCAATAGATATGTCTCTCTCACATTGATATTTCTCTCTCTCTCCCTCCCTCCATTCCATTCTCTCTAAAAGTCAATGGAAAAAATATCCTTGGGTGAGGATTAAAAACAACAAAAAATGCCAGAGTCAGATAGAAGGCTCTAGGAAGGCACCTGCTACATTTTCCTTAAATCCCAGCATTGCACAGAGTTAAAAAGAAGTACCTTGGCTTCTACATCACATTGATGCAGTTAGGTACGTAACTGCTCTCATAAGAAAAGTGAACTGTGTCAGGGGGTAAAAAAAGGGGCATATATAATACTTTCAACAATAATGTTTTAAAGAAAAGTAAAGTGTATCTGTTGTCTTGGGATCATTATGTTTGCCTGTCCCTTGACATACAATTCTTTGGGGGATGGGAGATATCAGTTCTGCAGTGTCTCACAAATATGCTCACCTCAGGCCTCTTTAAATGAACCTTCCTAACACACTAGGAGTGTCTGTGAGGCTGTTCCTCTAGGATGCCCTCCCTGAGCTGCCTCATTGTCTATGTCCTCAGTTATTTCCACTATCTCGGCACTTACCTGCTGTTAGAATGGTGCATTCATGTCTCACACTTTCCCACTAGGCTGGAGGCTTCAGGAGGACAGGGACCATGTCCGTTTTGCTTATGGTTGAATCTTCAGTCTGTGGTGCTCAGCAGGTATCTGTTGAGTGAATAAGAGAACAAATGACTGGCCACTTCTCATTTTGCCTGCCATTGTGCCTTTCATCCTGCTCTTCTTTTCAGAAACCTTGCTATTTAAATGAGTGAACTCCAGTCACTGGATGAATGAGGTGACATTGGGGATTGCTATGACTAGCATGTGGCCTGTTCTCACACTAGTGAGCGATCTAGAGTCAAGCTACTGAGCACCAACCTGTCTACTGCTCAGCACCCGGGGCTGCGCTGGGTTCTGTGGGGCAGACCCAAGAAAAAGCAAAGTCAACACCAAGCCAGGAGCCAGGGTGAGCTCTCTGCCACAATTCACTGTCCATTAAGGAATGGCACAGCTATTTTCATGAGACAATTTCTGTCCCTAAGCAGTCTGTGGACTTCAAAATCCTTCTCCACTGCACCATGGAATATTTCCACATCTCCTCAAAACTCTCTGATTTCATTGGCTTCATCTCTGTGAAAAAGGGATGAGGTTTCTAGCTGCTTTAGGTATCGGTGAAAACAAAAATTAAATTCTCTCACTTAACAAGAAATGGAATTTGTTTTATTCAAAAACACAAAGCCTGTCCCTGCACAGTCATGGGGTAGGATCCATAAGGGGGTTCTCTGGGTGTGTTTACTCCATTTAATTTTTTATCTGTGATTCAATTTTCATTGTTTTTACTTACTTTTTGTCTGAGATACACCTTAATGAAAAGTAGCAAACTACTTGGAAGGTTTATAAGATGCTAAAGTCATGGGAATTAGAAGTCATTATCTCTTCTGGAGGCAGCAAATGGTTGCCTGAATTGAATTGATTTTGCTGATACACATTATAATGGAACCAATTGCTAATGAAGTGCTAAATTACTGGAAACATCCCAGTTACTTATTAAACACTCTGGATAATTAGGCTGGAGGAAATAAAGGGTTGGAGCATATTTTAATACCCCTTTTGAGGCCAGGTCAGCAGTAAACAGTGTGTGAGCTGAAGCCCAGCACAAGGGCGTCCTCTTTAACACAGCCTTCCAGCTGCCTGTGAGGTGCTCCAGGGAGGAGCCAGCGACCTTCCAGGTTCTGAGCAGACTTTGAATGCTCTTTAGACAGATACCTTTCTCTGCCTAAAATGGTTCATTACTGGCCAATAATCCAAAATCAGTGCCAGTTTGTTTTTAATGAAAATGAATCTTGCAGCTGAAAATTTAAAAAGAAAGAAAGAAATGGAGTTGGGGGAATATGGAGATACAATACCAGGGAGTTGTTTAATCGTGTGTATTTTGAAAACTCCTGCCTTTTAGAGTATCACACAGCTGAGAGTAAAGGATTTTACACCATTCCCAATTCTCCCCACTTTTTTCATTTGGAGCCTGATTCTGATACCTGGCCTCCTGGCCTGTTACCTTTGCCCTAGTCCTTCACTTGGTAGTCAGCCTTTGCTCTGGTTTCTAAGACCAGAACTCTGACTTCATGTGGCTGTCATTTTCTTGTCAGGGCTCAACCTTCTACCTATCAAATCCCAGCTTATAATAGCAGCTTGTGATGGATAATTTTATGGGCCATGGATGCTCAAATATCTGGTTTCGAACATCCATGGGTGTGTCTGTGAGGGTGTTTCTGGAAGAGATTGGCATTTGAATTGGTGAACTGAGGAAAGCAGATGGCTCTCGCCATTATGGGTGGGCCTCATCCAATCCACGGAGGACCAAGGCAGAACCAAAAGGCAGAGGAAGGTTGAATTCACTCTGATCTGAAAAAGGGCTTTCTTTTGCCCGTGGTGCTCCTGGCTCCCAGGCTTACAGACTGGGACTGGAATTCGTATCATTCAGCTCTCTCAGGCCTTCCAAACACACCATTGCTTTCCTGGAACTCGGGCTTGCAGATGGCAGATTGTGGGACTCCTCAGCTTCCATAGTTGAGTGAACCAACTCCTGATAATAAATTTCTTATAGATATGGACTTGGATATTATGTAGATATGCTACCGGTTCTGTTTTCCTGGAGAACCCTGACTAATACAGAGCTCTGTGCCTTCTGATAAGAGTATCTGATGCCACCTTTCTGAACCCCTATCCTCCTGAAGTTCAGAGTGTTGTGCCCCTAGGATCTCTGTAGTGGTTCTGTGCTCCCCTGTCAAAGCTCTTCTGTCTCTTCCAGTGCCTGCCCCCAACAGTGACAACTAGAGCCCTGATTATTCTTGTCTCTGTAGATCTCCAGGTGCCAGCTCCTGTCTACTGAATTATTACACTTTGATATTGATACAGGGGGTTAAGGGAGCAGATTCTTCATGTGGGTCCTTCTCACACAATGTTTGAAGAATAAACTCACTGACTAAAAGATTCCTTTAGTAAAAATGTGAAAGTTTGTTGGAAGCATATAATCCATTTGAGCAGGAGTTCCCAAAGGGAACCCCCTGGGGAAGGGTCTCCGAATGGGAAAAGCCTCCTGCGCGAGCTCTCTCTCTCTCTCTCTCTCTCTCTCTCTCTCTCTCTCTCTCTCTCTCTCTCTCAAAATCTAAATCTGTTTTGAGACTCTTTGTTCCAGTTTATTTATGCTGGTAGCTCTTTATCTGAACATGACCCTTTCTAATTGGACCCTTTTTTAATTTATGCCTCCCACCGTGCTTTCCTAATTGGTCACTCTACTGCAGTATATCAGTTTCAAGGTAAAGTCAAAGCCCACTTAGTACCCCCCTCTTTCTCTTCCCTTATTTTGCAACATTTCTCTATCCTCTGTGAATGTATGTCTTCCTTCTATAACATTTCTCAATCCTTCCTGTAAATATTCTGGAGTCTTGGAGCTATCTCTGCTCTTTACATATGCATTCTTCATCCATGGACCCTCCTTTCCCCTAAAGCTGCCTGCCCTGTCTCTAAAATCCCTTTCAATATCAGTGGTTGGGTCTGTCAACTGCCTTATCTATACTCACCCAAATGCTCCCTGCCCCAACTCATTAGAGTTGAATTTCATGTCTCAGCCGTTGTGTGGTAAATGGGACACAAGTCACAGTTCCAGCCCAGAAACTGCCTTTGACTAGTTGTGTAATTGGGGAAATCCACTTCACCTTTCTGAAACTCAGTTTTCTCATTCATTTTCCTACTGTACTCATCTACTATGTGTCAGAAGTTCAAAAGATAAAAAAGGCAAGGTTCTTGCCCTCAAGGAGCAATTACAAAATTGCATAAAAGTGCTAAGAGAGAGTAGTCAAAGTATTATGAAAATACTGAGAACAAAGCAATTAACTGTGCCTGAGGGAAGCCTAGGTAAAGTGTACAAAGGAGGAAATGTTTAACAATCTGCAAGGATGCGTTGGTAATTATCAAAGAGTCAAGAACCTTCAAGGGAGAAGTACCGTATTTTTCAGACCATAAGACGCACTTTTTTCCCCCCAGAAGTGGGGGGAAAAAGTCCCTGCATCTTATGGTCCAAATATAGCCTACACATATACTTTAAAAAAAAAAAGTTTTTTTACTTGCCCGGCTCTGTGTGGTCTCTGTGTGCTTGCCCAGCTCTAAAATGGTTCTAAATGCTGCTGTTTACTTTACAGGGTTGATTACATGTGTTTATGACTGTGATGTTGGGTTTTAATGCACATAAAATATTTTAGGACACTATTTGTTTCAGAATCTTTTTTTCTTCATTTCCCTTCTCTAAAAACTGGTGCGTCTTATGGTCCGGTGCGTCTTATGGTCCGAAAAATACGGTAATGACACAAGCAAAGGTGAGGGGGTGAGAGTTGCATGAAAGTTGCCAGAAACTAAAAATGACTTGGAATGACTATAAGAAGGTACAAATGGCCAGCAATGAGGTCAGGAAGTAGAGGAAAGCTAAATAATGATGGACCTGTTAGGTCAGCCTAAGAGGTTGCATTTTATCCTAGAGAGAGGAAAATTGCCAGATCAGGACAGTGTATATAAGATAACTCTGACCTGGATATGGAGAATGGGTTAGAGAGGTGGGAAGTAGAAGCAGGAAAGTTGATCAGAAGGGTGTTCCAATAGAGCAGGCACAAGATACAGAAGGCAGAAGCAGTTCAGGAGGCAGAGTCAAATGATTCATAGAATGAAGAACTGGAAGAACTTGGTGATTAATTAGAAGTGGGAGAAGCAGATGTCAGATCACCCCCAAAGATTCTGGTTTGGATACACTGATAGCAATAGAAGAACTCTCAGGGAAAGACTGACCAGGGGGAAGATTACAACTGATTTTTGTTTTGGACTAGTCGTGTTTGAGGTGCCTAGAGACATCCAGGTGAAGATGCCATGGCAACAAGACACACTGCTTTGGAGCTGAGAAGTCTGAGTTAGTGACATGCCTATGAGAGCCATCCATCGAGATGATGGTTGTTGGCGCATTAACTGATGAGATCAGCCAAATAGAATGCACAGAGGGGAGAAAGGCCGAAGGTAAAGCTGCATGTAAAAACCTGGTAATCAAAGCAGAAGGGACTGAGCAGGGGCTGTGAGGAAAGTGAGGAAAACCAGCAAAAGGGAGCACCAAAGCCAACAGGAGAGGGTTTATCAGAGGAGCCATGAGTAGCATTCAAGGGGCAAAAATGCAAGCACTAAATGGAAAAGTGTTCACTGTTTCTGGCAATTAGGAGGTTACTGGTGACTGTGCAATGAGAAGTTTCCAGGAGTGATATGTAGAAGATGGATTACAGAAAGAGGAGGGGAGGGAATATAAGATGCTTTTCAATATATTTGGCAGTGAAGGGAAGGTGAAAACTGAGGATGTGACTAGAGAACAAAGTAGTAGGGTACTTTTTACTTAAAGTGAAAGAGATTTAAGCATGTGTACAAAGAGAGGAGGAGATGGACAAAATGATCCTCAAGATTCCTTCTAACTCTCTGTCCTTTGATTCCAAGGACTCTGCTTAAGAACAGAGGGGGACAGCCTTCTACTACTGAGGGACTTCCTGAAACATGAACCAGGAAAGTTACTTGACCTGCCTCCTGCCTGCACCTCCCACCTTTCCCCAAACCAGGGCCTTCTGATGAGTGAGCTCTGAGCACAAGTGATATGTCATCAGGAGCACTTGCCGGGCTGGGAAGTCTTCTGCGTAAGCCACCCAGAATTTGCAACTCACATTTCCATCCCATCCCCCTCTCTTCTGGCATTTCCAAACTGAGGTTTCCCTGATTTCAGAGAGTCTCTCAGAGGACTGCTTGGTGTTTATTCCGAGGCCCTGAAAGCAAGCAAGAGAAACCATGACCAGCGCCAACTGAAAAATAGGAAGGGAAAGAGTGTGAGTGAGAGAGGGGCAAAGAGAAGGTTCCTGCAGAACTCTTTGCCTCTCTCTTATGGGTTTCCATCAGGGCACACATTAGCTATCTCTGTGGCTTACCCCCTGCTCGATTTACTATCCTCAAGAGAAAACCAAGTGGCACATGAACAACATAAGACCTAAGCACTCAATCTATTTTCATCCTCGGGCAACATATTTCTGAAATACTTTTTAGAAGGCGTTTAGATTTTCAGGAGGAAGAATGCCCTTGCCAGTGAACTACTATTTATTGAGGCGTTAATGAATGTTTGGTTTTTGCTGGCAGGCTGCTTTTTGTAGTCCACTAATGTGAAGATTATCTTTGGAAGAAGGAAGGCACAAAGTCTGGGTAGATACACAAGGGGAAACTTCCACAGGATCTATTTTAATCTCACCTGCTGAGGTGGTTCCTGCTGCTTAATGACATATTTTGGAAATGAACATATCCCCAGAAGTCATATATCAGTAATGTTCAGAGCAGTGGTTCTAGAACCTGCCTTCTGGGGATGGGAGAGGGGGAGAACTCAGTCTGCCCTGTGTTTTCCCGGTCCAGTCATGTGAGGAAAGTTGGCTGAGAGTTTTTTCTTTATTCTTGTTGCTGATGGCACAATTGCCACATTATACTGGAGCCTTTTGAAAAGCTGGTGTCCAGTGCAGTGGCCTGGGTCCCACTGTGCGCGGGTGGAATGCCGCGCAGCCTGGGAGAGCACAGGATTCTATCGGGCCGTGGGTGGGAGAGAGGCGACTATCTTCCGAATTTTCAGAGATGATGCCAAAGTCTCCACAGACAACACAGAATTCCCACGAGCTTTATTGTACTGTTTTTGTTTGTTTGTTTGTTTGTTTGTTTGTTTGTTTTTAATGTAAAGAATTAACCTCGGCTCTTGAAAACCTGGTTTCTGAAATCACAAAATGATCAAAACCTGCACAACAGTGGCCGGGAGGTTTGCCTGCCTTCCTGTATGTTTCTGATCCTGCAGAAAGGAAGGTAAGGATGCTAGGCCCACGGTGGAGCTCCTCTGAGTCTGATTCTTGATACTGTGGACAGAGAATGTAGGCTTCCAAGTAAAAAAGGACTGAATTTCAATCTGGCCGGTAGCATAACTAGCTGTGTATCATCTCCCCAGCCCAGCGTGCTGACTATCAGATGGCGGATGGTAAGGCGCATCTCACAGAGGAACAAACATGATGGCATAAAACAATTCAAATACATTCTCATTAACAAATACTCGTTGAGCACCTAGCTGTGCACCAGGCACAGTTCCTGATAGCTAGGATAGAGATGGGAGCAGAAGTGGCAGTGCCTGATGCAGTTGCTCAGTTCCCTCCTGTCAGGTTCATGCTTTGCTTGCAGAAAGGAACAGCTACATTCATTACATCCCAAATCAGACACAGCCATCAAAACATATTGATGGCATACAATTAACTATAAAATGTACCCACATTGCAGCACTTTACGGGAGTCTCTTACCTTTTTTCTAACCTTGGGATTGGCAGTTGCCAGGATCTGTGGCCCTGGGCTGAAGGAAGGGTTGCCCTGTCAGAACCTGTGGGTTGCAGCAGAGCCACTCCTAGGGCACAATGAGCCAAGGTATTTAGGATTTCTCAATGAAAGGGAGCTGAGCATTGTTAATAACAACCATGGAGTAGTTTAAGATAAGGCCATCCTCTAAAGCACATGTGTCAAACACAAGGCCCGCGGGCCAAATCCGTCCCGCCAGGCCTTGCAATGTGGCCCGCATGGCGCTGTCATCACTGCACTCCGCTGCGTTTCCATCACAATGACAGTTTATGACTGTTCAGTAAACCATTCGGCCCGCGATTTAGGCTGGATTTTAGATTTTGGCCCCTTCTCTGATTGAGTTCGACACCCCTACTCTAAAGGAAAAGCAGCCTCCACATCTGCTCACGTGCATATAAAGGCCAGGCTGCAACTTACCTTCCTCAGCAGCAATGAGTCGCAAACATGGGATTGTTCCCTCATATACACACAAAGCTCATTGTATTTATGTCCCAAGCACTGTGCTAGATCCCAGGGAAACAACAATCCCATAAACACAATTCCTCACCCCTGACAAGTTTATGATCTAGAATGGGGGAGTGGACAACTTTGTCTATAAGGGGCCAGGTAGGAAATATGTCAGGCTTTGTGAGTCTCTGTCGCAGCTGCTCAGCTGTACCATATAGAGAAAAGCAAAAGAAAGCACAGTCATACATGATGTGTAAATGATCACTGATCACTTTGGCTCTCTCCCAATAAAAGCTCCTTTACAAAAACAGGTGGCAGGCCACATCTGCCATAGTTTCTTGACCCCTGATCTAGGGGAGTTCACAGATAGGCAACTAGGTAATGTCAATAAGATGTGGAAAATGCTATTACGGTAAGCAGGGGATGGGCACTTAGCCTCGCCTGGTGGATTCATATTTAAGAGCTTGAATCTGCAAGGAAGGGTAGACATAGCTAATTTCTTTGCCCCTTTGAAAGAGCAGACCACCTCAGGACCCTTGCTTTCCAACCCAGGAAGCTATTGCAGAAATCTGGGGAGGAGATGATAAAGACCTGAATGTCAGCAGGGAGTGGAGGAGAAGATTTGAGATCGCAGGTAAAATGGACGGGACAGGGTGGTAGAATATGGGAAGGAGGGAAATAAAGGGTATGAAGGATGAGTACCATATATCTGACTTGGATAGCTGGGCAGTTATTCACTAGATGGGGTCTCCGAGAGGAGCAGGATTTTGAAGTCAGAAGATAGGTTTTCTTTGCTTGTAGGAAACGGAAGTGGGATATCACAGGTATGTCCAACAGGTGGTTAAATGTACCTGAGCCCTAAGGCTCTCCCCTGAATTCTTCACAGAAAGCCCTGCCTGCTTTCCCTGTCCCCTGTTTTGTCTCTTGCAAATTCATCCTCCAGGTGCCACACCTTGAATACCAATCTGACTGTGCTCTTCCCCAGCTAAACACTCTTTGAAAGTTTTCCATCTTCTATGAGATGAAGTTTCAATTCCTTCCCTTGACATGGGAGACTCACGAAACCTGGCCTCTGTCAACCTCTCCAGCCCTCTCTGCGACCACTCCTGCCTCCCCTGAGTCCCTCCATGAGAAGTCAGGCCCAGTCCAGGCTGGAGAATTGATGATGCAATGCAAATAAGGACTGTTTGGGTGTCTGAGGGAACTGGGATTTCCAACCTGGGCAGGAGAGTTGGAAGTGCTTATCCTTCCTGGTGCAGGAGCAGGATCCTACTTTCAGCCCAGAAGTCATTGGCTAGATTCCACACCTCAGCTGGGCACTTCTCCGAACTGGGTTTCACCACTTGCCTCGCCAGCATGCTCCGAATCACCTTCTCTGGGATTTGTCACGGGAAGGGAGCACCTCCAGCATTGAAGCTTCCTTTTTCTTAGGCAGGCCTGGTGAGTTATGGGGCCCACAGAAATGAAACTGGTTCGTCCTCGCACAAACTCTAGGGACCCCATTAAACACAAACTGCCTGGTGTTCACACCACTGCTCCTCAAAAAGGAAGGCCATCGATTTTCCGCGGCTGGGAGCAGAGCTGGCGGTTGAGCGTTGAAGTTCAGATCCATCAGACACCTTGGCGGAACAGCATTCGCTGTCTGCGAGGCTCCTGGAATTCACAACTGATTTTAGGTTATGAAACAATGGTAGTTAGCGGAGAGGCAGCTCCTTCAACATTGTAAGCCAAGGAAATCAGAAAAGTTTTTGGAGACGCTTTTATAGAAAGGACGTTCACTGATATCCTTTCTATCTGAGCAGGCACGGAGTTGGGGAACAGTTTCCAGCTTCGGGCAGGACAGGACGTCTAGGCCTTCGCTTTGCTTGCTGGGAGAATCTGCCTTCTCACCTGGTGGATTGTTGCCAGCGGGATGTGAGCAACGGTGATTGAGACCATCTTTCATGGTTCAATAAACTGCAAATTTTTCCCCTCAGGTGTAATGATTCTGAAAAACCTTTGCTTTTCCCATTTGTTCAATATTAAGTGAATTTTAGTCCTTAGAGAGGTGCCTTTCTTCTTCACACACACCCCCCCCCCCGCGCACCCCCCCCCCCCCGCAAGGGGAGGAGTCAGCTTTGAAAGGTGCCATTGGGGAACATGTGGGAATCAAAATATCCATCCACCTTCACTCAGGCCCAGTTTTGTCCTGTGACAGCTGTGACCTGCTGCCCCTAAGCACTGCTGTCCAAGCAGGTGTGACATTTGGCGAGCTGGATCTCTCTGCAAGCATTAACACAGATTCGGAGCTCCCTCTCAGAACTTGTTTTCTTAAGATGGTTAATAAACACTGTTAAATGTCTCTAACTTGCCAGAACAGATACACATCAAGGGTGCGATTCGAAAGGATGTGATAAGAGCCTTGAAGGCACAGTGGCAGCTAAGGATCCTGAAGCTGGTGAGGAAACAGGAGAACTAGACACAAAGGCACTGGCCTTCACACCTAATCCCAACCCTGCTCTGCTCCTGAGGTGACCCCTGCTATTTCTCCAGCTGCCTTCTCCTGTGCTCTTGTGAATGTGTGGAATTCAGGCAGCAGAAGGACTTGTGCTGCACTGTGTTACTAGTGCCTTTGCCTGGATCATTAATTATCGTCGATAGTGAAAACATGGGCTTGGACAATTGGCAAAAAGTAATTATTTACCATCTGTTGTAGGCTCTCATGTGTAATTACTTAACAGTGGAAGTAATAATAAAGCAAAGGTAATGAAAGCAGACAAGTGAATGGTGCACATTATCAGAAAGAGTTCACCCACAGAACAGTTAATGCTCCTCTCCTCCTTCCTTTCTTTACTCCTTCCTTCCTTCCTTCCTTCCTTCCTTCCTTCCTTCCTTCCTTCCTTCCTTCTTCCTTCCTTCTTTCCTTCAAAAAAAAATGTAGCTGAATTGTACTAACCATCCATTTGTTCAAGCCCCCTCTTGGGTGAAACATTCTATAATTCTTCTAGGCTGATGTGGTGATGCGTCAGGTTTATTTCTATTCAGGCATAAATCATGTTATATCACAATAATTTCTTCACATGTCACAGCCAGGTCTCCTGCACATCCCATGTATAGATTTGTTTCCCAACTGGGCCCTGAGTTCCTGAAGCAAAGAGAGTTTGTCTTTCCAATGCCCACATGGTGTCTGCTATGTAATGGATGCTCAATAATTGTTTGAATCATGGATAGATTTCCTTCTCCAAATCAAATCCAAAATCCAAATTATTCACTAATATGAAATATTGCTTTTTTTTACATTTACATCAGTTTTGATGAAAAATTTTATGTATTTCCAGAAGGAAATATCCT
Source organism: Pipistrellus kuhlii (assembly GCF_014108245.1). Classification (NCBI taxonomy): domain Eukaryota; kingdom Metazoa; phylum Chordata; class Mammalia; order Chiroptera; family Vespertilionidae; genus Pipistrellus; species Pipistrellus kuhlii. The sequence goes on along the minus strand of NW_023425595.1, from coordinate 62,394,030 downwards.
TTTCCTTGACTTCTCATGAGCCAGAGCACCTTCACTGTAAACAGAAGGCCAGCATTAAAGGGTTCAGGCACCAAACTAATTCTGAGGTTACTGCAAGTGGGTTTCCTTGAAAAACTCACTTTCCCTCATTTGTTTTATGAGAGGATGGATCGATGGATGGATAGATAGATAGATAGATAGATAGGGAGAAGCCCTTCTCCAAAACATAACCCTTTATCCATATATTAAGTGGTTATTCATTGAGTGTCTATTATGTGTCAGATACTGTGAAACTGCTGATAAATACTTCATTTTTAACTAAGAGAAACATCTTTCCACAATATTTGTAAGCTACAATAGAGTAGCTTAAATGTGAATGCATGCATAAGGTACTAGGATTGCACAGAGAAGGAGGGTGGTTCTGACTGTATATTAAGCAAGCAGAACTATAAAATGGATTGTGGGTAGCCAGAGCTGGACTTATGATTTTACAAATAGGATCCATGGATTATCTGTTTGTAAAATGAACAGATCAAGATTGTTAGAAATCACCATTCAGGAGACCATATTGTAGAGACATAATTTCCGGACAAGTTCTGTAATTAGGAGTCCAGGTAAAGATAGCACAGCTGAGTTGGGTTTACTGCCTGAAAAATGCCCCTGTGCCCCTTTCATCTAGAATGTCCAATGATACATAGAGTGGCCACTAAACATCACTAAGACAAGGTGCCAGAAGGGTATGATTTGCAGAGGATCTTGAGCCATGGGAGCTTTCCTGCCACTTCCCCTTTATCCTCCTTTCCTTGGGAAGGTGCTGGTGATGAATGTGGGCATCCAAGACCTGTGTGCCTGATCTCTCCATTTTTCCAATGATCCAATCAGGAAAAGCACTACAACCACAACTCCTCCCTTGTGGCACTGCCAAGCCTCTCTTTAGAAGGTGTGTTATATCCCCTCCTGAGGTAAGCTTGCCATGTTTGCCTTTGCATGTGAAAGGATGAGAATAAAGGTGATGCACATGTTCCCTCACCAGAGGCAGCTGCCAAGTCTCTCTGGCCAACTTTATCTCCACCTTGAGTGCTCCATTGCCAGCCTGGCCTTCACATGGAGAATGTGAGAGGGCACATGCTTTTCTCTTGTTCTCTAGGCTTCCAGTGAAGTACCTGAAAAGTGAAGTACTTGGAAAAAAGTAAGTGAAAATCACATACTGGTAGGTCCAAAGTATTGTTGATGTCACAATATGTTAATCCTGTGCTCAACTAAGAGAACACATTGTGTTTTATATCTAAACTAGAGGCCTGGTGTACAAATTTGTACATGAATGAAGTCTGGCCAGCCTGCCCCAATGGGGGCCAATCAGGGGTGGGACTGGCCAGAGGGAGGGGCTGTGGGCAGTTGGCTAGCTGGCCCTACCCCTGATCAGGGTGTTGGGGGCCCTTTGGGGGTTGGACCAGCCAGGGGTGGGGTGGGACGATGGGGGCCCAGATCAGGCACACCAGTCATTTTAGTTGCTGGGCTTTTATATATATATATATATATATATATATATATATATATATATATATATATATATATATATATATATATTATGTGTGTATGTGTGTGTTATGTTTAATTGAGCTTCCCGTCCAATTATGTCTTTTGTAATACTGGCCTCAAATGAGAAATGTAAATAAAACTGCTCTCTCAAATTTATCACTACAGTAAACAACAGTCTCTTTCTCCCAACTCAAAATTACCTCTTTAAAGAGGAGTTCTTTACTACACCTTTCTCTGCTTTTGTGAGTTATACAGGAGTGGGCAAAAATAGGTTTATAGCTTGAAACAAATAAATAATACAATGATTAGTAAATATTGATACAAAAATGAACTCTGTTTCACATACTCACAACTGTAAACCTCCTTTTGAACCCCCCTGTTTTTAAGACTTTGTGCTTAATAGGTTTTAAAATATAGTTTGACTTAGTATCGTCAAGAGAAAAACTACATTTTGTTTCCACCTTACATTCATGACATGATTTCTGCAGATAAATAATTTGCAATGTAGTTTCTACTACTTAGACAGTGTTTTACACATCTGTTTTATTTTTCATTAATGGTACAACAAATGAAACCATCAACCATAGTGCTTATCTATATTAATTTAATGTATAAAGAAAGTGTGTAATGACTCTAGACAGCAAGGCCGGTTACTGTGTCTGGGAACTCTGCACGTTTACTTAAGGATCTGCAAAGGCTGCCAAAGCACAAATCACCATGCTGGCAAGCGGTAACCAATTTACTGTGCAAGTCAAGAACTAGCACATGGACTAATCCACAGCGGGGCAGTTTAGAAACCATTAGGTGCTAATTTAACTTAATCTCCACTACCCAACTGATGGCCAATAAATCAATTGAACGGGAGGTACCAGTTAGAGAAAGGTAAAGAAAGTGGCTGGTGGACTTCCCAAACTTCTTTACCATCTAGTAAAAGGCGGCAATCTTGAATTGAGCCAATAGACTGTGTTGTTTTCTATAGCGATGAATATTAAGGGGGCATTTAATGGACAGTCTCCTCCTATTTGAACAATATTACAAAAGACCAAGATGGATATGCACTCCGTTGACCTGAGTTGTTAAAAGAGAGCCAGGGGGTGAACAAGCATTGAATTCTGAATTTAGTACAAGCTTGCCCCACTGACCTTCCCCTCCTTCAGAGCAAGGATGCCCCTGAGATGCTCTGCAGGTTGCTTCCTTTGCATCTCTGTTCCAATAACAATAACGTGGTTGTAGTAGAAGGTCCCAATCCTTCATTTGGTTTCTCTTCTAACCAAAACCTGCACTTGATGAGGAGCTGGCTAAAGTTATGGAGCGATCTGGTTTGGGCTCAAATGATATAGTCCTGCAGCAAATATCTCAAGCCCACCCACTTCATTGGTTCTTTTCCTTCAGTTCCCTTGAATAGTGCCTTTCATGACTATTATTGTTGATCTCTAACATCCGGTGGCATTAGCCACCCACAGACATCCTGCACACTCTTTTATTTTAGAGCGGTTTATAAGGTCCTTTTGTGATTGGATTATGAAAAGAAGTCAGAGTTGGGGTTTTTGTCTTTGCCATATTGGCCATGCTGAGGGAGGTAGAGGGGGACTTGTGGGGATTTAAACAGTGAACCTGGCAGTAGAATCCTGCTCTAGATGACGTTTAAAGGTTGGCCTGCCAGAGCCAAGTGTCATGACATACCAAGGAGCAAAAAGAAAGTGTATCAACTCTAACCTAGCCTGGGAGCTGTGAATGGGAAATGTTTTAGTGGATTAAAAAAGAAAAGAAAAGAAAAGAAAAAAAAGATAGTTAGGCAAATAGGTTAAAGAGTGGATGACTGTCCAAAAACAAAGATGATGGCATCAGAGAAGTGTGGAAACAGCATGGGAGGGGAAGGGAGTCATCTAAAGTTCAGGTAAGAAATGGCAAGCACTGAGCCTGGAGGAATGCAAGGCCAGGCTCATGCAGGGCCTTGGGTGCCATGGTGAGGAGGCTGTACCTCCTTCCGCAGGTGATAGAGTACTGAGTGGCTTATGCATGGGAGTGAGAGGGATGATACCAGTTTTACTATGTGGAGTCAATAACAATTCAATATTCTAGCTAGGAAAAGCCTATTCTATAGTCTAGGTAAGGAATAATGAGGGCCCAAACTAGGGCAGTGGGAGTGGGATAGAAAGAGGAAAGAGAACCATGAATCATTTAGAAGGGCTGGGATTCCCAATAGGCCAGGGGGACAGGTACTTGGGGTAGGCAGAGGACATAATAGGTCACTGAGAGGCCATAATTGAGATTCAGGGCCTTGGTCAGTCCAAAAACAAAGACCTAGAACCCGTGCAGAAAACCTGCCCCACCTGAGCAGCACTGTCTGCCCCTGCTGCCCTGAGTTGGTCTGGAATGGAGAAGAGCTGGTGGTCTGGCAGATGGTGAGGTCAACAGGTCTGGCAGTGGAAAGTGAGGGAGGTTAGTGGCAAGAGAATCCAGGAATGTGGCTGCAGATGTTCTGTCACTTCTATGACCCCATGCTCTGGCAGAGAAGCTTACAAAATAGCCCCTGTGCACTGCACCTCCTCAACCTCCTCTAACCAAAGGACACAGGTCAGGGTTCATATACCCTAACATTCCACCAAAGATGTCCTGTGCAGAGATACAGGGGTAGAGATTTCACATTGTATACCAGCAGGTAGTCCAAAGCTGACTTTTTCAGAGACAAAAGGGACTGGGTCACTATTTCTCCAAAATCTCTGAGAATTGTTCTCTTTATCCATTCACTAAACATTCATTGCACCTCTGATGTGTCCAGCACTATCCCATCAGCATAATGGGGTGGGGAGCAGGGAAGCTGCAGACTTGGCTGTGGATCTTGTAGTAATGGAAATTTCAGTCCAATGGGAGAGATGCAGTGTGCATGGAAATAAGCAGGAAATGCATGTTCAGGGTCACCTGAGAGACAGTGTTATAAGACAGTCTAAGGTGGGAGCCCTGCCTGCTGAGGGCATTGAAAAGGTCCATGGGAGAATGGGGAACTGAACTGGGCCCTGATGTGTAGGGAAGATGGCCATCCAGGTGCGAATAAAAGGTCTAGAAAAGCCTCAAAAATGTGAACATTCAGGGAACACTGGGCAGACTGGCTTACTTACTATGCAGGGTCTGAAAAGAAGCTGAGAAAAACAGCACAGATGGTGGGCCCAGAGACAGCCAATGTCAGGCAGTGTATTTGCACTTGATTCTGTCAGCTGCAGAAAGCCAGCGGGTCATTTTGAGAAAGATAATTTCGAAAGTATCCTGAAGAAACTGTTCTTTTCCCTTATGACTTAGCTCTAAATCCTGGGAAATGTCCCACTTCTTAATTTTTCTTTGCTGTTATAAATGCCAATACTCCTTTTAAGCTTGCAAAAACTCACTTCTGCTCTGGAGGCTGTGAGCTTTTGACTGATTGAAATTTCTCCTTTTTTTCTCTCACAGAAATGCCCACTGTACCTCGCTGATAAGTTTAAAAGGACACAGGCTCAAAGTGTGCCAAGGCCAAGCCATATTTGAGGACATAGAGCATTTGGGGAGATTAGAGCTTAATAATGTATATTAAGGACTGGTGGGCAACAAGCAGAATGAAATATTTGTGCCATTCATAAAATTCAGAGTAATAAAATAAATGTCTCTCCCCCAGGGACAACACACAATGTTGGAGAAATGTTAATGGTGCTTCTGATCTCAGAACACACTTTGCAGTCTTAAAATGGAACACCCTAAAAGTGTAATCCTGTGAGGAGGTCAGAGGAAAGGGCATGGGCTAAGGATTCCTAATACCTGATAACGAAGCCCCAGCTGTCACTGGGGTGAGAAGCAGCCACCAGAATCAGGCCGCGGCTCTCAGAACAGATATGAGGACGATGAAGGCAGCCGTTTCCCATGGATCAAGTGACAACCCAGAAATTATGCTTTTCTTCTTAGATTCCTCTTTTACCTCATTGCATGGGAGTAAAGCCTCTTTTTTTTTTTTTTTTTTTTTGGTCTAATTTATTTTATTTGCTTTATCCTTTCTCTCTAGATGGTCTTCATACTTATAAACTAGATGCCCAGTCCGGAAGTACAAAAGGTGTCCTGATAGGTCTAACAGTTCAAGGCTTCCTGTTTATGTGGGCCCATAGACCTCCTGAGAAGTTCTCCAAGTAGCTCTGAAAGTTGCCATGGGCACGTCATGAAGATCTCTGTCAACCTCCTCAACAACCATGGGATGCTCAACCCACTGCCAATGTCCTCTGCACAGACAGTAGCTACAGGAAGTCATGCCATTGCAAAGGCTAATCAGACTTTTTCTGAGAATGAAAATGTCCAGGCCAAGGAAGCTGCCTGTAAGTGAGTCCCAAGCCTCCAATCTTCAAGGTCCCAGAGACACACAGGGCAGCGTGCCAAAGCGGAAACCATAGCCTTCCCTGGCTCCATGCCTTCCTACTCAGGACCTGGAATAGCATTGCTTATGCCCAAGTCACACAATTTTCCTTCAGCTCCTATCTCTCATAACTTGCTCCAAAAAATAGGATAGGGGATAGATGCCCTCCTACCCACTGGCTGCATTCTTGCCTGTCTGCCATCTCCCTACCTTACATTCCAGCTTAAAAATCACTGAACATAACACGAAAAGCTAAAAATCATCTAATTACACACACACACACACACACACACCCACACACACACCCACACCTTTTTCTTCCTCCATCTACAAAAATGCAAATACTCTATCCTATCAGTTCATGTAGATACTCTAGAACCATAAAACTTCTAGTCCCACAAACGTTTAACTTAAAATTTTGTGTGGGGCCTGACCACAGTGGTTCACATGGTTGAATATCATCCCATGCACCAAAATGTTGCAGGTTTGATTCCTGGTCATGGCACATGCCCTGGTTGTGGGTTAGATCCCCGGTTGGGACATGTACAGAAGGCAACAGATTGATATTTCTCTCTCACATTGATGTTTATCTCTCTCTCCCTCCCTTCTTCCCTCTCTCTAAGCATGTCCTGAAGCAAGGATTATAAATAAATAAATAAATAAATAAATAAATAAATAAATAAATAAATTTCATGTGGGGTTCATCTGGCCCTCCTAACTTCCCCCACTAAATGTTAAATAGATCCCTTCCCACCTTATCATAATTCAAATTTTACATAGTCATTTATAGCCTAAAGCCAGTTTTCACAATAGCACTTCTTTGGTGTTAACTGCTGAAATCTGTTTGCCAAAATACTACCTCATATGAGGCTCTAATTTGTTGTCCAATTGCTGCTCTTTGTCATCAAAGGACAGTTTACCATTTGGGGCCAAGAACTGGATTTATAAGTGTTTATATAGCAATTTGTAAAATAGCATTTTAAGATGACTTTTACATAGATGCTGTTAGAACAATATTTGCCTCCTGGAGGATGACGAATTGAGAACAGCACAAGCTTTGGTGTCAGAAGATATGGGTTTGAATCCCAGCTCTGCCATTTACTGTCAGTGAGAATTTAACTTCTCTGACTCTCAGTTGTAAAATATAGCCAATAGAATAATGTCATGAGGATTCACTTAGATAACATATGTAAGGCTCTTAGTTAGAGTAAAGAGATTTAATAAATGGTGTCTATCATTACTTATATTACTATTAAAATGCATAACATTGCCAAAGGCTGCCAAAGGAAAACATTCTAAACATTTGAGATAAACCAGGAATGGTGCATGATGACACTCACGATACCTCTTTACTTTGACATATAGAGCAGACCTCATTATTCAATAACCATGCTCTTTCTCAATGAGACCCACACAGTCTTACAAGCAAGCACTACACCTATTTGTTTAATAAATAAAATACAGGATGCTAACTTACATTTAAATTCCAGCAAACAATTCATAATTTTTTATTATATGTATGTCCCGTGTAATACTTGGGACATACTTATACAAACAAATACTGAAAATCATTATACTACATATTATTTATTATTTATTTGAAGTTCAAATGTAACAGGGAATTAGCATTTCTTGTGATTTGCATGGATGAAACTGACTTGCCATCCCTGATCTCTATATTAATCATGTCTTTGTTCTATCAAATGATTAAAACTCAATTCAAACTGGTTTTAGAGATAAACATAATTTATTAGTATACATAGCTAGAAATTTCAGGGGCGGGTCTAGCATCAGGCAGGGCTAGATTAAAGAGCTCAATTAGCATGTGTCTCTTCCCTCGCTCACTCAGGCCTGCTTCCCTGCAGCCTCTCTGCAGCCCAGCTTTCTCCGCCTGACAGCGAGGAAGGCTACCCCAGCTGCAGATTTATTTATCCCCAGCTTAACAGTCAGAGAATTTCTTTTTCCCAACTTCTGTTTATCAATCCTGGCAATTCTGACTGACCTAACATAAGTCTTGTGTTCACTACTATAACTGTTTTCATACAGATGGGCATGATCTTGGGTCATGGGTCATAGACTGGATCATGAGTGTATAATACCTGCAGATGGGGGTGGATTAAGGCCCCTTAATGGATAGTCTCACCAGGCTCATTCAGCATATGAGAAGCACTATTCCCAAAACAAGCAGGATGCTGGGTAGGATTAAAAACAACAGGTGCCCATTTCCATTCTGAATTGTCTTTTTTTTTAATATAGAATTAGAGAAAGACTTCAATATACAAGAAGGTCAGAAGCTATAATTGAGAGTTAAATATTAGTAAGCCCACAGTATGAGGCACCTTTGAAGGCAATAAATAGTGAGCAGACACAAGCAAACATGTTGCAGGGAGATGGAGGGAGACACAGAAAGTGTGTTTTGGTGAGTGATTGACAGGGGCAGTAAGAATTGCCGGTAAATGCTCCTTAGGAGAGCATTTGTGACTAAGTATTGGTTCTCAAACAGTTTTGAAGCCTGGGAAAATCCCAGGTTTTCCTCCTGCCTTTGCAGAACCTGTCCGTCAAAACCCAAAGGGCTGACCATAGAGGTGTGTGGAGTTGTTCTCTCCTGCTGGGTAGAGCTGTGTAGTGAGGAGAGTAAAAGCAAGGGCCGTGCAACAGGACCATCGGGGTTTGAACTCCAGCTGCATTACCTGGTGAATAATTAACTTGGACCAATTAACTACTTAGCCAAGTCTAGCACTCCTGCCCTGAGGGGAGTTGCCTTTGAGACAAGGGTCCATCCCCAGAACAGGGAGGGATATCTTGGGCAACATAGCCCATAAGCAAGAGAAAGGTCTCCGTAGAGGGAGGCTTCTGCAGAAGGGCCTTGCGTAATACAAACTGAAAAGACCAGCCATTTAAGAAAGTAAGCTCACCCTTATCCCCATCCCCGTTGCTGTGTGGGATCTCAGGATTCTGTGGAACACTTTCTATACATACTAACTGTAGCAAGAGATCTCTAAGAGGGATTATACAAAATGCTATAGGAAACAGAAGAAGTTGGGGAAAGGGTAAGTGCTGAGGTGCTTGTGAATGAGTTTATCACTAAAAGACACCTAAGGGTGACTCTGAAAAGTGCACCACAGAACAGAGAGACAATAGTCTGAGCAATCACAGAGGCATGAATATGCACCAGGACATCGCCCAACCTCTTCTGACGCTCAAACCTCACATGCTCATCGGCTACAAAAGCAAAGCCTCTCCTGCTGGTTTTTGAAAGGGAAACAAATGTAAACAATTTTATGTGTTGATTTTTTTTTTAAACAATTAGAAATTGAAACAGATACCATCACCTCTTTCAATAATATAACTCTCATAGCGCATTATCCTGAATCTCAGGGGTACCCTTGGGAGCTCTTAAACCTGGTGTGTTTGGACAGCATGAGAAATGTGGGCAGAGTACACCAATGGATCAGTGGGAAGTGGCAGGGACAAACCCAAACCAGAAGAGACCTAGACTGCAATGCCTTATGTGCTGTGCAAGGCATGCCAACTTTCTGTCATAAACAAAGGGAGATCAAGGATGGTTTCCAATGAGAAGTTTCATAAAATGCTTTACTGTGAAATGGTCAATAGTAATGTCTACTGTGGTGGTAGGCAGCTTCTAAATGTCTCCTAAAGACACTGCCTCCTAATATCCACACCCATGTATGTCCACACCCTCCTGATGTCCACATTCAAGGTCCCTTCCCTTTGAATGTGGCCTAGACCTAGTGACTTGTTTCTAATGAACAGAATATGACAACAATGATGGGATGCCACTTCAGAGATTAGGTGACAAAATGACTGTGTCCTCTGGCTTGCTGGACTCTCTAGCCTTCATGCTTGCTCACTCTGATGGGAGCCAGCTGCCACATTTGAGTGGCACCATGGAGAAACCTACATGTTAAGGAAGTAAGAAAGGCCTTGAGTCCAGCAGGCTCCAGGAACAGAACCTTACCAACAACCACTTGAGTGAGCTTGGCCACTTGGAAAGCTTGACTCCTCTCTCAGTCGTGCCTTCAGATGCAACATGGCCTTGGTAACAGCCTTCTCAGAAACCTGAGGCAGAGGTTCATAGCTTAGATTATGTTGGAGTAATTTGTCTCAAAGCTGTATATAACTAATATAATAGACCACCTTTATTTAGCTCATCATCCCTGCCAGGCATGTTGTTAGCACGGTGCCTGCATTAATGATCTTGCTCAATCTTCAGGGGGAACTTTTTGAGATAGGATCATGATCCCATTTTATAGATAAGCATCCTGAGACTTACTTAGCCATGTTAAGAAACTCTTCCCAGGTCACACAGGTACCAAGTGGTTGAGCTAGGATCTAATTTTAATTGTTCTTACCCCAGAATGTTAATTTTGAACCACTACACTATACACTGTAGTGTCTTGAATGCAGTAGAGCTCTGTAGAGGTAGGAGGGGTAGAGGGAAGAGGAAGGCATGGGCTTTAGAAAACCCCTCATTACATCTACAGAAAATTGGAGGAGGGTAATTAGAAACTGATAATTTTATTCCCCCTTTAAAGACTATTAAACACAACATACTGTAATGGAATTAGCGACCCTATTAAAACACAGTACTATGAATTAATAAATCTTTTTATACCTACAAATGATACAACAAAACATTCATCTGAAGGCAAATCTTCTGGTTACACAGACTCTCTGGTTCATTTCAGGAGGTACTGAGAGCCTTTAACAAGCCAGTCAGAGATTTGGGGAAGGAAGAAATCTTCTTAAGACTCCCTGTTTCCTGTAACCCAGGACACTGCCAGGTGCCCCTCATTCCAATGCCATCTGCTCACCCATTCCCTGGCCCACCCTCACCTGTTCATCTGGCAGAGTGCTGGGAACACCCTCCTTAGCCAAAAATACCTTGACAGCTGCCTGGGGAGAACAATCGGTTGGATAAAAGTGCAGAAATGGAAGTGGGCAAAGCAAAGGAAAATATTCTGCCTCTAGTTTTGCTTATGCAATGTGAGAACTTTAACGAAAGAATTGAAGGCTTAGAGGTGTGAGAGGGAGATGTCAAATATCATGGGGCAGGTACAGGTGTCCATGAGAATGGGGAGAGGGACAGGGCATGTCCAAAATGGCTTCCTGAGCCCACCAGACAGGCAGCTTCTTTCTCAGTAGGGATTATACTAGCTTTTGTCAGCTCTTCTGTTTGAATCCATTCATAATCTCCTTTCTCTCACCACTCATCCATCCTTTTTCATCCTTCACTATAGGAACTCTTTCTACCCCCTTCACCATCTCTAATGAAGTGGCTGGTGGTAAATTTCCCAGAGACAACCTAGAATTAGCCATGCATTGAAAATTGAAGGTATAAGGAACTTTTGACTGACTAGGATAATTAGAGAGAAGAAAGTGTTGTTAAAATAAAACCAACCAAAGTGTGATACAAAATATATGAGAATGTAAATTTTCTACTTAAAACTATTTCCAATGTTTAAGAACACATTGTCATTCTACAGAAATCATCTAAATGTGTAAATATAATGTAATACTGTAGGGACACAGCACATGATATAAATTGCTTGAATAAAAAGTGGCTAAAAGTTTAACATCTGTTATAACCATTAGTTGTAGTTACCTTTTGCTTTGCTGAATTCTCCTTTTTATGTCCCCAGTAATAAAAGGAGCCAGGTTGAGCAGAGGTACTCATTCCCTCTTTATGCTCCCCCTCTCCATCTCCTCTTATTTAAAGCCTACACCCTCACAGCACTAACACCTCACCTGGAAACCAACAGCTTACTGCACAGCTGGAATGGCTGTACACCTGCTCTCTGTCAGGCAGCATAATAAGACCATTATATACATTATTTTTTCATTTAGTTTTCACAATCACTCTAAGATTTCTGCATTTCACAGAAGAGAACATTGAGGCTAGGTGAGATTAGGTGATTTACTCACTGAGTATCTACACTAATAAAATAGAAAGATGCAAATTGACCAAACCTACACGGCATCCACCAGCCAATCAGGAGTGAGTATGCAAAATAGCCAACAAATATGGTGGGTTAATTTGCATCCAGGGGCAGGGGAACTCCAAGTGGTCTGGGTCCTGGGGTCTGGTGTCAAGCCTGCAGCCTCCCAGGACCATTGCCAGCCCTGGGTATTGAGGGCAGCCATGCTGTGCCACACCTGCAGGCTTCTGGGACCATTGCTGGTCCTGGGAGGTGAGTGCAACCATGCAGTTTGACAGCACCCAGCAGGGCCTGCTTGCCCATTGTGGTAGTGTGGAGCAGGCAGGCCCTACAGAGAGCAGAGAACCATGGGGAGTAGGCCTAAGCCATAAGTAGGGCATTCCCTGAGGGCTCCCGGATTGGAGAGGATACAGGTTGTGCTGAGGGACCACTTCTCCCCCATTCATGAATTTCATGCACCAGGCTCTTGTTAGAAATAAAGCCAGAGATGGTCCATTTTCTAGACAAAATATTTAGCCCAGAATGGAAAATTACTTCATGGTGGTCTGTGGACGAAACAAAATTCATACACCTGGAAAGCCCGTAGGCAAACAGCATGAGCTAACTAATAGGGGGAGGATGTGTCACAATAAAATAGGGAAGCGGGTAAAAACTGGATAGGTGCCAGAAAAGCACATACCTCAGGAAGACCTTCCCACCACAAAAAAACAAAGGGAGGTGGAGACAAACAACAAGCCCACAGCCCACTTTTTAAATAGCCGAATGGGAAATAATAAAACTTAGGCGACATTCAGGAAAGACTGTACACCCCGTAGTACTCAGCCAATGAGGAACTGAGGGAGGAACACGCACACTGGGGATAAACTGCTTGCTGTAACTACCCTGGGTGTGCCTGCATAACAGGCACCTGATCTTGCAAGACCATAATTAAAAGTTTTGCTTTGGCCATACTTTGTGTTTCTAAGTCCTTTATTAGATGAGCATGTTTCTCACAGCAAGGAAGTCATAGATGAGGAAGTGAATGCAGGCAACCTGACTCTGCCTTCCACACTTAGCCCAGTGTGGCTGCCTGCCCCAGAGCACTGCTTATCTTTCCTCTCCAGGGTGTTCTCTGGGAGTTGTTGCCAGAGAGATGGCACCACACACTGGGCTACAATGTCAGGGAGAGCTCATTCACCATTGTCTCCCCAAAGCCTAATTCTGCACCTGGGACTGGGTAAACTGCAATAAATATCCACTGCATTAATTTTCAACTTGGATTTATCTTAAGTGTTCATAAATACTCTGATAATTATGTACTTTATAAACTGTAATCTGTAAACACATCAATCTTTCCCTAAGCAGCACAAAAGTGAATGGCTAGGTGAAGGCATACTGGTCTTTGGCTCTGTTTTAGCCTGGGTTCTCCAAAAGCAGGGAGTCTATTTTGATAAGTGATCCAAAGAAACAGGAGTGGGGAGTGAAGAGAGAAAAACACAGGAAGGCTGACTCAGGGTGGGTTTTCAAATTGGATCACTGTGGGCCATGGGACCCCATCCCACCATGATTCTGGGAACCAGGAAAATGTGCCCCAGACTTTTTTGTGTGAAAGACAGATGAACATGTACCCTTTATCTCCATCACCCATTGGTCAGGGGCTTCCCCTGGGGTATTAATGCATCTTTACTTCGAGGCTGCACCTACAAGTGTCCCAAGTCAGGGAAACCTGGTTAGAAAGTGAGATGAATGTGTGTAACTAATGTCAGACCCAGGCAGAACATGCCTGTAGAAAGCAAGTAGCAACACTGCTGGCTAGAGAAGGTGGGCTGAGAGGATATAGGGCTGTCAGAGGATTGCCCCCCCCTCCCCCTTACAGGCCCCACCTAGACATAAAGTCTACAGAAAACACTGCTGGGGCTGGGGCTGGGGCTTAGGGAAGGCAGAGGTTCTAGTTAAAATGCCAGAGGGCACAGAAGGTCTAGCCTAGCCCTATTCCAGAGACAATTGGAAAGTGCATTTCCTCACTCTCAAATCAACAGATTAGAGGTCTATTCAGATTACAAAATGCCTTTTAAAATGCAAATAACTGAGAGGCCCAAGGTTAATTCTACTGGTTATTCAAACCTACTGTGAATGCTTGAATTGCCTAAAACCCCATGCAGCCCTGACAAGAAACAGGAGTTTGTATGGAAAATAATGAGAGAGGAATAAGCAAAAATAAAAAAAAATTACTGCCATGCCTGGTAAATGTGAAGCAGGAGGCTTGGTGGGTAGAAATGTGGCCACATCATGTAAAGCCTAAGTAAATATACCAGCTGGACCTGAAACAGCTACACCAAATGTACAACTCTACATGAGTCTTTAGCCTGTTTTTCCCAAGCAATCTTAGGAGAAGTGTCAGGTGACACATTCCTTATCACTCTAGAAAAGTTTTAGAGTTATCAGCCTTGTTTACAATGTTTTAACAACTTGGTTTAATTTTATTTTGATTACCTTTCCCTCTAGAATGTGAGCTCCTTTGAGGCCAGGGGCAGTGCCCATTTCATTGCCCACCATCATCTGAGAGCCTAGAATGGTACCTGGCACATAAATACTCAGTCAACATTTGTTGAGTGACTGAATAGGAAAACAAATACAGTTTACAAGGTAAATTAGGGTTTAAATGTGCATTGAGAATCCCATTACCAAGAGTACCTCAGCACTAAATGATTGTGCTAAGAGCTCTTACAGCTCATGAAAGAGTTTTCAAGTCAGGTGGAACAGCGTCTGGGAGAGACAAGAGCTTCCAGGACTCTATATCTCCTCAGTGGAGTTGGGGATCAATGTGTTTCAGAGCTATAAATGGGAGTGTACTCCAAACTTGTCTGCAGGACCAAGCTCTTTTTAGGTCTTGTTATTGCTCACATTTCTCTCTGTGAACCTGTGCTTTTCTGTCCCCCATGACAGCCACAATATGTTCCACTGTGTATAACTCCATTCACCCCTTTCCATTTCTTAGCCTTGAATTTGTTCTCCGTCACTTAGAATCTTCAAGCTCATCTAGTGTAGATATTTTCTGCTTGGTTCCTGTCCATCTGCTGTAGGAGCAGTTTTTCTTATGCATGGAACCTGGGTCGAATAGGGGTTTAGCCATGGTGCAGAAGCAGAACATTTAATTGGGACATTCATGACATTTTCTTAAAGGTCACCCCCTTGTCCAAATCACTGCAGTTTCCAGGGCTATTTCTGAAACTAAGTTCAATATCATGATACTACTGATGTCACATCCCTCCATGCTATGTTCTACTCTGGAAAGAAATTGGCACCACCCCCTACCCTGCTTCCAATCCTGTGTTTTATTTACTGGTTACTTTGTTACTTATCTGGGAGCCATGTCTGCTGCAGCTGCCTTGTGTAAAGTCCCCAAGTGGTCCCAGGTTGCTATGTCCACACCCTTGAGTTCATTTCTTTAATAGAAGAACAACTAAGCCAACATGAAACAAATATTTTTTTTTCTGATTTCTGTGACAGCTGCCTCACTTTAATTGAATTACACTTAAATAATTTAGGTTTTAGGAGGATCAAATGATGAATGTTTTTCTGAATGGGTTCAAAATCAACTTCTGTTTACATGAAGATTTACCAGTGTTTCATCCATCAGCCAATAGGTTCTGGCCTAAATTTGAGTCTTTTTTCAAAATGATTTTGAAATCCTACAGACCCTCACTATATTATGAGGGAAAATCAGGAGCCCATTATATCTTTATAGCCCCTGCTGCCACAGTAGAGTTGATCGTTAATGAATTTCACATAGCAGTTACAAAAAGAAACAAGCTTAGCCCACGTTTTTCTATTTCTGTCATTTTTTTCATTCCCCAGGAGAAGCCTAAATTTCTTTTCCAAACCCTAAGGTATCACATAGATTGCCATCAAAGAAATGGTGTTCCCTGGAAATGATTTCACTTCTGATCTTTTTCATATGTGTTTACAGAGGTGCCTGGGCCTTTAACTTTCATTCCTGAAACTCTAACACCTGGTGCAAGGAAATGTTTTTTAACAGTCTTACCATAGCCATGCCCAGACCTTACCATTAAAAAAAAAAAAAAAAAAAAAAAAAAAAAAAAAAAGTCTCCACAGGAAAGTTTAGTACTCTAAACTTCTTTGGGGTGACTCAACTGAATCTTGGAGACCTTATATAAGTTGCCCAAGTTCCAATGGCTGGTAAATGTTGGCTCCTAGACTGATATGAAGTCTGATTCCGAAGCCAGTTCTCAGAAATAGTGTCCTTTATTGTGAAGGTGCCATCAGACAGTGGTGCCCTTTATAAGCCCTTACACATTAGGAAAAGTGTTCTTCATATCTACCATTGTCAAGTGTTTAAGAAGAATTTATCCAGAAAGACGGGAATGTCAGGTACAGTTTATGAAAATAAATAAATAAGCAAATGAAGGTTGTTCTTTGCTTTCAGTGTGTTTTAAATTTTTTTAAAAACTCTTAGAGAACACTGCAGCATTTACAAAATGTGTAAAGAGTTCAGAATAGTGAGTCACAGAGAAGCAATAATTTTTATGATACGGGATCCAGGGATGAATTTAGCAGATAAAATAATCCCCCATTTTCAAAGGCAGTTTTAAGGAAATAATTGCTTACCGGGTTGGGAAGCAAAAGGAAAATAAAATGTCTATTCCCATTGCTGCTATGTTCCTACTACATGGATAATTTGTCCTTGAAAGGAAGAAGCATTGATTGAGAGACTTAAAGCCATGTGAACCTCACTTCATAATAGTTGGGTCATTTTCTTTCATCCACTCAAAACCATTGCTTGACTATTATGCATTACACCCTAATAATTATTTGGTAAAAAAAAACCAAAAAAACAAACAAAAAAAAAAACCCCACAGAAATTATCCTGATGTAAAGATATTATGATTACACCTGAATTTGATGGTAATTTCACTATCATAAAACTCATTGATGCAGAGGAGAAGAGGTAGTGAAATTGAACTATGAAGACTGAGTAGGATTCAGCTAGATCAGCCTTAAAAAAAAAGGAAACCCTGCTATATGTAACAGCCCTGGGTGAACCTGGAGGACATTATACTAATTACACAGAAGCCAGTCACAGAAGGACAAATAAGGCATGGTCCCACTTACACAGACCCCTGGACAACAACTTTGGTGACATGGTCAGAGTTGAGCCTCACAGTCAGGCAGCCTAAGAGTTGATCCCACATACGAATGGGCCAATAGCAATCAATTCCGAATCATAATAAGAAGGCCCACATAATCCACACAAGGGGCATTCCTAGAGCATCCAGGCTCAGGAGTTCAAGGATACTGTACTACTGGGATCCATAGAACACGTACTATATTAGGCTGGGAATCATAGTAGGTCTATCTAATAAATAGAAGCAAACACAAAGATAGCCAAGATGGGGAAACAAATAAATCGGTCCCAAATAAAAGAACAGGAGGAATCTACAGAAATAAAGCTAAATGAAATGAAAGCAAGCAACTTATAAGATATAGATTTCAAAATTATGGTTATAAGGATATTCAAGGAAGTTAGTGAGAATTACAAGGAACATAGTGGAAATTAAAATAGCATGAAAAGATAAATACAAACAATGAATAAGAACCATTTGGAAATGAAGAATGGTTATCTGACCTCAAGAGTACATGGGAGGAATTAAAAGTAGTTTGGATGAAGCAGAGAAGGGAATCAGTGATATGGAAGACAAGGTAGGAAAAACACCCAATTAGAGAAGAAAAAGAAAAAGAGAATGAGGATAGTTTAAGGAAATTTGGGGACAGCATGACATTTTATTATATATGCCTATAGAAATATCAGAAGAAGAAAGTGAACAAGAATAAAGAACCTCTTTGAAGGGATAAATATAAAAAACTTCCCTAACCTAATGAAGGAAAAAGTCACATAAGTCAGGAAGTACAGAGAGTCCCAATCAAACCAAAATTACCCACACCAAGACACATTATAATTAAAATGGCAAACATTAAAAACAAAGAAAGAATCTTTGCTTTTAAATAAATTTTTATTTAGTTCAGAGAGGAAGGGAGAGGGAGAGGGAAGTGGAAACAACAATGATGAGAGAGAATCATTGATTGGCTGCCTCCTGCATGCCTCCCACTAGGGACTGAACCTGCAACCCAGGCATGTGCCCTGACCAGGAATCAAACTATGACCTCCTGGTTCATAGATTGGCACTCAACCACTGAGCCATGCTGGCCAGTCCAAAGAGAAGATCTTCAAAGCAGCAAGAGAGAGACAAAAACTAACCTAAAAGGGAGTCTCTATTAACTGTCAGCTGATTTCTGAACAGAAACACTACAGGCCAGAAAGGATTGGCATGAAGTATTCCTAGAAAATAAAAAGCAAGGTCTTAAATCCAAGGCTATCATTTAAAACTAGAAGTGAAATAAAGAGCTCACTGACAAAAAAAAAGAAAAAGGAAAGAGGACATTATCACAAAGCCAGGATTATACAGCATTATAATAAATGTTAAAGAGATTGCTTTAAGAAGAAGAAGAAATCAAGAGAGAGATGAATATAGGTATAAGGAAAAAATGGCAATAAATAAGTACTTATCAATAATAACTTTAAAATGTGAGTGGATTAAATACTCCAATCAAAAGACATAGGGTAGCTGAATGAACAAATATGACACATTAAATGCTGCCTGAGAGAGACTCACCTCAGAAAAAAAAAAAAGGTTCACACAAACTGAAAGTGAAGGGATGAAAAAAAATTTCCATGTAAATAAAAAAATTAAAAAAGCAAAAAGCTGGGGTAGCAATAATCATTTCTGAGAAAATAAACTTTATAACAAGAGACAAATAACATTATGCATAATACTGAAGGGATTGATCCAACAAGAAAATATAACCCTTGTAAACATATGAACCCATTATAGGAGCACCTGAATATATTTAAAAAAAAATACTCTTGGTCGACTTTAAAGGAGAGATTGATAGCCATGCAGTCATACTAGGGTACTTTAACACACCACTGACATCACTAGATATTGGGTCGGCAAGTAAGTAATTGCGGATTTTTAAAAGAAAATCAAAGACAATTTTTTTATGGAACTAAATAACTTTATTCTGTAATGTATTGCCCATTTTGATCAATGACCTTTTGCCATCTTTCAGGCAGCATCATAATCCCACGTTCAAAAAACTTCTGGTTTTTATTAGCAAAAAACTGAATCAGGTACGATTTGACATCATCATCATTATTGAAATTTTTACCATTCAAGGAGTTTTGTAAAGATCGAAACAAAAAGTAATCAGATGGTGCAAGGTCAGGACTATATGGTGGATGTGGCAAAACATCCCAACCAAGCTCCATTAATTTTTGCCGAGTGACCAAAGATGTGTGTGGCCTTTCATTGTCATGATGGAATACAACACCTTTTCGATTTGTCAATTCGGGCTGCTTTTCTTCAACTGCATTGTTTAATTTCGTTAGTTGTTCAATGTAGACATCAGAATTGATCCTTCGGTTGGGTGGTAAGAGTTCAAAGTAGACAATTCCTTTGTAATCCCACCAAACTGATAACAAAACCTTCTTTTGATGAATATCAGCTTTTGATGTTGTTTGAGTTGGTTCACCTGGCCTGCTCCACAATCTTTTCCGCTTGATATTGTTGTAAACAACCTATTTTTCATCGCCAGTTATCAGTCGTTTTAAAAATGGATCATTTTCATTACGTTTCTTTAGCAAATCGCAGCTGCTAATGCATTGCGTTAACTGTGATTCTTTCAGTTCGTGAGGAACCCATGTATCGAGTTTTTGAACATAGCCAAGTTGTTTTAAGTGATTTTCAATGCATGTATGTGATACATGAAGCTTCTCTGCAATCTCACGTGTTGTACTGTGACAGTCCGAATTGATTATTGCTTTGATTAGGGCGTCATCAACTTCAACTGGACGACCAGAGCGTTTTTCATCTTTGAGTGAAAAATCACCAGAACGAAATTTGGCAAACCAATTTTGACACTGCCGTTCTTTTAAGGCTTCGTCACCATAAACAGCACATAACTTTTTATGAGCTTGCGATGCATTTTTCCCTTTGCGGAAATAAAAAAGCAAAATATGACGAAAATGTTCCTTTTGATTTTCCATTTTTCAACGAACGCCAAACGAAAACTACAAAACAGATCAAAAAACTTTTTTTACTGATTAACAGCTGAATAGCCAACTATCAAATAACAAAATGTGTTTTACATTTGTACTACGTCTGCAAACCTAAAAATTCAACTGAAGCCATATATGTGTGAAACCCGCAATTACTTAGTTGCCTACCCAATAGATTTTACAAACAAAAACTCAACAAGGAAACAGAGACCTTAAACAATGCACTGGATCAGATGGATTTAATTGATATTTACAGGCCATTTTATCCCAAAGTGGCAGAATATACATTCTTCTCAAGTGCACATAGCACATTCTCAAAAATAGCCACATGATAGGACACAAAATAAATCCTAACAAATTCAAGAAGACTAAAATCATTTCAAGCATCTTCTCATATCACAGTAGCATGAAACTAGAAATCAACTACAATAAAAAAACTCAAAAACTTTCAAACACATAGAGACTAAATAACATGTTAAACAATGAATGGGTTACAAATGAGATCAAGAAAGAAATAAAAAATTATCTGGAAACAAATGAAAATGATCATACAACAACCTAAATCAATGGGACTCAGCAAAAATGGTCCTGAGAGGGAAGTTCATAACAATACAGGCCTATCTCAAAAAGCAAGAAAAACTCAAGCAAACAATCTAATCCTACACCTAAAGGAACTAGACAGAGAAAAATAAGCAGAGCACATTATAAGTAGAAGGAAAGAAATAACAAAAATCAGAGTGAAAATAAATGACATAGAGACTAAAATATAAAATAAAACAATGCAAAACATTAATGAAACCAAGAGCTGGTTTTTTAAAAGATAAATAAGGCTGATAAACTTTTGGCCAAACTCATTAAAAAACAGAGAGAACTCAAGTAAATAAAATCAGAAATGAAAGAGGTGAAGTAACAACTGACAAGACAGAAATACAAAGGATTACATGAAAATATTATAAACTACTACAAGTATATGCCAACAAATTGGATAACCTGGGCAAAAGGGACAAATTCCTAGAAACATAGATTCTTTCAAAACTCAAGCAGGACAAATCAGAGAAACTGAATAAACTAATAACTAATAAAATTGAATAAGTAATAAAAATAAACTCCCAGCAAACAAAGGTTCCGGACTGAATGGCTTTATAGGCAAGTTTTACCAAACATTTGAAGAAGAATCTATTCTCATCCCACTATTTAAAAAATTCAAAAGGATGGAAGACTTCAAAACTCTTTTTATGAGGCCAGCATTATCTTAATTCCAAAACTAGAGAGAGATAATTGCAGGGTAACAGCCCTGATGAACACAGATACTAAAATCCTCAACAAATATTACAAATAGGATCTAGCTGTACATTGAAAAGATCATACACAATGAAAAAATGGAATTTACTCTGGGGACATCAAATTTATAAAATACTCACAAATAAATATTATACATCACATAAACAAGTTGAAAGATAAAAATCACATGATCATATAAGCAGATGCAAAAAAAGCATTCAATAAAATCCAATACCCATCTATACTAATAAAAGGATAATATGCTAATTAGACCAGTCAACTGGACATCTTCTGGATGTCCAACTTCCTTCTGGACAAAGCCATGGTAGCGATGGCTAAAGCAGAGGTGGTTAGGGGTGATCGGGCTGGCAGGGAGCAGTTAGGGGGCAGCCAGACTGGCAAGCAGAGGCAGTTAGGATTGATCAAGCAGGCAGGCAGGCAGACAAGTGGTTAGAAGCCAGTGGTCTCAGATTGCCAGAGGGATGTCCAACTGCCAGTTTAGGCCCCATCCCACATTGGGGTCCCAGATTGGAGAGGGTGCAGGCTGGGCTGAGGGACCCTCCCCCACCATGCAGGAATTTCATGCTCCAGGTCTCTAGTTTATAATAAAAACTCTGAGCAAAGTGGGAGTAAAAAGATCATACCTCAACATAATAAAAGCCATTTATAAAAAAACTATAAACAACATCATACTCAATGGGCAAAAACAGTTTCCCTTAAGATCCAGATGATGTCAGTTTTCATCACCCTTATTCAACATCACAGTGGAAGTCCTAGTCCCTACAATCAGATAAAAGGAAGAAATAAAAGGCATCCAAATTGGAAAGGAGGAAGTAAACTGTCATTATTAGAAGATGACATGATATTGTACATAGAAAAACCTAAAGACTCCACCAAAATACTATTAGGTTTAATAAATGCATTTGGCAATGTAGCAGGATACAAAATTAATGCCCAGAAAGCATTGGCATTTTTATCTGCAAATAATGAACTATCAGAAATGGAAACTATAATAACAGCCCCATTTACTATTGCAACAACAACAACAAAAATAAGGTATCTAGGAATAAACTTAGCCCAGGAGGTAAAAGACCTGTACTCGGAAAGCTATATGGCAGGGGTCGGCAAACTCTTTAGTCAACAGAGCGGCAAACTGTGACTCCTGTGCTGCAGTTTGCCAACCACTGCTATAGGACATTGATGAAAAAAATAGAGGAAGATAAAAAAAAAAAAAAAAAAAAAAAAAAAAAAAAAAAAAAAAAAAAAAACAGGCGGAAGCATATATTGTGTTCATGGATTGGAAGACTTAACATCATTAAAATGTCCATTCTATCCAAAGCAATCTATAGATCCATCACAGAGGGGAGGAGGTGGAGAGACTAGATTAAAGAAGGTGAAAAGAGTAACTAAAGAACTTGTATACAAAGCCCATAGACACAGACAACAGTGAGGAGAAGGCTGGGGAAGGCTTGCAAGGCTGGGTAAAGGTGGGAAAAGTGGGTATGGAATGGGGGGACATCTGTAATGGTGTCAACAATTAAAAAACAACTAGGGATGCAGATATGAAATCTTGCTTCTCTGTAACTTAGCTCTCAATCTCTCATATATTTTTTATAGTAGGAAACAATCTTATCAATTCAAGGTAAACTCACTTCCTTCCAGATCAAAACAAAGTCTCTTTTGGATGAAGATTGGTCTGAATTTTCCTCCCTCCCCTTTTGCCTTCCCTTAGGGATTAATTTAAGTGTGGAAGGCTCGGTGTAAAAAGGCATCTCATTCACAATGGTGTGCTGTCCACACTGGCATTCACTGGGTTGAGCCTCACCTTATTTCACCCTCATCCTTGACTTTTAGACTTCATTCCTGATGTCCAGATTTTTATAATGGCCTTTGAACTTCAGGCATTGAGTGGTCAAATCCAGGCTCCTTTAGTTAGTTAGCACACTTTGCTCAGCATTTCTCTCCTCCATGGTGGATCTGAAGACTAATTTTTCTTCTTTCTCCATCTCCCTTGAAGCTCATTGTACCTCCCTAGGCTTGTCCTAGGCCTATCCACCTGTATCCTTCATCCATCATGGCTACTCTCCAATGAGACTTTCTATAGGTTTTATTTCCCAGAATTGTGCCTGGGAAAGCCAGGAGTAGGTTGCCTCCACAATGGGATCTCACACACTGACAGAGGGTGGGGACAGGTAGGAAAAATTCCCTCTTGCTTTGATTTCCTCTCCCATTCTCCAAACTCCTTTCTCTCCAATCCAGAAAAGACTTTTTATCCCCTCTTGAGCAGAACGAAGAGCCAGCTCTTCAATCACTGTGAATTCTTTCAAAAATATTATTTGTGGCATAAACTCTATATGCTACTTCCTTTAGGAATCAATTTTTTGATTCTCAGTACCTTTTTCTTAAATTGACCCATTGAACTTTGTCAAAACTAAACATCTTTTCTGAAAATATCCTGTTAAAATAAAAGACAAACCTTAGAGTGATAGAAGATATTCGCAATATATATCTGACCAAGGCCTTGACTTTAGAATTTATTAAAAACCCTTACAACTCAATAATACAAACAATTCCATTGTTTAACATGACCAAAACACTTGAACAGTAACTTCCTAAAGGAGGTTCTATGAATGAACAATAAGCACATGAAAAGATGCTAAGCACATTGGTTATCAGGGAGATACAGATTGAAATAATCAGGAGATACCACTTCACATTCATTGGAATGGCTAAACTTTAAAGGGCTGACAAGAACAAATGAGGTAAGGATGTGAAGCACCTAGAACTCTCGGCACTGATGGTAGGGGTATAGATGATGCAACCACTTTGGAAGAGAACTAGTGAAATTCTTATAAAATTAAACCCTATCACCTACCAGATCACCAGAGGCATGTGTCAAGTGCTTTCTTTTCTCCCATAATTTGTCCTAAGAATTCTCACTCCCTTGGCCTCCCTTGACTTCTAGCTCTGTCTCCTCAACCCAGGGAGTCTCTGCACCTTGACACAGAAGCTGGAGCATTATTGCCTACTTCTCAGATCACTGTCCTTAGTCTCCTGATGCCCAATGTTTTAAACATAATTGTTTCACATATCCTGTCCAGTTTTTTATTGTTTCAGTCAGGAGGGTAAGTCTAGTCACTGTATTAATAATTGCATTTTGGATGAACATGTCCCAATTATGTTCCGCTATGTGGAGGAAAAAAAACCCTAAGACAAGTTATTCTCTGAATATCGGGTTTGTTTTTTAATCAGTACAATACAGGCAATATAGGTAAAGCCTACCTCAGTGTCATAGTGAAAATTAAATGATATAATGCATGTAGGATATAAAGAAGATTAATTGTACACTTTTCTCCATGGTATATGATAACTTAAGGAATATCCATTTTATATCCCCAAGCATAAATACTCAATAAATTTAGAAAATTCAATCCTACCCAACTTGACATTGAGATATCATGGCAAATAGAATTGGTTAAAAAACAATAGCTGCATGTGTATACCTATTACCTTGGCAAATTCTTACAAGAGAGGCCCACCAGAGATGCGGCGCCCCTAGAGAATTGGGGAAAGATCAGGGATAAAGCTGAGAGGAACCCTTTGCAAAGGTTTTCTTGTAAGCTTGACAGGAAATTGTAGGCCAGGCCAGCCTCGCCAGCCACCTATGGGGAAACGTGGGCAGAAATGCTGCCTGTTTATTATTTCAGAGTGCACTGGAGTCTCTAGAACAAAATTTCCCTACGAGGAGCACATTTAGGGACACAGCTCTCCGGTGCCAAAACAGGGGGGAGGAAAAAGGCAGCAATTGCCTGAATTACATTTTTTATAGTTATGGAATATATGAGCACACGCGAGTCCTCTCCTTTTCACACATGAGGATTGATTTCCACTGCCCCATCCCTCCTAAACAAAGCAAAGCCGCCGTCGCGCCCGCCCGCTGAGCTGCTGGGAATGCTTGCTCTGAGGCTGTATCATGTCCAACATCTGCGGTCTTAAGCCAAGGCTCAGACAAGCAGTTATTATGTTAATAGTTTATCAAATAATTTCCAAGAGGCTTCACTGTGTTGTTTTTGTTGGACAAAATTACTTCTGCCTCAGATTATATTTACTCTAAGTCGTGTTTGTGGTCGGAGGCCTTACGGAGCCCATGAAGCTTAGTCCAAGCTCTCACATATCTGAGAGCTCCTTTGCGTACGTTTTCATTTTTTAAACGTAAGTGGACGGTTAGCAAAACCCACAATGAGGTAAGTCCCCAGCCCGGTCCCCGCAGTGTTTACTAGCTACTTTCTGGCTGCTGGAATGTTTATCATAACAAGCACAGCCTTAATGGGATCAGCAGAGGTTCTCAACTGCAGCCTCCCAGCTCTTTCACCCTCACTCTGACTCCCTGCAGGCTGTCTCCAGCAGAGCTGCTGTTTGGATGCAAAGAACAAGAGAAAGGAATAGTTATGTGCCAGGGTGGTGAGTTCACAGGCCCTAATGGCACAGGCCAGCCAACAAGTCCATCAATGGGGAGAAATTTGAGGATGAGAACTTAATCTTGAAACGTACAGGTCCTGGTGTCCTGTCCATGGCCAAGGCTGGACCTAACACAAACGGTTCCCAGGTTTCACTTGCGCTGTGAAACCTGAGTGGATGGGTGGCAGGCATGTGGTCTTCGGCCAGCTGACAGAAGGCCTGGATACTGTGACAGCCATGGAGCATTTTAGGTCCAGCAATGGCAAGACCAGCATTACTGACTGTGGACAACTCTAGTAAATTTGACTTGTGTTCCATCGTAACCACCAGACCATTCCTTCTGTAGCTCAGGAGAGCACCTCTTCACCCAGATTTGCTTGGAATATTCTATTGATATAATCTTTGTGCGCTTGCCACAATTCATTGAGTTCCATAATGTCCTTACCCCCTTCCCAGTCTAGCTGGATTCAGAGTTAAGTTTATGATTATAAAATAAAACCTGAACAGTTGTCTGTCAATAAAAAGTGAGGGAGGGGGAGGAGAAAACATTTTTTTTTCAGTGACAAAGAAAGTTACAAATAATGATAAGTTTCATAGCTTCAGAATTAAACTGCTTCGAAGATAGGAATGAGCATATTGTCTCTCTCACCAAGGTGATCTAATTCCCAGAAAACAGTGGATCCTATCTGCTGAGCTGACCCCACTCCCTGGGACATTTTCTATTTCAATCCTCACTTTGTTCACGAAACAGCAATAGTGATTTAGAGTGACATGTTGTTGCTATGGAAGCTTGTTTTTCTCTGCTTCAGTCTACTGAGGACCTGTGAGCTCTTAAATGTCGTTGCATGAGTTATTGCTCTGCCGCTCTGATGCACTGATGGGCTGGGCAGCTGTTTAAACCCAAACTCAAAGGAGAGATGGTTACAGAGAGAGTCAAAGGTTGGAGTTAGATTGTGCAGCACATAAAATAAAAGCCAGGCAAATGATGGCGTCACGGCCAGTAACTTGATCTCCGAGGATTTTGATGATCTAAACATTGCCTCTGTGGTTAGGGGTGGGGTCAGTTCCAGCAGTTTTAGTTGTCCATTATCTACTACCTGCATAGCCCACCGAGCTACTTCTCTTGCCCAGTTTTCACAGGGGTGAGGGAGTGGTATGCATTAATGAAGAGTCATCCTCTCATGCCTGGCAATCCATATCTCTGTACCTATAGGAGACATTCAGCTTAGGCGCCACAATACCTCAGTGTGTGGCACCAAGAATGCCATCTCCATATGGATAGGAACATTGCTTTTTGTAGTGCTTTCTAGTTAGCACGCTAAGTGGTGACTTAATGCATCATAGGTAATCAATAAATATTTGCTTGAATGGCTTAATAGGGTCATAGAAGCGTATTATTGGGAGGGAGCTAAGCACTGTTAAGCTCCCTCCCAGCCACTTCTCATGCCTCTCCTGCAGAACAACAAGAGCTGACCTTAAATCTTCTGGAACCACTGCAGCCATGAGCCCCACTACCTGGAAGGTCGTTCTTTCCTTTATGGAGGTCTTTCAGAAGTTTCCTCTTAAGCACAATCACAAGTCTCCTGTGTCTTCCCTCCTTAATTCTCATTCTTCCTTCCTTCTTCCTGACAATGTTTCAGAGGACAGGACACAGTCTCACAATCCCTGTGGAGCACAAATGACATGAGATGGAGTATAAATGGCTAAATGTGTGAACCCATAAGCCCAAGGAAGGAGCTCTTCTCTAATCAAACAGCTGGTTTTTAGGATGCTGCTCAGACCGACCAATTTTAAAAATTGCATGATACTAATGGAGTAATTAGGATTCATATATTGCAAGAGGTTACTGGACTTTAGGGAGTAAAAAAAATCTCCATTTTAATCTAGCCTGACACAAAGCTTTGAGGAACCCAGATTGTCAAGGAATTATATGCTAATTTTTGATCAGGTAAAGAGCTTGGAATTAAAAGTTTAATGAATTAATCATACAGATCTTTTTTAATTGAGTACCTACTCACTGTCATCACTTAATATTCCTACATTGTAGTAAGGCTATACCACTCATCACTAAGATTTATTAAATGCTAATGCTCTGCAAATGTTATTGCATAAAATTCTCATAACAAACCTATGAAGAAGATCTATTATTATCCTCATTGTATACAGGGGCAAGCTTTGTTTCAGTAGGATGAGCAGTCTAAGATTGCCAACACAATGCCACAGAGTCAGGCTTCAAACTCAGGTCTATCTAACACCAAAGTGTTCTTCAACTTCAGGCCATATATTTCTAATTGAGAACTAAATTCTTGTGGGGAAAAACAGATTCAATTTGTTTTTGTACACCTCACAGTGCCTTATACACAGTCAGTGC
The DNA here is from genome assembly GCF_014108245.1 of Pipistrellus kuhlii. Taxonomy (NCBI): domain Eukaryota; kingdom Metazoa; phylum Chordata; class Mammalia; order Chiroptera; family Vespertilionidae; genus Pipistrellus; species Pipistrellus kuhlii. The sequence goes on along the minus strand of NW_023425595.1, from coordinate 62,365,957 downwards.
TCAATACATATGTGTCAAGTAAGTGAACACCTTTGATCAAAGCATGATCCACAATGTAAGACTTTAAACCTCATATTTCATCTCTGAAATAAGGAAATTGGGTTGCCCGATCTCTAGGCTTCCTCCCAATGTTAAGCATAAATGCAACTAGTCCAGGTATATGACAGAATTGGATTTTAAAGACACAGACAACACTGGAATGGTGGGGGCTTATCAGGGGTAGAATGGCTGGGGAAAGGGTCAATTGGGGAAAAGGAGACATATATAAAATTTTAGACAATAATATATATATATATATATATATATATATATATATATATATAATAACAAGAAAAATGATAAAATTTTTAAAGATGATAAAATTAAAACAAACAAAAAAAGACACAAACAAGAGGGAATAGTGTGGCAAGAGGAGCAACATGAGCTAATGCAGCATTCCTTCGAATAGAATGTACCCTCTTCCCAAATAAGCATGAATGCAACTGGTTCAGGAATATGATGGAATTGGATTTTAAAGACACAGCTAAGAGGGAAGAGCGTGGCAAGAGAAGCAACGTGAGCTAATACAGCATTCTTTTGAACAGAATGTTCCCTCTGCTCAAAATACCCTTTGCCCACTTGTTCACTTGGCAAATGTCCAATGGTCAGCTTCACCAGCCTCCCTGTTGTGACATTGTCCTGACCTCTCCCTCAACACCCTACACACACACACACACACACACACACAATCCCTCCCTTCTAAGGGTCCCCAAGTACACTGTGTGTGAGTTGTGATGATCTGATTGTGGGTCTGTCTCCTCATCTTACACCTAGACTGTGAACTCCTTAAAAACAGAAAATTTCTCCTATTCACCTCCAAGCCCCTTCTTAGGACTTCAGCAAATGTGTTTGAGATGTGGGACCAATAATCAGGCCACATGTAGGGGAGCAGAAGAGGAACAACGTGACCTTAATAGAGAATCCATGCCAGAAAACAGTGAGAAATTAAGTCAGTGAGAGATGGGGATCCTGGAATTCTAAAAAAGGCAGTTGAAGCTTGTGCCCCAGGAATGCCTGGGACCATTCTTAATAGGAAGTGACAGTGAAAAGAAATATTCTATTAGGAAAATTGGTGCAGACATGGTTTCTGATTTAAGAAAATGAATAAAGGTAATGAACCTGCTTTCTTTCTTAGCATGCTTTTCATAAATCCACATCTCATTTATTATATCTGACACTTACATGCATAAAAACACAGAATAATCTGATTTAGAGATGTCTTAATTTATTTTAAGTGAATGAATTTTTAATACATCATTAACACAGTAAACAAAATACCTTACTTAGAATAAACCAAGTCTGAATAAACCTAAATAGTTGTTCATAGCATATTTAGCGCCTAAGTCAGTACCTGGCACATAGTAAGTGCTCAGTTAGTATTTGTTGAATGTCAAGTTGATATTGCATCATGGTTATTCATTCTGGTAATTTGCATAAATGGAAGATAATAGCCATTCCCAGATCTAAACACTGAATATTTTAGAAAATTAAAAAAGTAATTAAAGATTGAAAGAACTTTAGTGTTTGTTTGGAATACAGAACATATGTGTATATTTATATCAATATGCTTGTCTTTTTAATTCTCTGAGATGTAAAATAATATTAAAATAAGTGCATCTCAGAAAAAATACCAAACGACTACTGTAGAGGACAGCTCAGAGATGCATTCATCACCAACCAGACAACCTATACTCAGTATAAGCAAACTGATGGGTGATATCTCTTTAAAAGACAAATATGCCCCCTTTATTCTGGTACATCTTGGAAAAGCTGGTACTGGAAAACAGTCTAGCAAGTTCAAGTCCATTGATGGAAATGGTTTGGCCATGTTTACCAGGTGGTAGGACACATTACTAGGTAGTTACATTATTTTTGCAGGGTTGGGATTTAAACTCACAAGCAATTTCAGATCGCAAAACCTTCTCCCTAACTTGAAGAAGAGCATAAATATGTGTGTGTGCGAGTATGAGCGTGTGCGTGCATGTGTGTGTGTGTGTGTGTGTGTGTGTTGGATGAGGATGGCATAGGAGAGCTCTTCTGTGGTATTTGGATCTGATTTACGTAACTAGCTGCTCCATGACTAAGCTTGATGCTATTAGACAGATGTTATGTGATGCTACCTGATGTAGTGCATAATGATCTCATCTGGACCACCTGTGAGTCAACATTTATGCCCAAGAAAGGGTGAGGTTTTATCTTGAGGTCTAGATTCTTACAAAGATTTCCATAATTGTGCAGCTCTGCTGATGGTTTCTCTCTGAGTGTGTGTGTGTGTGTGTGTGTGTGTGTGTGTGTGTGTGTGTTGGGGGGGGAGGGAAGGTACACTATGCAGTCTTCCAAAGCTTGGCTTTCTTATGCATATTTATCACTTTCAAATTTACAGCTAATTGCTAGGATATTATTTCAGCAACAAATGCAAATCAACCCCGGTCCCCAGTGCTCTCATTTACAGTGAAAAGTGAAAGGGAAAGAACTAAAGAGAGGTGGCAGGCTCTTTCCTTAGATTCAAAAACCTTGTCATGATATAAATTTGAGCCTGAAGTTGGATATCATATAACAAGTCCTAGTTATTAAACTCCTAAAATACTTCATGATTGCAGGGACTCATTTCTTGTGTATATTCTATAAGTAAATTTAGTAGGTATATCTGACTTGTGTCAAAAGGATCCCATTTCTTTCTGATGTTCATGCATATTCCAAGGATAACATCTTTATTCCTGATTTGGATCTTCCATTGGGAGTGGCTTTTAACTTGCTGGATTTATGCCTCCCTGCCACTAGTCTCTTTGAAGGTAGTTCATCTTCTCACTAATTTTGAGTAGAGTGTGGTGGAAATGAACTTGAGCTTTGGAGCCTGTGGTGTTTATTAGGATGCTCACTAAGTACTTCAAATTCTTCTAGGCACACATTTTCACCTCTCTGCCCCCTGAAGTTAGGGGTGTCCATGTAATTTGTTTTGTTCAAGAAAATGGAAGTATAAGTGATGTGGCTACTTCCAGGAATAAAATCTAGAAGCCTACCTGAGATTTGCTTCACCACTCTTTTTCCTTTCTTCTCGCATAATTACAGCAGCAAGGAGATGGAGTCACCTTCAGATGCAGCCCGTAAGTGAGGACAACATGGAAGAGAATCCTCAACTCACATAGCATGACCTTTGTTATTTTTAAGCCTCCAAAACTTGGTGTTTTGGATGTTATCTCTGCAGGACCTAACTTATTTTGACTGATCTGTGGAGGCCCAGTCCTGAGCTCAGGTCCTTGAACAAAGTATGGGACTTCTCCCACAACCTCAGAGAGTCATGTGAGGATTAAATAAAAGCATAAGAGCAAAGTGGTTGGCCCATAGAATGCGTACAACAATATTTATTTCCTCTTCTGCCCAGAGCTGGCATCTTGCTTAGCATCTTTGTGCCTAAAATAGGACCTGGAATACAGAAGGTGTTTGAATCAATAAATGGATACATGGAAGTATTTAGGTGTATTTAGAGGAGGATTTATTTAAAAGATCCTTTAGCAATTTTTCCCCTGCACATTTTCTTGCATCAGGTTTTCAAAGGCACAGGCAGACAAAGAGACAAGGTGGCTGAGGAGGAGAGGACACAGTTCTGGGATTTTAACTGGCTCAGCTGGTTGCTATCCCAAGGGACCCTGGATTGAGTGGGACAAATTGCAGCATCCTGAGCAGAGGTGGCAATGGCCCTCCTGACCTTTGCATCATCCAGACCTCGTTTGGAGTATGGGGCTCTGCTCTGAGAAGCACATTTGAGAGGGACATGAACAAACCATAATGCACGCCAGTGGCAGGTGACAGGGGTAAGACTGGAAGGCAGATCAAGATGCTGAGCAGTCGTGAAACTATTGTTTATTGCTCCAGATCCTCTCATGCTGTTCATTGTAAGGTTAACTGAACATAGAAACTATTTGTGTTCTCACTACCTTAGTGGGCAATTTGAGTAAAAATGCTGCCACCTGCTAAACCAGAGTCTGTGATATGACCCAGGGACATGGTATTTTTAATAAAAGCAGTAACTTCCCCACTCACTTTCTAGGTAATCATACAGGGAAAGAATCCTGAAATTATTTAGCAAGCTGGCAATGCTACCTTATTCCATCCAGGCAGCATTAGGAGAGCAGAAGGGGGAAAGCTTTAGAAAGGCAGAAGAGAAGACCACCCGGGAAGGACAGGAGCAAGCCAAGGGACCAGGACAAACCTGGTCCAGCAACCATCAGGGAACTACTATGCCAGAGCATGGAGGAGGAATTGAGATAGCAGAGGAAGCCACTGCGTTGGTGGGCTTGGTGCCAGGGTGCCCGAGCTTCATAGACAAAAACAGGATGAGGTTGACGAGGAAACAGAATTCTCCGCATTAATCAAGGATATAAGGATCAGAGCAATGAAAGACTGGTTTCAGAGACTGGCTGAGGTACCAAGACCACAGGCTCTCTGTGAGACACCTTCAGATGAAATCTGACATTGCTAGTTAGACCTGTAACCAGCTCCACTGCATACGTTGCCCTCTAAGTAGTTCTCACATGGCGGAAAGGTGGCTTTTCCCACATTAAAGAGAAATGATCCAGGAAGGAGTTATTCGTTAATTCCACCATAAGCATTGAACACCTATTTTGTGCCAGGCAACATGCTAGGTACTCGTGATGTTGGAATTAGTATGAAAGTCTCTGTCCTGAAAGGGACCACAGGCTAGTGGGGGAGATGAATTCGGAAATAAGTGATTCGACTGTAGTGTGACTGCAATGATAGAGGTGGGCCCAAAAGACTCTGGAAGGATCTGGGAAGAACACTTAGCCCAGGGGAAGAGCATGAGGAGCAAGAGGTGGGAAGGTTAGGGAAGAGATGGGCTGGTTAAGTGAGTCTCAGGGCAAAGCAGAAGCCAACCAGGCAAACAGGAGGAGTCAGGCCCCACAGTGTGGGTACTAAGGTCCACAAGGGGGCAGAGAGAGAGCAAGAGGTGAATTCAGGAGAGGCCTTGGAGGGGCTTGGCTGCATTCTGAGGGAAATAGGGAGCCATTAAGTGCTTTGCCTTGGGAAAGTGACATTTTCAGCTTTTCACAAATATTCTTCTTAGGGAGATGGCTCTGGAGGCTAGGGGAGGGAGGGGGGGAGCCGAAGCAGGCAGACCAGTCTGGAGGCTGTGGCTGCAGTTAATGTGAGATCAGACAGGCCCTGAATCGCCTCTGTGGAAGTTGGGGTGAGATCTTGAACCAAAGTCCCACAGTGAGGTCACCTAGAGGACTTTCTTGGTTTATTGATCCCATTTTTTCAGCAAACATTTAGCATGATGATTATGGCGGGGAAGGGGTGGAGGGGGAGGGGTGTGGGGCCATGGGGTGGGCAGGGAGGGGCTGCTCTGACCAGAGGCCTGGTGTTTGTCACATTTCTCCCCTGCTCAGAGCATCACTGAGCAGCTTTTTCCTTTGGATTGCTCCTTTGCTGATGCAAGCAGAGATGGTGGTTGAGGGGTACCTCCCATCCTTGGACATGCCTGGCTCACTCCACAGTTGCACTGATGCAACAGGAAATCTGTCTGGAATAAGTTCTGTGTCTCCTTGGAGCTCCCAGGAGCTCTCCCGCTTTGTGGAACTCTTGATGCTCAGGGGGTAGAGGCATAAGGACAAAAATGGCTGCCAGTGTTCAGAAGGTGTGCATGGGTGGTCATTTAGATCCATGTCTCTGTAAATTCGGAGATCTCTGGGATTCTGAAACTAGTGTAGACTGACAACACCCTCATATTTGGTACTGTTTTTCTTCAGGATGGTCCCAGAGGCTTCTGGGAGAGATGTAATGCAGTGCTGTGCTAAGGAGGGAAACAGTTTTTTTATTATTATTATTATTTTTGCAATGAAGTGGTGATATGCTTTCTGTAAAGAATGCTTGCCTTCTTGCTTCCTCTCCGTCTTCACTCTTCTCTCACTCCCCGAGGTGCTTGTGCATAGGAGAAAAGGTGCCGCTCGTGGGCCCAGGCTCTATGGATGGGCCCATCTCTGGCTCCAAAGATATAGATGAGACTGGAGGGACCTAAATTTAGTGTTGGCTCTGCCTACCTGGTTCCTTTCCTTGGCAGCAGAACCAATGCCTGATGCTGCTTTGGTATGTGACCAAGAGAAGCAGTACAACCGCAGAATACACGGAGGAATGGGGTGAGAAAGATGGGCAGGATTGAACTGGAAAAGTGATGGTAGCACTGGAGAGGAGAAAATATTTCTCCCTCTGACCTTAAGTAGCGATGCACCCAGATCTTCTGGAGCATTCGTTGTCTGCAACTACCATGGCAATTATGCATGAAGGGCAGTGGTATCCTAGGTTCCACCTCAAAATGAGATTGACTTCTACGTGAGAATAGCTAGTCATCGATGCTGCACTGCTGTGCCCTGATCCATGCCCGATGTCACTGTATTATCGCAGAAACAAAGAGATGAGTATGGAACCTCCTATTATTGCTATGGCTAATAGGTACTAGGAACTCACTTTGAGCCCAGAGAGTGTGAACTTGCTCTTGTCAAGTTACCAGTGTCCTTCATATTCCCAAACCTCGGGATACTCTTCTCAGTCACATTTGGCTTGGCCTCCAAGCAGCATTCATTACAGTGACAGGTCTCTGCTTCCTACAAGTCTCTCCTCTGGTTAGCCTGAGACTCTGCTGTCTCCTAGATGGCTTCCAGCCTCTCTAGCACCTCGCCTCAGACTTTCTGCCTGTTCTGCTTTCTCCACTTTGAACTCGTAAAACTGTTGTTTTTCAGAATATGTACCTGGGCCTTCCTCTCTTTTCTGTACATTTCTGGTCGAGTGATCTCCTCCTTTCCCGTGGCTTTAGGTAGCAATCACACTGATGACTCTGAAATTTACATCTCCAGTTAATTTCGCTCTCTACTGACTTACGTGCTCACATCTGACCACCCACTTGATATCTCCACTTACATGTCTCACAGGCAGATGTGACAAATCCAAAGTCGAACACTTCATTTCCCTTCCTCTCCAAAGCATATCCTGCTGGCATATTCTGCATTGTGATTTCTCTCTTTTCCACATCCATTAGCAAGTTTGGTCAAGTTTATCTCCATTTGTCTCCATCTCCTCTTCTCTTGAATTTTGCAGTGATTTCTAACTGGCCTCCTACACCCTCTCCTGCCTCCCTATGTGCTATTCTCCACACAGCAGAGGGAGTGGTTATTAAAACATGGACAACTCATGTTTCTCTGCTGCCTAACATTCTTCTTGGGGACTTTTTGAACTTTGAATAAAATATGAGCTCCTTACCTTAGCTTTAAAGGTGACTCAGAGGTACTGTTTATCATTTGTCCCTGCCCCACTCACTCTTTGCATCTCAGCCACTCAATTTTATTAGTCTCTAGAACCACCCAGATTTTTCTGACCTCAGGGGTCTTTGCACAATCCTGGAATTAGGTACTTCTCCTTCTTAGGTTACAACTGTCCTGTCACCTTCTCAGGGAAGGCCTTCCTTGACTTAAACTAGAGCTCTACCATCATTCTTTACCTAAGAATCCTGGTTTTTCCCCATGACTCTAATGACATTTTTAAATTGTTTTAGTCTCTTTGTTTAGTAATTTGTTTCCTTGACAAGACTTTATACACCTGTTTATTTACTTTTTTTAAATTCTTCATGAATAGTACCATTTAAAACCATGTGATAGGTGTTCAATATATACCTGTTGGATAAAAGATTGCCAATCCTATACTAAGCCCTATATGTGTGTTATTTTAATTGATGTTCACAAGAAGTATAAAAGATATATAGTACTCTAATCCCATTTCATGAACAAGGAAAACAAGGTTTATAGGTGTGAAATAATTTGCCCTAATCCAGAGTCTACAGGTAGAGAAATTAGGATTTGAACTTGGATTGTCAAGCTCCAAGATGTGAGCACTCACCCACTTCACTTCATTGCCACTGGGGTATGTAGGAGGATGTGAAAGAGGCAGAAAGGAAGTTGTCATGTCTTTAAGTTAGCTCAGTCTCACTTTGTGATTTATAAGATCTTGACATGAAGATCTTGGCTCCTTTCTTCAGTCTGTTAAATCACTTGTTTCAGATGGCTTTCTCTAAAGACAAAACAGGGAGTTAGGCAGCCTGGGGTTTGCGTTCATCTCAGAGCCAAGAAACCATTTAAAACCATCTTTTCTTTGCTAGCTCACTGTAACTTTCTGAAGCTGGCTGCACATTTTATGGCCTGATTTCTGTTATTTGATTCTGCTTCATCTTTCCATATCTACAGTGAAAAAAATCACCCAAATTGGCAATTTTTGATAGCTCCCTATGACTGAGTTTCCCATAACTCTAGAATGAGATATCTAAACTATATTTTTCTCCAAGATGTTAGCATGCCTCCAATACTAGCCCAAAAAACAATGTTGGGCACATTAGAAGACAGTACCTCTCAATCTTCTTCCAAAATCCCAAAGTCTCTCTTTTTTTTTTTTCATAAATAGAAAATCTATCCTAAAATTCTTATGAACTCTCAAGGAATTCTAAATAGCCAAACTAATTTTGAAAAAGAAGGAAGATATTGGAGGTCTCAAACTTCCAGATTAAAAAACTTACTGCAAAGCTATGGTAATAAAAACAGTGTGGTATTGACACAAAGATAGACTGATTGTAGACCAATGTAATATAATAGAAAGCCCAGAAATATACCCTTGCATAAAGTGCCAAATAATTTTTTGACAAGGATGCCAAAACTATTCATTAGGTAAAGGAAAGTCTTTTCAAGAAATAGTCCTGGAAACAAGATATACACATGAGAAAAAAAAAGAAAAAGAAATTGGACCTTTACCTGATCCATATAGAAAAATTAATTAAAAATAAATCAAAGACTTAAATATAAGAGTTAAAACTATAACACTCTTAAAAGAAAAAGGGGGGAGTTTCAAGACATTGGATTAGGCAATGATTTCTTAAATATGACACCAAAATATAAGCAACCAAAGGAAAAATTGACAAATTTGGCATTCATTAAAATTAAAGACACACTGTCAAAAGAGTGAAAAGACAACTCATGAAATGGGAGAAAATATTTGTAAATAATATAGCTGATGAGAGATTGGTATTCATTATATAGAAAGAGCTTCTACAATTTACTAGTAAGAACAAAAAACATTAACCCAATTTAAAAAATAGAGAACTAACTCGAATAGACATTTCTCCAAAGAAGATATATAAATGACCAATAAACACATGAAAAGGTGCTCAACATCACTAGACATTAGGAAAATACAAATAAAAAACACAATGAGGTACCACTTACCTATAATTAGATGGCTACTATCAAAAGAGAGAGAGAGAGAGAGAGAGAGAGAGAGAGAGAGAGAGAGAGAGAGAGAGAGAGAAGAAGAAGAAGAAGAAGAAGAAGAAGAAGAAGAAGAAGAAGAAGAAGAAGAAGAAGAAGGAGGAGGAGGAGGAGGAGGAGGAGGAGGAGGAGGAGGAGGAGGAGGAGGAGGATGGGGAAAAGGAAAGAAGTATTGGTAAGAATGTGGACAAATCGGAACCAGTGCACAATGTTGGCAGGAATGCAAAATGATGCAGCCACTGTGGGAAATGGTATGGCAATTCCTCAACAACAACGAAACTCAATTTAAAATTACCATATTATCCAGCAATTCCACTTTGGGATATACACTAAAGAATGAAAGCAGAGACTCAAATATATATTTGTATACACAAGTTCATAGCAGCATTATTTATAATAGCCAAAAGGTGGAAGAAACCCAAATGTCCACTGATGAATGAATGGATAAACAAAATGTGGTATATACGTGCAAAGGAAAATTTATAAATGCTACAACTCAGAAGAGCCTTGAAAACATTATGCTAAATAAAATAAGATGTTCACAAAAGGACAAATGTATGTTTCTTCTTGTATGATGTGATGAGTATTCAAGAGAAGGAAAGTAGGATGGTGGTAACCAGGAGCTGGGGGAGGAGAGGGAATGGAGAGTTATCACTTAATGGATTACAAGGTTGGAAAAGATGAAAAAGTTCTGGAGATGGATCGTGGTGATGATTGCACAGCAATATGAATGTGTTTAATGCCACAGAAGTGCACACTTAAAAATAGTTAAAATGGTAAATTTTATGTTACGTGTATTTTACCACAGTAAAAAGAAATACTGAACTTTCTATGAAATTATATTTTGATTTACAGCTAAAATCAGGTAATGGATGCTGTGCTAAGCTCCCAGATTCTACTTTCAGGACTGGGTCACAATCGCCCAGATGCTGGGATGTGCTCAGCTATTAGTCTCCAAACATTGCCCTTGGCTGAAGGGAGCTGCCTGGGGGTCAGGTCTCATTCCCAGGGCAGCCTAAATCCAGTGGCTCTTCAATGTGAGGTGATTGCAGTCAGGTCACAGCTCCCAAGGGGCTGACCTGTGCCCACACTGCAGCCCAACTTCTCTCTCTTTCCAACCTTTAAAAACTTCCTGAAAAATGAAAGAGAGAAGTAAAGGAAGGGAAGGGAAGGAAAGGGAAGGGAAGGGAAGGGAAGAAAGGAAGGGAAGGAAGGAAGGGAAGGAAGGGAGGAAGGGAGGAAGGGAAGAAAGAGAAGGAAGGAAAGGAAGGGAGGAAGGAAGGGAGGAAGGAAGGGAGGAAGGAAGGAAGGAAGGAAGGAAGGAAGGAAGGAAGGAAGGAAGGAAGGGAGGAAAGGAGGAAAGATGGAAGGAAGGAAGGAAGGAAGGAAGGAAGGAAAGAAGGAAGGAAGGAAGGAGGAAGGAAGGGAGGAAGGGAGGAAGGGAGGAAGAAAGGAAGGAAGGAAGGAGAAAAGGAGGAAGGGAGGGAGGAAGAAAGGGAGGAAGGAAGGAGGAAGGAAGGGAGGAAGGAAGGAGAAAAGGAGGAAGGGAGGAAGGAAGGGAGGAAGGAAGGAGGAAGGAAGGGAGGAAGGGAGGAAGGAAGGAGGAAGGAAGAAAGGAAGGGAGGAAGGGAGGAAGGGAGGAAGGAGGATAGGAAAGGAGGAAGGAGGAAGGAAGGGAGGAAGGAAGGAAGGAAGGAAGGAAGGGAGGAAGGAAGGAGGAAGGAAGGGAGGAAGGAAGGAGAAAAGGAGGAAGGAAGGGAGGAAAGGAGGAAGGAAGGGAGGAAGGGAGGAAGAAAGGAAGGAAGGAAGGAGAAAAGGAGGAAGGAAGGGAGGAAGGAAGGGAGGAAGGAAGGGAGGAAGGGAGGAGGAAGGAAGGGAGGAAGGAAGGAGGAAGGAAGGAAGGAAGGAGGAAGGAAGGAGAAAAGGAGGAAGGAAGGGAGGAAGGAAGGAGGAAGGAAGGGAGGAAGGAAGGGAGGAAGGAGGGGAGGAAGGAAGGGAGGAGGAAGGAAGGGAGGAAGGAAGGGAGGAAGGAAGGGAGGAAGGAGGGGAGGAAGGAAGGGAGGAAGGGAGGAAGGAAGGAAGGAAGGAAGAAGGAAGGAAGGAAGGGAGGGAGGAAGGAAGGGAGGAAGGAAGGAAGGAAGGGAGGGAGGGAGGAAGGGGAAAAAAGGAGGATGGGAGGAAGGAAGGATGAGAAAACAGCACCTCTTTCTTGATTTGTTCCTTCCACCTTCTAGAAAAATTGTCACCACAAGGATTTAAGTATTTGAGGAGGGATTCATTCAAAAGGAGCCTTCCAGGCATGCAGTGCACAACCTGCACAAAGAAGCAATGGTTCTATGTTGACCCCTGTCTCCTTGGGAACTCTGCACCATTCAGCAGGATCTGCTCATGAGTGTCCACTTATCTTTAACCAACATCTGAGCCAGCTATGACGCAGAAGGGAACCTTGTCAGTTCCCTTAGTAGAACTTGGCAGTCATTTCTGGTGTCAACCAGATCTGGGATATGAGAGGCTAGGAGGGAGTTCTGAGGGCTCCTTAGAGGCTTTCTCTCTTCAGCTCTGTGGTTTTAATATTACCTTCCAGTCCTCACACTTCCCTGGATCATGCTCAGTCTTCAGGCAGGTCTCTGTATTCCCAGTCTCTCCTAACCCCAGGCTCCTGTCTCTTGCTTTGATGGATCTTAAACTGCTGTGTTTTCCTGAATGCATTTTGCTTATGTCAAATGTGAAATGAAGTTCTTGGGATATTTGTTAGCTCTGGGATCAAGCCTGGGGTCTTCTTTTCAACAGCCAGAAAAGAAACCTTAAATGGTTCATTTTTCAAGTAGTCTAAATTAGACCACAATGTTTTGGTGGTGATGAGTGGGGTGTTAGCTACTGACTTAATTAACTTTATATCTTAACAACATAATCCTCTTATTGAAAAAGAAGAGAAAAACAAAACCTTTCAGGCCTCCTTTCTGTTCTTGTCATTGTCATATTACTCTGCCACTATCACACTGCTCCTCAAAAGAGTGATCTAACCCCCCTTTTCTCCTACCTGGACAAGCTACTCCTGGGCCGGGGGGGGGTGGTGTCCTTCCTTCCCCACCAGTCCATGGAAGGATGCTCTCTCAGAGGCCACTACTGGCTTTCCAGTGTTCCAATCCAGGAAACTTGTAAATCATAATCTTACCTGACCATTTCAAATCTTTCTTTTCCTTTTGATTTGGTCATTATAATGTTTCAATTCTCTTTCCATTTCTCTGACTGCATTTTCACTATTGCTTTGGCAATTTCTTCTGCTTAGAGGTACACATTGATGTTCTCTGGGGTCCTCTCTATCTGCCTGTCTTTTGCACACCTCCTCTTGGATGCCCCTGGAACATCTCAGGATTAGTGTGTCCAAAGGAGGAGAGAGGGAGAGAGAAAAGAAATTCAGTAAAGTGGAAGTGAGATAGGATTTCCACACCTGCCTACATTGAAAAGCTAAAAATAAGAACATTTGGGGAAAAAAACAGTGAGAATTTTTTTCAATTCTAATGACATGAGCTATAAGAATGGAGATTTGCAGAGAAAACTGTGTTTCTCACTCAGTACAAGTTCAGAATAGGTTAGAAAAATATATAAATATTTTGTGTATCCCAGCCTTAATTTTTTTTCCTTTCCCTTCAAGCCTGTTCTCTATATTTTCCCCTATATCAAAACCTCTTCTTTAGGAAAGAATCTAATACTTGTCCACATAAGTTTAATATGGTAATTTTATAATTAGCATAAGCTCATATCTGAAGTCAAAGATGCTTAAATGAAGCAACCATTTAAAAAAATCTATATAATCCAGTGTACCCAGCACAGGGCTAACCATAATATATTCAATAAATATTTATTAAAAGTTGTTAAAAAGCATTATTTATATTATGGAAACAATCTAAATATTCAACAATGGGGGAGTATAACCATGATATGGAAAAATACTACATAACTATAAAAAGATTTCAAACATTTTTTACTGCCCCGGGGAAACGCTTATAATAAAATGTTGAGGAAAATACACAGGATTCAAGTTGCTTCTACTGTCAATTAAAGCAAGACACCCATGAAAAACACACGTGGTGTCAAAACATGCCAGAAGAAAATCATTTGGGCGAAAAATGGAAAAGGATTCCAAGTCAAATTTATAGAAAATATTCCTTTATTAACTTTTGGTCGAGAATGTTTGTATATTTTCAAAAAACAACTCTGAGACCATGTGGATTCTGGCAACAGAGAGGAATTGACAGGATTATTCCAACCATGAAGACAAAAGAAAAGCATTCCAGAGATGACAACACCTTGCCATAATAACAGACAGCAGCTGTGTATCACAGCACGTTGCCCAGGACCAAACCAGAGAGGGTTGGACCTGCATTACCACCATTTGTCCACCATGGAGAACTGAAATATCATTGCTGACATGTACACATAAGGGACTGTTTGACATTGAAATTGGGTCTCAAAAGAACTGGTGGCCCAGAAAGAAACTCACTACAGACTGATAATATGCCTTTCAGCATAACGATTATTGTTTGTCTCATTTTTTATTCTTGTAAGTATATTTCCAGTATGACATGATTTCACTCATCTAGGGGAAATGGTGAACAACATAGACTATTGAACAAGAACAGACCCAGAGATAAGGAGCCATGGGTCAGATTATTGGACCTCAAAGGGAGGGTGGGGATAAAAGGGAGAGATCAACCAAAGGACTTATGTGCATGCATATGAGCCTAACCAGTGGTCAAGGACAATAGGGGGGGTGGGGGCATGAGTGGGGGTGGGGTGGGGAATTGGAATGGGGGGGGGGTTGAGGACAAATATGTGATACCTTAATCAATAAAGAAATTTTAAAAAATAATATGCATATACAAAAGACTGAGAAAATATGTGGGTATCTCTGGAATCTTCTGTCCAAAATGCAAATGTAATTGGTATTTAGTTCCTTCTTTCTACTTTTCTGTATTTATGACTTACTTGTAATTGGTATGAGCTAAATGTTACAAAAGTAAACATTGTGGAAGATTGATTTTCAAGAAATGCTTTTGGGGTTGTGCTGTGTGGCCTGCTGGGTCTGGTACATGGAGAGGAGACACCAGCCGCTCCAACTGGCCAGCAGAGGATGGGTTTTAAAGGGGGCACAGCAATGGGAGACCTGCCCTTTGAAGAAAAGGTGAGTATGCCAGGATGTTGACCCATTGGTGCTTGGCACTTGGGCAGCCTTCCCCCAGGAGGGCTCCCTGTGCTGGGATGTCAGGCTGTCCCCCCTCACCTTTTGTTCCGTAAACAGTCAAGGCTTGCTCAGGTTCTGAAACATGTTTATTTTCACCCTGCTTCCCCATCCTCTTCTGTTCAAAACGCAGCTGTAAGACTAATTGAACACTTTGTGCTGGTGCCCCAGTGATATTCTACATGAATATCTTCAAGAATTGAGGTTATGTGTCCTTGCAAGAAAATACTAGTTAACACCATGCCTATACCATAAAACCTACACAAACAGGACTTGGGGATGTTCATAAAGAGATCACATATTTCCACCTTTATAAACCCTTTCCTTCAGTTATTTCTGGAAATTCCTTCTAAACATCTGCATTTGCTTTTAACTTAAATTGCTTCCCACCTCTCTCCCCTGAACTCTGTTGCTTCCCTGTAGGAGAGCAAACTTCATGGCCCATGTAAACAACAAACAAACAAACAAAAACAAAACAAGACCCTGCAACAGCAGTCTCTATCCCTCTCCTAATTTCTAATTTCCTGTATTTAAAAAATATATATCCTAAACTTTCCTTGTGTTTCAAGGATTTTAGGATCTCGAATGGAGAGATTAAAAAAAAAAAAACACTTTGAAAACCTAAGGACACCTACAATTTTGTTTTTATTATTTGCTAGTTATTAAAATATTCAACCTCCTGACTATGGAAGGCTGGATGGCAGGAGGGACCTGAGGCGTTGGGGAGAAGGATGGAAAAAAGAAATCCCAGCTCCTGCCTATAGGACTATGCGTGAAAGAGCCCGCTTCCTCGGGCAGGCTGCTCCAGGCCGCGTTTTGCAGGCGGCCGCATCTGCCTCCCGGGTCTCTTACCTCCTTGATGCTCGGCACTATTTGTGGCCGGCGTGGTGGAAGGACACAGTGAGGTTCTCACCCCCGCCCTCCGCCCCTCGCTCCCATCCCGAGTTCCATCAAAGCGAAGCCGGGCCAGCGCAAGGATCTCCGAGTGGCGAGTGTGCTGAGGCTGGGACTGTCACTCATTCTCCCCTCGGCGCGTGAACGCAGCTCGGCGGCCGCTGGCAGGAAACAGTTCTGCAAAAATAATCATACTCAGCCCGGCGATTGTCTGCCTCTAGGTCTGTGGCTCCGACGCCGTCCACACTCGCTGCAAGCAAGGAGCGGGGGACACAGAATTGACCGCGGCAAGAACAACCCTTCCCAGCCAGCAGATTACAATGCTGCAAACTAAGGATCTCATCTGGACTTTGTTTTTCCTGGGAACTGCAGGTACATTTCAAAAAAAATTATTCTTCTTAATCCGAATTGATCATTGCCTTCGTCTTCCTACTGCTCTCCCGAGGGGCACTGCTATTTCGGGTGTTTTTTGCAGAGAATGCTAAGGGAGCTCCTCTCAGTGGAGCCGGGGAAGGAGCGCATCGCCCTGGCTGGCTGTCCTGCCGAACCCGCGCCCTGTCTGTCGGGCTGCGGTGGAGCCGGGCTGCCTCCCCGCGCAGCTAGCGCCCCGCGCCCCTCCAGCCGCCCGCCCGGGCGATGGAAGCGGAGCCGCCGGCTCCCAGGGACACTGCGACTGCCCATCTCCATGGGCAGCGCTACTTCCCTGATGGCGGGCGGCAGGGGATGCTGGGGCTCCTCGGAGCCACCACACAGGCTCGGGTTCCTCAGGTCAGGGGCTTGTCAGCTGGGGCTTCGGGAAAGAGTGAACAATAAAGCCCGGGGTAGCCACTCCGATCGTTATTTCCCCCCAGGTCTAATAAAGTGGGGCTCCCTGCCCCCCCCCCCCGTCCTCCTCCCATTGAGGGGCGAATAACGGTTTGCAAAATGGGGCGACATAGGCGGAACCTCAGGGCTGTGTGGCCATCCTTGCACCCCGATAGATATGACGTTCGTTTTTATTTTTATTTATTTTTTTATTTGCCAAATTGCTGGTTAGTTGCAAAGCCTGCCTTTGCTCCGGAGCTTGGAGGGCTGGGAGGGTCGGCGCCGCGTTTTGACAGGAGGAAGTGCGGAGGGGCGGAGGGCGAGGAGGGCGTGAGCCGGGCTTCCCGGTGTGTGTGCGCGTGTGTGCGCGCCCGTGTGCCTCCACACGCACCCAGGGCCCCGCGTGCACGGGTGCGAGGGAAGAATGGCAGGTAGCCACCCGCGGCGTCTCGCCCCAGTCTCTCCATTCTTCGGGCGAGGCTCCTGGTCCCTGCGAAGTGCGAACAATAGGGAGCTGGGGAGGAGGAAGACAGTAGCTATGCTGCCGCGGGCGGGGAGGGGGCTGCGCCGCCGCCCTGCGAACCTCCGCGGCCGGGAGGAGGGGTCCTTTCATTGGGGGTGTTTCCTTCTGGCCCCCCTGGAAGACTCTCGTGTTCGTGCCCACCCTTCCCTCCAGCCCCTCCTTCTCCCTCCCCAGCCCAAGGTTTGCTCTGGGGCGCTGATGGACGGGGAGAGGGAAGAAAGGAGCGGGCGCCGCAGAGAGCTGGGTGGGGTGGGCGGCATCCCGGGCGGGGGGCGTGTGCGGGGAAATGCCCTCGGAAAGCCCAGAGGATGGAGTGCCAGGTGCCGCTGGAACTGCCCCGAGCCCGCCACCGCGGAGCCAGGCCGGGGAGAGCGGGGCGGGCCCGAGAGCACCCCGCACGCCCCCTCCCCGGGAGGCCGGGAGCAGCGCCCGGCCGCCGCCCCCCGCCGCCCGGTGCCTCCCGCGGCGGCCAATCAGAGCGGGGCTGGCTGGGCGGGAAGCCGCCAGAGGCTTTTATTGCGGCTCGGCGGCGGCCGGGCGCTGCCAGGACGGTCTCCTGGTGCTCCAGGCTAACGGTCTCGCTCACCCCCTCTCCCCCCCCCCCCTCCGCAACCTCCCGCCGGGAGGAACCCCGCCCTGCGACCGGCCCCCCTCCCACCCGCAGCTTCCGTGCAAATAAAATGGAGTCTAGGTGGTCACAGGGGGGTGCTTGCTCACTCCGCGTCTAGCGGCCGAATGGGAGCATCCCTCCCGCCTCCGCCGGCGCGCACACTGGCGCCCGGGCGCTCTGGCCGGAGCGCATCCCCTCCGAGGGCGCGGTGGCCGGGGGACCGACGCGCCTGCGCTGACCAGCCAGACCCCCGGCCCGGGCGCCGCTGGGGGCGGGGCGGCGCCGGGAAGGGGAGTGGGAGGGTGGGAGGTGGAGAAAGGCAGCCAGCTAGAGGCCAAGCCCAGTTCCTTGGTCCCTTGGTCCCGCAACCACCTGATTGGGGGATGCTCGCAGCATCCCTTTTCCCTTAGTGCGCCTGGGTCACTATGGCACGACCTCCGGAGGAGAGCGTGTTTCTGGGGCCTCCTCCCTTCTAGGTGGGGACATGACAATGGAGCCCTCATCTGTGGTAGGTCCCTGGGGGGTCGCCAGGCCTTTTTTTCCATCATGGCGATGGGTGTAATGCTAGCTGTTTGGACCCCCAGGGAGGGACAGCGGCACGCGCCCAGGGAATTCCAGGCTAGGATGCTCTCTGCTGCTGAGGCGAGGGTGAAACCCCGACCCAGGGTCCCTGAGAGTGTCCTCATTCCTGACTCCAGGACCAGGAGGATAGGAAGAAGGCAGGACGTGAAACACGCACAGCGTTGCTTAACAAAAGAAGTTGAATGGTTTCCCAAAGAGAAAGACGGTCTCTCCACGCGCTGCCTCTGACACATTAGCTGCAGGGTGTGCTAACTGAATATATGGAAGAATCAGGTCGTCTGGCCCTCTCGTATTTTGGTGTCTTCTGGTCTTGAGGAATACAGGGAAAGGTTGTGGAATTACAGCAGTTCTGGATATTTTCTGGATTGAGTGAATGACCTGGCATGGTTAAGTCATATCTTTCTTTTATAATTTTACAATCTTCTGCCAATTGAACTTGCAGGAGTCAAGGAATGAATGGGTCTGATTTTCTAAGGAGATAGCATCAAAATAAGAACAAAGAGTACCCATGCTACGTTATAAAAATAGCTGGTGCATATATGGTGAGAGGGTTTTCATGCCTCTCACCATATAAAGGCACACATCAGCAGTTTGCAGTGAGCACAATTATGGGGAGCAATATTTTTTTCCTTGATTTTCATTTTAAGATCAGAAATGTGTCTTTTTGAACAAAATTTAACTGAATGCAATGAAGCCATATTTAAGAATGTGGAAAACCTTTTACAACTCTATCCAAAACCCGAAAATGTTAATTTTCCTTCAGCAAATATTAGCATATATTAAAATATTGACAATACCTTACACTTTATTTAAAATTCAGTAGAGTTAAACAGAGAACATAATCCAGACATTGTGGAAGTGTGGCCTGCCATTTATTTAATAGTTTTTGAGTTACTCTTCCCAATGCAAAGCTACCAATTGAACTAAGTTTTCATTAGTCTAAAACTTACTTTTTTTTTAATCCTCACCAGAAGATATGTTTGCTGATTTTAGAGGGAGAGAGAGAAACATCCATGTGAGAGAGAAACATCGATGAGTTCTCTCCCTATGAGCCCTGACCAGATCCAACCTGAAAGCCATGTATGTGCCATGACCGGAAATTTGACCTGAAACCTTTTTATTTAGGGGAAGACGCTCCAAACAACTGAGCCAACCGGTTAAGTCAATTTTCTAAGAAGTTCTCACTTCCTTCCCCCAATAGATTGAACTTGTTGATTTCTTTCCAGATAACTTTACTTAAGATCTTTATTATTATTATTGTTGTTGAAAGTATTACATATGTCCCCTTTTTTGCCCCATCAACAACCTCCAGCCAACTCCCAACACCCACCCCAGGCCCTCACCATCCCACTGTCTCCATCCATGGATTATGCCTATATGCATACAAGGTCTTCCTTTGATTAGCTCCCACCCACTCTCTTCCGCCTTCCCTCTGAGATTCCGGACTCTATTCCATGCTTCCATGTTCCTGGATCCGCATTCGCTCTATTCATCAGTTTATTTAATTAGATTCTATATATGAGTGAGATCATGTAATGCTTTTCTTTGTCTGACTGACTTATTTCACTTAGCATGATACTCTCCAGGTCCTTCCATACTGTCTCAAAGGATAAGAGATTCTTCTTTTTTACTACTGCATAGTATTCCACGGTGAATATACCACAGTTTTTTTATCCACTCATCTACTGATGGGCACTTAGGCTGTTTCCAGACCTTAGCTATTGTAAGTTGTGCTGCTATGAACATAAGGGTGCATACATTCTTTCTGGAGTTTCAGGTTTCTTAAGATATATTCCTAGAAGTCAGATCACTGGGTCAAATGGCAGTTCCAGATTTAATGTTTTGAGGAAACTCCATACTGTTTTCCACAGTGGCTATACCAGTCTGCATTCCCACCAGCAGTGTACTAGGGTTCCTTTTTCTCCACATCCTCATTAGCACTTGTCATTTGTTGATTTATTGATGGAGCAATTCTGACAGGTGTGAGGTGATACCTCATTGTCATTTTAAGTTGATTTGAGCATTTTTTATGTCTCTTGGCCATCTATATGTCCACTTTGGAGTAGTGCCTATTTAGGATCTTTGCCCATTTTTTAATTGGATTGTTTGTCGTTCTTTTGTTAAGTTGTATAAGTTCTTTCTATATTTTGGATATTAACTCTTTATTGCATGTATCATTGCCAAATACAGTGAGCTTTCCCATACAGTGGGTTCTCTTTTCATTTTGTTGTTGGTTTCTTTTGCTGTGCAGAAGCCTTTTGTTTTTATGTAGTCCCATTTGTTTATTTTCTCCTTAGTTTCCTTTGCCCAAGGAGATGTATCCTTAAACATATTGCTATGAGAGACATTTGAGATTTTGCTGCTTATGGTTTCTTTTAGGATTTTTATGGTTTCACAACTTACATTTAGGTGTTTTATCCATTTTGAATTTATTCTTGTATATGGTGTAAGTTGGTGGTGTAGTTTCATTTTTTCAAGAAAAACGATTTTAAATATAATAATATTACTTGCAATAAACATCAATATTTCAAGGAAGTGTTTTTAAATATAATATTACCAAAATTGCATTAATATAGTATAATGTCACAAAAGTTATAGGAAGTATTAAAAATCTGCAAATAACAGGATTACTTCTATTATATTATATTCCAAAATATTTTTTCCTCTGGCTCTATTTTTGTTCATCATTTTATCTTGTTCATTATATTCTACAAATGAGTGAAATCATGTAATATTTATCTTTCTCCTACTGGCTTATTTCGCTTAGCATGATGCTGTCCAGGTCCATCTATGCTATTGCAAATGGTAAGCGTAGTAGCATGGTATTCCATTGTGTAGATATATCACTGTTTTTTAATCCACTCATCTGCTGTTTCCAAATCTTAGCTATTGTAAAGTGTGCTGCTATGAACATAGGGGTGCATATATCCTTTCTGATTGGTGTTTCTGATTTCTTGGGATATATTCCTAGAAGTGGGATTACTGGTTCAAATGGGAGTTTCATTTTTTTTTTCTAAGTATCTGTCCAATTTTCCCAACACCATTTATTGAAGAGACTGTCTTAACTCCATTGTATGCTCTTGCCTCCTTTGTCAAAAATTAATTGAGCGCAATAGCTTGGATCAATTTCTGGAGTTTCTGTCTGTTCCATTGATTTATATGCGTGTTCTTGTGCCAGGACCAGGCTGTGCTGTTTTGGTTATTGTGGCTTTGTAGTATAACTTGATATCTGATTGTGACCCCTCCAAATTTGTTATTCTTTCTCAAGATTGCTGCAGATATTTGGACTTTTTTTTTTCTATATACATTTTTGGAGTATTTGTTTTAGATCTATGAAATATGCTGTTGATATTTTAATAAGGATTTCATTGGATCTGTAGATTGCCTTGGGTAATATGGACATTTTAATGATATTGATTCTACCAGTCCATGAACACAGAATATTCTTCCACTTGTTTATATCTTCTTCTATCTCTTTTTTCAATGTCTTGTAGTTTTCCGAGTACAGGTCTTTTACCTTCTTGGTTAAGTTTATTTTAAGTATCTTAATATTTTTGCTGCAATGGTAAATGGGACTCTCCCCCTCCCCCCCCCCCTCCTCCTCTTCCTGAGAGTTCATTATTGAGGCATAAAGAAGCCAGGAACATTTTTTTTTTTTAATAATGCTAGAATAGCAGGTGGTTTCTTTGTTCAATACAGGTGGTTTATCCAATGCTCTGTGCCAATTAATTGAACTACAACTGTGTTGATTTAACTGGTGACTGTTTCTTGGGCTTTGTAGTTCAAGAATTAAAGTAATTATTTAAAAATATATGGTGTGATGTACTTTTCACAAGGGCTCTCTTTGGGCGTTTACCCAAAGCAGCACTGAGAGTGAGAAATTAGTCTCATGGATCCCCCCAATTCTAAGAGTTTTGAATAGTGCTTCTCTTTGGAAAAATTTGTCATTAAACCTCAGACAGGTAACCTGTAATTTAATGTAAGTAACCTATACTTATATATTTCTGTCACAGGAAACAACGCCTTAATTTCCTTACAAAATAAATAGCACCATTTTGTCATTTCAAAGCGAATCTTTAGACATGAGGGATGTTTTCTTTGCTACAGAACTCAGTTTCTTAAATTATAGACAGCATCTTGTCAACTTCACGCTACTTGCAATGTGGATTTTGGTGTTTCTGACCAACCACTTAATTTTTTAAGGCGACACGGTCTCTATTTAAAATTAGTCTGATGAACTCCTTATATTTACATCTTCAGTGTTAAAGAACCTGACTGAAAGTGGCTTCAATGCCACTGGCCGACCTCCAGAGATATTTTACAGACAGCCCTCCCTGTCTTAGTGTAAAGGAGATTGACTACCTATTGTTAAAAAACAGTTTGAACTTCCAGTGCTAATACTGCATTTGTGATAGTGGAGAGCAGAACCAATTGCCAGGGAGGGAGAGAAAGGGGACCACACCTGCCACCATCAGTCTGCCGAGTGCAGTCAGCCTGGAAGGAGACAGAGGCATTTAAAAAGCTTCTCCTGTGCTATTTAAGTATTGAGATTTTTAGAACACAGATATTTCATGGTGTCAAAATAAATGTTACTGCGAATTCCTTAATTGACTTTTGTAGGTTAGTAATCTCAGGAACACATAAGCTTAGGACAGCCTGGAACTTTAAAAGAAATGGCAGCAAATTTTAGCATTTTATTAGTTTTAAAAATGGGTTATATTAGATGGAATTGAAAGCATGAATCAACTGGCTACTTAACAATAATGGCTATTTGAGCTTTGAATAATAATAATAATAATAATAAGACTAAAGTTACAATTCCTGTAGTTTAAAAGGAAGGCATATGAATAAAATTCTCAAGAGAATTTTATGTCTTTCTTGAAGTACTCAGCAAATCTCTGCGGAATATTGTAAGAGATGGCCTCTTGGGAGGAGGGAAATGCCCAAGGAATTCGGTGACCGCTAATGGCTAGGCCTCTTTGAGGTCCAGTGTTTTTAATATGAGAAAACAGTGTGGTGGAGCTACTATGGATAGTGCAGGTGGATGTACTTACTATTGCGGGGCAAGGAAATCCAGAAACCAAGCTGAAGATCACAGCTTTTTGTGTCATTAGCTTTTGATACCAAACCTTAAAACCTTTGCGGAGGTAAATTATTTGGCGTTGCCAGCGGTGCCACTATGCCCTTCCAAGTCATGGTGCTGAGTGATGTTCCTCAGCTGAAGACACTCCTTAGGAGGCCGCTCTCTGGTGCGGGTCTCGGTGCCACATGTCCACCTTTCAGGCAGTTTCTACACATTACTCTTAAGGCAATTAATCCTATTTACACACAGACACTGAGTTAGGGGTTTCAGTTAGGATGCCACACTTTTCCTAAAGTGTTATTCTATCTTCTGAGCAGTAGGGCTACACTAAAAGGATAAATCATTTGGTTTACCTTGTGTCTGTGTGTTTCTGAACAGAAGGCTTCAATATACCAATGTATTTTTTTTTCTGCCAGCTATATGCAAATATGTTTTCCTTTCACTTCTCAGTTATGTGGCTTGAAAGGCTTCTTCCAGAACCTGTATTCTATTCCATACTCATGAGGACTTTTTGATGTGTAGTTGCAAACACTGGCAACATCTGACCCTATTTTCTATCCTGTGTCATTCTTGAGACCTGTATAGTAGTATCTGATTACCTCATCATTTTGGACTATTTCTAGTAATGTCACACTAAGATTATGTCACATTAGGTAACAATCAGTTCTTAAAGAGTTGAACAAATACGTGTATTGAGTGCCAGCTTTTTATCTTTAGCTCTGGGGGGAATGACAAAGGACTGAGATGACATTATTTCTGCTGTCAAGGAGCCCTAGAAGTCGTACAGGATCAAGGGTGTCCGACAGGTTTAGGTTGATAGTCCAGCCACGTATATCCCTTATGAGCTGTCTGATCTTGAGCAAGTCAATTAGTCATTTAACTTCTCCAAGTTTCAGTTTCTTCTTCTGTGAAATGGGAAAATTAGTAATACCTACTTGTTAGAGTTGTGGTGAATATTTTAGAGCTCACAGGACATTGGCACATTCAAGCTGTGTTTATTAGCGAGAAAGAGGGATGTATGTGGATTTAGAAAAATAATTATTCAGATAGTGCTTTCTTTGTGGAAGGACTTAAAATGGATATTACAGGAACATGATTTCCTCAATGATTAGAACTAGACTTTAGAAATCACTTGTTAAATGTGCCTGCACTGTCTTGTTGGTTATGGATACTTTAGAGAGAAAAGTGGTCTCATTATACTATTGAAAGTCTTTAATAAGCACAGGGATAGATCTAGGTTGCATAGGTCCTGAAGGATATATGATTTTGAATGCCCTCTTTATGGAAAATAAGGCAAATTCATTTGCTTTTTGTAAAATTTAGGAAACATGACCATGAGAACGCACTGTCAGGTCCCTGTCCCCAGAGCCTTGAGAGGAGCCATGCAAGGGAGGGGCAGCCTGACACCGTGTGTTGGTCTGCTGGGGTCCACTCGCTTGAAAATCCAAGCTGATCATTCCAGCTTGTTAGAAATGGGTTGTTTGAGTAGTGCACTGAAGACTAGAATAAAGTATCAACATAAAAGTTTTTAAAAGAAGAAGCTATTCAACCTTTATTTTACCGAAAATCTTAAGTTATTTCTGAGGTGATTTAGCATTTCTCACCACTGGTAAATGTAAATTACTATCTGGCGTAAAATAAATAAATTGCTCTTATCATTCAAATGTGTCAGATGTAAGTGCCCTATCGATAGGGCAGGAAGCAATTTCACCAACTAAACACAGATGATATTGGAGTAGAGATCAATTTTATTTTAGCTCTCTAAGAGGAGATAACCTGGATATGTAATGCCAATAATTATAATCATCACCATACAACTCACAGAGTTTTTGATATGCATATAATTAATCTTCATCTAATTTATTCAGTAATATCTAATGAATACTGGGTGCTGGGTGCTGGGGATATGGTGGTAAACGAATTACATAGTCCCTATTTTCATGGAGCTTCCAGTCTAACAGTGTGGAGGAACAGAGACATCAAACAAGTACCACACATATAACTATAATTCATATTCTGATCAAAACTGAGGAAAGGAATAGGGTACTATGAGAGATTATCAGGGGAAATTCATCTGTGACTGGATGGTTGGGGAGGTGAGGAGGTACCATTGGAAGAACTCTGTGAAATGGGAAGGACTAATGGTATTCTGATGTTAACGCATGATTAATTGACTACTTGATTCAACAAACACTGAATCCCTACAAGCATTCCTGAATGCCTCCATTCAGCAAAACTTCTGAAATCTTAACAAGGTCAGACAGTTTCAGGAATTGTGCTGGATTTCAGCTGATATAGTCCAGTAAGATTATGTCTCTGTCTAAAGCTTGCCATCTAGTGTGGGAGGGAGACAGATTACACTTATAAATAGAGACATGAATACATGTCATTGGAGCACAAGGAAGGAAGCAATTAACTCTGGTTGGGACTCCCCCGAGCTGGAGCTGGGCGTGGGGTGAGAGTTTGTTTTCACTAGATGGAGCAGGAGGAAGGGGTGACTCAGGCAGAGGTAATACCTTAAATTGTGAGCACATACACTCCTTCTGGGGAACAGTGTCAGGGCCAGAAATTAGAAGAGAAATAATTCTCCAAGGCCAGATTGTGTGAAGCCTTGAAATAGAAGCTGTGGCTGAGAAAGGTTAAGTGACTTACATAGGTGAAGCTGGGGCCATAACTTATATGGGTTGGATGCAGTTCATCCTTTTCTAGAATTGGGGTCATTTGAATACACATAATATCAGAATAAATAGTGAGCACATGTGAGTTTGCTTGGCTTCTGGACTGAATGAGTCCAACCAAAGTGAACAGGGTGAAGGGACAATATCAAGAGCTTTGGAGTCTGATGGGTCTAGGTTGAGTCCACTAACTGTAACTGATATTCTGCAAGTCATTTCATTTCTGAGCCTAGTCCCAATCTTGAATATGGGGATAATGACACTCCCTTATGGGTTTTAGTGAGCTTAAGTAAAATCACATATTTAAAACAGTATATGTAGCAGGTACAAAATATCTACACTAATAAAAGAGAAATATTAAAATTGACTGTCACTTTACAACACCCACCAGCCAATCAGGAGTGAGTATGCAAATTAAACCAACAAATATGGTGGTGGCCCAGCCCCGCAGCCACTCTGGGCATGGAGCAGCCAGGCAGGGCGGAACACCTGCTATAAAGGGAAGGGTGGGGAGTGGTGTGGGGGAGGGGGGCAGAGGAAGCTACAGGAGTGGCTCTCTGTCTGGAATGAAAACTGAAGGCTCCAGAGGGAAGATGGAAGGTGGCGGCCAGAGGGAAGGCCTGGGTCCTGGGTGCCGGAGGAAAACCGGTGCCAGGAGCCAGGGGAAGGAAGGCCTATTGCACGAATCTTCATGCAACGGTTCTCTAGTGTTCTTATAAAATGTTAACCTGTAGTAGAGATTAATTACTGAAAAGTTGATTAAACAGGTTTCCTGTGAATATGATGTGTAGAATTCTGTTTGGAGGCTGAGGGGACAATAAACTTCCTGTTTATTGATCCTGTTGAGGCTTTCAGAGGGTTGGAAAGAAAGCACCCAGTTGGTTCAGACAGTTAGGGAATCATGAAAGGTACCACATGAATAAGTACCTAAAAGAAGGAGAACGGTATTAATTGTGAAAATTGGTTAGAAAGGCCAAAATCATCTTGTTTGGTTTTAATGTCCGAAAACAAGGTGTGGAAGATGTAGTGTTTGATCTGGACATCATGAGCATGGGATAGATAGGGAGAGGAGGACCTCTTTCTCTATAGGAAGAGGTGAGTCTAGCTGGGTAATTGGAATTGAAGGGCAATTAAAGCAGACTAGCTATTGGCTCAAGTCTTATTAAAATCTTAAATGCTAGACAAAGAAGAGGCATGTAGCTGTAAATGTTAGAGAAATCATTTATTAAAATTTACAAGTGTGGTCAGTGATATCATTTGAACATCTGCTGTGCTAGGCTCTGTGTTTAATGCCAGCTATGAATTAGCAGGGAGAGAGAAGTAGGAACAAATTGGTAGAGATTACTGCAGTGCCTAAAGGGAGTTTTGGTTTTATAATATATAGCAGCCACTGGACAAAATAGTGGGTTAGTTAAGGATTTTTGTTACATTATCTAAGGTGGACTACGTGATGGAGAGCCCAGGGACTGGGAAATAGGGGAATCTGTTAAAACTGGTTTGTAAGCCAGTGAAATCTAATGAAAGTCTCCTGCTTTGTGTGGTAGGAAGACTTGTATGCAGGGAAAGGCCTAGATTAAAAAGATTTGGGTTCAAGATTTGGCTCTGCTACTAATGAACCAAGTGTTATGTAAAGTACTTCATCTCTTTTTTGAACTGTAATTTCTTATTTGAATAGGAGAATAAATCAAATAAAATAATATATGTGAAATGAATTACAAACCAAAATACTTCACAACTAACTATACCTTTTATTAATAGACAGATAGCTAAAAAGACTTACACAATCAAATTTTATGTACCAGAGGGCCTTGTTAAAGAAATTAAACTGTGATATGTTTTATAAAGCAGGTACTTCTGAAAAGATATAGTTTAATGGCTTTGGATAAGGATTTAAAAAAAGGCACACAGCTGAGGTGTTAGAGATGTCAAATCAATCAGTAGGGATAGTTGCTAGTTCCAAAATGGTCTGAGAGAGAAAAATATTTTAAGTTACCAACCCCCAAGGATGAAATAATCATGGTACTGTCCATATGATGGGGGAACTGAGATAAGGGATAACTTTGCATGTAAGATGAGTAGCCTCAGTTTTACAGACATTAGATTTTAAAAGATAATTGAATATTCTAGTATCTTTACTTGAAGGTCAGTATTTTTCAGCTGTTGGTAGAGTAGTCTATTTAGTTGGCTTCAGCCAGCATTACAAAAGAAGAAAGGAAAAAAAGGATGGAATGGAATAGAAAAAAGAAAGTAAATCTTATGTAGTAAGAGTAAGTATTGTTTTGTGAAACATTGTTGACCAGATTGTGATGGAAAACATATGCCTTATTTATGGTTTGAGTCAAAGGAGTTTGAAAACTACTGTCATCGATGGGGAATATAGGGCTAGAGAGGGTAAAACAATCTGCAGTGCAGAGAAGGTTCAGGATTTGGAGAGAGGGAGATATAATGACAACAAAAGTGCTTACTGGGCATATGTACGGTTTGCTAGCTGTAGAGAGCAAACCAAAAAAAACCCCAAAACTCGAAAGTACAATGCCTTAACCTCAAAGTCACTGTCTAGCAGAGATGAAAAGATAACTAGTGCATCAGGCAACATCTAGAGTCAAATACGTGACTAAGATTTCAGAGGCAAGATAAGGATTACCTGGGCACCAGGAGCTGCTGGAGAATTCTTCCCGGCATGAGAATTGAGGAGATTTTAGGAAGATCCAGCTCTGTACAGAAGAAAGGCTATTTGGGAAGAAGCAGGAGAGAGTCCTGCTAAAGAGACCAGGAAGACTGAGAGGCAATAATAGTCTATAATTTTATCTTTTTTCCAGGGAGAGAAACACCATGAATTACAATCAGAACATTGTGGAGTCTCTGTCACACCCAGAAGTTTTTACGGTGTAGTATTTATGTAGCAATTAGAGTGGTATCTTGTCCATAATTCAGAAAGTGTATTGAACAAAAGGAGGAAACCAGAGCCTAGTGACATGAATGTCTAGGTTAGAGAAGGATGATAATGTTAAGTAAAAAAAAATTGCAGTGCCCTAGCGGGTTTGGCTCAGTGGATAGAGCATCGGCCTGCAGACTGAAGGGCCCCAAGGTTTGATTCCGGTCAAGGGCACATCCCTGCGTTGCGGGCTAGGTCGCCAATGCGGGGTGTTCAAGAGCCAGCTGATAAATGATTCTCTCTCATTACTGATGTTTCTATCTCTCTCTCCCTCTCCCTCTCTAAAATCAATAAAATATATATTTTTTAAAAGTTGCAAATAAATGTTTTTATAAGCATAATCCCAATTTTGTTTTAAAACATCTCTTTCAATGTTTAAGACTAAGAGAAGATAATTTATTCATATTATGACCTTTCTAATTACATATATTGCCTTTGTTCAGGTTTTAAAACAAATAGGACAATAAAAAAGAGATTAGCAATAATTAAGGTGGTTAGGAGTATAAAGATGAGACTCCAGTAGGAACTGGATTTATTTAAGAGGAGTGTGGTGCTCCTGGAGGCATTTCAGTTGGATAGTGAAATTCAAGTAGTTAGAGTCAAAGACAGGAAAAGCTGAGATCCAGGGGACTTGACCAAAATGAAGTGTGAGCGAAAGGCTTCACACTGAGGGCCATCAAGGCCCATGTAACTACCAGTGGGAAAGAGCCAGTAGGAGGGAAAAGGCAATTTACAGACCTTGCAAAGGACAACTGGATGGGTTCACGTGAGAGGAAGTGGACAACAGAGAGGGTTTCTCCCAGAGGTTTCATTTACCATGTGAAAAGATAATTTCTAGACACAGTTTTGTCTTCTTGTATCATTGCCCATGATATTCACACGTTGATTTCTATGCCTTTTAAAAGTCTTCCTGCAGTTTGTCCTGCTTGTCACATGTTGGGTGCATTGCTTAGATCCCACGGACAAAGAAGTGGAAATGGCAGTAGTTGATTGCTTTCCTAATGTTTTTTTTAATTATTATTATTATTCACATTTTAACTGTGAGTGCCCATTCTGACTGTGGATGAGGCTGCCAGTCACCAGTTACGGTAAGTTGAAGTTACACTAGAACTGGATTCAGGGTACAATATGACAACCTTCAAGATCTACTTTTGAGTCTTAATTACAAATTCTCTTTTGCTTTTACATTATATTTTATTTTCATTGTTAGATTATTAAAGATGTCCCCATCTCCCCGATCACCGCCCCCCCTTCCACCCAGACCCTGCTCTCCCTTCCCTTGGCCCTCAC
The DNA here is from genome assembly GCF_014108245.1 of Pipistrellus kuhlii. Classification (NCBI taxonomy): domain Eukaryota; kingdom Metazoa; phylum Chordata; class Mammalia; order Chiroptera; family Vespertilionidae; genus Pipistrellus; species Pipistrellus kuhlii. Next base: position 62,335,960 of record NW_023425595.1, on the reverse strand, counting down.
CAAGGAACTCTTACTTTTTGCAACAGCATGGATGGATTTTGGGATTATTGTGCTAAGTGAAATAAGTAAGTCCGAGAAAGACAAATCCCACATGACTTCACTTATATGTGGAATCTAATGAATAAATTCTTTTACTTTATTTTTTTAAAATATTTTTTTATTTATTTTCCGCAGAGAGGAAGGAAGAGGGATAGAGAGCTAGAAACATCAATGAGAGAGAAACATCAACCAGCTGCCTCCTGCACACCCCCTGCCGGGGATGTGCCCGCAACCAATGTACATGCCCTTGACTGGAATCCAACCTGGGACTCTTCAGTCTGCAGACCAACGCTCTATCCACTGAGCCAAACCGTTTTTGGCTTTCTTTCTTAATCCAGTATTTCCTTTTGGTATTGCAGAGGCAGTGCATACTGGGAGGGGAGGAGGCATAGGCCTTTGTCATCAAATTTGCATTTTGAAAGGTGGCTCTTCTGATTTCAATGACACTGAACAAGTTAATCTCTCCAACACTCAGTTTATTTGTCTTTGAAATAGATATAATAATACCCAGCTAATAGTGTTATTAGTGAGGAGGAAATGAGGCAATTTATACAACTGTCTGGCACATAGTAAGGTCAATAATGTTCTTTCATTTCCCTTCTTTCTCTTAAAGTTCACAGCGAAGAGATGTACAATCTGTGTTGCTTTTAAGTATTGATTGTAATTAGAATGACATTTTTCCTGCTTATTTTTCATTTTTGAGAATGAAAGGAAGATGAGACCATGAGTCAGAAATGCCATGGCTGGTTGCTTAGCTGTTTTACTTCCTGTGAAAGCAAAGTCTAGTAGATCTTGATTTTGAGAAAAGTAGAATTTAAAAAACAAGTTGACTTATATAGATTCTACTTTCTATTTATATAGAGTTAAGAGTAAGCCTGTCAATTTGCCTCATAAAATTTAGTAATTTAAATAATAGTTGTTGCTAATGATCATACTGGTGACACTTTGTTAATCTGGAAGTCACTTATCTGGCAACCTTTATACTTTAGAACATAAAGAATGAAGAATTAAGGGAAATTAGCCTCTTGATAGCCAAGGTAGATATCCCAAAGTCCATGCACTGAAACGAAGGCACCTGACTCATAGGTAAGCCCTTAAACCTCTATTCAGAAAGAGTCCGTATATCCTTAATTAATTTTCAAGTTTCTACCACATCTATAAAGACTCCTATCTTTAATTAGACTCAAGGAAACATGACTGCTAGTCCAGGTATATTGACAGGAAGAAAACTTGAGTGGATGGAAAAATCATGCAAAGCAGATGCAGGAACACAACAAGCATATCAGTTTTAGCCATTTAGTATCTATTTTAAAAGAATGCCAAGGGAGTGACTATAACATACTGCGGTATAATCGGTGTTCATAATTAAACTTCACTTGGAAGAGCCAACTGTGGCTCATTCAAGGAGCAGGCGACAATTACATGCATTCATTTCTTGAGCATGTGTCTTTTGTGTACAGGTACTAAACGAGGTATGACGTTAAGGAATCATTGGAAAAATAAAACATAAACATTAGTACCATTGGCTTCACCAATTGCAAGTAGGAATGGAAGAGGTAATGAGATTAGTGTTACTCATCTGGAAAATTCACTCATGAGACATTCGAATTTTTAAAAATTTAGGACAAAGGAAATATATTTAATTCTTATGGAAGGGTTTTGTTATATATAGCTTCTGAGTTTGGTTTGAAGTCCAGAACTATGTATTTATCATTAAGAGAAGCTGAGTCAACCAGTTTTTCTCTTGTCTGCTAAGTTATGTCTTAAGATTAAAGTTCCTAACTATTCAAGCAATTGGAATTCCTTTTTTCTTGATTTTAATTTTTAGTTTTAGCAAAATAAAATATCTACATTATTTAAAAAGTTACTTTTATTACTTGTAACAAAACACATTAGTCTCCTGCCCCAACCCTTACCTAACCCTCCCTCTTCAACCATCACACCTTTGATTTTAGCTGCTTCTATATTTTTATCTCTATTATTTATACGTTCTTAATTTTTCAGGTTTCAGTATTATTTATTGACTCTTCCTTTGTGGCTTTAGTACTCTTACACACTGCCCTTGCCACATTCTTTACCTTGGCCTTTATTTTTCTCCCCAAATATGTTTTTATTGATTTTAGAGAGAAGAAGAGAGAAGGAGAGGGAGGAACATTGCTTGGTTACCTCCTGCACACACTTCAACGGGGGTCTTAACTCTCAACCTGGGCATGTGCCTCAATCAGGAATCTAACTTGTGACTTTTGTACACTAAATGATGATCAATCAACTGAGCCACACTGGCCAGGGCTACCTTGGCCTCTTAATATTTAATGTTTATAGTTATGACCATGCAAATATTATTTACATATGAGCCTTGAACAGTTCTGTGATTTTTATTCCCTTTCTTCTGTAATTTTATGACTTCCCTAGAGTTTATAATGGCCTCAGTTATCCTTTGCTTAGCTTTCTAAATACCTACCACTAATCAAGTGTCAAGTTCTCAGATTAAAGTATAAATCCACTCTTGATGTTCAAATATGGCTATTTTCTTTGTTCTCCTGAGGACATATGTCTGAGAGTCTATACCTCCCTCTCCTTCTTCAGTCTAGAGGCTGGTTTTCTAAACTTGTGGCAGTTAATTTATATTAGCTTAGTATATAATTCTCTAAGTTGGAGATGATTTAACCTAAGAATTTTGAAGATGTTATCAGTTATGAATGCCAGTATATTCTTTATCCTGATACTTTGTGTGAAACTTTAATTTTCATCTAGAAAACTTTAGGACCTTTCTTTTGTCTACAGTATTTTGAAATTTCACAATGATGTGCCTTGATGTAGGTCTGTTTTGATTTAGTGGGTAGGTTCTCAGTCGATCATTTTAGTCTGGAAATTCATCTCTCTCTGTGCTGAGAAATGTTTCTGTATTACTTATTTTATATTTTTATTTCTCTTGTTGTTTTTCTTTTTTTTTTTCATGGAGCTCTTATTCAGAAGTTGGAGTGATTATCTGATTTTTCTTATATTCTCTCCACTATTATTTATCTCTTTGTTTTTCCCAGTCCCCTGACTTTACTTTCCAAGAGGTTTTCTCAGCTTTTTGACAATCTTTCTATTACATTTTCTATTTTGCTAGTGGAAATTTAATATCTAAGAGTTCTTTTTTGTTGCTTGAATGTCTTTTGATAACATTTCTTATTTCTTGATGAAATATCTTTTATATTGCTGAGTACTTTGGAAAAAATCTTGTTTCCTTTGTCATCTCTGTCCTTTTAATTTCTCTTTATTGTATTACTGTCTTCCTTGTGTTTAAAATTGTTTCTTTTATTGCTCTTAGTATAATTATCCTGGCTCTGTTAGTGATTAGGAGAGAGACACTGACAAGCTGTGGGGAAGCTGTAATGGCTGGCCTTTGGGTGAGGGTCATCCACTCCACTCATTAGTACCTACATTTTCTCTTGGTCCATTTCAGAGAATCCAACATTTTGCAGTTTTTAGGGTCCAAGTCTGACTATTGTTTTTCTCTTAGCTGAGTTGGAAAAATTATTTGGGGGTGGGGGGAGTATTTTATTTACTATTCAAGATTTCATTTAATCCTATTTTCTGTGGGGCACTTCTGCCCTCAGCAATGTCTGGTATCATCAAGAACAAAGTCCCAGGGATTTAAGCTCTCCCATTAATAAAAACAGTCTTTTTCCAGCATGGAGTATGCAGGATGGAAGATAGGACACATGGCCTCTACCCTCTTGTTGCTTACAGTGTGTGTGTGTGTGTGTGTGTGTGTGTGTGTGTGTGTGTGTGTGTGTTGGGTTGAAGTCAGTGGTTTGGTGGGAGATGGCATGAGAGGGAGTGCTAGCTTTAATTTTGAAGCAGAGTGTGAGAACCCTCTCATGACCTTTCTCTTTCAGGGTTCATAATTGCTATAAGCCAAAGCCGATTTTTGAAATCTTTTATTGCACATGTTTCAGTATGGGATTTTTTGAGATTGAAAGAAGCCTGCAGAGTTCTTAAAGGAAAAGGTAAATGCTCCAGGGGTTTCATCAAAGACAAAAACCTAAGAAGATGAATGTTAAGGCAACTTCAAGGGAATTGAGAGTTAGGGCCAGTTAGAGAGTCCTGAAGAAGCTTTTCTGAAGTAAGGAGTTCTCAGGAGATTCCAGGGTGGCCATGGCTTCTGGATGTAAAGACATGGGCTTGGCAGCAAAGCTGTGACCAGGAGAAGAGCAGCTATGTGAACACATTTGCTAATGGCTGTGACCCAGACTTATTGGGTGGCAGGAACGTTTACTGGAAACATTCACTTAATTGGATATTTATGGAATAACTCCTGTGTTCTATGTAGTTGGTCTAAGAGTTGGAGATACAAGATGAATATATCCACTAGCTTTGTAAAAAATTCTAGACCATTTTCTAAGCTGTTTTGGTTATATTTGTAATGCTTACTCCTGTGGAATGATACCAATTACAACCCTGAAATGTCAGAAAAGGACAACTAAAAGTTATTTCTTTTTTGTGTATCTAATTTAAAGTTACTCATGACATGTTCAAAATTTTAAATTCATTAAAGAAAACCATCTCTCATAAGGAAGCACAAAAAAGGACAATGTATGATATTTCAATAGGAAATTGAAAATGAGTCCCTTAACTGCCCTAAATTACTATTTAAGGTCATTTTGAGCTGAATTGGCTTTGGAATTAGAATTTAAATCATGAGTCAGACACAATTAAGATAACTGGTCAGGCAAGAGGTTCATTCCCCTTCCTTCCTTCCCATAAAAAGAATATTTTTATTATTTATACTTTTTTTACAGTTAAGTTAGATATAGGCATTATTTTTTAGAAGATAAAAATTTTCACACATTAACTGATTTCTGTATTTAAGAGTGGTTTTGTATTGAAATAAGAAACTTGAATAATCATTTATCATTTGGTTTTCTAGAGATATTTACAACAGATCCTTTTAAAGTCACTGGGAGAGCCAAAACTGGTTTGGCTCAGTGGATAGAGCGTCGGCCTGAGGACTGAAGGGTCCCAGGTGCGATTCAGGTCAAGGCCATGTACCTTGGTTGTGGGCACATCCGCAGTAGAGGGTGTGTAAGAGGCAGCTGATCGATGATTTTCTCTCATCGATGTTTCTAACTCTCTATCCTTCTTTCTTCCTTTCTGTAAAAAATCAATAAAATATATTAAAAATAATAATAATTAGCCATTTACCTGCTATAAAAATTATTTTATTTAAATATCACAACTGTAAATGTATAATGGGGGATATTTTAAGAAGACATAAATTATCAATATGTAAAATTGTTTTAATAATTCATGCATGCATTTTAAAATATTAAAATTTTGTGGTAAGTGGGTTTAAAATTATATACTTTTAAAATTAAACAAAGATTTAAAATGAGTTCCATTGTTATTGTCTTAACTTTCCTCTTTTTTATTTATAGATTAGAAAAATAAATTCATTCCTTTTTTTTTTAAATAACAAATTTATTAATTCAGAATTTAAAAGTACAAAAGAAGAAACATTTAAACCTGTTATGATTTTGATGGTGTGAAATATGGTGCTGGTTATGTATCTGGTACTGTCTGGAGAATGCAGGTGTGGAAGTGACTTGAACTGTTTGGATACTAGAACTTCAGAAGGAAATGAAGATATCTTGACAGATTTACTGAGGTCCCTGAAATGATGCTAATATGCAAATTACAGCAAGATTGATGATTTGTGGTGATCACAATCTATCACCATTGGCCTATAGAGTCATAATCTTGGAATTTGGGACTGTTGGTGAAAAGATGAGTTTGATTTAGTCCATAAACAATATTTACCTACAAATATATATATATTTTAAATTTTTTGACTGAAATTCAATTTTAAGTCATAAGTTTCATCCATGTCTAACATCTTATAACTGCAGAGGTTTTATTTTTTTAAATGAATGTAGTAATTAAATTTATGTTTTGATGTTTAATACATTGATTTTAAAAAAAATCTATATCTGGAGTATTTTATGTATTTTGGAGTTTTTTATGTATTTTTGTTGTTGTTAAAACCGTTAGGTGTGGCTCAGTGGTTGATCATTGACCGATGAATCAGGATGTGGAGGTTCTATTCTCAGTCAGGGCACATGACCGGGTTGTGGGTTTGATCCCCAGTGTGTGACATGCTGGGGCAGTCGATCAATGCTTCTCTCTCATCATTGATATTTCTAACTTTCCTCCTTTCCTCTCTAAAATCTCTATCTATCTATCTATCTATCTATCATCCATCATTTATCTTATTAGGTGGAAATGCCTGGTAGTTGTATGGTGGGAACTTTTTGGGTGGAGGCGGAATAAATTAATGATAACACAAGGGAAATTTCTATTTGGAACAAGCAAATATCCTATCTGGCAGGTTTTCATTTTCTTGGATACCTTGTTAAAAATCATCAAGGAAACATGATTAGAAATACTCCCTAAATTATGTTATTGAGATTAAATGTGCATATGTATGTAAACTGTGGTTAAATATTCCATTTTCTTTGTATCATTGTTTCATTGAACAAATTTTATTTGTTTTTCTATCAAAACATAGCTTTATATTGCATTTAAAGATACATATAAGTTTGATGGATTACCATTAAAATGTAATTTTTTGGTGTTATTTTGAACTTACAATATATTTTTTTAAATCCTAAATTTTCCAAAAGTATGTGCCAGACTGATCACTTGCTATTTAAAGATGAAGTGTAATTTCTTTTTTTTTAAAAAAAGAAAGTATACCTTCCATCTTGTTTCATAGAACTGGGTTTCCAAGATTTGGGGGAAATTTTAATATATTGAAATCAATAGTAGCCCATGCTTTAAGTATGATACATTGGATTTAAAAATCTAAATTGTCATTATTTACAAAATACTGGCAAATTAGAGCTATAGCACTTGGTATTACTGTGTAATCATCTGTTTAAAAATAAACAGTGCAAATAATTGTGGAAACCTTTGGGCTTAGAAAAGCTTGTTGGTGGTTCTTCACATCCTAAGAAAGCAGGCTGCCTTTGCATATTAATCACTCTGTGAAAGGAAGCCGGCCTTATTTGCATTGTGCCTGCACTAGGAAATCCAATAGTGCGCCTGAAAAAAAAATGGGGGGATTGTAATTGTTGTTCTCAAAGGGTTTTTATTTCATTCAAGTGGCAATGCTGAAGCCTGGAGAACCAGGGCAGTGTTTTATGGAAGAAGAGTCCCTTTAGGACACTGCTTTTAGCGGGGTGCAGTCCCAGGGTGTTAGGATCTTGAATGTTGGGGTGAAGAGGGCAGTGCCTCGTCTTCCGAGGATGCAATCTATGTTCCCGCACAGAGCTCTGTAGTTTTGTAAGCACCTTTTCTTGTTTTGTATAGAAAATGAGTTAATTTGAAGTTTTGGCAACATATGCAATGTTGGAGATCTCAGGAGAATTAAACATGAACCACCAACCTTACCACCCCCCCTCCCCTTGCATCTTAATAATTTTGTTTTGGGAGGTAAGGTGAAGACACACACTATAAAATTAAGTAAATCATGTAGCAGCATTTTTGGAAAGAAATATGTGATTTAATACCTAATAAGGTTAATACCTTGCAGATATAATTTGCCTTTAAATGGATTTTAAATCGTATATTTGACATTATCTTTTATGAAGTCATTTTTTTTTCTTCATTGTATTTTAAGACTTATAGGTTAAATGTGAACATTGAGAATAAAACAGCAGAAATGTACTTGATGTTATTGGGGCTTCGTTTAGTAAGATCTTTTAAGATGAGCTACTTTTAACATGTTTCTCTTCTGCCGTGGTAAACACATCTTCACAAATCCTCTTCCAGATCTGGTTCTTGCTTGTTCTGCCTGGCATCAGCCTCGGAGCCAGTAGAGCTTCCAAAAGCTCAGCAGGCACATTAGTTATTTTGAAGTTCTGTTACTTCAAACGGGTCTACTATCCTTTATGTGTTTTTAACATCATTAAAAATTCTGCACAATATACGGCATTAATTAGATTTAGAATTTTACAAGGGAAGGCATGTGCTGTTTTCTGTGTACACATATTTTGGTAAAATGAATATGTGTAATCATGGAGACCAAACCCATTGTTCCAAATGCTTATGTTAAATATCGGAAGGCAGTTAACTGGTTTAAAGGACTGTACACACATTTTACTAAAATGACTTGGCCTACGTATGTATTTGTCAGTGTACCTACGTTTCAATGTCCTCTTTAATATTGCATGAATTTGGTTATCTGACAGCTGAACACAGATCCTCTGATGATACCATTTATATTTTATTTGAATTGCTTTCTGCAATATTCATGTATTGTGTTTACCTTGGACTTATACAGAGCATTCACACACTTTTAGTGTATATTTGGGTTACTGTTATAAAGAATAGAAGTAACCAAGATGTAGTTTAAAAAGGTAGGACCACAAAAATCAGACTGGTAGAGGAAAAAACACACATCAGTGTTTCTAACATTCAAAAGAGACCCTGGATAAAATTCATAGTTAATTTTCTTTCAAAATAAATATATTACTAATATGCTAATCCACAATTTTTGTTATAGTAATAATTTTTAGAGTTTATGATTAATAATTTAAATTTGAACCTTTCAATAAAAATACAAAATACTTAGATTGCATAAGTATGAAAAATTATTTACCCACATAAACAGCTAATAGTATCAAAACACACATGAACATCGCAATAGAGGCAGAAACAGCATTGATAAAATGCAACATTCATTCATGATAAAATATTTAATAAACTAGGAATATAAAGTATTTCCTCAGTCTGTTAAAGGTTAGCTATGAAAAACATAGAGTCAATACATACAATGGCTAATAAGCAAGGAAAAGATGCTCCCCAATGGGCCCTCAGGGAAATGTAAATCAAAACCATAAGGAGATACCCTACACACCCACCAGGATGGCTCTAATAAAAAAGACAGATAATAACAGGTGCTAGCAATGATGTGAAGGAATTGCAAGCCTTGTACACTGCTGGTGGGCAGGTAAAATGGAGCCACTCCTTTGGAAAGCAGCCTAATGGATCTTAAACAAAGTTATCATGTGAACCAGCAATTTCATTCCTCCAGGTGTGAAAACATACGTCTTTATCAAAAGCATTCATGCATAAAAACTTGTATGTGAATGTTCACAGCTACATTATAATAATAGCAAAAAATAGAAACAATCCAATGGCCCATTAACTGATGAATGGATAAATAAAACATGATATATCAATGGAATATGGTTCAGAAATAAGAAGGATGAAGTACTGAGACATTCTACAACATGAAAGGACCTTGAAAACATTAAGTGAAAGAAGCCCGTTATTTGATTCCACTTATATGAAATGTCCAGAATAGGAAAATCCGTAGAGACAGAAAATGGATTAGTGGTTGCCTAGGGCTAGGAGGTTAGACTGAAATGGGAACTGATTGCTAGTCGGTAAGGAGGTTTCTTTCAGGATGATGAAATATTTTTAAAGTAATTGTGGCAACAGTTGCAAACTTTGTGACTATACTAAAAATTATTACTTGAACACTTTACATGGGTTAATTGTATGGCCTGTGAATTATATTTTAATAAAGCTCACACACACACACACACACACACACACACACACACAGCTGGTATGTGTTGTCATTTGGAGATAAATAAACAAACCATATTTTTTTTTCCAGTGAACTCTATGAAAGCCAAAGTGAAATTAGCAAAGACTTAAATTATGACATTTTACTAATACTAATTGTAATTATCTTGGCAAATGAAACAGAAGCAGGTATGAAATACAGATTTGTGAACTAAGCATCACCTAACACATTTGTTGATGACATACCATAAGATCTCACAGTATAAAATTGGAACTTCTCTTTATTCTGTCATAAACTTTTAGTTGCCTAACTCAGATGGAGCTCCATTTTTCAAAGATATAGACCCTCTTAAAGATAAGAGTCTGAAGGGAAAATGCTGTAATTTGGGAAGGTTATATGAAAAGCTTTTTGGGACTTACAATGTTATAGTTCTTAGTTTTGTTTTGTTTTTTAAAGTTAGGTTACTTTTTTAAAAAAATTATGTTAATTCATAAAAGCATCTATTTTGGTGTTATGCATTATTCTATGTGTGCTATATATCGTAATGAAAAAATTTAAATTAGAAAGTTGTAATCCGTGTTTTTGAGAAATTTGTAGTCACATAAGTGGTTGAGTATGGTATTCAGTAGGGGTTCAACAGAACATATTTACACTTGAATTTTTTACACTAAATAGATGAAACTTCCTTTGGGCAACCCACTGTAGTCTGTTTAACCTTGAAATTTTATGCCAATAATGGTTTGTTATCAGACTTTCTTGAACTTTTTTACAGTGTATTATTGGTTGATGCCAGGGTATGTGAGATGAGATGCCAAAGTGGATTTTACCCTTTGAACAATTTGAAATCTTAATGTTTGCCTAGACTCAGTGGTCGGCAAACTCATTAGTAAACAGAACCAAATGTCAACAGTACAACAATTGAAATTTCTTTTGAGAGCCAAATTTTTTAAACTTAAACTTCTTCTAATGCCACTTCTTCAAAATAGACTCGCCCAGGCCCAAGAGCCATACTCAAGGGGCCAAAGAGTCACCAACCACTAGGCACTAGATGGTACTTTGGGAGACCTAAGCATATCCAGGAAGCCTTGAACAGTTTCTTCCAAAAAGAGCAGGCAAAGGGAAAGAAATAAAGGGCAGAGCTGGCATGTGTGGAGGCACAGCCATGGGGAAATCACAGGGATTCGCCATGGATAGAGTGCAGGATAGGAGGGAGATTAGATGGGAAAAGGGGAACAAGGGCCAGACCTTGAACGCTCACACTGGCTGGGCCAAGGTTTTGCATATTCCCTAAAGATGAGTGAGTATGTGTGGGGCATGGTGGAAGACAGCATTTCAGGTCTAAATGTATGTGTGAGACTTATATTTATCCAAAGGGTCATAGGTATCACTCAAATGGCTACACACAGAATTACTGTATGACCCAGCAATTTTACAATTAGGCATCTACACAGAAGAATTAAAGAAAGGAACTCAAACACTTACTTGTACACTGATGTTAATGGCATCATTATTCACAATAGCCAATTGGTGGCAACAACTCAGGTCTCCATTAACAGATGAATGGGTAAATAAACTGTATATATGTACAGTGGAATATTAGCTATATAAAGGAAAAAGTTCTGATATATGCTACAACATGAATGAGCCTTGACAACATTATGCTAAGTGAAAGAGTCAGACACAAAAGGACAAATACTGTGTGATTCCGTTTTTATGACATCTCTAGAAAAGGCAAAATTATAAAGACAGACAGGAAGTAGATTAAAGAGGCCAGGCATGGAGGAAGTTAATTGCCTGATCTGTTCTGAGTGTCTGTTCAGGGTGATGAAAAGATTTGCAAATAGCCAGTGGTGATGGTTGCACAACATTGTAATTAATATATAATTAATGCCACTGAATTGGACACTTAAAATGGCTAAAATAACACATTTTATGTTATATATTTGCTGCAATTAGAAAAAAGGAAGGGGAAAGAGCCAGGTGCTGACAAAAGCAGCCCGGAGAAGCCCTGGGAGGAGAGGTGGCCCTGTGAGGTGGGCTCAGAGGCTGGGGGCTGGGAGTAGGGCTTGGTGGAGGCATGAAGGCTGGAAGGAGGGCACTGGCCCTGAGACTGGAGGGGAGGAGACATTCAGAGAGTGTAGGTATTGGTGGTGGACTACATAGTCCTTGTGCCCCACTTAGCCAGGGAGCATAAGGAAGAGAACAGTCCTTAGGGACAAACAGGTACTACAGTAACATCTAAGAAAGGCACCCAATGCTGTCTCAGGGGTGGGCAGGCTTTCTGGAAGCATGAAGTTATGCTGAGTCTGGAAGCCTGAGGAGGAGGTGGCGAGGCTCAGAAGAGGAGGAGGATGTGCCAGGTAGAGCCAACAGGATGGGCAAGGTAAGGAGAGGACTAGACACTGCAGGAGGGGAGCTGAGCAGGAAGTTGAGTGTGACTGTGAGTGTTCAGGGTATTCAGATGGGGAAGTAGCATCAGATTTTATTCACAAGGAAAAAAGGTGGGATTGAAGTAAAGGAGAGATAGCATGATTAATTTCTTTAAATACTAATTCTTCAAACCTATTTTTATGAGAAAAGCTCTAACTTCCATTCCAAAAAATAAAAAATAACGAAGTCACTGTCTAATGTAATAACTTTCATATTCACATGGGAGAAAGTATATAGTTCACTTCTATTTTCACTCAGCCGCATTCATTTGTTCATTTATTCAGTCAGTCACATTCAATAAATCTGAGGCTTATTCTATTCAAAGTATTTTTCTATAAGATCAAACTAATTACACACAGCTCAGTTAGCTTTGCACTTCTTTAAGTACCAGTCCAAACGCTTCACACATATTTTCTCCTCAGCCGTCCCAGGAACCATTGTTACCCTCTTTCATGGACAAAGGAGCCTGATCCCTGTCCGATCTGTGGAGTATCTAAACACATTCCAGTCAGCAACTCTCGGTCCCCCTGCCTCCATAATATCTCCGTAACCCCCACATTCACCTGTGCCCACTGCCACTGCCTGACTGATAGGTCAACATCGTCTTTGTGGACCAGTGCACTCCCCCAGCTCACTTCCCAGCATTCAGGCCGTCTCTAGACCCTACATGCCCACCACCACTCTCCTCTGACTCAGAACATGACCTCTCCTCTTATTTGACAGAGGAACTGGAAACTCTTAGGTAAAAATTCTCTCCCTAAACTTACAACTACACCAGTTCCCACACCCATCGTTGCTTCGTTGTGCTATGACAATGCTACGATGAATCTGGTTCTGTCCAAGGATAATCACATGCACCACATCCTTCTACCTCCCGAGAGTTGATCCTGCCAGTTATTGCCTCTGGTGGCTCCTTTTCACTGTCCATGACCCAACCCTCTCCTATTTAAAGACATCCTCCCTTTACCTCGTAGCCTCTTCCAGTGCCTGTCCTCTTTCTTTCTCTCTATAGTCTGTTTTTAAGCCCTAACCACCTCACTAAGATGGTTTTTGCCAGTCACCTTCTCAATTCAAGAGAGATGCTTTTCAGATAGTAAATCAGTTACTTAGCATTTTCTCATATCAATAATACCACCACATGCCCAATGATACATTTCACACAAAAGACATTTCCAAATAGGTCAACCAGCCTCATCCAGGCCCCACCCAAGGCACCCACAGATCAACACCCCAGCCCTATACTAACTCAACACATCCAGATCTAAGCCTTCATCACTGCAGTCCTTGTCTTACCTGACTTATCAACAGACTTGACCTTGTTAGTATCTGTCTTTGGCTTCCACAGCACCACATTCTCCTGATTTCCTTCTTAGCACCTGGCTGCTCCCTCTGGGTCTGATTTTCCTGGGGTCTTCTTCATCTGCCCCTCTCTTAAACAGTGTTCCCCCGGACTCCCCTAGGGCCTCCTCTCAGACCCCTCACCCCTCCTCTGGGTAATCTCACCTACTCGCTAGTTTCAGTTACCATCTTTATGCTGATCTGTAGGCACAGTCGCCTGGAAGGCCTGTTAAAACACAGATTGTTGGGATCCACCCCCAGAGTGTCTAATTCTATGGGTCTGAATGAGGCTCAGCACTTACCTTTCCAACATGGTCCCAGGGGTTCCGGAGGCTGCGGGTCTGGGCCCCGTGCTTTGAGAACCACTGTTCAAGGTAGTCTCTGTGCTATAATTTGAGCGATCTGATGAAGTGACCTCTCCCACGTAGGCCTCCAAAACAAGAGCTGCCTACTGCTGTTAACTTTAAAATAAAAGGGCCTTTCAGAGGAAAGACAACAAGCATTTATTTGAGATCAAAGGAAAGCTGTTGGGGACACACTGAATCAAGCAGGGGGCAAAGGGATGTTCAGATTAGAAGACAAAGGCGAGGGCTGTTCGGGAGAAAGGGAAGGGAGCAGCCACATCAGTAGAAGGAAAGCCTTCCTATTGGTGCAGACAACATAAACAGCGATGCTAATTCTAAATAATGTTTGCAGCTTTCCTCCCAGTAGTCATAATAATTGCTTTCCTGTTATCTTTGCAAACAGTTCTTAGGGGCACAAGGTTGCTCTAGGCCCCGTCCCAAGGCTAATTTGCCCGGTTTTAACATTCCAAAGGTTTGACATGCCAGGAACATGACGCGCCAGGCCGTTTCTCTGGCACGGCAGATCCGGCTCCGTGTGAAGGTGGCTCCATTTGTTATTATTATTTGCTGACTCCGTTTTCAGCATAAAATCGCGGCTCCCTAGTGTAGCTTACAAGGTCCTTCAGATAACTTCTGGTTATCTCCAACCTCAGCGCTCACTGTCCTCACCCCTCACCTTCCACCCCAGCTCCCATGAGCTGTATGCAGCTGCAGCCTTTTCGTTCTTACCTCCGAGCCTTGAGTCTGGGCTGCTACCTCCGCAGGCAGTCTTCGCTTTCGCTTTGCCTAGACATTCTTATTTAGTTCTTTGGTTTTCCGTTTGTAAGTTGTTTCCGCTGTTCTAGGAGCTGTCAGCTCTGGATCAGGGGCTGCCTCCCGCTTGCTTCCACCGCTCCCAGGCAGGCATTCCCAGACCTGTAACATGCAGAAGCAGTGACCTGGGGACACCTCTTATTGAGGACGCTCAAGACACATGGAGACAAAGCAGAGGCTCCCAGACCCAGTGCAGAGCTGTGCTGAGTGCAGATCCCGGGGTGGCACGCCTGCTGCACGGGGTGCTGGCGGCCTCTGTAGGCGCCCTGCCAACCAAAGCCAAATGCTATTTGTTTTTTTTGTTTTGTTTTTTTTAATGCAAAGATTATCTTCAGAACAGCGAAAACAGGTACTAACGTAGGTCTGTAGGTCTTTCGTAAAAGTGAAGTGGCATAAAGCGAACTTTTGCCAGGTGAGCATCTGTATTCCTCCTGGCACATTCATCACCGTTCTCACCGATGGAACTGCACTGCGTGTTTGCGGCAGTGCTGGCCTCCCCATCCAGCTGGTCCGTGGAGGAGGTGCACGTGTCCCCCCGTCCTCATGGCATCGCTCAGGGTAGCGGCGTGCCCCACCCAGAGGCAGAAGTGTTTGTTGAATGAAGGAAGGTTGGTAATATCTTCAACTGTCTTGAAGGCTAAATGGCAGCAACTGCACCACCAATGACATAGAAGCCAGATGACACAGAAACGGCCTCCTCAGCCCTGGCCCCTGTGGCTCAGTTGGTTGGGTGCCCTCCCAGGCACGGAGAGGTTGCCGGTTTGATTCCTGGCGAGGGCCCAGGGCCAGTCGCGGGCTAGATACCCAGAAAGGGAGTGCAGGAGGCAGCTGATGGATGGTTCGCTGTCACTGAGGTTTCTCTCTCCCTTCTGCTCTCTCTAAAATCAATAAAAGCGTATTTAACAAACAAGCAAAATACCTCTTCTGTTTTATCAGAAAATTGTTGATTGTAAACATCATAATTTACTCATGTTCACTTATTGGCAAAGTATTTCTAAATTTGTAAAGAAGTTCGGATTGGTTCATAGGAGATTTTAAATGATGGGAATGCTGGTATTTAATAGTTGTTAAAGACTGGCTTATATACTATTTTAAGGTAAGTTGTATTTTTTTATTTAAATGTGAATTTATTCTATGAACACACATGACAGGTTCCTATAACTCAGAATCTTAGACTTCTTAGGTCTAGTTCATCACATTCTTCTTTTATTGATTATGGTATCACATAATTGTCCTCATCCCCCCATTCCTACCCCAAAACCCTCCCCACATATGACCCCATCCCCCCTGTTGTCCATGACCACTGGTTAGGCTTATATGCATGCATAAATAATATTTAATATATTTATTAATATTTTGTTCATTCAGAAGAAAATTGGATTGCTTGTTTAGTCAGCATGCTAGGAAATGGGGATCAAATGTGAGCCTCAAGGAACTCACAGTCTGATGGAGAGTCCTACATTTTCAATCTCTTTATTAATTTTAATTGGTCTGTAAGGTTTCAATCTAAACATAAAGATGTTTATGGTGACTATTGACGCTGAAGTGTGAAAATGCTGCTTTTTTTAGTCATGTGAGACCCTTAATTGCATCAGGTATTTTTTTTCCCCTTTTAACCGTGAAGACTAACTTTAATCCTAGCAAGTCCTGGTTCTTGTTAATATGTATCCTTCACTCTTGTTAATTTTGAGGTTGTGTGCATGAGGTCCTCATGAGAATAATATTAATAATTAAGATAACATTATTTGGACATGTTTGAAAGAACTCTTCAATGCGAGCAAGTGAGGATCACTCCGGTGTAAAGAAGAATGCCTCATATCTGGAAACATCTGTGTCTGTTTCTAGGAGGGGAAATAGTCATGTCTTCTCCTTATGTCTGCTTGCGCCAGGGTGACTTCTGCTTTCTGTCTGTGGAGCTGGCACTGAGGACAGCTGAGAACAGAGGCCAGGCACTCCTCCCACATGCCTAAGAGCTTCCGGAGGGCCCTAGGGTGCTGTCTTACACTGCATGCAGTTTGTCAGCACCCCAGACCCACCCCACTCCTTTGATAAAGTTTACCACGTGTTCTCTGTGTATAAGGAACCATGGAGCAGTATATTTTCCAGGAGTTTGTCATCTTTCACTCCTGAATTGCAGAAGAAAGGCGTTGGTTTGGTTTTAGCCCCATTAATCATACAGCAGTCCACAGTAACACGTTGTGGCATTTTAAAGTCAGGCTGAGATGGATTTAAGATGGATTTCCTGGCATGTGATACTTCCTCAGTGCTCTTGAATAAAATATTAATTAGAGAATGCTGTGGTGATTAATATGACGATGGTTAAATAATTCTTAGATGACATTTATCGTGTTTGGCAAACACTGCATTGCTTTTCTAGAACACTGAGGGGGTGAGGGGAGCTCTGATGGATAGCTCTTTACCTGAAAGAAGAGGGAGTCCTTGCCAGTGGGCTTGCTGATGGGAGCTGCTCTGCAGCCTGTGGACTCTCCAGGCCGCTCCGTGAGCAGGTGCATCTGGCTCCGTCATCCCATCTTCATTCAGAGGAGCCATGTGAGAGAGTTAACCTGGGAACTAAGGGATTTGAAGGATCTGTGAACGTTCGTCTGATTTAAATAATTTATTTAAAGCAAAATTCACAAACAGCTCAGATAAGCATCTCTCTTGAAAACTAAGGCATCTCAGACATAAAGATGAAGGTTAAAGATCAAAGGTAATTTGAATTGTAATGAAATGAGTTGACTCCCATGAAGTAACTCTTATTTATTTTTTTAGAGTGAGTTTAACATTTGTTGAAGAAAAACAATTGAGTCTTTTATTTTATTTTATTTTATTTATTGATTTTTAACAGAGAGAAAGGGAGAGAGATAGCTAGAAATGTCGATGAGAGAGAAACATCGACCAGCTGCCTCTTGCACACCCCCTACCGGGGATGTGCCCGCAACCAACGTACATGCCCTTGACCGGAATCGAACCTGGGACCTTTCAGTTCGCAGACTGACGCTCTACCACTGAGCCAAACTGGCTTCGGCGAAACAATTGAGTCTTATGTGCCTTTTCAAATATATGTATTTTGTGATATAGGCAGCCCTGAGCCTATAATAGAATTCCCCTGTCCAAGAGGTTTGTGACTTATTTTGATTGGACATGAGATGCATTTTTCTGTACGGTGCTTGAGTGTCATGCAGCACTTCATATCCTCTGTGGTGCTGAGAAAGGCCGTCCTGCAGGTGAGTGCCCAATAAGCTCCTAATAGACAGTGTCCTTCCAAGTCTGTTGTAGGTAGACTCATGGGTTTTGCATGTATTTATGCCTCTGACAGAGATAAAAATTGATAGGATTTAAATATTTAAGTAGATGTTACTGAGCTGAATTATAGAAAGCATTCCAGCTGGGAGTGTTTGGTGGCAGTGAGTAACAAGAATGGGTGGTCCTGAAGGCTAAACTGTGGGTGGTTTTGCTCACCAGATGGGATGTATGAGTGTATGAGTGATCGAAGGTTGAATTTGAGTTTTGATTGTGAGAATTAAAGGAAGGGTTTATTCAAGAGACAGGGCAAGGGAAGATAAGTGAACTGAGTGCTTGATTTGGATATGGATCAGAGGGAAGCGTGGTCATGATTTAGGTTTAGGCTGGAGTGACAGGAAGAATGAATAGCACTAACAACAGAAATAGGATGGGAGGAGGGAGACTTTTAATTGTCTTAGAAGGTTTGGGGTGGGGCAAGTTGGCCTTGAGGTTAAAGTGAACTGGTTAGGAAGAAAAGCCAAGTAGACAGCTGGAAATATACTAGTAAGCTTGTGTTCTTAGGAGAGATCAGGTTAGAGACAAGTGACATCATTTAAATAAGTTGATGGGTCTCAGAGAGTTGGGTGCTCTTGGAGAGAAAAGTAGAGAGCAGCAACGATAGAGCCAAGCCAAACACCCTCATGCTGGGCATGGGTAGTCTTTATTTTTATTTTTCAATTACAGTGACATCCAATATTATTTTTATTAGTGTCATGTGTAAGCACAGTGATTAGACAGTTACATAATTTGCAAAGTGATCCCTCCAATAATGCAAGTGCTCATCTGGCACCATACATAGTTATTAAAATACTAGAGGCCCAATTCACAAAATTCATGCAAGGGTAGGCCTTCCTTCCCCTGACTGCTGGCACTTGCACCCCAGCTTCCCCCAACTGCCAGCAGCTGGCCCCCACACTTGCCTTGGCCTGGCACTGCCCGCCTCCACCACCACCTCTCCCCTGCCCCCTGGATTGATCGCCCAGCCAGCTGGTGGCCTGGGCCTTCCTCTTCGGGCCAATGACAGGGCCTCTCCTCCCCCCCACTAATCGGATCACACCCACCTTGGCTGGCCTGGTGCCAGTGCATGTCATAGAGTGGTCATCCAGATGGTGGTTCTGTTGTTCAGCCGTTTGGTTAACTTGCATCTTTATGCTTTTATTATTATAGATTATGGACTATACTCTCTATACTGCACTTTACATCCCCATGATTATTTTGTGACTAGCAATTTGTAGTTTTTTAAAATATATATATATATATATATTTTATTGATTTTTTTACAGAAAAGAAAGGAGAGGAATAGAAAGTTAGAAACATCGATCAGCTGCCTCCTGCACACCCCCAGTATGGGGATGTGCCCGCAACCAAGGTACATGCCCTTGACCGGAATCGAACCTGGGACCTTTCAGTCAGCAGGCTGACACTCTATCCACTGAGCCAAACCAGTATTGGCCCAATTTGTAGTTCTTAATTCCTTCAACTATTATCACCCATTACCCCAACCCCCATCCATTGGGCAACCGCTAGTTTGTTCCCTGCATCTAGAAGTCTTTTTCAGTTTTGTTTGTTTATGTTGTTCTTTAGATTTCGCCTAAAAGTGAAATCAAATGGTATTTGTTTTTCTCTGTCTGATTTTTTTTCAATTAGCATGATACCCTCTAGGTCCATCCATGCTGTTGCAAATGGTAAGATTTTATTTTCTTAATGCCACATAATATTCCATTGTATATATGTACCATAGCTTCTTTACCCACTTATCTATTGATGGGCACTTGGAGTGCTTCCTTACCTTGGCTATTGTAAATAATGCTGCATTACACAGGAGTGCATGTGTATTTTGGGGTTAGTGTTTTGGGTTTTGTTGGATATATACCCAGAAGTGGAATTGCTGGGTCATAAGGAAATTGTATCTTTAATTATTTTATTTATTTATTTTTTAAATATATTTTATTGATTTTTTAGAGAGGAAGGGAGAGAGATAGAGAGCTAGAAACGTCAATGAGAGAGAAACATCTACCAGCTGCCTCTTGCACACCCCCTACTGGGCATGTGCCTGCAGCCAAGGTACATGCCCCTGACCGGAATCAAACCTGGGACCTTTCAGTCTGCAAACCAACGCTCTACCACTGAGCCAAACCGGTTTCGGCTGTATCTTTAATTATTTTAAGAACCACTGTGCTGCTTTGTATAGTGCCTGTATAGTGCCTGCACCAATTTGCATCCTCACCAACAGTGCTAGAGGGCTCCTTTTGCTCCACCTCGTCAGCTTTTGTTTGTTGATTTATTGATGATAGTGATTCTGACAGGTAGAAGGTGATTATCTCATTGTGGGTTTAATTTGCTTTTCTCTGACAGTTAGTGACATTGAACATCCTTTTATGTGTCTGCTGGCCATCTGTATGTCCTCTTTGGAGAAGTGCCTGTTCAGGACCTCTGCTGGGCATGGGCTGTTTTTATATGTGATGCTGAATAAAAATGGTTACTAAGTCAATGAAGCAAATTGCTATTTTTTTTATATTTCAAAAATAAAATCAAAGCACAGAGCTTCCATTTTGCATCATGCTGCTGCCTTGAATTCTTACTCCTTTTTTTTATCCATTCCTTTTGGCTCCATTTTAATGAAGTCATTCGTTTTTAGTCTATATCCATTCTTGTTGAGATTTTTATCTTTTATGACTGGTGATGAATAACATAGCGAGATAGGTGAGATATTATTTTGCTTTAATTGATTTAAAAACTAGCTTTAATGAAATTATATTCCAGGATACTGGCAGTACTTGTAACTAAGATTCTTAGTTCCAGAAAATTACCTTTGGCAATTATGAAAATGAGCCAAAATTCTGACTTTTTTTTCCTTTCTTCAGTTGGAAAGAGGGTGGCTTCTATACTACATTGGATTGTGAATTCAATGTCCACTTCAGGCAAGTTTTAAGAATGTCTTAACAATAAAGAAAGTGTTAAGAATTAAGCAGCTCCTATATGAGCCTAAAGAGGGTCAGCCAGCATCCATGTAGGTTTGCTGTTATGTCAGACCTTAGTTCTTTCTTTGGCAGGATGTTAGACTGAAGATGGAGTTTTTAGTGGCTTGGCATGATAGTAAAATGAAAAAATACATAAATACTAGGTGCAAATAACTAGTCAAATGACCATATCCGTCATCAATTTGGAGGGAATGTCCAGATTGGTCTTAATTTGCAGGATTTTCCTGTATTTTTTTTATTTTTAAATGCTGTTTTGTTTTTAAATCAGGTTTTATTGATTTTAGAGAGAGAAGAAAAGCGAAACCTCAATGTGAGAAACATTGATGGGCTGCCTCCTGCATGCCCCCTATTGGGGATCAAGACTGCACCCTGGACATGTGACCAACTGGGAATCAAACGGGTGATCTTTTGGTGCATGGGCGACACTCTAACCAACTGAGCTACCTGGCCAGGGCCAAGACCTGAATTTGACATGAAATTCAACAGGAATAAAGAAAGGAAAAATTTATGTATGGATACTAAATGATGCTTCATAATTCTCTTCTCTTCCTCCCTCTCCTCTTTTCACAACTTCTAGAGAGTTCATTGCTCTGTTTTCTGTCCCAGAGCACTTTTTACAATGCACTTTTCTTGTTGACCTGACACTGGCTGCCTCAGCCCTGTGAGCATTTTGAAACTGGGATGTCCCATAGATTTCCCTCTGTCTGCTACCTGCATAGAACTTGGTGGCAGCTCTTCGATAGAGCCGTGGTAACCTCACTGGGTGAACAGTGTGATGTGGTTGGCAGAATATCACAATTGCTCAGACTCTTATCACACTGGACATTGATGGTTATGAATTGATTACATCCACTAATTAATTCTTTGCTATTATGTTTTCACTAGTAAATAGCCTGAAATGTAAAACAAAACAAACAAAAATGACTGGAACTGGCAGGAATCTCAGCAATTATTGGGTTTCTTCTAACTTATTTTGCAGGTGAAATAATAAGATGAAGAAGAAAGAAAGGTGACCTGACCAGGTTACCACCACTCATGGTGCTGGAGTAGACTCTGGCTCCTGGCTCCTGATTTTACCCTTAATATGAGTATTTTTAGTTTATATTTGTATGAATAAATATTTTTGGTAATAATTTTCAACATTTTGAAGTCAGCAGTTTTGAATAGTTATGATCCATAATACATAGTCTGTGCAAGTTGATAATTTTTTTTTAATGATGAATGATGTACTGGCTAATACCTGTTTGTTTCATTTACAAAACTTTTATGAGAGAAGTGTTAATTTTAGCTAACTTTTCTTAAGTCTGTGACACAGTAAGTGTATTTCTGTACTGTTTTTACTGTTAGAGAATCTTGAATTAGAAATTATATTGTTATTATGAAATTCTCTTGAGAGGAGTAAAAGGGAAGTCATGGAGAAATGGGAGAGGGGATTGTAGGAAGTGGCACATTATTTGTATTTTTATATGACAACTGCTTCCTCCTAAAGGCACCTTTTCTTAAGCCTTTTTCTCCATGTGAAGTTTTTGTGTGTTTTCATGCATTTCAGTTATAATGAAAATTGATATACACAAATAGTTTAAAGTATTGTACAGATGGATTTGTAATGAAGTTTCTAGAATTTGTAACTAGTTTCCAGATTACTAACCCCCATCTGTAGGAGGAAGCACTTTCACACCCTTTATTTATTTATTTTTAAAAATATATTTTCATTGATTTTAGAGAGGAAGGTAGAGGGAGAGAGAGAAAGAAGCATCAATGATGAGAGAGAATCATTGATTGACTGCCTTCTGCATGCCCCCAACTGGGGATTGAGCCCTTGACCGGAACCAAACCTGGGACCCTTCAGTCCTCAGGCCAAAGCTCTGTACACTGAGCTAAACCAGCTAGTGCCACTTTACACCCTTTAATTTTTTCTTTTATGTGGTTACTTTTATATACTTAAATAATATATTTTTATGTTTTAAGTGCTAGCATATTTAATTGTTTGAAAAAATAAGTCATTTGCCATGTTCAAAATGAAAAGTATTAAAAAAAGTTATTAGTGAAAAACCTTCTCACATTTTGGCCTATACTTTAGATCAGCGATTTTCGACTAGTGTGCCACAAAAATTTTGAAAACATGCAAAACCTGACTATTTAGTAAGGGGTACTGACCACTTTTCCCTTAGATTGTCAAGTAAAAAATGGCAACAACCAACACAACAATAGCTGTCAAATGTGAATGAATCAAAATTATACCTTTTTTGTCAGATTGGAAAAAAAAAATTTGTTGTGCTGCAGAATTTTAATAATTAGTTTATGTGTATCATGAGATGAAAGAGTTTGAAAATATCTGCCTTAGAATCTCCTCAATGAGAAATATCAGATAACTCTTGTCCTTTCTAGAAAAATTTTTATATCAGTATATTAGAACATACAAAAATATACCTTTCTTTCTTATATAAATGTATGCTGCTATTACTTGATTAATCAACTATAGTCATTATTCATTCGCTCCCTGCTATGGTAAAAGAAGTGATCTGCCTGCCAGCATTCCAGCTCGCCTAATCGCATCTTCCCAAATCTATTCATCACTATTAAAATCATTGATTTCAGAGAGAGGAACAGAGAAGGGGAGAGAGATCAAAACATCAATGATTAGCCCTAACCAGTTTGGCTCAGTGGCTAGAGCGTAGGACTTAAGGGTCTCAGGCTCAATTCCAGTCAAGGCATGCCCCTTGGTTTTGGGCATATCCCCAGTAGGAGGTGTGCAGGAGGCAGTTTCTCTCTCATCGATGAATCTGACTCTCTATTCCTCCCCCTTCCTCTCTGTAAAAAAATCAATAAAATATATTTTTTAAAACATCAATGATTAGAGACAGTCATTGATCAGATGCCTCCTGCATGCACCCTACTGGGGATCAGGCCAAAACCCAGCATGTGCCTTGACTAAGAATTAAACTGTGACTTTCCTGATTCATGGGTCAAAGCTCAACCACTGAGACTAATAAGCCATCACTATTTTTAATTCCTGGTTTGATTAAGTTCTTAACTTTAAGCTGTCAACTGTCTTTGCTTTCTGTGTTGTCAACTATGGGTGGACATCAATAACACCCCTGTACTTCCTCAACTCTTCCCATTTGCTTTTTTCTCCCAGCTTTCAACATGTGCCCTTTTGCACTTATATTATCAGTGTGGATAACATTTACCTTCTTTTACTGACTCATAATTGTCTTCAATGATTTCTTTATATCATAAATTTAAAAAGTTATAATCAATAAAAATGTTTACATATATGATGACCAAGTAAATTTTGTTCACTGAGGAACCAAGTAGAATATTATGATATTTATTTTCCTACAAGGATTTCCACTCATAAATTTCTACTCTTTTTGGTCTGCTTCTATCACCTTGTTATGCTGACCCAGTGTCTCCAGATTTGAAGGATGGTATCAGGTATGTGGAAACTCCACTGTGAATAGGGGTCTCTGATTGCTCTGTCTGCCTGCTGCTGCCCTCTGGGTGATCTGCCCTGGATTGGCTACACAGCTGTCAGCCAGGACCTCCACCTTCATTGCACTTTGGCTGAATCCAGTTATTGGAATTGAATGACTTTATTTCTTTCTTGTTTACCATGTAGCCTTGAGCTAATTTTCAAATAATTTCCTGAGAAAGGTAAATATTTTGCACCATTAGTTCATGCATTTCTAATGTCTTCACTCTGCCCAAGTAAGTCTGAGGATGGTTTTATCACTGTCCTGTTGATTATAAGATAGACTAGATAAGACTTGGGAAAATAATTTCCGATTGGAACCAGAAGGCATTGCTCATTGTCTGTTAGTCACTGTGATTCTAATGAGAAGTCTGATGCCAATCTGACTTTTCTTTTTCTTTGTAGGTGCTTTCATTGTTCGCTCTGGAAACTAACAGGATCTTCTCTCCATCCTTGGTGTTCTAACATTCTAAACACAATGTATTGAAGCATAAGCCTTCAAAATTTTGTTTCCTTGTTACTTGATGGGTCATTACAATGAAAAGACATATCTTTCAATTTGGAAAAATTCTCTCCTATTAGCCTGAGTTCCAGAAACCACGTAATTTGGTCCTAGGTTTAGGTGGGTGGGGAAAAGGTGAGGACAGTTGGTCCAGTCCTCAGTGTCAGCCCTGCATCTTATTGCCTGTCCTGGTGTTCTGCACCCTGAGTCTGTCTGGGTGTCTGCAGAGCAAGTCAGCTCCTTCCTGCGCCGTGGGTGTACTCCTGGACTACCTTCTTCCTGTTTCTTTTGGCACCTGCTTTTGTAGAGATCTGTTATATCTGTTTGGGCTCTGCTCTTATGCTCATGTTCCTTTATCCTTTTATTATAAGGAATATTTTAGTATCCCCTTATTATAGTGGGAACTTGAGTGGGAGAAGAAATGAACCTTGTGTTCTGTCATCCCAAAGGTAGAAGGACTCAGTGGGTTCTGATGCTAGATAGGGCTGTCCTGTAGCCCAGCCTCAGTCGCTGAAGTTAGGGACATTGTCCCATTCATCTTTTTCTATATCCTGGAACTGGGCACATGGTCAACATGAATAAACATCTGCTGAATTATGATAGGTGTGAAAACTGAATTGTTGTATTTAAGAATGACAAAGTAACCTCTTATGTTTAATGTCGGTCAGACCTTTAATACATAAATACTAAACCTATGTCCTTCACCCACCACTACTGGAATTCATAGCATTCAATGGAAGTGTGAAAAATAATGAGGTTTTATGGTGAATCGGATGCCCACCCACCTAACTATGGATTGTTGGCTTTAGTGGTTTTATTTTCCATATCACAACTGTCTGAGAAGTAGCTTCTCTAAGTATGTATACTGTTTTTCTTTTTTCATATATTGCTTTAATTGCCTACTTTTTCTTTGCAATTAGAAAGCTGTTAGAACCTCACACTCCATTTTAATGTCAGCTAAGCTGAATTTTAGCTAAAGTAAGGATCCTGTGGTGGCATAAACTAATGTTTACAGCAGCAATTTATATCCTGTAAAGGTTTCTGTTGATATTCTAATGTACAAACTGCCAGAATTGTTTTTTAAACTGTGCTGCTTTGAGCAGGGATTAAGGCACTAATTAACATGCTACTGTCATCTGCGTGTGTACACTCAGTGGAGAAGGACTGATGTGGTAACATGTAGTTGTGAAGCTTAAGTAGCAATAGTAGAGATGGAGCAAGTCTGCAAAGTATATGATTATTTTCAGATTTATCCGATAGTGTAGACATTAGCTCTGAGGAAAAGTCACACTAAAGCCTGCTGTGAAGGTCTTTGGACATGTCTCAGTTAGAAATGGAATACGGTCCCAGTGGTGAGAATCTGCTGACCCCTGTCTGGTTCTGCTTGCCTGGTTCTGGTGGAGCGATCCATCAGCCCGCCTGCTTGGGAGAGCATGGTGGGTGGAGCCTGACTTCTCCAAGTGAACTTGGTTTTATGTATAATTTACATAGCTGTGTATATACCTGGTTTTTGTTTGTTTGTTTGTTTTTAATGTGGTAAGAACTTAACATGAGAGCTACTTTAACAGAATTTCAAGTGTACAATATAGCGATTTTAACAACAGGCACAATGCCAAACAGCAGATCTCTAAAACTTACTCATTTTGCATAGCTGAGACTTTACACATACCATTTTTAATGAAGGTAAAATATCCGTACCATTGATGTACCATACAATACTTAATCTTTCATTGTTAGGAGCTGGTATGTTTCTAACTGTTCATTTTTATAAATAGTATTGATATAGGCATCTCCATACAAGAGTTTTGATTTCAGATGATTTTCTTAGAATATATCTTCAATGTGGGATGATCAGGTTTTCTGTTTCATAGCTTAGTTATGGGGATATTTTGGTTTCCGGAAAGACAGGCTGAGCAGCTGTGTCCCCGCACATTACCTCCTCAGGGAGGCCAGCCATTTCCTGGTCTCATGATTTACCGTTCCCATTCACTCATGGAATGGAAGATCCAGGGTTCTGTACTCTTAGCTGGATTTGTTTGAACATGGGAGATTAGTCTTTACTTTTAAAAAAATTGCTTATATTTAAGATATACACCTTGATGATTTGACATGCGTACATTGTAAAATAATTTCCACAATCAAGCTAATTAGCTTACTCATCACCTCACAAGGTATCCTTTTGTTATTTTTTGGTGGTGAAAACAGGATCTACCCTTTCAGAAAATTTCAGTTACCCAACATCCGTTAAGGCCAGCTCATCACACAGTGCTTTCTTAGAGAGTGGACGTCTAAGTTGCAGACATTGCTGGCGAGGTAACAGAGGTCATGTTTTTAACCACAAATGCTGTGGTGAGGTATGTTATCAGCATGATTTCCAATCTCAGTGGACAGCTGAGAGCTGCAGCTCTGGACAACAGGACGCAGGAGAGGTTCCTGCAGGGGAGAGAGCACAAGACTCTTGGGTCTGATATCAGAGAGGTGTGGTCGGCAAGGATGGACTAGGCACTTTTCACACTGTTTCCTGGGCCACCTCCTGTTTATGCAAAAGTTAATCAGAATAAAAGGGAAATTACCATCCTGGGCTGTGGGTGTTAACACTGGGTCATATGGAATCTGGAAACTCTTACTTTGAGAAAATAACTATTCATAATTAAAAGGCTACTTTATTTCCACCCAAATCAAACATAACTGGTTATAATTAAAATGAAGGAATCCAAATTAATTGCATAGTGTATTAATTCATTGCAGAAATAGATTTATAGGTATTGTCATGTCGTCATTTTTAGGGGTTGGATTTTCAAAAGAGAGGCTAATGAGGCCATGTAAAACAGTCATATGAAGAAATGTTCTTGCATTCTTGATGAAACTGCTGCTGGAACACTGCCTATTATTTTCAACTTGCCTGCTGGAGAGATCCAAGTGATAAAGTTATCAGTATTCAGGGCTAAAAGAAAGTTTGTTGTTTTTCCCCCCTGAAAATATGATTTATTTTATTAGGTACTAAGATACATGTAAATATGTAATCCCTTTTATCTCCATCTCCTCCCTGACTCTCATTCTCTTCCTTTCTTTATAGCTGAAGGATAAATGGCAAATAAATGAATGAGTCAAGGGAGTTGAAACATAAAAGAATTATTTAGGGCTGCTCATTCCTGAAATAGCTCTCTTAAGAATTATAATTACATTAACTATTAAATGAGCTATCAAAGACTATTTTTCCAGTCTAAAGCAGTATATTTTGGTTGCAGCTAATCGATCCGATTTTAAATAATATAGCTCTGTGGATATTTGGTTTTGTTCTTACGAAGACTTAAAAATGATTGCTCTCCTGTGAAGACCTTGTTTTTCCTCCATCCCTTCCCACAAGGCTTCCCTAAGAGGTGGCTGGCCTGCCTCACCTCAGCCTCCGTGGCACCCAGGGCAGAGCTGGGGTTAGAGTTCATCAAGCTCTGGTGTGATTCATGTTAGAGCTGGAAAGGCTCAATGGGGAACTTGCAGCTTAAAGGAGAAAGTGTTTGTATTGATGTACAACAGTTTATTCATGGCATATCTAAAACTTTTCCCACCTGATGGAACATCTCCGCTCTTTACTCAGTGCCATGTGATGCTGTCGTCATAAAAGAAGTTGAAATTGCAGGGTAATTTCCATTGAGCCTTGGCTAATTGGCCAAGGCACATGCCTGTGGGACTAGAAACCTACATGAGGTGGTGTCTGATTAAGAGCCCTTTCAGCATTTAGACTTTTGTAAGGGTGGATAGGAAAGAAATGGGATTCCTACTCAGTCCATCTGATTTTTATATTCTTTTTTTAATTTAATAACATAAATAGTTAACCTTTATGTTCTACTCATAAGTGGTGGTGAATTGTAGATAGGAGCAAAAACTACCAGATACTTGATTTTCTGAATATTGGCTCCACCTCCCTCCCAATCCCTGCTCTGGATACATCTGCCCCCTCGTACTCACTGCTGTTTAGAATAGAGGGGTTCACCTCTTTGCAGAACCGCTCACACTAAGCTGCTTTCACTCCCTCCCAGCCAAAAGCTCAAATGAGTGTGTACCCAATTCTTGCAGTAGATTCTCAATACCTTTCATGCACATGTAATATTTGCCTATGCCTCTTCTTCACTTTCTCATCCACGACTTTACATTTTGAGGAGTGATCCCACATAAGTTAAATGTTGTTGAGTTTTGGAGTTTTCCAAGCAAAGATACATGTTTGAAAAACAAAGCTAAACAGATTTCTCTACACTTCAACAACACATAGTATCATCATTTCATTCTTTTGATTTTTCCTTTGTTTTTTATTAAATTTATTGGGGTGACATTGGTTCATAATATTATGTAGGTTTCAATTATACAATTTTACAATACATTTTATATATGTATATCTTATTGTTTGTTTACCACCCTGAGTCAAGTTTCCCATCTAATGGATACAGAGAACACACTGGCAGCTATCAGAGGGGAGGGAGTTATAGGATGAGAAGGATAAAGGGATCATCATTTCATGCTTTTTAAAAAGTTTTTGAAAATTGATATGAGAAATCGAGAGAGAGACAGAGAAATATTGATGTGAGAGAGAAACATTGATCAGTTGCATCCCATACCAGTCCCAACCGGAGATCAAACTTTTTGATGGATGAACTTCCAACCAACCGAGCTACACTGGCAGAGGCATTTCATTCTTAATGGACAGAACCAGAAATAAAAACAAAAACACCATAAACTCCTTCCACTCAAGGCCCAATTGAATTACAGATTAGATCCTACACCCTCCAGTACTCCCTTCATATTTGGGGTAAACCATCAGGTTGGCATTATAATAGTTATTCAAAATTGGATATGGATTAAAATATATAGTGTGATTAATTGCCTCTTTCTGGTATTTTATGGCATATGTACTGATTATGTTGTAATTTTATTTAAAAAAAAAAAGGATCTATCAAAAGGCTTTAAATTCTCTAACTGAAAAAAGTATTGCTGCAAATAGAACTTCCTTTATTTTGTAGCTGTGCCAGTGGCTCACATTGGCAGTTTTTATTCCATATTGTTCAAAAGGAAAAAAAAAAGTGCCACCAAAAATGTAATTGTGAAGTTAAAAAAAAAATAGATCATGTTTTTCTGGAGTATTTACAACACATGTTATGCATTTCTAGAAAATCTTGGGGGAAAACTACCTAAAATATTATTCTTTCTTATTTCCTTTTTTATCTTTGACTTTCTGAGTATCCATTTTTTCATTACTGAGCCTTTGAGTCTGCCTTCCTTCTATGATTTGCAGTACAGTTTTTTTTTAATAAAAAAAAATAAAAGAAAGTGGATAATGTAGATAACCCCAATTAAGAGGAAACCAGGTCCCATATGGTTATTGTCTGGCTCATTATAAATTGTAGCTTTAGAATTTAGAAAATTGTGTTATAAATCATGATGTCATTTCCAGGTAATCGCATTCAGGCCACATTTCCCCCGAGAGCAGGTCCCGTCACTGGCAGCTGTGTGGCTGTCAGGCTGGAGGGGAGGCTGGGCAGTTCAGTATTGGAGTCTGAGTGTGTGTTCCCTGTGCTCTTTGTACCTTTGTCATTACTGTTCACTGTTAAAAGCAAAGAAGGTTTATTTGAATTACAACAACAGAATATGAATAAATAAGAACACTTATTTAATTTAAAGCACCACTTGACATATGGCAGTTGGTTAGCTTGGTTCATTTTTTATTATAAACTAAACTCAAATTACTAAGGACTCAGATAAATAAGAAGCATTAGTACAGAGTTTGGACCCTGGAGGTTGACCTAGCATGATATTCTACCATTAATGAAGTACCTGTGTAACCTAATCTATTTCACTTTACTTTTTAAAAATAAAATGCTTTTTTATTTATTCAGTGGTGTGTGTGTGTGTGTGTGTGTGTGTGTGTGTGTGTGTGTGCTTAATTCTCACCCTAGGATATTTTTCCTTTGATTTTTACAGAGAGTGGAAGAGAGTGGAAAAGACAGAGAGAAATATCAATGTAAGAGAAACACACCAATTGGTTGCCTCCTGCATGTGCCCTGACCTGGGGCTGGGCTAGGGTGAAGCCTGCAACCAAGGTACCTGCTCTTGACAGGAATCAAACCTGGGACCCTTCAACCCGCAGGCTGATGTTTTGTTCACTGAGCCAAACTGGCTGGGGCTCAGTTTTTAATTTATATTTATGTTTGAAAGTATTATGAATGTCCCCTTTTATTCTCCCCTTGACCTCCCATCCTCCCTGTCCCCTTCCCCAAACTTCATCACACTATTGTCTGTGTCCAAGGGTTATGTGTATATTATTTTACTTTTAAACTCCTCAGCATCACTATCTGCACATTTATTTATTTAATCATTTAGCAAACACTCACTAAGTCTCTACTTCGTGAAGGGTACTTTGCCAGGTGCTGGGATTAAAGTGTGAATGAAATAGAAGCCATTCTTCATCTCTTGGAGCTTATGGGTTAGTGGGAAGCCAGGCATTAAACAGGTAATCACACAAAGGACTCAGCCGCCTCTATGGTCAGTGCAGGAGCAGAGAAATGCAGAGCGATGTAGTGAAATTGGAGCAATAGTGTCTCCTTTTCAGCATGGAAGAAGCACAGTGAGTGATGGAGTGATTGTTGGAAGTATTGTTGGTATTATGATGATGTCATCCCAAGTAAAAGCATGATCGACAGTGTAGATAACTAATTGCAGGTTGTGTGATGAAATATGGTGAGTGCAGGCTGAGGCAGTTTAAGGCATGACTAGGTGAGTTACAATACATCTTTTCCAAGGGATGGCTGTCATCTTCTAGGTGTCAAAGCAGGTGTTACCTCGATGGATCATTGAGTATTGCTGTGTTAACACTGTTCTCCATCCCTGAACCTCATGGGGCAAAGTTGTTGCAGGAAGGTAGTGTCCTACTGGTTACCTTTTTAAATTGCTTTTATTTAAAACTCTTAGTTGTTAGGGACAGCCCTATAGAATTCCATATATATAAACACATATACGTATATATACACATTTACACATGCGTGTATATTTACATATCCTATATCCTATATAATAAAGAGGTAATATGCAAATTGATCATCACGCCAACACACAAGATGGCTGCCCTTATGTGGACACCAGATGGCTGCCACAAGATGGCTGGCAGGGGAGGGCCATTGGAAGGACCAGGCTTACAGGGGAGGGCAGTTAGGGGCAACCAGGCTGGCAAGGGAGGGCAGTTAGGGGTGACCAGGCCAGCAGGGGAGGGCAGTTAGGGATAATCGAGCCAGCAGAAGAGCAGTTAGGTGTTGATTAGACTGGCAGGAGAGTGGTTAGGGGATGATCAGGCTGGCAGGCAGAAGAGGTTAGGGGCAATCAGGCAGGCAGGGAAGCAGGCAGGAGAGTAGTTGGGAGCCAACAGTCCTGGATTGTGAGAGTGATCTCAGATTGGAGACTGTGCAGGCTGGGCTAAGGGAGAATTAGTTGTAAGAGGACTGAATGCTGCTCTGATGAAATGGGATGGCAGGTGTAGACTACAGTCATGCCTCCCTTACTAGCAGTTATGTTCTTGGGCATGTGAGTGTGTGCTAGTAACTGAGCACAGTGAATTGCATCTAGTATCTCATGTCATTCTTAACACAAGTCTATGAGGTAGGTACAGTTATGCCCGTTTTATAGGAGGAGACCATCCAAGGTCACATATGCAGCAAACAACACAGCTCGCCCTGAACTTGGGTATCTGACTGTGAAGCCTGCTCTCCTGACTGGACATTCTGTTGTCCCTATTCGTTTTCTAGTTGTGGAGGCTGCACAGATGACCACTCCTCTCATTTGCTATTAGAGCCCTATAGGCTGGCGTGGTGCCCAGCCCTCGGTAAGGTATATTGGTGCCCTTCAGTTGCAAATTAGAGAAACATAACTCAAACTGCTGTAACCATCAAGCAGACTTTATTGGCTCGTGTAAGCAAAGGTCCGGCGCCGAGATGCCATTGCTCAGACACGGTGGCTGCAGGTGGACAGGTGAAGTCATCGAAACTCCTTTCTCCCCTCCTTCGGCTGCGGTCCCTCTGTGTTGGAGACATTCCCAGGAGACTCTCTCTGTGGGGAAACAATTAGAGCAGCAGCAACACTAGACATCTGAGCCAGAAATCCGAGGTTGTCTCCTAACTGTCCTAACAAAAGCCCTGGGGGTGACTCACATTAGCTTGGTTTGGGTCTAATGCCCATTTCTGAAAGCATTACCAAGCTAGGGAAATGGCATCCTTAACTCTGGGGCTGGAAGCTGGAGGAGGAGCCATCCATAAACCCCATGAACTTATGTTTCTTCGGGGATACTGGATGGACAGAAACCTACAATCAGTGAAAAAGGTATTCAATGAATAAATGAAGGAAGGAAGAAAGGAATTTACCTGTTCTATTCTAGGGAAATTTTAGGGAACTTAAAATAAGTATCTCAAAATAAGAGGTCATAAATCAGGACACATAATAAGCCTGCAGTACATTTTTGTAGTTAAATGCTCCTTTTTTGAGCAATGAGTGACTGAAGGGGCTTTTAACAAATCATTTTTGTTTTACTTCCTTCTAAGCCCCACAGATATTGGGATAAGTGTTGGGATAATGAAGGAGGGAATGGTAAGTAATGGGGGAATTGAACTCCCCAAGCTGACTTCCCTGGAGTCTCCCATGGTAGAGGGGAGTGAGTACAGACACCTTGAGGACCCTTGAAAGGGGAGAGCCAAGTGAAATTTCCTTGAAGTCTTGTGTTTTATCTTAAAAGCTTATGCACATTTTGGATTATACATTATGATGTTTATGTGATTCTTTCAATAATACATTAATATTTAAAGCTAATTATAGTTGAGAAAAACAAAAACAATGTTTCCTGCTGGTTTTAGTTAAACAGAAAGATGCTACTTAATGGAATCTTAACAGTTTTGAACATTGGGTTGAATAGAGGAGAGTCCATGTCACAGGTTAGTTTCATGGCCCAGGCCTTTTGGTTTGGTTTCTGATACCAAGATCCACACAAATAGAAGTTTCATAATGACTTAGAAGACAAGTTTAAAATATTGCTGAAGAGTAGTGTTGAGGACATACCTCTTCTTAAAGTCTCTGGCTCCCTGATAGTGTTCCTCCTGTTCCTCCTTCTTCCACCTTCCCCCTGTTTTAGTCAAATAATCAAAGGACTCCCAGAATCAAGAGCTCCTTGGCAATTATATTTTTAATTTTATCCTTAATGTTTCCATTTTCATCGGATGTAAATGAACTAGAGGTCCCAAATAGCACTTAATCCTCATGACCAGCACCATGATGAGTCCTCATGATCAGTACCTTTCCTCCAACTTTCAAACTTCTCTTTCATCTTAGCCATCTTGTCTGTGACAGAAACGTTCAGCTTTGTTGTGGTTCTTTTTATATTTGAGTTGGTCCTTGAATGTACATCTATTAGAGTAGCCAAGTCTGTGTACTACTCTATCATTAGGGTGGAAAGCAAATTCATTCAGCTTATTCAGATTTTTTAAATGAATATATGATAGGGTTTTTTTTCCCTATGAGGAAAAATAGGAATTAAACCCTGCATTCAAAAAGTTTGATGCCTCCTTGCTCAGCCAACATAAAAGCCACTGACCTGTGCATCACAGATTTACTATAGAAGAGTAGTACTCAATTTATGATATACATGTATTAAAAACAATTTTAGATGTCTCTTTGAACATGCAGAGCTAATTGGGTGTCAGACTCATTGAGGAGTGTTCCAATGACTGCTGTAGCAGACTAGTATTTATAAAAAGTTTTTCTTTTCATACATTTGTCCAAATCTGCCTACATGTTGGTGTGTCAGTGTCAGCCTAGATGAAAACTCATATATCTTGTTTAAGATTTCTTCACCAGATGGTTCCACTTCAAAAATCTGGAAGATAAATGTCTTAAGAGACATATTCACTGTAGGGACACCAAAGAGGTAGTAAGATTACCAAATACTCACTGTGCATGTCTTCCTCCAACCATGGGGAAACACAGAGATGACTCCTAATGTCTAACCAGCTATTTTTAAATTACTTTTTTTTCTCTTTCTGTGTGTATTTACACACACACACATACACACACACGTGTGTGTGTGTATGTGTGTGTGTGTGTGTGTTTTGTTTTGTTTTTTATAAAGTGAGGATTATTGGAAAATTTTTGGTTGAAAATGTTTAACTGCAATTTTGAAGGCATTATTCCTTATTCTTAGGCTTCTATTATTGATGCCAAGAAGTCCAGTGTCATTCTGATTCCTGCTCTTTTGTGTGTGCTCAGTTTTCCATTTGAGAGGATTTAATATCTTATTTCTATTCCCCCTATTCTGAAATTCTATAATTCTGTGGCTTGCTATAGGATCTTTGCATTTATTGTGTTAGACTCTTAGTGGGGCCCTTTATAGTTTGAAACTCAAGACACTCAATTCTATGAATTCTCTCATACCAATTATTTGATTTTTTTCTTTATTTCCTCTTTGTCTTTCTATTTCTGTCTTTTATTTTTAAATTCTTGTTATTCAAATTTTGGGCCTTTTGTATTGAGCTCTAATATTCTTATATTTTCTTATTATTGCTTATTTTTTTGTCATTCTGTTCTAGATTTAAAGAGATTTCTTTCAACACCACTATTAATGTCTTAATTTTTGTTACCATATTTTAAGTTTCCAAAAGTTCTTCCTTGATGTTGCCTCCCATTCAGTTCTTATTTTATGAATGTACCACCTTTCATCATTTCTAGGGTTTCTAGTTATTGTTTATTTTTCATTTTCTTCTGTTTCCTTTATGATTTCCATTTATCAGACATTTCTTACGTTAGTAGATTTGGCTTATCACTTTCATGTAAGAGGTTTTCCCCAAATTTCTGGTGATCTTTGGTTATCCCTTCATATTTATATGAAGTGCCAAAAGCCTTCAGGGATGACTGAGACTTACTAAGAGATGGATGGACTTTGCTATAGGGTTAGGGGTTGCCAGTGGACTTTCTAAATCTTAGCTCTTTTCTCTGAGGTGGTTCAGTTTTTCTTCTGCCTGAAGAACATGCAGGATGGAAGCTTTGCTCTGGCTTTCTGGACCTGGGTGGGAGGAAGGGGCTGGGGAGGGGGTCTCAGGACTCAGTTTGCAGAAGTTCACTTCATCTCCTGATATGTACTCTCATGCCTCTTACCTGTTTGTCTGCTTGGTACTGTATTAGTTAGCCTCACGTCGTCTGTATGGGATGAGGCTTGCTTAACTGAAATGCTGTAGATGCCTAACTGCTTAGTTTATAGACCTTCAGCTTGCATATGGTCTTTCAAGCCCATTAAAAAAATGATCTTTAACAGTGTCATTCAGCAATTTTTTAAAATGGGTTGCATTTTTCCACAAAACAGTTTTGACCAAATCTCCAGTCTAGAGCTTCAACAAATATTTTCTGAGTGAGGTTTTTCTTCTATAGGGATTCTGTAACCAATCTTGAAGGTAGCTTTAAGCAATCTTTTTATTCGTTTGCTTGATTGAGCTTTATACTATGTTGCTCCAGGTCAGTATATGTTTTCAAGAAATTTTGACAGTTTTCCTTCCGATTTTGCATGATTGTTTAATAATATGTCATTACAAAATGAATGGCTCTGTGCACTTCTTGCACACATTCTCCCACCTAGGAGTTATCAATGTGAGCATTCTTTTGAGTTATCAATGTGAGCCTCATTCGCATAATAAAGCCAATATTTTGAAGAAATAGCCTATGCTCCATTTCACATTCACACCAGCAATGTTTAAGGGTTCCAATTTCTCTATATCCTTGGCAATAGTTATTATCCTCTGCATTTTGGGTTATAGCTATCCCTAGTAGGTGTATATTGTATTTCATGTGGTTTTGATTTGTATGTCTATAATTACTAATGATATGAGCACTTTTTCTTGTACTTATTGGCCATTTGTATATCTTCTTGGAGAAATGTAAAGTCCTTTTTTCATTTAAAGAGAGAGAGAGAAAGGGAGAAAAAGAGAAAGGAAAGAAGAAAGGAAGAAAGCCTTTTGTGACTGCTGTTCATGAGTTGTGGTTGGGGGAGAATCCTGTCACTATCAACTACTCCTGGGACCCCTCAGGGACAGCGCATTCCATGTCTCTTTCATTCCTCAATACTTTCAGATGTTTATTAATTTTAATAATTGTCTTGCACACTTGCATGGTTTTAAAACCTCTATTCTTATTTTCTATTTTAAAAACACAGTTGGCAATCATAATTGAAAATATAATTTTTAAATCATTATATTTAAACCAGTAAATAACAAATGATTACCAAATAACCAGCATCGGGATTTTTATTATGTTAGTACTATGAAGAACTGGATTTGAGAGTAGTTGTGTGTTTGTAAACAGAATTTTTCATCAACTGCAATTATGGCAGAAAGTTGAACCAGCGGATTTTTATGTAATCAAAAGTGAAACAAAAGGATGCACTTGCTGAGACCGGTTTGGCTCAGTGGTAGAGCGTCGGCCTGTGGACTGAGGGGTCCTGGGTTCGATTCTGGTCAAGGGCATATACATTGGTTGCGGGCACATCCCCAGTGGAGGGTGTGCAGGAGGCAGCTGATCGATGTTTCTCTCTCATCGACGTTTCTAGCTCTCTATCTCTTTCCCTTCCTCTTTGTAAAAAATCAATGAGATATATTGAAAAAGAAGAAGAAGAAAAAAAAGGATGCACTCAAAATGCCTCATACGGTGATAAGAAAAATGTAATTTTCCATCGGCTTTATGGGACCCCAGGAAGTTCCAAGTTAGTGCAGGTTCTAGCTATGGGACCATGCTGGAGTGGCACTGGCTCTGACCTCTTGCATAATATAACCTTACTAAAGTGATGTACTGTTTTCACATTGTGGGGACCATGTCTGTGGTAGATATAGGTGCTAAATTTTGCAATTTGTTATGACTTTCATTAAAAAAAACACAACAGAACACAAAAAGACCCCAAACAAATTAGCTGATCTGCAAAGAGGGGATTCTGCTTATCTTGCTGACTATGACAAACATCTTTAAGAGGAGAGAAATTCAAAGTCTGCTCCCTGTTCCTTTAGTTACTGAGTAGGAAGCACTGCCTTCATCAAGGCAGCTTTCCAAATAATTATACCTCAGGGTGGGGTCTAGGATTCAGGGAAGAATCCAGCAGAATTTATGGAGTATACTCTATGCCAGATGTTGTACCAAGTGTGCATTCCTTGAAATAAACTGAGGCTGGAATGATTATCTCCATTTACACAGCAGGGCTTTGGGGGAGTCAAAGGGACATTCCATGAACTCCAGAGCTGCTAAGTGGCAGGTTTGTGATGGGAACCCAAGTCAGTTTGGTTATGAAGCACTTTCCCTCCTAACAAACAATTCCCCATGAGCATTGGAGTCTGCCTACTTCTACTTCCACTCCAGGTGCAGTGCTTTCTTACAAAACACCTAAGTAGGTATCCTTAAGCAAAAATCTATGCAGAGAGGCCTAGGTTTGGGTAAAGGTATCTAGAAGTCATCTTTAGGTCTTTTTAAAAATATATACTTTTTATTATTGACTAGAGGCCCTGTGCATGAATAAAGGCCCCTCAGCCTGGTCTACCTCCTCTCACAGTACAGGAGTCCTCAGGGGTGGGAGGTGACCTGGCAATCAAGGGAAGGCGACACCCCATCACACTTCTGCTCCTGCCATTACCAGCAGTGCAAGCATCAGCTGGCCCTGGTTACCTGAGCCTTGGGCTTGCCTGCACCTTGGGCTGGCCCTGGGTGGCTGAGCAGCTGCCATCTAAGGCTTGTCTGCACCTCAGGCCGGCCCTGGATGGCTGGGGGCTGAGGGGATGGGGGACTCTAGAGGCAGGTAATAGAGTGGTAGACCTGCCTGGGGACAGGCCAGGCAGTGCTACAGGCCTACTGCCCCAGCGGGGCTGAGGGGACTGGGTGCCGCCATTTTGTGGTTGTGGGCATCACCATCTTTGAGGGCAGGGCAGAAATTAGTACATTCCCTCCTTATTGGCTGTGGGCACAGTTATCCTTGTGACAGCATGAGGGTCAATTAGCATATTCCCTCTTTATTAGATAGGATAGTATTATGGATATCTCCCCTGACCCCATTTACATCTGTAGGTCTTACCAGGTAGTGGCAAACGTAGGGAGCAGGGAGTGTACGACCTTTCTGTATTCTCAACTTTTATCAAATAATCTAGATGAAGCATAGTGTGATCATTAGGAGCAAATAGTCATAGGCTCTTCAGGCCGAGAAGCCCTTCCTCCTAATCTGGGCTTCTTCTTTTCATTAGCAGATGAAATCCAAGCTAAGGGATTTGCACAGGGTCACAGAACTGCCATGTCTTATGATTCTAAGAGGAGTATGCTTTTAGTTGAACAATTCTGAGGACAGGATTGCCTTTGGTGTCTTACAGCTTTCTGCCATGGGCCATTGTGAGGTAGTTACAATAGTCTTGCTGCAGGGACATCCAAAGTCCCGGCCACACAGCAAGCCAGTTGGCCACTGGAGGAAGTCCAGTGAGGCAGTGGGCATGCCCCGGACTCTAGTTTCCATTGCTCTATGTGCAGGGCCGTGCTGTGTGGATAAACAGGGACCTACAGGGCTGGGATTCCGAATGAGAAGAAATGTTAGGAATACTTAAATAATCCATTTTCTTAAAAATGTATTTTCCTTTTTATTTAAGCTTAACGGTAATATATGGTATAAATCTGTTATATGAAAGAACTTTCACAGGTGCAAAATAGAAATTTGAAGTGGTAAGGCGTTGTGTCATAATGTAATTGACTATTTTATTTCTTAGCACATAAAATAATGGTGCATCTTACAATGTGTGGAGATTTAGCATTCATGAATTCTGGTAATTAAGAGTTACTGAAAGTCCCTCTTATTCCATCTTATTTGGCGTGCTTTCATCACCACGGATTCTGAATGTAAATTATAGCATTTTTAATGGAGGATTGTTACATTTATCCTCAAAGTTAGGCTGCCCAAACATGACACTGATACTGGCTTTATATGGAATCACAGATGGAGAGAGCAATTTTTTTTATATATATGGCCATCTCCTAGCTCCCCTGGGTGTCACTGCGAGGATTTTCCAAAGCACACCTCAGGAGAAGCAGTTGTAGGCACAAAACTACACGGCTGTGATGAATTTCACAACAGGATTAAACTCACTTCGACCACTGAAAACATTTTTAAAATTGATTTTAAAGAGAGGACAAGTGGGGGTGGGCATTGATGTGAGAGAGAAACCTGGATTGACCATTTGCTCCCCAACCAGGGATCAAACCCAAAAGATGGGTATGTGTCCTGACTGGGGATTGAACCTGCCACATTTTGGGTTACAGACAGTGCTCCAACCAACTGAAAACATTTATCAGTTCACTTGTCTAATTTTGTCAAAATCCTCCCCATAAATGAGTTGCAAAATGTACCCCTAAATGAGTCGCTGGTTTTAAGCCATTTAACATTGGAGAACCACTTCCCACAGTGATGATTTTGATTTTAGAGTGTTCAGGCTGAAGCCATTTTTTTCTAAGGAAGTTCCATTGAGACACTAGTTGTCTGTCTGACTACTGAAACTAAAACTTATTGG
The DNA here is from genome assembly GCF_014108245.1 of Pipistrellus kuhlii. NCBI lineage: Eukaryota > Metazoa > Chordata > Mammalia > Chiroptera > Vespertilionidae > Pipistrellus > Pipistrellus kuhlii. The sequence goes on along the minus strand of NW_023425595.1, from coordinate 62,295,577 downwards.
CTGGAGATCACTTATCTTTCTGTTCTCTATAGTGATTTTAAATCAGTAAGGTGAAAGTTAGGAAGACAGGGAACCAGAACACATCCCAGTTTTACACACTAATACAGTATGTCTTCTGATCCAGAGGTTGCCAACCTTTCAGATGGCATGGACCACCAGTGGTCCGAGGACCACCGGTTGGCCATTGTTGATTGGGAGATCACTTGTATTGATCTTCCTGGAATGAGGACAGTAGGCTGCAGACTCATAAAAAGCAATATCTGGGGGTCACTACGCCCCAAACGTACAGCATAGTGGAGTCGTGTGCACAAGCTGCAGAGGTTATGTTGTTCTGACAGACACTCCCTGGAGATATTTTGAAACTGTGGAAAATAAAAAGATGAATACCAGGTCAGAAGATTCAGTAATGAGCGATAAGTTTAAAAGGACCTGAGCATTGCTTACTTTTGTATATCTATGAAAAGTGGACTCACTGAGCTTGGGATAGAGTAAACAGAGGCGGAGGGGACGCACAACTTACCTTTAAGCTCGGTGAGCTTTTATTTACGCACAGCAGCTACAGTTCCCAGTGGATACAGAGGCCAACATTCAGGATAAGAAGATGCCAAGGTCTCTTTTGACTTAGGAAACTGAACTACATTGGGAACCAACATTGGACCATTATTCAGTTTAGAAAGGAAAAGCAAAATCACATAATGACTCAGTTCATATTTTCTGAAAATAAGGAACTGGAATAAAACTAGGATGTCAAAGCATGCTCTGATTTGATCCTGAGCTAAATTAGTTTTCTATTTGATTCACGTCTCTGGCTGTAATATGCTAATTACAGACCCTTCTTATATATTTATTATACCAGGATTTTATCTGAGCAATTCATTAGGAGTTGGTTTTAAAAAATAACTCTTTATACTTGAAAGAATGAAACTGCATGTCCCCAGAAATGTTCTGTAACTCAGACTTTTTTATTTTAGTCAGATGGACTTTCAATAATGTTAATAGGAATTAGCGAGACTTGCTTCTAATTTCTCCATTTTCCTTATTCTGATGAATAACAGGATCATATAGCTTTTCAATGCTATAGCTGGTAATAAAGCCACCTTGACTATTAATTATGAGTCACATTTATTCTCTGGAGTACATTCTCCTGATGAGCAAACATCAGCTGTATACCTGCAGAATAATTATTCTTATGGAAATAATTACTAGTTTATAATTACTGACTTTTCTGAGATGGAAAGATATTCTCTTTATTACTGTATTTTATTTTGCACTCTACCCAAGTCAAGCAGGGGGGAAAAATGTCAGTGAGAGTATTGAGTTTAATTGTATAATAAATCACAGAAAATATTAATTTAATTAAATTCAAGTAGTATACACATTGAGTGTATAATAATTGCTGTAAGGACTTCAGTAAGATATGATGCATATGTATGAATAGTTGAATGACCAAAATGTCAGGCTATCATTAAGTGTCAAAGGAACTCTTGAGCTGTTAACTATGATAGAATTCCAGAAGAGGGAGGAGTCATTAGATGGAGAGTGGGTAAAGAATTCATGGTGGGATCTGGAGTAAGCTTTAATTAGGGTTAGGACTTTTAAGGGAGCCAGGAGAAGGATGGATAAACAGAGAGGTTGGTAATAGTGATACTATACATGGCATGAGCAACATTAAAAGAAATATGTTGGGTTTGACAGCATCTTAAGCAATCTACTTTGATCTACCAAACTCCTGGAGTGCTCATCAAAACTGTCAGTGTGTTAAAAGACCAGGGAAAACGGGAGAGCTCATTCACATCGAAGGAGTCTAAGCAACCATGATGTCTAAATGCAATGTGAGACCCTGGATTGTAGCCTGATTTGGGAGGAAATAATCTATAGAGGGCATTACTGGGAAAATTTGAATATAGATTTTATGTTAGATATCAGCACTGTATCAATGCTAAATTTCCTAAAGTTCATGAATGCCTTGTGATTATGTATCACCTCCCAGGACTGCTGTAATGAAGCCACCAGCTGGGTGACTTAAAGCAACAGGAAATATTGTGTCACAGTTCTGGAGACTAAAGCATCTGAAATCCAAGTGCTGGCAGGGCCACGCTCCCTCTGAAGGCTCTAGCAAGAGTCTTTCCTTGCCAGCTCCTGGCTTCGGGTGCTTGCTAGAAGTCCTGGTTTAGCTTGCTGCATCACAGCCACTCTCCAGTCACGTGGCCTTTCCCCATGTGCCTGTCTTCACATCGCTATCTAAGGACACTCGTCATAGGGTTTAGGACCCACCCTGATCTAGTGTAATCATGTCTTAATTTAATAATTTCGTGTGCTAAGATCATATTTCCAAATAAACTCACATTCTGGGGTTTCGGTTGGATGTGAATTTTGGGAAAAACACTGTCCAGCAATGCAGATTACAATGAGACTTGCCTAGTTTCTAGGAGACAGGTGCGGAAGTATTTCAGGGGGAAGGATCATGATGTCTGCCACAGATTCTCAAACAGTTCAGCCATAATGATAAAATTATGTGTATGTTTATGGAGAGTGAGACAAAGCCATGTGGGATGATTTTAACAATTCATGAGTTTCAGTGAAGGATATAGAGATTGTATAATTTTTGCAACTTTTCTATAGGTTTGAAACTTTTCGGAATAAAAAAATTTTCAAAAGAGAAAAAGAAAAAGACACAGAAACAATCATATACTTTTCCTCCTGGACATTGTCATGTCTGAAATGTTGCCTGAAACTATAAATCTAAAGATACAGCCAACATTGGCAATGTCAGAGGTGAGAGATAGGTTCATGTTAATATCAAAAGCAGTCCTGCACTCTGCACTACCTCTGTTCTCCTCATGGGAGATTTTTTTTTTAATGGCTTAAGCAGGTTTGAGTCAGGATTTTGTGTTTCTTGCAGCTGGAAACATTCTGCCGCAATTGATGCACTACTGCCAGACTCTTATATTAGCCATCTTCATGTCAATATACTTTGTTTATTTGAAAGAAAAAGACTCACTTCCATGGATTATCTATGTTTATAAAAGTAGTTTAAATTCCCCCCCCCCCCCCCCCCGAATTCCAAGGCAGGGTTTCAAATTAAATGCTTGGCATTTTGCCCAAGATTTGGGTATCCTACATAATAAAAGAGTAATATACAAATTAACCATCACTCTGCTCCACAAAGTCATGCCCAAAAGCCATGCCCACTAGCCAATCAGAGCAAGTATGCAAATAAACCCAACCAAGATGGCTATAGCCACAGAGAGCAGGAGGGAGGCGTTTCCCCAGCAACTGAGGAAGCCAAGCTTTCTGCCTGCCTTTAATGGCCTAAGCCTCCCCTCAAGACTACAAAGTTTCAATTGGAGAAAGTAAATATATCTCAGATTCCAGGGCCTCCGCTTGGGTCACTGGGGGGCATGGCCAGCCTGCAAACCACCACAGGCCCCTTGCTCAGGCTGCCCCACACCCCAAGGCAACCCCCACCCTGATCCGGGTTACCCTTCAGGGCAAACCAGCTGGCCCCCACCTGTGCACCAGGCCTCTATCCTATCAAATAAAAGTAACATGCAGATTGACCATCACTCCAACACAGGAGGGCAGTTGTGGGTGATCAGGCAAGTAGGGGAGGGCAGTTGGGAGGCACCAGGCCTGCAAAGGGAGGGCAGTTGAAGGTGACCAACCCTGCAGGGGAGGGCAGTTAGGGGTGACCAGGCTGTCAGAGGAGGGAAGTTGGGCACAAACGGGCTGACAGGGGAGCAGTTAGACATCAATCAGGCTGGCATGGGAGTGGTTAGGGGGTGATCAGGCTGGCAGGCAGAAGCGGTTAGGGGCAATCAGGAAAGCAGGCAGGTGAGCAGTTGGGAGCCAGCAGTCCTGGATTGTGAGAGGGATGTCCCAGATTGGAGAGGGTGCAGGCTGGGCTGAGGGACAACCTCCCCCCCCCCACCCCATGCACAAATTTCATGCACCAGGCCTCTAGTATAATATATGACCTTATTGACCCTTTGAATGTCCCAGGTTAAGCTGTGTTTATTAGAAACACGTAAAAGTCTAGATTTCCCCTCAAGATTTTTGTTCCTGGAGAAAAAACACTCACAAGAAATGTGCAACAGATACATTTTTGTTTTCGCAACTTGTGTATTTAACACTATTGCATATAATGGCATACTCTGCAGCCTGGGGAACATGTTGAAAGTGTGTGTGTGTGTGTGTGTGTGTGTGTGTGTGTGTGTGTTTTGTTTTGTTTTTTCCTAGTTGATAATACTTTTTGGACTATACAATGCAGTGTCCTTAGCATTTCCTGAAAGACATAAAGTAGAGCTGTACAGAGTACATGATGCAGCCCTTTGATGAAAGACAGCTCGGCTCAGGGAAGGCCATGGATGGGAACAGAGAGCTTTGCTAGCAGGTGGCTCTGCCTCCTCCTGGTCCCACAGGGGCAGGGGCTTGTTTGTGCGCAGAGCCTGGGTCTAATGGCGGGAGAGCCAGCTTGTAAAGCTATGCCCATGGGCCCAACCAAAGAGGCGCAGCACCTGCACTTCTTGTAGATGAATGAATGCTGCCGAAAAGAGGGGCTTTTACTGCGCAGCCTGTCGTGTGCAGGGAGAGTGCTATAATGAAATACTAGTACAGGCTGCGTGCTATAGAAGTCTGAACAGAAGTCCTTCAGGTACATTCTCTAACATCTCTCCCCACGAGATGTGCTGAGGGAGAAGTGCAGCAGGCAAGGCTACATCTCCAGGCCTCAGAAAGACCCGCTGGGGTCTGAGACCCTTGGTGGCAAGGACAGAGTGCCTTCAGGTAAGGGCACAGGAGAGGCTAAGTGAAACATAAGCTCCTGGAAATCTGAGCGGGGGACCCAGGGCTGCGTCTCCCAGAGCTGGGAGCTGGGATTATTCCGAATCCAGAGCTGCTGGTCTGGGGCCCGTGCAGCAGGTGTTGCTGGCTCTTCGCTGGAAGGAAGGCTGTGTGCGAGTGAGGGTGGCCAGCATGCCTGGGCCTGGGTGTGCTGCCAGCTGGCTTCCTGCCGGCTGCTCCCACGTTCACCACTTAATTTCTCGTTTCTCTCCATTCTCCATGCAGCTCTGGCTCACTGTGGTCCCTCCAGCCCCTCTGTCTCTCACCCTTACAGTTTGTCTTTATGCACCTACCCATTCCACTCTCAGTATTTCCTATTAGAATCTCCAAAGAGACAGGCTTTTGGCCCTGTGTCCCAGGCCATGTCATTGTAATGTCCATCTCAGCTCTGGCTGCAGCGGCTGGCAGGCAGTGGGGTCAGGGGGAACAGACTAGGGTGACCTAAGGCTGCTTCCTTCAGGAAGAGCTGGGATTGACACCATGATTGACACATCTGGTGTATCCAGATATTGCAGAATATTTTCATTGTCACCCTCTGGTGTCATGGACACTTTAAGGTGGATGGGTTAGGTCACTCCGAATTTAACAGATCTAGACAGGTTACCAGGAGCAAGCATTACACGTAAACTCATGTTCCTTTGTCACAGGGTGTTTGTCTTAAAGGAAGAGATAGAAAGAACATCTTTCTTTGAGACAAAGGCAGTGGCATGAGAGAACTTTGGTTCAATGGCCTGAAGTTCTCATGTGCTGAGTGGACTTCCCATGAGAATAGCCAGACCAGTGTGATGGTTCTGTACCAGATTTAAATATTTTATTCACATTGATTAGGACCTGATAACAGCTTTAACTGAGGAACTCAAGGAGATGTCCATGATCCCATTTATTAAGCCTGCCCATGGGTCTATAAAGGAGGTGGAGTGCATGTAGACAGTAATCATGAGTGTTGGGCACTAAGCAGGGAAAGCTCACGTGCCATCCTATCTAATCCTCAGGACACCTGCAGGGGACAGTTGGACTCATTATTTGACTGAAAGCACTTAGGCCTAAGAGAAGTAAAGCAACTTGCCCAGGGGGCAAAGGGAGTGGCCAACTGCAAATGTGAATGGGGGCCTCTGCTCGTGGGTCTCTTACAGTGCTGTCCCCGCTGCCCAAGCAGCTTTTACTACATAGTGACACTCTGCCCTCCAGCCTTCAGGGTCTTGTACAGAGGTTAAGGCGTGAACACACAGGGCAGAACTTGTGGGAAGAGCACCCCGCAGGGGAGAAAGAGACACTGAGGCAATTGTTGTCTGACTTTCCTCTAGAGCACATGTGTCAAACACAAGGCCCGCGGGCCAAATCCGTCCCGCCAGGCCTTGCAATGTGGCCCGCACCGCGCTGTCATCACTGCACTCCGCTGCGTTTCCATCACAATGACAGTTTATGACTGTTCAGTAAACCATTCGGCCAGCGATTTAGGCTGGATTTTAGATTTTGGCCCCTTCTCTGATTGAGTTCGACTCCCCTACTCTAGAGCCTTTGCTGATGGCCTGGCAGGTCACAAGCGGTAGCCAGGTAGATCAGGACATGATGAGTGGATCAGTATTTTTCCAACTGCTCTGGAGGGTTTGTGCTAGTGCACCCAGAGAGTGGGGACTGGGGGTGGGGGTGGGGGGCAGCCCTTCAACTTTCAGAATCACTGGGAGGCATCTAAGATGTGAAATATGTCATACCTGTGTGATAGAAAGCAACTCCACGTCGCAGATCATGTTGGCATGAACGGGGGGATCTGCTTTTTTCTCAGTGATAAGTATTTGGGGGGGAGAAGGTGCTTCCCATGAACCATTGTATTAAAGGGGATCTAAGAACAAACCTAACAGAGTTATATCACAGTTTGGAGCATTAGTCCTTTAACTCCAAGTTTTGTCAACCTGTGTCACTGACCATGGGTTTGGGGGATCATTTGTGACCTTCCTTACATCTAGAGCAGCTTGCAAGGAGGTAGAGGAAATCGCTCCACCTTCTCTCAGAGGACTTGGGAGATGTTCTTCTCTTAACTGCAGCTTGAGATAGTCTGTTGTTAGATCCTCCAGTGCTTAGAGGTGACTGGAAAAGAACAAAAACACAATGATAATATGTAGTGAACTGGAATAGAAATGTAATTGTGTTTAAATATATACACAATTTTTAAAAGCAAACATAAAGTTGTTAGGTTTCTCAAATTTTGACAATTTATTTCCAAGATCCCCATTCTCTTCAACTTTTCAATAAGAGCCAGTAGAATAATATCTATTGTACTACTGTGACTCCTGGATATAAACAATAGTTAGTATTCCCCTGGTGTCACAGCGAGTGAGTAATGTTTTAGCTAGTGAGTAATTCCCAGAGCTACGGTGACTTCATCAATGGATCTGATGCACAAACAAAAACATCCTTCCCTTGCCTCTAAAAAAAATAAAAGGTGATTGTTGAATCTTTTTGTCAATAGTAAAGTCAGCCATGAGTAATGTGTGTGTCCAGAACTTGAGGATACCTGGATACCTTACTGAAATAGAACCAGAAGTTTTGACTTGACGAGGAGGGATATACACAAAGTACATACAATATTTTTTCTCCCTCCCCTTTGATTTATAATGAAATGCTCTATGTGTTGTATCTGTATCTGACATTTTTATTATTGTGCCAATATCCCTATTTGTCTCAATAAATAAAAATTTCCCAATATCATAAAATTTGAAAACACAGTGGTCTTGGCATTTCCTAATGCGAGTAGGAAAGGTGACATTAAGTTAAACAGATTTCTCTGATCCCTTCCATCAAATAGATGTGAAGTACAGAAGTCAAGAAAGAGGAATCAAACACACCAGAAAATTCTCTGTTTACATATTCTGCCATGTGAACCAATATATTTGGAATACAAGTTATAAGTTGAGATATTCCTGAGGCTCAGAACTTACATGGCTGATATTCTCCCATTGCCCTGTGATTTAGCTAAGTTTATGGATAGGGTAAAAGTTCATGGCGCTCTCTCTCTCTCTCTCTCTCTCTCTCTCTCTCTCTCTCTCTCTCTCTCTCTTCTCTCTTTCTCTCCCCCACCCTCCCTCTTCTCTTTTCAGTTAATTAAAATTTTTTAATTGCAGTAAAACCCCAACATAACATAAAATTTACCACCTTAATAAGTGTACAGTTCAGTAGTATTCATTACATTCATATTATTGTGTAGTAGCTGTGCCATTGTCTTACTTTTACATTAATTTTTTTTTTGAGGAAAAAAGTGAGAAATGGAAGATATGGAAGGACTTGCATATTCAAGAGAGCTTATCCCTCAACAGTGTAACTTTGGGGCCATGTTGATGCATCTGTTCAGGCTCTTCCCTAGGGACAGTGCCGCTGGTCATCGTGCATTGCTCACAGTGGGCGACCGTGGTTCTCCTGATGGTTCCCAAGTAGGAGACTTGGGTGAGACTACTTAGGTTTGTCAGACGGTTCACCTAGTTTTAGTCATGTAGATCTCAAACATGTCCATTTAATATACCGAAATCAGCCACTGCGTCCTAAACTGAAATGTTGGGCTCTGTTACTGAGTAATCAGATGGTTGGCCCAGATTCAATCAGCCACTCAAAATACTGCTTTGGTTGTGCACAGTTTTAACTTTTTACAAACAGTAATTTAAAACAGTCATAGACACCCGGCCTGTGTGGTTCAGAGGTTGAGCATTGACCTATGAACCAGGAGGTCTATGGTTTCATTTCTGGTCAGGGCATATGCTCCAGCTGTAGGCTCAACCCCCAGTGGGGGGAATGCAAGAAGCAGCCAATCCATGATTCTCTCTCATTGATGTTTCTGTCTCTCCTTCTCTGAAATCAATAAAAATATTTAAAAATTTAAAAAATCATAGTTTTGAATGCCTTATCCTGAAAGATCTGTCTTAATAGATTCATTATAAAATTGCCAAGTGGTCTAGTTTTATTAGAGAATTATTTGTGGTAGAGATTTTTTTTTTTGCTACAGAAATTACTGTTTTTCATGTTGGACTCTATAAGGAAAGTGCATCTATAGATTTATATAATGAACAAAGGTGGAAGAATGCATTTCCGATTTTCTGGTGCAGTCGGAGGTGTTTTACCCCTTTCTATGCTCTGTGTCCAAGGTGAGAGAGGAGCTCTTCTATTAGGAATTCCCAGAATAAAGCATGGGACTTGGTTCATGGGTAGGGAGAGGAAACACCGAGGGGTCATTAACACTGTCAGTTAGCACTGTTTGATGAGTTGTGTTCCTTCTACCTGTAACCAACCTACAAAGCACAGCCCTAACCCGGAAGTGTAACTAAGTCACACAGGAATTTTGGCTCCACTTCTGGTATAAAAGTTTGCTTGACTTCAATAGCTGGGGAACAGCTCCTGTGCAGATGCTGTCTCCATTTTGAAAACTGACTGCCAATTTTTTCCTTGTTAACTAGACACTGTCTCCTGAATAGATCCTATTTTTCTGTTACTTCCTAGTTTTCTCTGCTGGCTCCTTTTCTCTGTTTATCCCTTAAATATTCTATCCTAGCCACCTCTTCTTTTTCATTCTCCTTGGGATAGCTCTGCCACTCCCATGGTGTCAAATATCACTGAAAACTTCTAAAAATATCTATCTATATCTATCTATAAATATCTACCTACCTAACTATCAACATACTCCAGGACAGATAACCTCACCTGAGTTCTAGGCCCCATACATTCAGCTGCCTCTTGGCTGTAACACTCAGTAGTCCTGCAGACACTTAAACTTTCTTATATCCAATGCAAAATTCATTCATCTACTTTTCCCTTCCCTTTCCTAAACACGAGTGAACAAACAAAGTTTTTGTCTGTCCTGATCTCTGTGAAGGCATAATTCTAGAAGGCATCTCTATTATTGTGCATCTCTGATTATTGTTATGGACTAAAATGTGACCCCCAAAATTCATATGTTGAGGGCCTAACCTATAACATGATTGTATTTGGCTGTTAGGAGAGTAATTAATATTATATTAGGTGATAAGGCTCAGGCACTAATCTGATAGGACCGGTGAGAAGAGGGACACTAGAATACCATGTGAGGACACTGTGAGAGGAAACACTTTAGGTGTCACTAAACACCTGAGGTTTCACCTGAAAGATGGGGAAACCACAGCTGCCCATACCCCGATCTCGCAGTTCCAGCCTCCAGAACCATGAGAAATAAATTTCTGTTGTGTAAGTCCCCAGTCTGTGATCTTCTGTATGGCAGCTCAAGCAGACAAAGACAATCATCATGACTTATGTTCCTCAGAATATCGTCAGAATAATGTAATAGCAGGACATGGCATCCTTTGCTTACATTTTACTTCACACTGCTGCCTGATTATAAAGAGGGTGATTTCTGCAACTACCCCCACGGGCATCATCTGTTCCCCAAAGGCCCGCTAAACCCTTTGGGAGTTAGATCATTCCCTTTGGAAAGCAACCAGCCTGTCATCATCCCAGTTGATTTTAACTCCTTCGGCTATTAGCTAGTCTCCCTCTTGTCAACAGCTTTGCTGTGATTCGAGTGTTTTCTAAGCACTGCTTCCATGGCCTTTATGAAATACTGAATATTTGTGAGATTAGTGATTATTTTCACTGAAGTTGAGTTACACTTTTGAATATGACAATCAGGAAGATTGATTATGATACTGGGCTGATAGGGAGAGAGAGACAAGCACTAGGCAAGGCTGTTTCAGCTGGAGAATTCCTGCCCTTGCTCAGTGCACCATGAATATTGTATGAATACAGCTTATGCTTTCCCATCAACCCTTTTAATGTAGGGACTTGGGTATTCAGACGCACATAGAAACCTATGGAGACAGTTACACAAAGGAGTGCACAGCTTACTTTGCTCCCAGAAGGACATACGGAGACATATCTCTGCTGATGAAACAACCCTTAGCATTTTATTTATCGTATTTTCCAGCATATAAGATGACTTTTGAAACGAAATAAAAAGCCTGCTCAGATTGACCAGAGTCAGAGAGGTGGTCTATTAAAAAAAGAACTGGTGTTGCCTCGGAAGTGTGTGTGTGTGTGTGGGGGGGGGGGGGGGGGGGGGGTAGTCTTATACGGCGAATATAGGCCTAAACCTGTGTTTTAACTGTAAAATTAGGGGGGTCATCTTATACGCCCAGTCATCTTATACGCCGGAAAATACATTACTTACTAGAGGCCAAGTGCATAAAAATTCATGCACTGTAGGGGGGTGTCCCTCAGCCCAGCCTGCCCCCTCTCACAGTCCAGGAGCCCTCAGGGGTGGGAGGCGACCCAGTGATCAGGGGAAGGCAATGCCCCATCACACCTCTGCTGCTGCCACTGCTGGCAACACAAGCCTAGGCCACCCCTGGTTACCTGAGCTTCGGGCCAGTCCTAGGTGGCTGGGAAGTCACCATCTGAGGCTTGCCTGTGTCTTGGCCGACCTTGTTTGCCTGAGCTTCAGTCAGTGGGGGTTACAAGAGGACCTGAGGCCCCTGGCGGGGTTGAGGGGACTCCGATGGCAGGTGCAGAATGGAGGATACTCTCAACGACATGAGTTATAACTTCCAGTTTGTTGGACACCACAGTCAGGCTTCAGCTTCAGGAGAGGGAGGAGGTAAAGGATGGGCAGCTCGTTGGAGGAATCTATGCGAGCTGTCAGTCAGTAGAAGGTGCAGGAGGACCTGAGGCCCCTGGCAGGGCTGATGGGACTCCTGCAGCAGACGTGCGGAGCAGCTGGCTTCACTCCCCACTTTGGGCACCACCATCTTATGATGGCATGATGGTCAATTTGCATATCACCTCTTTATTACATAGGATTTATTTATTTTCAGTTACTGTTGGCATACAATATTATATTAGTTTCAGGTGTACAATATAGTCCTGAATTTTTTGTATCCATCATTATGTTGAATTTGTTATTTCATATCATGTAGTTGGTGATAAATTACTGTTTATTATTTTCTTAGTTGATGGCTCCTACTACTCAGTAACTACTAATTCACAGAATAAGAAATTAGTAGAAATAATAGCTATAAAGGTAATAAAATTGCGTGCTTACTAGGTGCCAAATACTAAGCTAAGTGCTTTACTCTTGGTAGATTGTATGAATTCACTGAATGAATCAGACCCTCTCTCCAAAGGATCAGGGTTGGTATGCCATGCCCTTGCTCTGCCATCCAAATGCACAGAGCACTCTGTAAAGTGTGCAGTGAATGGCACCAGTGTAAAGATGGCTTACGGAAATGTCTGGTCAGGAGTCTAGGAAATTAGCCATGAATAGAGAAGAAATTATATAAATGTGTCTAGGGACATGTTTGGAAGCCTATTCTTATTAGAACTAAACTATGATAACATTCTTTGGTTATTCATTTGGGCTTAAATCTGGTACAGGAAAGTGGTCTTAAGGGATAAATTGGAGTATGTTTTCATCTTTCCTAAATCTCAGAAACAATCAGCTTTTGGAATTTCTGTGGATTTTTTTTTCATGCTTAAGAATGTGAGAAAAATACTTTCTGTTTATATGTTTTTATCAGTTAAATCCCTGAAGAATATCTCTTTTATATGAAATGCAACTAATAATGTCATGGTGATTTTCTAATTGTCATGTCACTAAATAAGTCATCAGCTTATGAAGGTTTACAAATTGTCATTTTGCATGGTTATAGTATTACAAGCAATCTTTGTGGCTTTTTAATGCCAACAGTAGACTGTTTAGCTCTGCTTGGCTAGCCTCCAGGATAATAAGCCATTTACTAGTCTGTACTAAACTTCTGAAATAGCAAAGGTAGATAATTAAACCGTGCCACAGATATAGCAGTGGTTGGTTCTGTGCAATCCTAATAATGTGTTGAAGCAGAACCAGCTTATCATTGGAGTGCTAAGAGTGATCTGCAAAAATATTTAGTAATAAGAATGATCTAATAGTCCAGTAAAATGAACAAAACTCATAACAAGTAAGTCTGGGGCTAGCTCAAGGACTTGAAATGAGTGTAAAACATGCTTTGATCCTAAGTGTATTGGAAGGAGTTAGTTTTAGCCAATAGGCCTCTTTAGTTACTTTGCTTAAGATAATGCTCTCAATGCAAACGCCTTGTCTTAGGACTGTGGGTCTAATTCTCTGGTGCATAGTGTAGAGAGCCAGACATGGGTAGTTCTCAGAGGCAACTATTTTGCTGGCTTATGAGTCTGGTGAAAAAGATAGAACATTTTGAAACACCACCATCAGAGTCTCTACCTTTCTTGTTTTCTTTCTGGGAGAGAGAAATTCCTCTGGGATTGCACAGATAATCTCCAGTATCATTCTAAGACAGTGTTGTGCTTGCCACTTAGATTTGTGGAATGAAGGAATTTAGCTAGTAGCTAAATACATCTGCCTGATTGAATTAGAGTTCCTATTTTTTTAGAACTGGGAATAAACTGATTTGAGAATAGAATTTAGTAGAGAGATTGCCAAGAAAGCACAAGTAGAATGCTGCATCAGTAAGGGTTAGGTTCGCCTCTGGGGGACCAAAAGCCTATAATAAAATAACAATAGCTTCAGTTACATAATTTACTTCTTTTTTAGATGAAAGAAATCCAAAGGTAGGTGTTCACAGCTGATATGATGGTTTCACTGTGGTATCAGGACCCAGGAAGCTATTTCTCTGCTTTCAACCCTGATTACCAGGCTTCTACCTCATAGCCCAAGATGGTGGCTAGAGTTTCAGTCATCACATAACATCTTCATTATAGACAGTCAGAAAAAGGAAGTAACAAAAAGGACAAAAGGAAAATTTCCCTTCCCCTTGAGAAGACTTCTTTGAAGTTGCATATCTTTGGATAAAACTTGGTCATCTGACCACATGCAATGCAAGAAAAACCAGAAAGTGAAGGAAGACTTGTAACGGCAGTGTACCTCACTGAATGTTCAGTTCCTATTACCACAGAAGAAACAGGAAGATACAGGGAGAAGAGCAGCAGACTCTAGCACAACCATATATACAAAATCAGAGCTGAAAGAACCTCAATAGAAGGTGGCGCCATGGATGTAGGTTATCTTTTTCACCTTGGAGGAAAACAGAAAAATTGTTGAAGAAACTTCTTATTAAAAAGCAAATACCAGTATTTGGTAATAGATTGAAATTAAACGTGAAACATTGATTTCATCTTAGCAACCTAACATTTCATATGCAGGCAAAGAGAAGAGATGTGGCCCAGGAACAGAGAAGCAGAAATGATTAAATGCCAACTCCGTGACTTTTAAGGCAATTCATTTAGCTGCCTACCCACAAAGCACTTCCCAAGGAAGTTACAGCCAAGAATTCACTTGGCTGGGCTTGTCCATTTTTCATTCATGTCAATGACCATCTCCAAGAAAAAAAAAATCCTGAAAGAAGAAAACCTGTTGAAGGACTTGTGACATGTGAACAGAAGAATTTTCCTTTAAAAGAAAAGAAAAAAAATAGCTTAAAAAATCACCTATATTTGATTAGGAATTTTAGAGCTCTATTTTCTCTATCTGTGTGCATGTCTGTGTGTGTAGATCTAAATCAATACAAGAAAATTCATACATATTCAAGATCAAGTTAATTTTACAGAATTAGGAACTTCATCTCTGTTCTTGGTTTAATGATTTTGAATGAAAACAGGAAAGAGGGGAAAATTCTTTTTAAAATATCCTTGCCAAAAACATGAAAAGGCTTTCAGCATTCAATAAACTGCATATTTTTCCCAGTTGGGGGTCAGTACTTCATGGGGGAAATGTTGGTGTGATCTTCTTCAAAAAACATTTTGTAAACCTCAAACACAGTTTTCTTTTTATAATGTCTTGAGTAGAACTTCTAGTCTCTAGGCACTTTTAGGTATTTATTTGAATTTAATTTAATTTTTATCTTCATTGTTTAAAATATTACAGATATACCCCTTTTTTCTGCATTGATCCTTTCTAACCTGCCCCTGCCTCCCACCCCAGGCTTTTTACCACATTATTGTCTGTGGGATATGCATATATTCATACAAGTTCCATTCAACCCACCCATCAGTGTCTGTCTTCCCTTTAGACTAGAATGACCTCTCATCTGCTGTATTTAGCTGAATGTTAGAGCCAAAGACAAATTGCCATTCTCTATTAAGTTTACATGTAATAAGTGTCATCTCAATATTTTTTATTCTGTAGTTTATTATTTTACTCATATTTGTTATCTCTTTCATTAACTGTTCGTTTTAGTCTGTGATGGGAGTGCTGATTTGTTTATTTCTATTCTAGAAGTCTAGTGTAATTTAGAAAAAGAAGTTCATATCAGCCAATGTGTTGAAAGCATTTTTAATGTAATAACTATCTAGAATAACATTTTCTAGACCCCACAAAGTGCTAACAAGTCATTTTCAAAAATGATATAAGAATACACTTTGCCTCATTATGAAATTTACATTTTCATTAGTAAAATGGGAATTATGAAATTTCAGACTTATAATACAATGAAAAAAATTAGCCAATTGATGCCCACAGTAATTTACTTTTTTTGTGTGTGCTTAATTCCTACTTGAAAGCATTTGAAATCACTGCACTCTATTTCTTTTCTTTTGCCAAAACTTCAGTACATAATGACCATTGTGTTAACTATCTTCACAAGCTGCACTTAAAAGCAGCAAGTATGTCTTCCTTTTGTTAAGTTGTGTGAGTTCCTTACAAAAGGAAGACAAATGAAGACATCATAGAAAATGGCATCTGAATAGGCAGCAGTGTCATGCACCTCATCTAGGGCCATGCCAGAAAAGCAACTAAATCAGAGAACTTCCACCCTGATTTTAAAAATTATATATAGTTGAAGAGATAATTTTCAATAAGGAAGGGCAGAGGACTACTAAAGAACACCACTGGCCAGCCACAACCCAGTGGTGACTGTGCCCAGCAGTGAATGGTGCAGTACCTCCCAGCAGGCTCCCAGATGTCTAAAAGGAGTGCATGCCACCAGAGTGAGCTCCCATATCTAGGGATCCAAGGCCTAGGATCTGGCTCCAAGACCCTTCAGTGAGGGCAAGCCAGGGAAACCCTGTGTCCCACCCCCACCCCAGACACCAAGACTGTGCTGCTAGCCTGACCCAGAGTGACCCGGTGCCCACTTTACCTCCACCCCTACTGTTGGGGCAACCCGGAGCAACACAGAGCAAACCTCAGTCTGGGCCCCAGGTGAGCTTTGACTGTGTGACCCAGAGCAACCTGTGCCTACTCCACCCCATCCCCTGGGACACTGTTGCTGGGTCCATCTTGAGCAACCCAACCTGCACCTCACCCTGGGAAACAGGGAAACATGGATTGAGTGACACAGGGTAACCTGTCCCTGCTCCATGCTGAAGATGGGTGAACTGGAGCAACCCAGTGTGCATCTCATTCCAGGCTATAAGAAAGGGGACTGTGCTACCCAGAGCAACCCATGCCCACTCCACCTGAGCTCAGGGTCTTGTTGCCAGAGCCACCTGGAGTAACCTAGCATGTTCCCTATTCAGGCCACAGTGGAGCTCTGACTGTGTAACCCAGAGCAACCTGCACCTGCTTCTCCCCAACCTCTGGGATAGTCCCATAAGGGTTACCCAGAGCAACCCAGCATACACCTCATTCTGGGCCATAGGAAAGTGCTGCCAGGGCAACTCGGAATAAGCCAGTGTGCCCAGCCAGGGACTGTGCTGCAAGTGTGCTGCCAGAGAGACCTAGTGTGCCACCCTGCCACTGGTGCCAGAGCCGCACAGCAAATTGCATTCCAGAGGGCTCTAGATCCTCACAGGGACTCATACACCAAAGGAACACATTCCCACTGCCTCAAACATCTGAAGAAGACAACTTAGGGACCATATCTGTGGGATAAGAGGATACAACTCAGAGAAGAAACAATAAAAGCATGAGACTTAAGGCAGACCCAGCTTCTGGGCTAATGATTTTGGGACCATTGCCCTGATAGGGTCTTCAATTTGTCAAAACCCAAGCAGTTTTCCAGGGCCAGAAAGAGACAGCAAAAATGGGGAGACAAAAAAACAATGCCCCAAGGAAAGAAAAGGAGGAATCGCCAGAAAAGGAATTAAATGAAACAGAGGCTTGCAATTTGTCACAAGAAGAATTCAGAATAAGGGTCATAAACTGGATGGATGAGAAAATCAACAATTTATGTAAGAATCAAGAGGAAATCAAGAATGGTATAGCTACAATAAAAAAAAAACACAATGAAAGGTTTCAACAGTAGATTAGAAGAAGCAAAAGACTGAATTACTGAGTTAGAAGACAGGGCAGAAACATACTCAAACTGAACAGCAATTGAAGAAAAAAAAAATAGAAAGGAGCTTTGGGACAAGATGAAATGAAATAACATATGTATAATAGGGGCCCCAGAAGGACAAGAAGAGGAACAAGGATTGAAAATCCATTTGAAGAGATAATGACAGAAAACTTCCCTGATTTGGGGAAGAAAAGTCACACCAGCATAGAGAACCCCAAACAAGATTAACCCAAAAAGACCCACACCAAGACACATTGTATTTGCAATTTCAAACATTAACAACAAACAGAGAGCCTTAAAAGCTGTAAGAGAGAGACAGATGATCTCCCATTAGATTATCACATGATTTCTCAACAGAATCAGATCAGACCAGAAGGGAATGGAATGAAATATAAAGTGATGCAAAGCAAGGAATTGAATCCCAGAATACTCTATCCAGCAAAGTTATTCAAAATTGAAGGGGAAATCAGGAGCTTCACAGACAATAAAAGGCTAAGAGAGTTTATCACTACCAAACCAGCAATGCAAGAAATGTTAAAGGGTCTTCTATAAAAAGAAGAAGGAGGGCAGGAAGGGGGAAGAAGGAATAGAGGCACAGAAAATAAAAAAGCCTACAATCAGGTACCTATCAATTTAACTTTAAATGTAAGTGGCCTAAATGCTCCAATCAAAAGACATTGAGTGGCTGAATGGATAAGAAAACATGTGCTGTCTACAAAAGACCCACCTCAGAACAAGAGACCCACACAGACTGAAAGTGAAGTGATGGAAAAACATATTTCAGATACATGGGAATGAAAAAAAAAAGAAAGAAAAAAAAGGCTAGGGTAGCAATACTTATATCTGACAAGATAGACCTCTAATTGAAGACCATAACAAAGGATAAGCCCAATTCATAATACTAAAGGGATCAATACAACAAGATATAACTCTGGTAAACATATATGCACCCAATGTAGGAGCACCCAAATACATGGAAAAAAGAAAAACCTCTGAAAGATATCAAGATATATACAGCAATATAGTCATAGTAGGGGACTTTAATACCCCACTGACATCACTGGATAAATCCTCTAGACAAAAGTTCAGCAAAGAAACAACAATCCTAAATAACTCACTATATCAGGTGGAATTAATTGACAACTTCAGAACATTTCATCCCAAAGCTACAGAATATACATTCTTTTCAAGTACTCATGGGATGTTTTCAAAGATAGACCACATATTGGGTCACAGGCAAAGTCTCTGCAAATTCAAGAAGATTGAAATAATATCAAGCATTTTCTCAGATCACATTGACATAATATTAGAAATCAACTACAACAAGAACAACCAAAAAATCCAAACACTTGGAGGCTGAATAGCATTCTATTAAATAATAATTGGGTTACCAAAGAGATCAAAGAAGAAATTAAAAGCATCCTGGAAATGAATTACAATGAAAACACAAAATCCAAAACCTATGGGACACAGTGAAAGCAGTCCTGAGAGGGAAGTTCATAGCATTACAGACCTACCTCATAAAACAAGCAAAACTGTAATAAATTATCTATGTCTACAACTTAAAGAATTAGAAAGAGAGCAACAAGAAAAGCCCAGATTCAGCAGAAGGAAGGAGATAATAAAGAGCAGAGAAAAAATAAATGAAATAGAGACCAAAAAAATAATACAAAAGATCAATGAAACCAAAAGTTGGTTCTTTGAAAGGATAAACAAGATTGGTGAACCTCTAGCCAGGCTCACCAAGAAGCAAAGAGCGAGGACCCAAATAAACAAAATAAGAGATAAAAGAGATGAAATAACCACAGATGTTACAGAAATACAAAAGATTGTAAAGAAATACTATGAACAACTCTACACCAACAAACAAACAAAACTATCTAAAGGAAATGGACATATTCCTAGATAAATATGACCTTCTAAACTTAATCAAGAAGAGTCAAAAAATCTCAACAGGCCAATAACTAAGGAGGAAATTAAAACAGTCATAAAAAGCTTCCAGAAAACAAAAGCCCAGGGTGAGATGGCTTCACAGAAGAGTTTTAGCAAACATTCAAAAAAGAACTAAAACTTATCGTTCTCAGATTATTAAAAAAAAAAAAAATCAAGAAGAAGGCACACTTTCAAGCTCTTACACTGAAGCCAGCATTATCCTAATCCCAAAACCAGATAAAGACACTACAAAGAAAGAGAATTACAGACCAATATTCTTGATGAGCATAGATGCTAAGATCCTCTACAAAATTCTAGAAAACCAGACCCAGCATTACATTAGAAAGCATACACTATGACCAAGAGAGATTTATTCCATAGATGCAAGGCTGGTACAATATCTGCAAATCTAAAAGAAAAACAAAAACAAATAACAATAAAAAACAAAATGTGAAAACAAAAATAAACAAATTGAGAGACAAAAATAACATGATCATATCAATAAAAGCAGAAAAGACATTTGATGAAATTCAACACTCTTTCTTGGTAAAAACTCTCAGCAAAGTGGGAATAGAGGGCTCATACCACAATATAATAAAAGTCTTATATGACAAACCTACAGCCAACATCATATTCAATGGGTAAAAACTATTTCCCCTAAGAATAGGAACAAGTCAGGGATTTCCACTATGCCACTAGTGTTCTACATAGTTCTCTAAGTGCTAGCCGTAGGCATACAAATTGGAAAAGAAGAACTGTCAACAAATATTTATGAAGAGCCTGCTATGCTCAAGAACACTTATTAAGTGCAGAGCACTGAATTATAAGTTATGGAGATTTTAAAAAGATAGGATTCTATGGTTTAAGGGAAATATTTCAAATGAATTACAAATTAATTTGAAAAACTCAAGAACCTTCTGAGAGAAGCAGATAACAGCATATAAAGCCCAAGGATTGAACCAGATGGGCCATCATTTTCTTTCTCATTACCCATCTAAGAAGAATTGCAGACATGGCAGGGACTCATGCCTTGGACTTACATGAAATCATAGTGGGCCTGCAGAAACTAACTTAGTAGTTAAGGTTTTTGTTTGCTAATTTCCTTTTCAGGATTTTGTGTGCTTTGAGGAAATTGGATGTCTCTATTATGTGTAGAGAGGCATCTCTTTTCTTGAGTGAGTGTCTTCTGGAAACGCAGGAGGAGCCTTCAGAGAAAGAGGGATGCATTGCCACAGACATCCTCTTGTTGGTGTAGAACCTGGAGGAGGCAGGTGTGGAATAATCAATATATTGTTTTGGAAAAATTAGATATAAACAAATATTGTATAAAGCTTAAACAGTGGTTACCAAGTTTCTGAACATTGAAAAAAATGTCCTTTTGTAGTTAATTATTTTGCATTCAGAGAGCACAAGCTCCAGAACCAGCTGTACAGATGGTTAGATGAATGACTTCTGGGTGCCTGATTTTACTCATCTTTAAGATCATCATAGTAATGATGATGGCTATAATTAAGTACCTGCTAGCCATAACATTTAATGTACCTTTCAGTCATGCTAAGTTGGAAGTTTTTGCTCTTTGTTGCACAGCTTGGAGAAACAGGCTCAGAGTGAGGAGGTACATGCCACGCTGGACTCAGACCAAGTTCCCTTGGGCTCCAGGGTTTACTCCCCTCTCTCACCACTGTTGCTTGTTCTGAAGAATAGCAACAGTGAATGAAGAATGTTGCTAAGGAGGCTGGAGGAGGGGCTATTTGTTAGCTGCTGAGCAGTTCTAGTAGTAAGGGATAGGATGAGTCATCAAGAGTGAAAGTTTTGAATAGACATCCATAGATACCAACAGAACTGTTGCAAAATGGCAGATCTGTTGCATGTAGACAAAGAGGGAACATGCCTTGATAAATCAAAAAGGCAGATTTACCATGGAGAGCCAGTAATGGACTAGAGAGGTTATATGAGATGCATGAGGAAAGATATGGGCCATTGTCCATCTTTTTACAGGGATGGCATAGTAGCAGGTATTTATTAACTAGTATTTATTTCCAACGTGTACCAAGCCATGTGCCTAGGTGATGGGCACACAGGATAACATCTGGTTTCAGCGTCAGACCTGCACTCTCAGTGTGGTGGGGTGGGTCCTAGGGGTGGCAGCCAGGATGTGGCCATGGCAAGGTGGGAGGCACTTCTGCATTCTCCAGGGGTGATTGACAGCACCCCCAAAGAGACTCTATTCCCCAGATCTAGCTCCAAATACTCTTGACTGTTTTCAAACATTAAAACCACATTTAAGTTATTGCAGATATCGAAAGAATATACTTTAATTAGATTATAAGCTATTTGAGAGCAATAAGCTACATCTCCTAATTTTTATTAGCAGGAAAACCTTTTTAAAACTTAACTTTGGACTGGATCATTCTCCCATTTTTCTTTGGTTCATAGTTCTGATGAGCCTGCTCCTTTCCAGTTTTGTTCTAATAGAAAGGACCCTTTAAAACTTAAAAATTCTTTTCTAGAACAGACTTTCTTGAGCTTGCACTCTTCCACCTTTAGGCACTGCAGTTAGTGACCATGTGGGAAGTGGACTCCAAGGGCAGATGGTACACCAGGGGTGTTGTGAAGTGTGTCCTGTGACTATTTTTTTTCTCCTGCTGCCAAGGACCTGGGATCTTGCTGATATTTGTGTGGACATAAATACAATTCAATAAAATGAAATTTGATTTTCTGAACAATTACATTTTTAAATGGACATCTTCCACTGTTACATCCTAAAAAACACAATCACAAAAAAAAAAACCCACAAAAACAAAAACAAAAACAACCTTACAAATGTGTGCTTGTTTCCTGAATGAAGAAAATAAATGTAATGTGATGGCCAGAGGGAAGGGGACTCGGCTGGGTGGAAGAGGTCAAAGGGGTGGGGTGTGGAAGGATGACATCTGCAATAGTATGAACAATAAAATTAAAGTTAAAAAAATTAACAAAGAAAAGAAATTTGGGATATTAAACAATATATAAAGCTAAAATACAGCATAGGAAATATAGTCATATTACAATATAGTAATCTATATTAATAAAAAGCCTGTGGTCTTGATGCAGTAATGCCATTACAACCAAATGAGCAGCAGCTCTTTGGAGAGCTAGGAGAGGTGGAGGGCCAGGCAGCGAGCAATGAGCAGAGGAGAGCTACCAGCGGTGATGGGCGGGGAGGCCAGCTGAGGCAAGCTACTCACAAATGATTCCTGCACCCTGGGCCTCTAGTATTGTAGTAACTATGCAAGGTGCCTGTTGGGTCATAGAAATATGAGGGGAACACTTTGTAAAGTATATGATCAGCTAACCACTCTGCTGTACAACTTTAAATTAATATAAACATTAATATTGAATGTAAATTGTAATTTAAACATTTTTAAATTCTTTTTAAAATTACAACAATTTTTAATGAGAACATAAAACAGGCTGAGGCCACATGTAAGTGAAAATGACTAAAGGTAACTGAACAGCAGCAGCTTTATAAGAATTTCAAATATTAGCACTTTGCTGGTGGACGTCGATAGTCATACAACATGGTAGCTTTGCAAGCGAAGTCCCACTCCAGCCTGAGTTCCCTCACAGACATGGGACTGCTGCTTGGTGGTGGGCTAATTCTGGACTTCATTTTGGCCTTTGAACACACTGTCTCCTGGATTTTAGTTCTCAGAATCGCTGCCTTCCCCAGGAACTGCTACATGACGAGTCCTTGGTGAAGATAAGATGTTGGCATGAAAATTGATTTCAAACAACTTCTTTCAGCATGTAATGATGACTGTGCTGAATTTTCACCTGAGTTTGTAAGAATTGTCTTACCCCAAACTGTCAAATCTGTGGTCCTCAGACTAGACACCTCCAAATAACCAAAGACCTGAATCATATGACTTGAGTGATCTAACTTCTCTAAGAATGACTTGAGTTCCTTTAGTAAGATCTTATTTCAATTTAAGGTAAATTAAATCAGAATTCCTGCATTCCTGGTGTTGCTACTAATGTAACTTAATGATAACTGACTGCCCATCAGGTTTAGATTTACATAGAATCGAACAGGAAGCTCTTCCCAGTGTTAGCCAAAGGACAGGAATCACACTGGTGTGAAGCGTCTTCCTGGGTGGGGGAATGCATTGTCCTTGCTAAATTACATTTGATTTATGAAGATGTGGATTTGATCCAGACCAAACCAAATCATGAATTAATGATTCCTGGAAAGTGTTTTCTAGGGCAAAGGGAAGTATTTATATAATAATTTAGATTTCTTTATCAGATCATGTTTCATTCCTCAGTTGTTTTCCACAACAGTATTATAAAGTAATCTAATAAATCAAACTATGTATACACACACCTTAAGCAAATTAGTATCAAAATTTTTGTGCAATATGAGGGTAATTTTTTCTAAGTTATTTTGGCGGTCACATCAAATGGCCCAATTTTTTTCTTTTTTTTTAATCTTTAAAAAAATATTTTTTTTTTCTGTAAAAAAAAAAAAATAATATATATATATATATATATATATATATATATATATATACATTTTATTATTATTATTATTATTTTTACAGAGAGGAAGAGAGAGGGATAGAGAGTTAGAAACATCAATGAGAGAGAAACATTGATCAGCTGCCTCCTGCACACCCTCTACTGGGGATGTGCCCGCAACCAAGGTACATGCCCCCAACCAGAATAGAACCTGGAACCCTTCAGTCCGGAAGCCGACGCTCTATCCACTGAGCCAAACCAGTTTCGGCCATTTTGTTTTTTTCATGTATGAAATGTCAGCATAAAATAAAATAGCATAACAGCTGCTCAGATTATTTACTTTACATCTGCTATGTTAGCTTTTATTTTCAGCAACATGTAATATAGTTCCTTTAGTAACCTAAAAATAGCACTAGAGTTCAGAAAGTGATACATCCTAAATATAATTGGCAAACACATTTCTTCAATGTTAGGAGGTGACCTATTAATTCTAGCAGGCTTTTACCATAAGGAAATTTGAAAATTAGCCCAGCTAACACTGCTCCTTTTGCAAACAAAGTGTGACAATAATCTCTTCTGTGCCTATATAAATCACAAAAGCCAGTGTTTTTTGGGTACATGGAATCAACCTTGTGTGGGAATGATTGAGACAATACGCTGTCAGGGGGTGGCAACATCACAGGCGACCATACTCGCAAGACTGGTTAAGAATGGATGACTGTAGGTGTTTTTTCTGGAAGTTACCTGGGGGAAATGGGCTTCAGAAAAATAAGGGAGGGAATCACGAGAGAAGAAGACAAGGAACTGAGGAAAGATATATCTGTCTCTGGAGAATAGTGAAGAGAAGTCTCAGGGTAGCAGCAGAGCTGGAGAGGGGCCAGGTGGGATCCAAACAGGAGGATGCAGCTTCTGGCAAGTGCATTCTGGGGGGAGGAGGCTCTGGCATCTTAAATATTATTAAAAAGCTTGAAAAAAAATCAACTCTGATAAAGTAAGTAAAGCAAGAAAAAAACAACAATGCAGTTAGACACTTCTGGAAGCTATGTAAAAACTACATAATAAAATAAAGTACATTAATTTTAACCTAATACTTTGCTTTACTCTGAACAGTACAACTCTTATTATATACTCATAATAATGTAAACTTTATTTTAACTAAATTTAAACAAATAAGAATATGGTTATATTGGGGAGATGAGAGTGGTTTAAGAAACAAGTCTTCATTCACGACAAGAGATTCAAAGATATCTAAAACTGATGATCAAGAACTATTTGTTTAAATATAGTATTTAGAGATATTGGGGATAATCTCATAAGCATTCTTTCAAGACTCAGAGTTGGCTACAAGGGGCATGGTAATGAGCTCTGGGATGGGTGGGACTGGACCCGGCTGCTTTTTAATAAAGGATTTTCTGATGAACTATTTGATTTTAACCACATTGCATGTATTAATTTAATGGAATCCTGCATTTAAAATTATGATGCATTTCAAAAAATGTTAGGTAAACTAAGATTGTAAGTGGCGGAGGAAACTTCGCTGGTCTTATTAAGGATGCTTGGTTTCTGACCTGGGCCCCATTGTTTACAGAAGGATTAGAATATGGAGGGACCCAGAGTGTAGACTTGGGACCCAGAGAGACTGGTGTTAAGTCCTCTCTGTGCCTCTTACAGGCTGTGCCTGTGGCAGGTGGCAATGTTCTCATCACGTACACACCTACTGTGTACCTAAGGGTTGGTATTCTCATGTGTTCTCACAGGCAGAGACACAGAGACTCAGGAGGTATGTGACCTTAGGCAAGTTATTTAAACTTTCTACACCTCAATTTCTTACACTGATATGAGTAGAACCTTTGTGGTTGTGACAATGTAATATATATTTTATGGACGGTCCCTAGCACAGTGCCTGAATTTTGCACACTCAACAGGTGCTTGCTATAGTTATTAAACCCTGAGGTTTCAGCCACCCTAATGACTGTGTATTTGAGTTGGTTCCTCTCTAAAAGAAAACAAAAATTCCAGACTTTTTAACTGCACAGCACTGGAGATTGGCTTAGGAGTGAGTATACAACTCTGTGACAATAGGATTTAGCCCTGTAGGAAGAAAGTATGGGAGAACATCTACAGACACCATCTCAAATATAATCCTTCTACAGTTAAGATGCAATATTTTGCTGATAGTTAATAAGGAATAATTGACAAATACATTTTATAATTGTTTAGGTTTTTTTATGAGATTATCAGTCTCATTGGAAAGCAAGAAGGGTATGCAAATATTTGGTAAGGAAAGCATTTAAGTCTGTTGTACATTGGTTTCTAGCTTTTCTTAAGTTATCAGGAAATTCCTTTATTCTTTATTATGCAGAATAGTACTTGATGGCTTACAGTATATTTTCCAGTTGATATTTCAAAAGAGAATATTTAGCTAATCCTTCTCCCAGGGAATTTGAGGTACTATGGAGAGTAAATAAAGCAATTTCATTGGCCCAATGTGCAGCTGAAATTTTAAAGGAAGTAATTTATAAACCCTTATGACTGAGACATTTTAGTATACTTTACCTCACACAGTCTTCACAGTAACTCTTAAGGAAACTACAGGCACACCTTGGATATTCCAGACAATCTCAGTAAAGCGAGTTACAGTATTTGTGCTTGTGGAGGGTCTTGCTGTCAATTTGTAAAAATGCAGCATCTGGTACACACAGTAGAATGAAGTGTGATAAAACAAGGTACGTCTGTATTACAGCCAGTTCTCCTGACTTGTGGTAGTTATCCTATATAATTACCTGGAAAAAAATATATATATATAAAACAGAGATGTAATATATATATATATATATATATATATATATATAATTGAAGCTTAAATGGAATGAATTCCCTAACTTTTACCTAAGACATAGATGGTAGGACTTGTTTCTGTGCTTTTTGCCCTTGCTTGTTTGGTATATGCCGGCTGCTGAAATAACCTTCCTGATATGGGGAGACCACAGGGGTTTAACAAGATCCATAGGGATGTGGGGTGGAGACTCTTCTCACTCTGGTCACTCAGGAATTCAGGCTCTTCTATCCCCTTGTCCTTCCCAGAATCCCCTGCAGAGAGAGGGAACGTGTAGAGGATCATGTGGGAAGCTTTAGGGACAAGGCCCAGATGTGGTTTGCCTCACTTCTCTCTACATTCCTCTGGCCCCACCTGACACAGAGGAGGCTGGGAAATATTTCTTTCTTATGTGCTCATGCAGAAAAATAAGTAGGATTTGGTGAACACTCAGTATTTTTTGGGTCATGCAACATAGAAGAGAACATAATCATATTTTTATGCCATTTTTCTGAGACTTTTTAAAAAGTGTTGGGATTTACAATCTCTATCAGTTGGAATTCAATTGAAGAAGGGAGTGAACATTGAGATTTGTTTTCTGTTTCCTTGTATGCCCGGGACAAGCAAACTGATTATTTTTTATACTTAGGTAGTTATTTCAGCAGACTTTCCCAACATTAAAGTAGTTTTATAAGAGAAATGACTCGGTTTGAAATTAAAATAGATACAGGACTCATCTTCCCCCTCTGTACATTTTCTGCACTCAGGTTCTGCCTCCCACACTTGAAGGCAGCCATGATGAGGCACTTGATTGCATGGCTTATGCTGTTCCTTTGGAGGTAATTGCCAGATTGGCAGACACAGCAATTGGTGTGTGAGAGGTGATCAGATGCAAACATTTCCATTCAATCATCTCCCTGGAATTCAGACACTTCACTGCCTCTGGCTTCAGAATCAGGACCAGTGATTGCAGCCCCGGGATGAACTGTGCGTGGGAAACAGGCTTTTCCGTGCGTGATCAGCAGCACACTCACACCTGCCTTGGGAGTCAGACCTGAACACTTTCCTGCCTCTCTCTGTGTGCTGAAGCTGTAGTGATCTTAGAGGTAGTCATTGTTTAGAAAGTATAGCAGGAAATGTACTGATGGGGGTGAGGGGTGGGATGAGGGTGGGGTGGGGGGTGGGGGGTGGGAAGGCCCTGGCTGCAGGATGGGACACGACAGAGAGGGCTGAAGAATTAGGTTGAAAACTTAGAGGCTTTGTCCTTTTACTTTCAACCCTAAACTTGATGTCAGGTTGGTTTAGTTCTCCCTTCAGGAGAGGTGGAAGCAGCTTTTCCTTGGGTCTGCAAGAGAACAGTGGTTACTCTCGGGACTAAGAAGCTGGGGAGATGGAAGGGCAGCCAGCACAGCCCTGGGTCTGCTCTGCCTCCAGGAGCTGCTTCAGGGGGGAAAGAAGCTGTGGCTTTTGTATATTAGCCTGGATAATTATTTTTTAAATTTCATTATGTTTTTAATCCATCCTGCCTTTCTCTTTTAAGTTTAATTTTATTTTTCCCCATCACCTTTTATCCCCTCTGTGCCCTCTCCCACCTTCATCCATTCTCCTCCACCCCCCAAATCACCACACTGATGTTCATGTCCATGAATTCTCTCTTTTCTTTTGCTTAATCCCACTACTCCTCTCCCTCTCCCCGGAGCTGTCTGCCTGCTCCATCTATGAGTCTGCCTCCGTTATGCTTGTTAGCTGTTTGTTCATTAAATTCCACATATGAGTGAAACAATTGTCTTTCTCTCACAGGTTTATTTCGCTTAGCATCCTGAAATGTTAACTATGTAAGATCCCAGATACATGTGTCGAAATGTTAAAATATCATAATAGATTTAATATTTGTAGTTCCCTATTTTCCATTATAAATCTATGCGTTCTTTAACTTCTCCTTATCTCACCTCATAATCCTCCAATCTCTGAGTGATGGAGATGGAGAAGTGGGACTCTGTTTGATTTGTCCTAAAATGTAACTAGGGACTCCACGAATTTTTAAAATAAATTTTGGGTTTCTTCCACCTCGTATATCTCAGTGGTTGAGTGTCAACCTCTGAACTAGGAGGTCATGGCTCCATTCCTGGTCAGGGCACATACCCTAGTTGTGGGCTTGATCCTCAGTAAGGGGCATGCAGAAGGCAGCCAATCAATGATTCTCTCTCATCATTAATCTATCTCTCTTTCTTCCTCTCTCTGAAATCAATAACAACATAAAATAAAATAAAATAATAAAATTTGGTTCCCACCACTATGAATAACACTCTCATTCCCTTGCTTGTCCACAACTAGTTAACAAGTGTTACTAATTATGCACTGTGTTCACCGCATTATGACCAGCACTCCTGGTGGACAATGAAGAAATGACTCAGAAATTTAGATCAATGCTGTACACCTTGCAGGAATAGTTACAGACTTTTGACCAACAACATTTCCTTGCCTTACACTGGTTATTTCTATTATTTCAGACATACTAGCATTTGGTTTGATATCCTTAAGCACCCACTAGAGACAAAAAACTGCTGGGAGTTGTAATCTGCTTTTGTTCAAGTTCTGATTTGCAATTTATTCTGACGTCTACTATATTTGGCCTTGTTTCTTTGAGGCTGGAGCCTGAAGGCTATGATAATTTATATGATGGATGAGCTGTCTTTCATTTCGTGCTACTGACAGAAAAGGAAAAGTAACCTCAAATCTAGTCGTGTTAATGAGGCTGCAGCTTAACTCACCCACATGTCCTGGGGTGGGGTTCTTTGTTGCTTCTCTGTCCAATTATCCATAAGAAGGTGACAAACACACATGTGTGTGTGTGTGTGTGTGTGTGTGTGTGTGTGTGTGTATTTACTTTCACCTATTTTTGAGAGACTGGAAATTGGGTCATAGATTTAAAAGAAAACCCAAAAGGCTTTGTTGTAGCCTAGAATGTTCAAGATACAGAACACCCTAATGGATGAGCTGTGGGGAGTTATACAGACCACGGCACTTGCTTTATTAAGATAGGAAGCTGTTGTGTGTTATTGTGTCATGGTGTAAAGCTCCACACACATTCCAAACGCACGTGATTTATTTGTATGTATGGATTGCTTATGAGGTTTTGTGGTTATTTCTTTTCTTCTTCTTACTCTCCTTTTTATTGGCCCTGGTTTCTGTAGACCTAGAAAGATATGTGACTGGGGACAGTTCCAATCTGTTAACATCTCCTGGAAGGTGAGGATGAAATATTGCTTCAATATCCCCTTTCCTTCCTTGTCAGCAGCTTTAGGGATTCGCAGATAGCTTGTGGTTCATAAATATTAAACAAGCCGTTCATTGTTGGAAAGCATCAGCATAGCTAGCCAAAGCCAGAACCCCAGTGATCATGACACCATTTAGAATGAGAAGTTGAGGGCTGAAAAATAGTTTTTATTCATTTTAGACATTTAAGGACACATGGGAAATACTCTGTTTTTATGATGAAATCCTCTTGAGTTTAGGTTAAGAAGACCCTGTTAATAACCTTGAATCAAACTCTGGCATTTTTATAGTAAAGAAGACAATATAAGAATACGTTTACCTGGTGGTCAGACTTTTAACTCCTCCTTCTTTGAGTTTGTGGAGACATGAAAATGAGACACAGGGAAATAAATACCTAAGCACTGAACAAAGCAATTATCACAAAACCACTTTGCTTGTGGAAAGCATATGGAAGCACCCTAGGCTTTTCAAGTAGAGCTCAGGCTATTGTAATTCTATGAAAGCAGTGGTTTCTGGATTAATGCATTTTCTTATATGTGTTTTTCTTGTGTGTGTGTTTTTCCCCCCTGGAACCCTTAGTTCTTTCAAGTTTATGTGGATGATACATTATAAGACATATCACCTTTATACAAGACAATTGAGAAGGAAACAGCAGAATCACTAACTCTATTGACATTGAGGTCTCAGGTCTTTATTGAATGGGCAGCTACTCTGCACATCTCAGCATATGGAAGGCGCTGCCACATCATTGAGCCCAGCACGGTGACAGCTTTTATAATGATGACCCCAGGACACCAAGAAGGCATTAAATCATGCTCAGCCTACCAGGGAAATGTATTATTCTATTTTAAGCACCTGGTGCAAAAGTCGTCTTAAAGGCCCCAGTATTCTAGGAAGGAAGCTTAACTATTTGGTAAATTCATGTATGTGAATCCCATGTCCCAGCAGACCTGTCAGAACCTCATGTCCTGGAAGTGAGCAACATGGTGTATGTTTTATAAAGTAGATGTATCACTGCTCCTTTCCCTCCCTGCCCCCCTCTGCTCCCATCCCCTCCCTTTCCTCCCCCAGTCCCAAAGTGCCAGACTTCAGTTGCATTTTGCCACTCTTAGAAAATGACCTCACCTCCAGTTTGGAATTTTTCATCTGTCTGACATGAACTGCTTCTTGCTTCTTTATTTTCCCACCACAAATTCCTCATGTCCTTATCACCCTCCCCAGTCTCAATAGAAGAATCACCTCTCCTTTTTAGGGCTAACTCTCTCCCACTCCTCAGTAAATGGTCCACCTGCTTTCCCTTTTCTCTTGCTTTTCTAGCTCTTTCCTTTTTTCTTAAAAGCTCTGCCTCACCCTCATGTCATCTCCTGAACCTTTTGTCTGCCCCACTGCTTCCTTCTGCCATCTTCCACTCCTTACTCTATAACCTCTGCTCTCTCTTGCCCTGCCCCCATCATCTTTTGCCATCCACTTCTGTCCCCTCTACTTTATAGACACCTTCTCTCCCAAGTCATGGATGACTTCTGAATCCCTCCATCTTTCAACTGTTGTAGGATTCATTTTCTTTTCCTTCCCACCTCACATGGTACCTCTGATCACCTTTGCCTTCCTGCGGCCTCTCTTTCATGAGGGCTGCCTGCATTTTTTCTTCACATTGTCACTATTTTTGTTTTCCTTATTATACCTTGCTAAGTCTCCTTTCCCTAGGCCAGATCTTTGGAGAAAATTGACACCATGCAGAGAGGCTAAGATTTCGGTACCTTTTTGCTTGTCTCTGATGTGTTATGGGGTACCTTCATCTCGGTTTAAAATCCACAGGCTTAGCTAATTGGTCAGAAGCAAAGTGACTAGTAAGTAGGAGGGTCTGGAAAAGTAGTGTGCTTTTTAATGTTCACATTGGAATGCATTCTTCTGTGTTCTTGACTCTTTTCTCCTTTTGATCCATAGATGTGGACACTCGCCAACCTTTATTTCTCAGCCTTCTTCACACTTTTTTTTTGTTTGTTTAACCCTTTCATCTACTCTCATGGCTTTCTCTACAGTTTTAATCAGCATGACTTCAAATCTTTTCTTTTTTCTTTTTTTTAACTCTGGGGTGGGGCCAGTAATCTGTGTCTTCTTTTTGTTAATGTGTTTTTATTGACTTCAGAGAGGAGGGGAGAGGGAGAGATAGAAACATCAATAGTAAGAGAGAATCATTGATCAGCTGCCTTCTTCATGCCCCCCACTGGGGATTGAGCCCCCAACTTGGGCATGTGCCTTTGACCAGAATCAAACCCGGGACCCTTCATCCTGGAGGCTGACATTCTATCCACTGAGCCAAACCAGCTAGGACCAAATTTTATCTTTAGCTGGACCCCTCTTCCATCCAGTCTATATATCTGCATTTTGGGGGGTACCTACATGCCAGGCCAGTGCCTTAAAATTAGCAACCATATATATGTTTATGTAACCCTCTTCATAATTTAGGGAGGACAGTATTATTAATCTTCTTTTACAAATGAGGCAACTGACACTTAGAAAGGTTACAGCAGTGTTCAAATTGGCATGTGGAGAAAAACACAAGAGAGCTGTGAATTCAGATCCCTTTGCCTTTTTATTGCTCTAGGCCAGTGATCGGCAAACTGCGGCCCCTTGAGTGTGGCTCTTCTACAAAATACCACAGCCTGGACAAGTCTATTTTGAAGAAGTGTTAGAAGAAGGTTAAGTTTAAAACATTTGGCTCCCAAAAGAAATTTCAATCTTTGTACTGTTGTTATTTGGCTCTGTTGACTAATGAATTTGCTGACTATGGTTCTAGGCTGTTGGGGGCCTAGTTCAAGGCTGAAATTGCTATTGTCTCCCTCTGCTCTCTCCACAAACAGTAACAATAACAAAAACTGTAAGCCAGCAGCTTGTGCTGCTTGGGACTTTTGGCCACAGGGACTTTGTCTTACTCACCTCTGAGGCCCTTGCAGCTCAGGGCGTAAAATAGGAGGAGTGCAGCACAGCCTGCGTGGCTCAGTTGGTTGGATGGTCATCCTGTGCTCTGAAAGGCCACCAGTTCGATTCCCAATCAGGGCACATCCCCAGATTGTGGGTTCAGGGTGTGCTCAGGGTACGTACTGGAGGCAACTGATCTTTAACTTCTCTATCTCTCTCCCTCGACCCTCCTCTCTCTCTAAAATCAATTAAAATGTTTTTTTAAAATAGGGAATGTATTAGTAAGTGTCTGTTGATGTCCATTGAGTTAAGGGTGCAGCTCACCAAGACCCAAAACCTCACAGTTACCCTTGACTCCTCCTGTCCATGCCACTGCAGTCTACTGGTAAATCCTGTAAATTCCTCTCTCAGAACTTCCGATACTTCTGTGCTGCTCTTCCTTCCAGCTTCCAACATGCACACTCGGTTCTCATTGCCATGAGCCCGTGCTATTGCTGGGACCTCATGGGCCTGCAGGGTGGCAGGTCAGTCTCCCTAATCACAGCTTTCCTCCTGGATGCAGATTGTTCTTCTTGGACCAGGGGGGGGCATTTTAGAGACTATCTGGTTCAGCCCACTGCCCAGAAAAGAAGAAATCAAACCGTCCCAGAGAACCAGAGTTACCCTGCAGAAGGGAGTGGACCCCCCACTACTTCAGGCTCCCTGAAGCCCAGTGGGGCTCTCCCCAGCTGCCAAAGGAAGTCCGAGTCTTTCTCTGGCACCGAGACACCCTCCATGACCCAGTTCAACATGCTGCTGGAATTATGTTACTAATCCCTAAATCAATGAGCCAGCCAAGATGAGCTGTTTACCATTCTTTCAACATGTCCACTGCTCTCTTGCCTCCCTGCCATTTTTAGGTAATTTTCTCAACACAGAATCTTTTTTTGCTTTTCATCTCAAGCCATCCTTTCTACAAAAAGTTCCCTGATTCTTCTCTCATTAAAAGATAGGAACGTTGCCAGCCACGAATCCTCCTAGTGCTTTGCTTTTTTGCTCTGCATCGACTGTGGTCTACCCCAAATCCTTCTGTGCTCATCTGACCTCCCTACTGCATCTTTAGAGCAAGAAACACTGCTGTATCCTTCACACCCAGCAGAGTGGGTGAGCTTGGATTGGGGTTTGAAGCAGTCTGGTGACAGAAAGACAATGCAGGAGAAAGCTCTGGACAGTGTATTGGGCATATTGGACTTCAGTTCACCCCCTAAAGAACTTGGGATTTGGCCTTCATTGAGCTGAAAATAGTCTAACTTTTTAAAACAGATGGAAATGCTAACGGAGATCAATGCTTTGCGTCCCACTTTTCTTGCCATACGTGTCCATTATTTAGCACTTGAGAAATGAGATTGCTTCCATGAGGGGAGAAGCCAGCATGTTTGCCTCATGGTCGCACCGCTGTGGCTGGCTCTGTGCAGCCGTGAGAGAAACGGGCATTTCTATCGGGGAAGCTCTGTTGTATTTCACAGATAATGCTGATGTGACATGGTGAGCAGTCATCTCTAGGGCTGCAAAATTCTAATCACCCATGTAAACGTTCTTCACTTTGCCTAATTATACTGCAAAGACTGATAGGGGAATGATATGTTTAATCAAAAGGAGAGCTCACTGATTTTACATATATACTACAGGCCTGGCCTGTGCCCTCGCACAATCTGGGACCCCTTGGGGAAGTTGGAATGCTGGTTTTGGCCTGATCCCTTCAGGCCAGGCCAAGGAACCCCACCAGTGCACGAATCTGTGCACTGGGCCTCTACTATGCATATAAGAACTTCAGTTAATCTCTTCCCACCCTCCCACCTCCTCCTTTCCCTCTGAAATTCATCAGTCTGTTCCATGTTTCCATGCCCGTGCATTGAGCATCTGCTCCCTTGTGGTCAGTGTGCACCATAGCTACTGGTCAAATGGCCTCTTAGGTTTTTATATATATAGGTACCATATAATAGAACTCTGAAGAAACTATTGACCTTTGGGTATTAAGTGATATAAACATTGAATAGAACATATTTAAAGTTAAAATAATAATTAGTGAATTATGTAAGATAAGTTGAAGTGTTCAGATTTGTTTTTGTAGTTGGCAGATATGAGCTAACATGAACTTGTTTTTTTTCTGCTCTTCCCTCTCACTCCCCACTTATTCACAAGCTGCAGTGAACTTGTAAATAACACAGGAGGCTATCTGTGTAATGGGGGAAGATGAAAGGATGTAATTGTCCTTCACCAAAATTTATTGTTGTCAGCCAGTTTGATCCTGGCACCTTAAACTATTTCTGTATGCAGCCAGTAATTGGACATTTTTACCCATTCTCTTCAGCCATCTCAAGGACCAAATTATCCAGACAAGTTGTTCAATTCAGTGACTAAACAAACAGCAAAGCAGACCAATTATCTACCATTTGCTACTAGGTCCTAGGAGGATAGCCTAGACACAGATGTAAGCTGAATTGCATCATTTAGTGTCAGATCCTAGAATGGCCTTGTTCTCAGAGTACTATTTGTGTAGGGCCTACACTCAAGGCCACCCCTGTCCAACAGAAATAAAACCTGTTCTTCATTTGCATTTAAAGGTTTTCTAGTAGCCATAATTGAAAAAAAAGGAGAAATAAATGAAACTAGTTTTAATAATATTTCTTTAATGTATCCATGTAATCAATATTTAAAAATTATTAGTGAGCCGAAACTGGTTAGGCTCAGTGGATAGAGGGTGCGCTTGCAGACTGAAAGGTTGCAGGTTCGATTCCAGTCAAGGGCATGTACCTTAGTTGCGGGCACTTCTCCAGTAGGGGGTGTGCAAGAGGCAGCTGATCGATGATTCTCTCTCATCAATGTTTCTAACTCTCTATCCCTCTCCCTTCCTCTCTGTAAAAAATCAATAAAATATATTTCAAAAAATTATTAAAAGGATTGTAACTTTTTGTTGTGGTTACTAAGTCTTTTTGTTATTGTTACAAAATTTGGTCTGTATTTTATACATCTCAATTCTGGCAAGCCACATATCAAGTAGTCACTCACATACAGCCTAATGGTTAGCGCATTGGACAGCATGTATCGAGGCTGCCTGGGATGGGGTTATCAGAGAAGGAAAAAGGTAAAGGAATAATTTTATCATTACTCTTAAACAGGAGTCAGCACACTTTCTGTAATGGACCAAATAGTAAATATTTAGGCTTTGGGTGTCATATGAACTCTGAAGAAACTATTTAGCTCTGCTATTGTAGCACAAAAGTAGCCACAGACAATACGTAAACAAATGGATATGGCTATGTTCCAATAAATCTTTATTTATAAAAACAGGTGGTGAGCAGATTTGGCTTGTGGGCTATAGTTGGCTTCTCTAGTTACTGTCTAAAATAAATTTCTCTATCACATAAATAAAGTGTTTCTATTCAGAATTGTTTCTATGTTGGGTAATTCTCTTTGTACTGAGAAACTAACACTACCAATGATAGCTTTTGTAGTTTATTTTCTCTTTGATAAAATGATGATTGATACCCACTTTGTTATGATTTTTTTATTGTTCATTTAGAAAATGAACTGTTTTTATATCAGTATTGATCACAACTTTTTTTTTTCTCCCCCCCCCCCCCCCTGTTTTGGCTGGAATAACATTTCTGGATGGTTTGGCTGTTGCATTCCTCCCTGCATTATTGTGTTTCCACAGGTAAGACTCTTTCTTCCTTTTTGATTTCTGATTCTGCCTAATGTCATAAAAAATCAATATGTTTGCTTTTAATTTAAGTGATCAAGAAAATAGCATAAAATAGTTTCCATAAATTTGTTTTAAATTGAAGTGTTTTCAGCTACAAGGAAACAATCACTGGCACAGAATATATGTGCAGATAGGTTTCAATCCACTGTGGAATGTCTGGGAAGTATTTTATAAAACATGGATCATACTTAATAGGCAAGTGTTGAAAATAGCTAGGTGCAGGATTCCCCAATTGAATATAATGCTATCATAAACCCATCTATGCCTCTCTGTGTGTCACTGTGATTATGTGAAAATGTGTTTGTGAGACTCTTCTTACTCCGAGGATGCAGAAGGAGAGGTTTCTTAGTGTGACGGTGTGGGGAGTGTGCTGTTAGCGTCTGTGAGGCTGGGACAGGGACTACAGCGAACCATCACCTGCTTATGGAGTGGAGAAAGCTGCGGTCCGGTTTGTAGACCTGCTCATTGGACATCTTTAAGTCTCTTGTTTTCATGCCATTTTCTTGTGTCTGTGAAAACAAAAATTAAATATTTGTTTCCCCCCATTTAAAATAAGAGTAACCTCAAGGCCACTTGAAACCCTATGGAGAT
Source organism: Pipistrellus kuhlii (assembly GCF_014108245.1). NCBI lineage: Eukaryota > Metazoa > Chordata > Mammalia > Chiroptera > Vespertilionidae > Pipistrellus > Pipistrellus kuhlii. The sequence goes on along the minus strand of NW_023425595.1, from coordinate 62,258,718 downwards.
GGGTGAGTCTAGTGTGGCCTGGTTGCCCGGTGGCCTGGTGGCCTGGTGGTCAGGTGGCCTGGTAGTCTGGTGGCTGACCAATGGCCAGTCTTTTCCCTGTGATGATGCCCAGCTCAGAGTTTCCCATCTGTTCCAAGCATTATCCTCCCTTCCATCCCTCGTGCATGTCACAAAAAAGGAAAAACCCTCCAAAAAGAACTCCCTGTTTTTCCCTTTCCGTCCTAAAAATGACCTCCTTGTTTATAATCTACTTTCCTTCTCTTTCTAATTTCAAGAGGGAAAAATCTTTTAGAAGCTGCGTTTTTCACTTGTCACTTGTTTCACCTCCTCTAACTTCCTATGGGAGGTGCTCCGCCAGTGCCGCCTCTCCCTGTGGTGTTCTAAATCCACTTCCTCCAGCAGATCTCTACCTCCAGCCCCAAGCACCCTGAGGTCTCCTCGGGGCTGAGAGAAGCAGAGGAAACTGCCCTTCTTGCTTTCCTTACCACCTGTCTTAGAAGCAACAGCATCACCTCCTTTTTCTTGCACAGTCTTCCTACTGAAATTGCATCCTCCCAGGCATCCTGCTCCATGGTTCCTTCTCAGGCCCCGTCTGACCACTCTGCACCCTCAGAAAGCCAGTGCCGGCTGCAGACTGTACACCTGGGTGGACACTGAGCCTGTCCTCAGTTTGGCTCCCTCATCGGCACTGCAATCCACACTGTGGACTTTTATTGATTTCAAAGAGGAAGAGGCAGAGAGAGGAAGAAACATTAGTGATGAGAAAGAATCACTGATTGGTTGTCTCCTGCATCCCTCACACTGTAGAACGAGCCTGCGACCCCAGGCATGCGCCCTTGAACGGAATTGATCCTGGGACCCTTCAGTCCACAGGCTGACACTCTATCCACTGAGCCAAAGCAGCCAGAGCGCTGTGGATAACAGGTGC